>NW_023425401.1:81476246-82178304 GCF_014108415.1 Molossus molossus | reverse complement strand
ACACAAGACAGCATTTCTGTAAAGTTAGACATATCTGAAAAGATTTTGAAATATAAAACTCTCTTTCCCTTTCCTGAGGACTTGAGTATACATGTCAAAGTAGTAACCAAAAAGGTGCATTTATCCTCTCCCCCAGAAAAAACTTGCTTAGTGAGTATTAGTTCTTACTCTCTGGTAGGGAAAATGAGCATGTGTGTCAGCTATTTATAAAGTTCAGAGTTTCTTAATATTTGAAATTACGTGGTAGGCAACATATTGTCTTTATTTGAGTTACCCTCTGGGAATTGGAATGTGGAGAATCTGTACTAAGATACTACTCTGACTAGTGTAAAAAATCACCTGTGTTGTTGACCCGGGTTAGGGTGGGGTATCTTCTGTTATTATGAGTATATAAAAAGGTTGCATCCTAACTCATTAGCTTGGAAGTATGATAAACTCAGATACTTCACAGTTTCTGATCTAGTTCTTGGAAATGTAGATTCAGTGCATTTTGAGACTTTATCTAGGTTCAGTGATTTTGTGGATGATTGTAGAAAGGAACACTGAATGATGAGTTCCACACTGCTGTGATCCAAGATTATGAACAAATTGTATGGAAATAATTATATGTATTCTAAGTAATCAATGAAAGCAGGACAGAGGCACAATAAACAATTAATACCGATACTCATGTGTATATTTTCAGGCAGATGTCAGACCTGCTTATAGATAAAGTCTGTTTCAAACTATGTTCCTTTACTAGTGTGTGATCTAGGTTAATACAAGGGCAGATAACCCATGAATTTTATTACATACATATTTTTTCCTGTTTCTATTTCTCTATGTACATATACATATATATTTTTTTTCAATAATTCTGGTTGTATTTCTGTAAAGTTGATTTTCTTTCTTTTTTTTAATGAGACATATTTATTTTATTTATTATATTTTTATTATTTTATTTATTTATTTATTTTTGTTACAAATGTTTCTCCTTTTCCCCCCATTGACACCCTCCTCCTCCTCCCCTCCCTGCCTGCCCTATTCCCAGCTTTGTTGTCCATGTCCATTGGTTATGCATACATGAATATAAGTACTGTGGTTTATCTCTTCCTCTCACCTCCTCTTCTGGGGATTGTCAGTCTGTACCCTACTTTCATGTCTCTGGGACTACTTTGTTCTTCAGATGGTTATGTTCATTATATTCCACAAATAAGTGAGTTCATATGACACTTGTCTTTCTCGGTTTGACTTGTTTCACTTAGGATAATACTTTCCAGGTCCCTCTATGTCATCTCAAAGGATAAGAGACCTTTCTCTCTTATAGCTGCATAGTACTCCATTGTGTATATGTACCACTGCTTTTCTATCCATTCATCTACATTTGGGATGTTTCCAGATCTTAGCTATTGTAGATAGTGCTGCTATGAACATGGGGGTACATATATTTTTTTCTGATTGGTGTTTCAGGATTCTTAGGGTATATTCCTAGTAGTGGAATCACTGGGTCAATGGCAGTTCAATTTCTAATATTTTGAGGTAACATCATATTGTTTTCCATAGTGGCTGCACCAGTCTGCATTCCCACCAGCAGTGTACTAGAGTCTGTTTTCTCCACACACTTGCCAACACTTGTTTGATGATTTGTTGATGGTGGGCATTCTGACAGGTGTGAGGTGATACCTCATTGTTGTTTTAATTTGCATCTCTCTGATGATCAGTGATGGGTGATGTTGAGCATTTCTTCATATGTCTCCTAGCCAATTGTATGTCCTTTTTGAAGAGGTGTCTATTCAGTTTATCAGCCATTTTTAATTGCGTTCTTTGTCCTCCCTTTGTTGAGCTGTATGAGCACTCTATATATTTTGCAAATTAACCCCTTACCTGATGTATCATTGGCAATGATTTTCTTCCATACAGTGGGTTGCCTTTCCATTGGGTGGTCATTTCTTTACTGTGCAGAAGCTTTTTAGTTTGATGTAGTCCCATGTGTTCATTTTCTCCTTTTTTGCTGTTGCCTTATATGATGTATCAGTAAAAATTCTGTGTAGAGGATTCTAAAATGGCAGCGGAGTGAATGGAAGCTACACAAACCATCACCCAGAACCAAACTGAAATTACAATTATAACACAAAAAAATCAACGGGATAAACCAACAGAAAAGCAGTTTGCGAGGACCATATAACCAGGGACACTGACTCAAACTTGGTAGGATCGCGAAGGCATAAGATGGGGGCTGAGAGCCCATGGTCAGCAGCTAAGCAGCAGCCTTAGCTGGGAGCGGCACCCTCGGTATATACTCCCAAGCGGCTCCACAGCACAGAGCTGGGACGGAGGCTAAAAAAGCCACAGCCACTCACGTTGGGCTCCAGCAGAGGGAGGGCAGACCGGACTGGAACTGTGTCGGGACACTCGGGATTTGGAGGGCACTCAGAGCTTTTGCTGAGTTGCTGCCACACAGGACGGTGGCCATATTGCTCCTTCCCAGGGCCCTGGGGAGAGGCAGCAGCCCCTGGCTAGGAGATCCAACCCAAACCTGTGGGCCATTGAAGTGCTAATTGAAGCTCATTAAAAAACAGCATCTGCCCCACCCTCAGGAAATCCCCTTATGCTGAGCACCTGAGGGAGTTTTTCAATCAAATTACAACCCAAAACTCATCAAGTAACCTCGACAGCTACCCTCCAGGCAAAAAGCTAGAGGATAACAGTACCTTTCCTAGGCTAGCAACTCTAACCAGGAAAGTAAGACTTGACAGTGGTGTGTAAAGTGGGTCCTCCATCTCTCATCTAAACCCAGGAGAGGGAGCCACAAAAGCAGAACACCAACACCCACAGGGAAAACTTGATAGGCTCCAAAGCCCACTGTGATAGCCAAAATTGTGAAACACAGAAACAGAAGCCAAATGAAAGAGCAAGAGACCTCCACCGAAGATGAAATCAATGTGGAGCAGTCAGGCATGTTAACAGAGCTAGAATTCAGACCCATGATCTTGAGGAAGCTCAACAGCATGAGTAAGGACATAGAGATGTGAAAATAAGCCAATGGGAAATTAAAAACCACCAAGAAGTGATAAAAAATGAAATATCAGAAATGAAAAACACATTGGAAGGTTTAAAAAGCAGAGTAGAGGAAGCTGAGTACCGGATCAGTGAATTAGAAGACAGGCTAGAAAAAATTAACCAATAAGAAAACCAATAGAAAAAAACAATTAAAAAAACAGGAAGACAGCTTAAGAGAACTGTGGGACAACTGGAAACGGAATAATATTCGCATCATAGGAGTCCCTGAAGAAGAAGAAAATGAGCAAGGAATAGAGAATATATTAAAAAAAAAAATAGTGACAGAACTTCCCTAATTTGGTGAAGGAAGAAGGCATTCAAGTTCAAGAAGCACAGAGAGGCCCAAGTAAGAAGTACCCAAACAGGCCCACACCAGGACACATAGTAATTATAATGCCACAGATTAAAGACAAAGAGAGAAGGTTAAAAGCAGCAAGAGATAAGCAAAGGGTTACCTACAAAGGAAACCCCATAAGGCTCTCAGCTGACTTCTCACAAGAAACACTACAGGCCAGAAGGAAATGGCATGAAGTAATCAAGGTCATAAAAAACAAAGATCTGAATCCAAGACTACTCTACCCAGCAAGGCTATCATTCAAATTGGAAGGTCAAATAAAGAGCTTCCCAGTCAAATAAAAGGCTAAGGGAATACATTAGCACCAAACGAGTGCTGCAAGAAATTTTAAAAGGACTGCTGTAATTAGCAGGAAAAATGGGAAGAAAAATAGAACCACATTAAACAAAAATGGCAATAAATAAGTATACATCAATAATCACCTTAAATGTAAATGGATTGAATGCTCCTATAAAAAGACACAGAGTAGCTGATTGGATAAGAAAGCATGACTCATATATGTGTTTTTTGCAAGAGACCCACCTCACAACAAAAGACTCACATAGGTTGAAAGTGAAAGGGAGGAAAAAATTTTCCAAGCAAATGGAAAGCAAAAAAAAGCTGGGGTAGCAATACTCATATCTGATAAAATAGATTTCAAAATGAAGGCGATAACTAGAGACAAAGAAGGCCACTACATAATATTGAAAAAATCTATCCTACAGGAAGATATAACCTTGATAAACATGTATGCACACAATATAGGAGCACCAAAATATCTTAAAATCTTCTGGAGGACTTCCAAGGAGAAATCAACAGCAATACAGTCATAGCAGGGACTTCAACACCCCGTTGACAGCACTGGATAGATCCTCTAGACAAAAAATTAGCAAGAAAAGAGAAACTCTAAATGAAGCACTAGACCAAATAGATTTCATGAATATTTACAGAGAATTACACCCCAAAACTACAGAATACACATTCTTCTCAAGTGCACATGGGACATTCTCTAAGATAGACCACATGATAGGACACAATCTAAGCCTCTACAAGTTCAAGAAGATTGAAATCATATCAAGCATCTTCTCAGATCACAATGGCATGAAATTAGAAATCAATTGCAACAAGAACATGCAAAGACATTTTAACACATGGTGGCTAAATAGCATGTTATTAAACAATGAATGGGTTACCAAGGAGATCAAGGAAGAAATTAAAAACTTTCTGGACACCAATGAAAATGAGCACACAACAACACAAAACTCTATGGGATGCATTGAAAGCAGTTCTGAGAAAAAAGTTCATAGCACTACAGACCTACCTCAAAAAACAAGAAAAATCTCTAATAGACTAACCTCATAACTTAAAGAACTAGAGAGAAAATGAAGAGAAAACACTAGAGCAAATAGAAGGAAGGAAATAGTAAAGATCAAAGCAGAAATAAATGACATAGAGTCCAAAAAAAAACAATTAAAAGATCAATGAAACAAAGAGTTGGTTTTTTGAAACAAGATTGACGGACCTTTAGCTAGATTCAACAAGACACAAAGAGAGAACCTAAATACACAAATTCAGAAATGAAAGAGGAGAAGTAACAACCGACACCACAGAAATACAAAAGATCGTTAACAGCTACTATGAACAACTATATGGCAACAAATTCGACAATCTAAGCAAAATGGACAATTTTCTAGAAACACATAGTCTCCCAAAACTGGACCGGGAAGAGATAGAAAACTTAAAGAGACCAATAACAACTAAAGAAATTGAAGAGGTAATCAAGACTCTCCCAGCAAACAAAAGCCCAGGCCCAGATGGCTTCACGGGGGAGTTTTACCAAACATTCAAAAAAGAACTAATACCCATTTTCACCAAACTACTTCAAAAAATTCAAGAAGAAGGAATGCTTCCAAACACATTCTATGAGTCCAGTGTAATTCTAATTCCAAAACCAGAAAAAGACACTACAAGGAAAGAAAACTACAGGCCAATATCCCTGATGAATATAGACGCCAAAATCCTGAACAAAATACTACCAAATCGGATCCAGAAATATATCAAAAAAATTATTCACCATGACCAAGTAGAATTCATCCCAGGGATGCAAGGGAAGTGCAATATTCACAAATCAATAAATGTAATACACCACATAAACAAAATGAAATATAAAAACCACATGATCATATCAATAGATGCTGAAAAATCATTTTCCAAATACAGCATCCATTTCTGATAAAAATGCTCAGCAATTTGGGATAGAGGGATCATATCTCGACATAATAAAGGCCATATATGAAAGACCTACAGCCAACATCATACTCAATGGACAGAAACTAAAAACATTTCCATTAAGAACAGGAACAAGACAGGGATGTCCACTTTCGCCACTCTTATTTAACATAGTACTGGAAGTCTTAGCCACAGCAATCAGACATAAGAAAAAATAAAAGGGATCCAAATGAGAAAGGACAAAGTGAAACTGTCATTATTTGCAGATGACATGATATTATACATAGAAAACCCTAAAGACTCCATCAAAAATCTACTAGACTTAATAAATGAATTTGGCAAAGTAGCAGGATACAAAAGTAACGTCAAGAAATCGAAGGCATTCTTATACACCAATGATGAACTCACAGAAAGAGAAACTGAAATAACAATCCCATTTACCATCGCAGCAAAAAAATTAAGATATCTAGGAATAAACTTTACCAAAGAAGTAAAGGACCTATTTGCAGAAAAATACAGGGCATTGAAAAAAGAAATAGAAGAAGATATAAAAAAGTGGAAGCACATACCTTGTTCATGGATTGGAAGAATTAGCATCATTAAAATGTCCGTACTACCCAAAGCAATCTATATATTCAATGCAATCTCCATCAAAAGCAATGGCATATTTCACAGAACTAGAACAAATACTTCAAAAATTTATGTGGAAACAAAAAAGTCCCCATATAGCCACAGCAATTTTGAAAAGGAAGGACAAACTAGGTGGGATCACAATAGCAGATATCAGGTTACACTACAAAGCCACTGTAATCAAAACAGGCTGGTACTGGCACAAGAACAGGTATATAAACCAGTGGAACAGAACGGAAAACCCAGAAATGGACCCAAGGCAAAATGCTCAATTAATATTTGACAAAGGTGGCAAGAGCATACAGTGGAATAAAGACAGCCTCTTTAATACATGGTTTTGGGAAAATTGGACAGCTACACGCAAAAAAAATGAAACTAGACCATCAACTTACACCATACACAAAAATAAACTCAAAATAAATAAAAGACTTAAATGTGACCCGTGAATCCATAAAAATTCTAGAAGAAAATATAGGCAACAAAATTTCGGACATCATATAGAGCAGAATTTTTACTGATACATCACCTAAGGCAACAGAAACAAAGGAAAAAATGAACAAATGGGACTACATCAAACTAAAAAGCTCTGCACAGAAAAAGAAACAATCATCAAAATGGAAAGGCAACCCACTGTATGGGAGAACATCATCGCCAATGATATATCAGATAGGGGGTTAATTTCCAATATATAGAGAGTGCTCATACAACTCAACAAAAGGAAGACAAAGAACCCAATTAAAAAATGGACAGAGGAGCTGAATAGATACCTCTCCAAACAGGACATACAAATGGCCAAGAGACATATGAAGAAATGCTCAACATCACTAATAATCAGAGAGATGCAAATTAAAAGAACAATGATGTATCACCTCACACTGGTCAGAATGGCTGCCATCAACAAATCATCAAACAACAAGTGTTGGCAAGGTGTGGAGAAAAGGGGACTCTAATACACTGCTGGTGGAAATGCAGACTGGTGCAGCCACTATGGAAAACAATATGGTGTTACCTCAAAAAATTTAAAATTTAACTTCAATTTGACCCAGTGATCCCGCTTCTAGGAATATACCCTAAGAAGCCTGAAACACCAATCAGAAAAAATATATGTACCCTCATGTTCATAGCAGAAATATTTACAAGAGCTAAGATATGGATATATCCCAAGTGTCCATCAGTAGACGAATGGATAAAAAAGCAGTGGTACATATACACAATGGAATACTATGCAGCTGTAAGAAAGATCTCTTATCCTTTGAGACGACATGGAGGGACTTGGAAAGTATTATCCTAAGTGAAATAAGCCAAGCAGAAAAAGACAAATACCTCATGATTTCACTTATATATGGAATATAATGAACATAACAGTCTGTGGAATACAGTAGACCCAGAAACATGGAAGTAGGACACAGACTGACATCCCTCAGAAGTTGGGGTTGGGGGGGTTGGGAGGAGATAAACCACAAAAACTTATATGCGTGCATACATAACCAATAGACATGGACAACAAAGCCAGGGACGGGGCGGGGGTAGGATGTTGGGGGGGGGGGTGCCAATGGGGTAAAAAAGGAGAAACATCTGTAACAAAAAAATAAATAAATAAAAATAGAAAGAAAATTCTACTGTGTATGATGTCTGATATTTTGCTGCCTTCATTTTCCTCTAGGATTTTAATGGATTCATGAGACATATTTAAGTCTTTTATTTGTTTTGAGTGTATTCTTGTGTATGGTGTAAGTTGATGGTCTAATTTTATTTTTTTGCATGTAGCTGTCCAATTTTCCCAACTTCATTAATTAAAAAAAGCTATCTTCACTTCATTGTATGCTCTTGCCACCTTTGTCAAATATCAATTGAGCATAATGTTTTGGCTCCATTTTTGTGTTCTCAGTTGTATTCCATTCATCTATGTACCTGTTCTTGTGCCAGTACCAGACTGTTTTGATTACAGTAGTTTTGTAGCATAATCTGATACCCGATATTGTGAACCTGCCATCTTTGTCCTTCTTTTTCAAGATTGCCATGGCTATTTGGGGACTTTTTTGGCTCCATATGAACTTTTGAAGTATTTGTTCTAGTTCTGTGAAGTATGTTGTTAATATTTTGATGGGGATTGCATTGAATCTATAGATTGCTTTGAGTAGTACGGACATTTTAATGATGTTAATTCTTCCAATCCATGAACAAGGTATGTGCTTCTACTTTTTTATATCTTCTTCTATTTCTTTTTTCAATATCCTGCAATTTTTGTGAATAGGTTCTTTATTTCTTTGGTTAAGTTTATTTCTAGGTATTTTAATTATTTTTGCTGTGATGGTAAATGGAATTGTTTTTTGTTTGTTTGTTTGTTATTCTTTCTGTGAGTTTATCATTGGTGTATAAGAGAGCCATTGATTTCTTGACATTAATTTTGTATCCTGCTACTTTGCCAAATTTAATTATTAAGTCTAGTAGATTTATGATGGAGTCTTTGGGATTTTCTTTGTATAATATTATGTCATCTGCAAATAATGATAGTTTCTTTTCTCCTTTCCAATTTAAATCCCTTTTATTTTTTCTTCAGGACTTCCAGTACTATGTTAAATAAGATGAAAGTGGGCATTCCTGTCTTATTTTTGTTCTTAAGGGAGATGCTTTTAGTTTTTGCTCATTGAGTATGATGTTGGCTGTAGGTTTTTCATATATGGCCTTTATTGTGTCAAGATATGATTCCTATATTTCCAGATTGCTGAGTGTTTTTATCCGAAATGGGTGCTGGATTTTGTCGAATGCTTTTTCAGTGTCCATTGATATGATCATATGATTTTTATCTTTCATTTTGTTTATGTGGGATATCACATTTGTTGATTTGTGAATATTGTACCAGCCTTGCATCCCTGGGATAAATCCCACTTGGTCATAGCGGATAATTTTTTAGATGTATTGCTGGACCCAGATTGCTAGTATTTTGTTCAGGATTTTGGCATCTATGTTCATCAGGGATATTGGCCTGTAGTTTTCTTTCTTTGTAGTGAGTTTTTGTAGTTTTGAAATTAGAATTATGCTGGCCTCATAAAATGAGTTTGAAAGTCTTACTTCTTCTTGAAAGTTTGATATAGTTTGAGGAAAATGGGTATTAGTTCTTCTTTGAATGTTTGGTAAAACTCCCTGTGAAGCCGTCTGGGCCTGGGCTTTTGTTTGCTGGAAGAGGCTTTATTACATCTTGATTTTTTGTTGTTGTTACTGGTCTGTTCAAGTTTTCTATCTCTTCCTTGACCAGTTTTGCAATTATATGTGTTTCAAGAAATTTGTTCATTTTGCTTAGATTGTCAAATTTGTTGCCGTTTAATTGGTCATAATATTTGTTACCAATACTTTTTTTTGTGTGTGATGTCAGTTATTATTTCTCCTGTTTCATTTCTGATTTTGTGTATTTGGGTTCTCTCTCTTTATTTCTTGTTAAATCTAGCTAAGGGTCCATCAACCTTGTTTATCTTTTCAAAGAACCAGCTCTTTGTTTCATTGATCCTTTGAATTTTTTTTGGTCTCCATGTCATTTATTTCTGCTCTGATCTTTACTATTTCCTTCCTTGTACTTGCTCTGGGGTTTTCTTTTTGTTTGCTTTCTAGTTCTTGACATTGTGAGCTTAGATAGTCAATTAGAAATTTTTCTTGAGGTAGACCTGTGTGCTATGAACTTCCCTCTCAGAACTGCTTTTGCTGCATCCCATAGATTTTGAGTTGTTGTGTGTTCATTTTCATTTGTTTCCAGGAAGTTTTTAATTTCTTCCTTGATCTCCATGGTAACCAGTCTTTGTTTAATAACATGTTATTTAGCCTCCATGTGTTGAAATGTCTTTGCATGTTCTGGTTGCAATTGATTTTAGTTTTATGCCATTGTGACCTGAGAATATGATTGATATGCTTTCAATCTTCTTGAACTTGTAGAGACTTAGTTTGTGCCCTAACTGTGGTCTATCTTTGAGAATGTCTCATGTGCATTTGAGAAGAATGTGAATTCTGCGGTTTTGTGGTGTAATTCTCTGTAGATATCTTTTAAATCCATTTGATCTAGCACTTTATTTAGAGTCTCTGTTTTCTTGTTAATTTTTTGTCTAGAAGTTTTATTTGGTGATGTCATTGGGGTATTGAAGTCCCCTGCTATGATTGTATTGCTGTTGATTTCTCCTTTGAAGTCCTCCTAAATATTTAATATATGTAGGTGCTTCTAAATTGGGTGCATATATGTTTACCAAGGTTATGTCATTCTGTTGGATAGATCCTTTCAATATTATGTAGTGGCCTTCTTTGTCTCTAGTTATGGCCTTCATTTTGAAATCCATTTTATTAGATATGAGTGTTGCTACCTCAGCTGCTTTTTTGTTTTTTTGTTTTTTTCTTTCTGTTTGCTAGGAAGATTTTTTCCATCCTTCCACTTTCAACCTATGTGAGTCTTTTGTTGAAAATTGCGTCTCTTGTAGACAGCATATATGTGAGTCATGCTTTCTTATCCAGTAAGTTACTCTGTCCTTTTATCAGAGATTTCAAACCATTCACATTTAAGGTCATTATTGCCATGTACTTATTTATTGTCATTTTTGTTTAGTGTGGTTATATTTTTCCTACTATTTCTTCTACTAATTATAGCAGTCCTTTTAGCATATCTTGCAGTGCTGGTTTGGTGCTAATATATTCTCTTAGCCTTTTTTTTTTTTTTTTTTTTTGTCTGGAAAGCTCTTTCTTTGACCTTCTATTTTGAATGATAGCTTTGCTGGATAGAGTAGTCTTGGATTCAGATCCTTGTTTTTCATGACCTTGATTATTTCATGCCACTCTCTTCTGGCCTACAGTGTTTCTGCTGAGGAGTCAGCTGAAAGCCTTATGGTGTTTCCTTTGTAGGTAACCTGTTGCTTATATTTTGCTGCCTTGAGGACTCTCTCCTTGTCTTTAATTTTTGGCATTTTCATTATTATATGTGGTGTGGGCCTGTTTGGATTCTTCTTACTTGGGGCTCTCTGTGCTTCTTGAACTCGAATGCCTTCTTACTTCACCAAGTTAGGAAAGTTTTCTGTCACTATTTCTTGAAATATATTCTCTAAACCTTGCCCATTTTCTTCTTCTTCGGGACTCCTATGATGTGAATGTTATTCCATTTCCAGTTGTTCCACAGTTCTCTTAAGCTATCTTCCTCTTTTTAAATTATTATTATTATTTTTTTAGTTTTCTGATTGGTTGATTTTTTCTTCCCTGTCTTCTAATTCACTGATCCAGTCCTCAGCTTCCTCTGCTCTGCTGGTTAGTCCTGCCAATGTGTTCTTAATTTCTGCTATGTCATTCTTCATTTCCACTTGGTTGGTTTTCAATGTTTCTATATCTTTACTCATGGTGCTGATGTCCTTAATCATGCTATTGAGCTTCCTCAAGATCATGGCTCTGAACTCTACCTCTGATAATTTGCTTGACTGCATTTCTTTAATCTCATCTTTAATAAAGTTCTCCTGTTCTTTCATTTGAGAACAATTTCTCAAATTTTTCTTTGTTTCACCATTTTCGCTATCTCAGTGGGTTTTGGAGCCTGCCAAATATTTCCTGTGGGTATTGGTGTTCTGCTGTTTGTGGCTCTCTCTACTGAGTTTGGATGAGCCTGGGTGGGCCCACGTTACACACCACTGTCAAGTCTTACTTTCCTGGGTAGCAATGCATGCCCAGGAAAGGTTCAGTTATCCTCTAGCTTTTTGCCTGGAGGTTATTAGTCTGTTACTCTGGACTTGGAATGTTCCCCTAATGTTCTGGCTAAGAGGATTTTCAGAGGAAGGGACAGATGCTTTTTGTTAATGAGCCTCAATTTCCATTTCTTTGCTTCACCTGGAACAGGCTGAATCTTTGAGGGAAGTGCTGCTGCTTTTCCCCACAGCTCTGGGTAGGAGCAAGCTCACTACTGTCCTTTGTGCCTGCGAGTTAGCAAAAACTCTGAGTGACCTCCAAATCCCAGGTATCCCCACAGGGTTCCAGTCCAGTCTGCCCTCCCTCTGTCCGAGCCCCGGGTGAGTTGCTGTAGCCATTCCAGTGCT
Source organism: Molossus molossus (assembly GCF_014108415.1). Lineage (NCBI taxonomy): Eukaryota > Metazoa > Chordata > Mammalia > Chiroptera > Molossidae > Molossus > Molossus molossus. The sequence goes on along the minus strand of NW_023425401.1, from coordinate 82,166,025 downwards.
ATTTTCCAGACCTGTGTACTGTGGAGCAAGCTTAGTATTTTATCTTCAAGGGCACTGTTCACATCTATGACCACTGCTATCTGTGGCCTCCCAGCCCACCACTCTCTCCCACCTCCTCAGATCCTACCGGTGTCCCTGGTTCTACAGTCCTGTTCTGCTTCTTTTCTGTTGCTTTTTTCCAAATATTTGTCTTTATTTTAGTTCTAATTTCCGTTTGGTCCTGGAAGATCATCTGTGTACCTTACATTCACTCGCCATCATTTTCACATCCCTCTGTGAAGCTGATTTTCACCATATTTAAATGTTTTCAAAAATGTGTTCTTAAGTATGCTACCTTACTTAATAATACTTAAGTATTCTTCTTCTCAGTCTCACTTTCTGTCAGGTGTGGCAGGGAGTAAAGAAATAAGTATATAAGACAGGGTATTTTTGACTGAGGTTTTTTAGAGGGGCTACCAACTGAGCAGTGTTTCTTAATTCTGACATAATGCATGGGATAAAATGAAAAACAACAATTCACATATAATTTGGAAGTATATGTTATTTTAAAGACAAATCTGTACAAGTGTCAAAATGCACTTAACTAGTGGTTTGGTTCAAAATAACCATTTGTATTAAACATAACTGTTAGTTTCACAAAATCCAATATTATATTGTTCAACTTCTCTGATCATATACCACCATCCCCTCCCAAATAAATTATCACATATCTGTGTATGTGTAAAACCTAGCTTCAACTCTTTTTTCTATGTTTACATGTCCCCTTCTCTTCTCCCTTTCACATGATCCTCTCATTACCTAGAGCTTTCTATTTAACTTCCTCCATTGTCTTTACCTTGATTTTTTTCAGACTATCACAGTGTACATACTTTAATTTTAGTATTCATTGTAATGGCATACCTTTTCATGGCTGAGTTCTAGAGATCTATACACTAGGCATGAGTCACTAATATTAAGCCTCAATTGACTAGAGAGGCTGATCTCAAATTTAAATGACAATTTAAAACATCTTTACTTAACTGACACTAAAAATATGATCAGTGTGACAAATTTTTGTGGCTTAAAATAAGGCATATGTGCTTATATACAATGTGTATAGTTAGAATCAAAGTTCATTATTTTATCACTAATGCTCACATACTATTTATTGAAAGCATACATTGTTGATGCTAGTAAAAATCAATTTGTAAAGAAAGGATTGTGTGTTAGAAAACTTTTAGAGTATATGTTTGTGTAAATAAAATATAGTAGAGACATAAACCTCCCACAGAGTGGAGTAATGACTAGATTCAGAACACCATTTTTATTTCTTATGCTCTTCATTCTGGTAAAAGCAAATTCTCTGATTACTCAGGTAGTTGTCCGTATTTCACATGAGATGAATATTGAAAGAAAAGGCAGAAATCGTGTCTGACAGACTATAGTCCTAGATATTTGAACTCATGAGAATATTCTGAAGCATGTCAACTGAGTCAGCAAAATTCAACATTGTTTGATATCTAGAGATTTCTAATTACACTTTTGCTTTACCCTTCATGTCAATAATCATACTTTTAATTTTATAACAGACTTCCATTAATGATACAATGTCAGATGGTTACATGAGACAAATGGGGAAAGAAAAGACATTCATATTATTTACATTTAAACCATCCAGGACTATAGAAAACTGTGTTGCTCCAAACTGAGAAAGAATCCTATATACCAAGTCTAAATTATTTATAGAGATTAAAACACAATAATAAAAACAAGTTGACAAATTTTATTCCATTCTACCATGCAGGAACAATTCCATATTCTAAATACAGCTACTCTATTAAAATATCAATTAACATAATGCTACTCAAGTCTTTATTTAAATATTATCTAATTATAATTAAATTATAATTCTTTCTTGGAAAAATAATGTGTAATTTGTCTGCACTTAATCAAATTTCTATTGTTTTATTTTCCAAGTTGATATGAAATGTTTAAGATATTCCTGAAACTTAAGCTCAGCTAAGACTGAATAGAAATGACAGCTTGCTGTGTTCATTAGAGTCCTTAATACTTTAGTTATATTTCCTGAGGCATATAGTCTTATACATATGTATAGGAACAGCACAAGGGGAGACATATTGACAGTATGGTTAGTTTAAGTTTAGGATTTGTTGTTATGTTTTATGTGTTTCTACATGCAGTGAATTTTGGAAATGATTTATGAATCATGTGCACAATTGCTTAGTGTTGAAATTACCTCTGCAAGAATTCAGTCTGGATTGTTTACTATTACTGACAGAATTGGTGGGTGAGGTTTGTTATACTAAGGAAATTGAATATCAATCACAAGTTTTTGTAATGCTTACAATATTTTAAAAAGTATTTTATCATTGTCGTTTAATTTATCTTTAGAATACTTCTTTGTAGATACTAAAACATTCATGTTCTTATATTAAAACATGTGATAGTTGGAGGTTGCTGATATTTTTTAACATCTTATTAAATTAGGAAACAATTTTGAGGTTTCTGGCTAATTGAAAAATCATAAGGAGAGACCCAATATTTCTTGGTAGAAAGAATATTTTCTGAGTTTCTGTCTGGAAAATAAATAACTTGCATTGACTTCCATTGATTTTTTTGAATGGCTTATTTTTACTATATGTATGCTATTTGACTATATAAGTGCTATAATTTTATACTGTATTTAGATTAAATTTTACTTTTAGATCTGCATGAAGTAAGCCAATATAGAAATATAAAATATTAATATTTTTATTTGTAATTCACTGAGGAGAAGTCATGTTCTTTTTGTTTGTTTGTTTGTTTTGTTTTTATTAATCCTCACCTGAGGATATTTTTTCCATTGATTTTTAGAGATAATGGAAGGGAGGGAGGAAAGAAGGAGGAAAGGGAGAGAAAAACATTGATGTAAGAGAGATACATCCATTAGTTGCCTCCTGCAAGGACCCCAGTGAGGCTGGGATACAACCTGCAACCCAGGAATGTGCCCTTGTCAGGGAATCAAACCTGCAACCCTTTGGTGCATAGGCTGAGGCTGTGTCCACTGAGCCAGGGTAAGAAGTCGTATTTTTGAGTACAGAAGCTGTATCTGAAAAGGAAGGTCTAGATGTGATGCTCACAAAATCATTCTCCTATGTTCTTGACCAAAAGCGCCAACCTGTCTAGAAGATATATAATACAGGCTAGATGTTAGAGTGCAATTTACATCAGGAGAAAGGTCAACATACATGACAAATATACACATGATATATATTTGTATGGTTGTAATAGCACACTGGGAAACGAACTGAAGATGACTTAGGTAACAAATGGGAGAGACAGACCTTACAATCCCAGGAAATAATTACATATGGAAAAATAATATATCTGTTTTTTAAGGCTGTTTGAGGTTCACATTTTCCACTGTATTTATTTATTCAATTATTAAGCAAATATTTATTCAGTCCTCTTACATGCAAGATTCTAGAAACTATGAGTGCATCAGTAAACAAAATAGACAAAATTTCTCATTTTTATGGAACTTTTTAGATTATGACTATATTCTAAACTTTAGCAAATTTTTTCATTTGTGCTAATTGATTTAGAAAAGTTTTTTCTTCCTCCCAACATTTGGAAGGGAGAATAGAGTGATCGTCACAGATATAAACAAAATAATAGATGGAATATATGGAAAATAATTGCTCAGAGTTGTTTTTCTTGCTTAGAGTATTTTTCCCAGTTAAGAACTTTAGAAATTCTGGATATTCCTTAAAAATGCAGATTTTTTGGTTCCTATGGTAATTAAGTTTGGTTTCTGATTCATGTGTTCTCCCTAATGGGATCACCTACTTTTTCTCTAACCATTTACTCACTAAGGCTTTCATACATATCAACGTACACACAAAAGAAGGTGTAAATAAAATATCTGGTGGTTTTTCAATATATATTTTGTTGTTGCTGAGCTTAAATAATCTCCAGTTTTGTCTTATTTGATGATATAATAGTTATTTTGTGAGAATTTTATATTTGTTTTCTTGGTACATCATTTATACCACATAGTTCATAGTAGAGCTCCAAGTCACCCCTAAATATTTATATGGTCTTATTACTCTTGTTTACCCACTTATGTTTTCAATGATTAGTCCATGGCTATTCTATATTATATGATGATATATCTGACTTCTATTTCTGTGTAACAAATTACCACAAACTTAGTTATTTAACAACATTAGGCATTAGCTTACAATTCTGTCAAAATCCAGGCACAGCATCACTGGATTCTCTCTTCTTAGGGTCTCAAAAGGATGCAATGAAGGTATCAGCCAGGCTGCATACTCACTTAGAGCTGAGAGTATTCCAAGCTTATCTATTTTAACCAAATTTATTTTCTTGTGGTTGTTAAACTTGGGTTCCCATTTTCTTCTCTGTTGTCAGCTAGAGGCTGCTTTTAGCAATGAAAGGCCACACACATTCCTTGCCAGATGACTTTTAATTCTTAAAGACAGCATTGGAAAATCTTTATGACAAATTCCTCTATAATGTAGAATGCCTTTCATCAAGAATATCTCCACCATTTTAAGGGTTCACTTGGTCAGGCCCACCTAGGGTAATCTCCCTTTTAAAAAGTCAACTATGGCCCGGCTGGTGTGGCTCAGTGCTTCAGTGTCGACCCATGCACTGGGAGGTCGCTGGTTTAATTCCTGGTCAAGGCATATGCCCAGGCTGTGGGCCCAGACCCAGTGGGGGCCATGCAGGAGACAGTCAATAGATGTTCCTTCTCATTGATGTTTTTATTTCTATCCCTCTCCTTTCCTCTCTCTCTAAAATCAATAAAGAAAACAATATTAAAAATGAATGAATAAATAAAATAAAAAGTCAAATATGCCATATAATATAATCTATCATGGAGTGGCTATCCTATCATACTTACTATTATTAAGAACTATACAAGTGTGTATATCAAGAGCAGAAACCTTGCACTCATCATAGAATTCTGCTCATTGTCAAAATCTATAATTATCTATAAAGTAAAACTCATCTGTGCTCTCATATGGATCAAGATATGTAATGCATTTATTTTTGTTGTTTTTTAAAACTGATTTTTAGAGATAGGGAGAGAGAAAAAGAGAGAGAGATTAACTGGTGCCTCCTTCATGTACCCCAACTTGGGATCAAATCAGCAACCTGGGTATGTGCCCTGACCAGGAATTGAACCCACCACCTTTGTGTGTGTGTGTGTGTGTGTGTGTGTGTGTGTGTGTGTGTACAGGATAACAATCCAACCACCTGAGTCACACTGGCCAGGACTATTTTATATTTTATGCATAATCTTTTTATGACCATACACACACAAGAAGGGACATATTCTTGCTTTAAAAAAGCTGTCATTTTAATGTAGCTTATATCTCTTGCATCCCATTGGCAAAGTTCAAGTCATAATGAGATATCATTATGTGCTTATTTCACAAAAAAATCCCAGAAAACACCTAATAAACTGAGATAAAGAGTTTAAAAAATAACTTTCCCAACATTACCAATTTGATTAATGGAGATAAAAGGAGTTGAACTAAAGGATTGTGAATCATAGTTTCACATTTTCTTTAATATTCGATGCTAAGTGAAATGTGTAAATTACTTTCTCTATTAACAAATTTTAAAACACCAATGATTAGAAATGGACCCAAGGCAATATGCTCAATTAATATTTGACAAAGGTGGCAAGAGCATACAGTGGAGTAAAGACAGCCTCTTTAATACATGGTGTTGAGAAAATTGGACAGCTACTTGCAAAACAAAATGAAACTAGACCATCAACTTACACCATACACACAAATAAACTCAAAATGGATAAAAGACTTAAATGTGACCCACGAATCCATAAAAATTCTAGAAGAAAATGTAGGCAGCAAAATTTCGGACATCATATGCAGCAGAATTTTCACTAATACATTACCTAAGGCAACAAAAACAAAGGAAAAAATAAACACGTGGGACTACATCAAACTAAAAAGCTTCTGCACAGCAAAAGAAACAACCATCAAAATGGAAAGGCAACCCACTGTATGAGAGAACATCATTGCCAATGATACATCAGATAAGGGGTTAATTTCCAATATATATAGAGTACTCATACAACTCAACAAAAAGAAGACAAAGAACCCAATTCAAAAATGGACAGAGGAGCTGAATAGACACCTCTGCAAACAGGACATACAAAGGCCAAGAGACATATGAAGAAATGCTCTACATCACCAATCATCAGAGAGATGCAGCTTAAAACAACGATGAGGTATCACCTCACAATGGTCAGAATAGCCACCATCAACAAATCATCAAACAACAAGTGTTGGCGAGGGTGTGGAGAAAAGGGGACTCTAGTACACTGCTGGTGAGAATGCAGACTGGTGCAGCCACTATGGAAAACAATATGGTATTTCCTAAAAAAATTAAAAATTGAACTTCCATTTGACCCAGTGATCCCACTTCTAGGAATATACCCTAAGAAACCTAAAACCAATCAGAAAGAATATATGTACCCCCATGTTCATAGCAACACTATTTACAATAGCTAAGATCTAAACACAGCCCAAGAGTCCATCAGTAGATGAATGGATAAAAAAGCTGTGGTACATATACACAACGGAGTACTATGAAGCTATAAGAAAGAAAGATCTCTTATCCTTTGAGATGACATGGAGGGACCTGGAAAGTATTATCCTAAGTGAAACAAGCCAACCAGAAAATGGCAAATACCACATGATCTCACTTATTTGTGGAATATAATGAACACAACAGTCTGAGGAATAGAGTAGACCCTGAAACATGGAAGTCGGGTATAGACTGACAACCCTTAGAAGAGGGGGTTGTGGGGGGAGGGAAGAGATAAACCATAGAACTTATATGCATGTATGAATGAACAATGGACTTGGACAACAAAGCCGGGGATGGGGTGGGGGGGTAGGGAGGAGGGTGTCAATGGGGTAAAAAAGGAGAAACATCTGTAACAAAAATAAAATTAAAAAAAAACAAATAACAGTACTTCTAAATTTATTAAAAATTGTTATAATATTCATGTTCTAATTACAGATGAAAAATACAAGCAGTTTCATAAATCTAAGTACAATTTAAAATTGCATTGCTTTCTACCATTTGGATGTCATTTTAAAAGTTATTTATGAGTATAAACCTGGGTAATCTGATCAAAAATACACTAAAAGGACTTGTGTATAAAAATCCTAAATATTGCTTATGTATGTCTGAATCAAAACCTGTGTTATTGAGATTTATATTCAATTAGGAGGTTTGAATTTAATTTAGAATGCTAACCACACTCAGTCTTTTTTTAAAATAAATATTTCTTTAGAGATTTATGTCTGTGAAATATATACTAGGTCATCTGGAGGCAGATGGAAGGAGGGAACAAAGAGAGAAAAGTAAAGAATATTGATTAGACCCTGGTCCATTTGGCTCAGTTTGTTGAGGGTTGTCCCATGTACCAAAAATTGTAAGATTCAATTCTTGTTCAGGTCACATACCCAGATGGTCGGTTTAATCCGGTTGGGCACATATGGGAAGAAACCCATTAATGTTTCTCTCTCACACTGATGTCTCTCTCTCTCTCTCTCTCTCTCTCTCTCTCTCTTGAGAAGGAGGAGGAGAAGGAGGAAGAGGAGAAGAAGAAGGAGGAGGATGTGGAGGAGAAGGAGGAGGGGAAGGGGAAGAAGAGGAAGAAGAAGAAGAAGAAGAAGAAGAAGAAGAAGAAGAAGAAGAAGAAGAAGAAGAAGAAGAAGAAGAAGAAGAAGACGACGACGACGACGACTGGTTAGATGAAGTGAAGAGTGAAGGGATCATGGAAGTGGAAGAAAAAGGAGAGAATATTGAAATTAATTAATAGAAAAATTAAGATGGACTATGAATACACCAGCATTGAAGAAATGAGAAGACAGAGAATGGACTGGCTAAAATAGTGGTTGGATTCAAATAAGTAAACTATTTCCAGGGTCAGCTATTCGGTAGCATGAACATATTGGCTTGATATGGTAAGATGTCACATCTATATTCCAGAGAAATAAAAGAAGAAGACCAAAAGGACATATAAGTAGATGCTGACACTTGGGTAACCATGCAATAACTTTCTGTTGCATCCCACTGGCAAAAAGAAAGTTGTACATTATCACTCAGAACAGTAAGGTAAACTGATAACTGTTATCTGGTACACTGCCATATCTTCCTTTACATCACCAGCATCAAAGCTCTATCAGTAAGGAATAAATGGTAAGGAAAAAAGATACCAAGCAGCAACACACTAATCTCTGACACAGAAGAGTATAGATACAAATATTTAGTAAATGGTGGTGTAAGAAAGAAAAATTCTTTTTTGAAGGTCTCCATTTATTCTATTTCAAAGCAAGATCCAATGCTGAAGTTCAAAGGAGAGTATGAAGATAGAAGCTGAGGACATTGGAGATTTATTAATGAGGAGTGAAGAAGGCTTATTGAACAGATATAAGAAACTAGGTACACGTGGTGACCATAAAACTTTAGTGACTTTAGAAGAAATTATTAAGTACTTTTTTAGTGCTTATTAACCTAGGTGTTAACAAAGAAAGGCATCCATTTGGATTGACCTAGTGTTGGTAGTAGGGAGTTAATGTTAATGAAAAAATAATGGGCTAAATAATGTAGCATGGAAAGTAAGCAGGGTAACAAAAGGAGAAACACCCACAATTACTATGAGAAGAAGAAAATAATCATAACACTGCAGTTTTCAAATAATTGTAATAATAATAATAATAATAATAATAAGTTGTAAATAATTAAATTGTAAAACGTAGGGATAAATATATAACATCAGGTTTTAAAATACATTTCTGATTTCAGTGTAATATGAGTAAGAGAGACATAAAGGTAATGAACAACTCAAGATCTGAGGTCTTGTGGACTGAAGAAGTCAACAATCATAGAGCCTGGGTTATCGGATAAATCTCAGATATGGAGATCATGAACGTATGCAGGATAATTACACTAAAACATTTGGAAGACAAGAGAAGTGTAAGCAAGTGTCAAAACCATTAATAAATGAAAGAGAATAAGTAAAAGTGGCCTGCAAATTAAAAGTCTCAGCATGCAGATTAGAACTTGCCTTCAGACATTGATGTAAATGAAAAATGGGTAATTACAAGCTTCCATTTAAGCTAGAAAGCAAGATTAACTTGGTAAATTTATTGGGAAATATAAAAATGTCTGTTAACCCCAGAATAGTCTTCTAAAGAAGACAATAAGAAAATGAATGGACAGCACTGCTTAGTTTGGCTCAGTGGTTAGAGCGTCGGCAGGTGGACCAGAGAGGCATGCCACTAAGGGCATGTACCTCTGTTGCAGTTTGTCCCCGCCCCTGTTAGGGTCATGTGGGTGGCAACCAGTCAATGTGTAAATGCAAAAATGTCCTGGAGTGAGGATGAAAAAAAAAAAAGATGAATGGACAACAAAGAAGTCAGATGATATTCTAAAGAGTTGCAGAAAGCAATGAAATAATAGTCCCGGTAAGAAAACAGAAGAGGTACCAGCAATGCAAGATACTGGCATCACTGCAAGCTGGGAGAACATCACTGATTCATAAGGTTTTCTGCATGTAAGGAGAGGAGAATATACTCTTAAACTAAAACTAAAATACTTTATGCCTCTGGGCACCTCCCAATTTACATAATACTCTGAGGAAAAAATGGTTTAGCCTTCCCAAAATAAATTCAAAATTAATCATAGACATAAAAGTAAATCTAAAATTACAAATTTTGGAATAATTTAGAAAGTATCACAAAGAAGGGATAGATAAGAATTTCTTTGGTAGGACGCATAAAAATATTCACAAAAGAAAAAAGACAAAACAAATTAGATTTTATTAAAATTTGAGAGGTTTGTCAAATCTTTGCAAGAAAGTACTCTCTAAAAGATATATTTTACAGAGGAATGGTATCTCCTAAAACTTGATAATAAGACACATAAAATAATTTAACATGAGAAAATGATTTGAAAGGATACTTTAGAAGGAAAAATACACCAATGTTCAATAAGCCCATGAAAATTACTGATAATCATTAGTTATCAGAAAATATAAATATATTCACAATGAGATACCATTATATATCCACAGGAATGGCAAAAATAAAAATGCGAAAAACCTAACACCAACAACAAATGTTTATGAGAATATGGAACACATATAACTTTCATACAATCCTGGTGAGAATGTAAAATCATACAATCTGTTTGACAGAAAAAAAAAAAAATCTGGTGTTTTTTCTTTTTTTACAGCTAACTATGCAACTGCTCTTTGATCCAGCAATTTCATTTTTAATTCTATATCCAAGGAAAGTTTTAAAAAAGATGTTTAAAAAGATGTCTATAATAATGTTTATAGCAGCTTTATTCACATTTTAAAACAGGAAATCAAATGTCCATTGTTGGGATAATAGGTAAATAAATTGCAATATATTCATATGATAAAATGTGGCAGCAATAAAATAGAATGAGTAATTATTACATGACAAGGATAAATTCCAAAGATATTTTGCCAGGAAAAAAAAAAAAAAAGACAAGGAAAAAAACTAAACCCAGTATAATTCATACTTTTGATTTAAATAATGTGAAGTTTTTGGGACAGCAAAAGTAATGCAACATTAAAAAGAAAACCCAAAGAGTAGATTTTTAGTATATGTTGAGTTAAAATATGATGTGTGAGAAAATATTATATATCACAATAGGGGAATGTTTTAGGGAAAATATATGCATTTGTCAAATATGTATAGATAAGAATAATATATTCCAGCAATGTATAATAATAAAGTAATTATATTAATAATAGTAGTAATAATGTAGTGCAGATGTGCAGGCATAAATTGTAAAAACAATAGAAGACTGTCGCACCTATAATTATGGATACAGAGAAAATTATATTATCCTATTACTCTGAATGTTTAAATTATTCATAAAAAATAAAACATCCATTAACATTAGTAAGTAGATTTGTACTGCATTTCATATTTTTAGAAAATAAGAAACAAAAATATAGATTTGCAAAACAAATTTGATTGTATTAAAGAGTTTAAAAAGTTATGTATGATTTAGTAGGAATCCTTATCCTCTTGGATGCCAAGGAATCAGTAACTATAAATATCCAGGGATTCTTTTTAAGTGACAACCTAGATTTGAGAAAGTAAGTCACTGCTTGAAATAAAAAAATTCATATAAGTAGTAAAACTTCAAGAGATGTGATGACACAAAAATAAGAATTTCATAGGAATAGAAGGCTAGCCCTGGCCAGTTTGGCTCAGCGGTTAGAGCGTCGGCCTGCGGTCTGGAGAGACCTGGGTTCGGTTCCCGCTAAGGGCACGTACTTCGGTTGCAGTTTGTCCCCGGTCCTGGTTGGTCGTGCGGGTGGCAGCCACTCGATGTGTCCCTTCACGTCGATGTTTCTCTCTCTCTCTCCCTTCCTCTCTCTCCCTCCCACTCTATCTGTACAAAAAATGGAAAAATATCCTCAGGTGAGGATAAAAAAAAAAAAAAAAGGAATAGAAGGCTAGAGAGCTGCACGTAAATTTTTAAAGACAGTTTTATTTTGAGATCTGGAATAACTGAAATGAGAGATAATTCACAGATAAACAAAGAAATGGAAAAGAAGATTACAGTGAGTAAAGTTAGGGAAGAAAAAGTTTTCAAAAGGTTAAAAATTGAAAAATTTGAAAGATTGAAAAACATACTCATACGAGAAGATTATATTTTCCTGCAAAGATTGAAAAACATACTCATATGAGAAGATTATATTTTCCTACTGTGAGATGGTTATCATTTTAAAGACAACTTCAATAAAATTTAGGGGCAGAAGCCAGATTCCAAAGGGCTTAAGCAAGTAGAAGGTTTAGCCCTCTAAGGGTTTTGGTGTCAAAAGAAAAGAGTGAAACATAATGTATGAAATATATATAATATATAGTGAAATTTAATTTGAGAAAGTGTGTAATAAGAAGTAAAGATACTATTTACTGATTTTGTTTTCATTCCTGATACTACAACATTGAAACAATTACTAATGTTTTAAATTGCCATCAATCACTTCAAGGACTCAGTGTAACAAATATGATTTGTTTGTTTGTTTATTAGCTTTGAAAAAATTCTCAGTAGCTCAAAAAAGCAGCAGGATTAATATTTCCAGTGACTGGATTTTTAGTACATTATACATGCTCTCTTAGAAGATAATTATAGAACAATAAATACTCTTTAAAAAGCAGTTCTAAAAATATGTTTTTACATCATTTTAGTATAAAAATGAGCACTGTTTTAAAAATGTGAAAAATATAACATGAAATATTTGCCGTTATTTAAAAACAAGCAATGAACATCCATCACACAACCCAACTGGCGATGTATTATCTGGGTGATTTTTTTTAAAAGTATTAAAATCTTGTTTATTTGTTTTTAATTACATGCAAAAATGATCCTCATTACTCATGTAAGAACAACACACTCATATGATAAACTATTTTTTTTCTAATTCTCACCTGGGGATATTTGATATTTTTTCCATTTTCTTCAGATAGAGTAGGAGGTGGGGGGGGGGAGAGAGAGAAACATCAGTGCGAGAGAGACACATCGATCGGTTGCCTCCCAGGCAACCCTGACCAAGACTGGAGACCAAACAGCAATCAAGGTACCTGCCCTAGACTGAAATCAAACCTGTGACTCTTTGGTCCACATAACAGTCGATGCTCTAACCACTGAACCACAGGGGCCAGGGCAATCAATTGATATTTGACAGAGGGTGGAAGTGCTGAGTACAATATGATTACAAGAAACCTCAATATCATCATCACACTTTACACAAAATTAAATTGGGTCATAGACTAGTGTAGAATGTAACACTATAATTATTCTAGAAGAAAATATAGAAAAAAAATTGTACCAACTTAGCATAGGCAAAATTTCCTTAGGCTTAAAAAACAATAACCATAAAAAAATGTTTAATAAAATAGACTACCTAAAATTAGAAACAGTTATTCAGTAAAAGACAATATTCAGAAAATGAATATGTAAGCCATATTCTTCAGAAAATTATTTACAACATATATCTGCAAAGGAAGTATATACAATTTATATAAAAACAAAATAGAAGAATTAGAAAGATAAATACTATTAAAATATGCACAATAATTGAACAGAAAGACAAAAGTAGATATGTGAATGGTAAATAAGCCCATGAAAATATGTTCAACATGGAGTTCCCGATTCAGTTTTGAAATGTAAAGTTGAAGGCTTTCACTCCCTTCCTTACAACACATCTGAAAAGACAGGTGAATCTGGAAAGTCACAGCTGAGATCTGCTTACCTACAGCAGAAGCCAATATAGCCATAAAGTGCAAGGAAACTTGGATGAATTACTGGAGGCAGGGTGTTTACTGATTCAGAGTTAGAAACTTTTACCGTGCCTATTTTTAGAGAAGCACAACTTAATGAACCACAACAGAATCTCAGGTTGAAAATTAAAAAAATAAATAACTAAAAAAAACAAAAACAAAAACAAACAAACAAACAAAAAAACAGAAAACACCACCAACAATAGCACCTCTTGTTTTGGGCAGGAGAATGGAAAATGAACCATGCCTAGCATATACTCCATAGTAAAGACTTCCTCAGCAGTAGAAAAAACTTTCCAGAAATATAGCCAACACAATATAATGAAAATCACTAAATCACTCAAGTCTACCCCCACAAGACTACCTGTCTTATTTAAAGGGACTGGGCTGTAGAGAAACACATTAAATGCCACATAGGCTTACTAAAAGATTGTAGAATACTTTCCCTCAACCTACATGTTACCATATAAATGGAACTCTAATATAGTAACATGAATTACAATGGATGTAAGCAAGGGGTTACATTTATTTAAAGGATTATTTATATACTTAAAAAGTGGTTTTTCTGGCATCATTAGTGCAAGGCTTCACTTTAAAACTTATATAACTGCCCTGGCCAGTTTGCTCAGTGGTTAGAGCATAGGCCCTAGGACTAGAGAGTCCCAGGTCCAGTTCCTGCTAAGGGCACATACCTCTGTTGCAGTTTGTCCCTGGCCCTGGTTCGGGTCATGTGGGTGGCAACCACTCAATGTGTCTCTCTCACGTCGATGTCTGTCTTTCTCTCTCTTCCTCTCTCTCTTCCTCCCTCTCTCCCTGCCTCTCTCTCGAAAGATAAAAGCAAAACAAACAAAACTTATATACCTCGTTTTCTATTTCTTGATACGTCATGTCTGTCTTAAAGAATTGTATACTCTTAAAATTTAATAAAAAAGGGGGACCTGTGGGAGACCATTTACATGGCATCCATCTTGTTAAAGTCTGCTCTGCTGTCTCCGGCCCCAGGGCGGGGACTCTGCATACAGTGTCTTCATTCCTCTAGATAATTGTTTACTCCATTCTTTGCTTATCATTTGTTCCACCTGAGGTTTTTACTGGAATTTGCTTCAGGTGGGATACTCATTAACTGTTTCACCTGTTTTCCCCCTATATATTATGTGAACTCCCCCTGAATAAACGAGACTTGATCAAAAAAAAAAAAAAAAAAAAAAAAGAATTGTATACTCAACCGCAATAATAAATACCATCTGAAATGGGAAAAGAAAGATATACCATGCTAATATACCAACTTTAAAAATAAAAAGCTGAATTACATATATTAACATCAGAAAAGGCAGCCTGAAGAACAAGGAAGATTATCAGTGATAAAGAAGGATATTACATTTTGATAAAGGGACCGCTTCTCAAAGAAGACATAGATTCATAATGTGTTTGTATCTAATGGCAATACATCCAAATGTGAGTCAAAAACTTAAAAACTTACAAAGATAAATAGATAAATCCATTATTATAGTCCATCAACAGATGAATGGATAAAGAAAATGTGGTATATACATACAATGGAATATTGTTTAGCCTAAAAAAGAAGAAAATAATTTAATTAAAAATTAAAATAATTAGATAGTACTATATATTCCTATTAGAATAGCTAAAATTTAAAAAAATTCAAAACACTGACAAGGATGCTGAACAACAGAAGTTTCACTCATTGCTGAAGAAAATGCAAATGTATACAGCAGTCAAATTTTAATGATTTTGCAATTTCTTCAGAAGCTAAATACAATCATACTCCCAGCCATTTTCAATTCCTTTGAAAACTTATGTTTATACAAAAAAACTGCACATATTTATAGAATATTTATTTATAATTATCTAAAAATAGAAATAATGTTTTTCATCAAGGGCAATGATAAACCAACTGTGCTATACTCCATACAAAGAAATATCACACAGTGATAAAAAGATATAAGCTAGCAAGCCATGAAAAGTCATGTAGAAACATGAAATGCATATTCTTAGGTGCAAGAAGATCAGTTTAAATAGTTATGATTTTAATTCTATACAATTCTGGAAAAATAAAAACTTTTACACAGTAAAATAGTCAGTGGCTGCCAGGGTTTAGGAAAAAGGGGTAAACAGATGAAGCACAGAATTTTTTAGAATAGTAAAATAATTCTCTATGATACTATAATGGTGGGCACATGGCATTACTTATATGTCCAAACTCAGAATTTTACAGCACAGAAAATTAAATTTAATGTATAAAAAATTAAGGATAGGATAATTTAGGAGGTTGGAAGATTCTAGGACTGAATTCAGACTATGACAAGAAGATTTGGAGTCTAGAACAGTAAAGGGATACTAGGTAAAAACTTAAAAATTATGAATAATGCATAAAGTTTAAGAATAATGTGACAACATTTATTTGTTAATTGTAACAAATATCACATCAATCTAAGGTACCAGGAGAAACTGGGTGCAGAGTATAGGGGAACTCCATACTGTCTTCATAATTGTCTGTAAATATAAAACTGTTCTAAAATAAAGCATTTATTAAAAATATGTTCAACATCATTAGTCACCTAGAAAATAAAAACTAAAAACACCCCTGGGTGGTATGGCTCAGTGGATAGGGTTGTGGGTTTGATTTCTGAACAAGGATATGTACCTGGATTGCAGGTTCAATAACTGGCCCCAGCCTGGTGCATGTCATGTCTCTCTTACATCAAGGTCTCTCTCTCTCTCTCTCTCTCTCTCTCTCTCTCTCTCTCTCTCTCTCTCTCTCTCTCCTCCTCTTCCTCCTCCTTCCCTTTCAGTCACTAAAATTTAATGGGAAGAAAATATCCCCAGGTGAGGATTAACAAAAACCAAAAGATAACCAAAACTAATAGAATGGCTAAAGTTTAAAAGTCTCACAATATGAAGGGATAGCATGTAGGTAGAGTAATGTGAGCTCACATATATTGTTTGGTGCAATATCAAACTTGGAATACTTTGGAAACAGTTTGGCAGTCTACTTATCATGTTAGAAATTCACTTCCAAGTGACCTAGAAGAGTTATTCCTAAATATTTATCCTAAAGAAATGACATTGTCATGAAAATACAAGTGTTTTGAGTTTCTTTAAAATTCATAATGACTCTAAACTAGGAACCATGGATATGTCTATTATCCAGAAGAATAAACACATCTAACTATGTAATAGTCATAAAAAGGAACACTACTCAGAAATAAAAAAGAAGCAAAGTGTTGGTAATAACACAAATAAATGTTACAAACTTTTCAGAGAGAAATAAAACAGGGCCAGAATAATTTATTCTACATGCTTTTATTTACTTGAAATTCTACAAATGGCAAAATTATTTCATGACATAAATAACATTATTTGTTGCCTGTGGCTGATTGTGGGTAGGTAAAGGGTATTGACTTACTAAGGGCCCAAGGGAGCTTCCCAAGGAGTCAGAGATATTCTTATGTAGATTGGCATGGTAATTATATGGGCGAATACATATGTCAAAACCTTGGACTCAACAACTTAAAAATCATTTTACAATAAAGATTGTTTTAGAAAATAGAAGGAGTAAGTATAAAAAAATACTGTCACTCGGGTTTCTTGCATTTTGACATCTTTATTACTCTCATGCTAAAATCTTATGAAACATTTTTTTCAGACTCCAATGATATATAGATATTTCAAATTTATTCAAGTGATTATTTGTAAACCAAATATTTTATATTAAATACATATACTCGGGTATGTGAAAAATCGTGTAGAAGAACGAAAAAAAGATACCAAAACTCTGTTTAATGTATTACACACATGACAGTACACATATGATGAAAAACTGTATAATCATTAAATGACATATTTTTTGGTAAAAGTAATGTATTTGGTTCTATAAATAGCTGCAGAATTAACTGCAATTAAATCTCCTCTAATCTTCCATCTGCAATCCTGACTTTGGTTCATGTTCTCCATCTTTAGCTACTGTGTTTAGAGACAGAGTTTATTCTCATCTCTTAAAAAATAAATTTATGTCTATTAAAATTATAATTGATCACTCTGTTTTCAGAGCCTAGAAAGTTGGAGTTTTGGGGTGAGATCAACTTGCATGTTTATTTTGTTTGTTTGTTTTCAAGGTGATTTAATCAATTTTGAGTGTATTCTTATTTTTGATGTAAGTTGGTGGTCTAGTTTTATTTTTTTTTGCATGTAGCTGTCCATTTTTACAAACAAAGTCATTTTTTTAAGAGACTGTCTTTTCTCTATTGTATGCTCCTGCCTCCTTTGTCAAATGTTAATTGTGCATACTGTCTCGGGTCAATTTCTGGGTTCTTTTTCTGTTCCATTGACCTATATGCCTATTCTTGTGCCAGTACCAGGCTGTTTTGATTATGACGGCTTTATAGTATAACTTGATATCCAGTATTTTGATCTCTCCAAATTTGTTCTTCTTTTTCAAGATCGCTGTGGTTATGCTAGGTTTTTGTTTGTTTGTTTGTTTGTTTTTTGGCTTCCATATAAACTTTTAGAGTATTTGTTCTAGATCTGTGAAATATGTCATTGTCACTTTAATAGGGATTGCATTAAATCTGTAGATTGCTTTGAGTAGTATGGATGTTTTAATGTTGTTGATTCTTCCATCCATCAACATGGTATATGCCTCCACTTTTTTATATTTTTCCCTATTTCTTTTTTCAATGTACTGTAGTTTCCTGAGAACAAGCATTTTATCTCATTGGCTAAGTTTATTCCTAGGTATCTTATTATGTTGTTGTTGCAATGGTAAATGGGATATTTTAGTTTAGTTTAGTTTTAGTTTTCCTTTCTTGGTGTATAAGAATGTCATCAATTTCTGGATGCTAATTTGGTATCCTATTACTTTGCTGAATTCATTTATTAACTTTTATAGATTTTTGATGGAGTCTTCAGGGTTTTCAATGTACAATACCAGGTCATCTGTGAATACTGATAGTTTCAGTTCCTCCCTTCCAATTTGAATGTCATTTTTTTTTTTTTTTCTTCTTATCTAATCACTGTGGCTAAGATTTCTAAGTACTATGTTTAAAAAAAGTGGTGAAAGTGGGCATCCCTGTCCTGTTCTTGTTGTTAAGGGAACTGTTTTTTTTTTAGTTTTTGCCCATTGAGTATGATGTTAGCTATAGATTTTTCATATATGACCTTTATTATGTTGAGATATGATCTCTCTATTCCCACTTTGCTGAGAATTGGGAAGAGAAACGCCATATAATTTGTATGCATATATGCATAACCAATAGACACAGACACTAGTTTGGGGAAAACAAGGAGAATGGGAGAAGGGAGGAGGGGGGTCAATGGAGGAAAACAGGAGGGGGACATCTGTAATAGTTTTAACAATAAAGATAAAATATATAAGGTTATTTAAAATTGCATCAAACTACTTGGCTGGTGTGGCTCAGTGGTTGAGCATTGACCCATGCACCAATTCCCAGTCAAGGCACATGCCCAGGTTGTGGGCCAAAACCCCAGTGGGGGGAATTTGGGAGGTGACCAATCGATGTTCTCTCTCTCATTGATCTTTCTCTCTTTCTCTGCCTCTCCCTTTTTTTCTCTCTAAAATCAATAAAGAAAGTTTTTTAAATAAAAAAATTGCATCAAACTGCCATATTTTAATACCAAATAATTTTATATTACATACCATTATATATAACAAAAATATGTGATACAAAATTGTGAAAGAATAAATAATTAAGGATCATATCTAAGAGTTTGTTTCCGTTTTTTTCTTGAATTACTGAGAATGATGTAGTTCATTAAGGATGGTTTTAAAGAAAAAGTGGTTTTGGAAGAAGATTGAAGAAAATTATATATGTTAGATTGGTATTCTTATTTTAAAATTTTGGGAATTGTGGTTTTTAAGACATTAAGAATATTCCTGGGGCTATGAAAATATTCAGTGAGTGTTGTGAAGTTTAGTAGTTTTTTCTTCTGTTTTTTTTTTTTCAGCTTTATCCTCAATGGACACATGCAACCACAATCATCCCTGCATACAATCCCCAGAGATTCTGACTCAATACCTTGGAGATAAAGTTAAAATATGTGTTTTGTAATAAAATAGGAAAAGAATGTTGACAGTTTGGTGTGCTCACAGGTTGAGAATAACTACACTGTATTATCTAAAATTATCCAACATACAAGTCTCCAAATATCTCTTAAGATTAATTAATTAATTTATTTATTCTTTATTGATTTTAGAGAGAGAGGAAGGAAGAGAGAGACATAGAAACATTGATGAGAGAGAACATCGATTGGCTGCTTCCTGCATGCCCCCCACTGGGACTGGGACCACAACTTGGGCATATGCCCTGACCGGGAATTGAACTGGTGACCTCTTGGTGCATAGGTCGATGCTCAACCACTGAGCCACACCAGTCAGGCAAGATTAATATATTTAATATTAAACTTTATTTTCATTCTGTATGAAAACTTGTATCTTTCACTATATTTGGCTCTTTTTTTTTTTCCTTTTAAGTAACACCCTCAACTAATTTAAAGATTACTGTAAAAACAGAAACATGACTCTTCTATATTATTAAACCATATCTAATTTTCTCCGCTTTATTACTTTCATTTAAACATAGAAAAATATACCTTTCTTAAAGGAGAATGAAATATAAAACCTGGTCTATGATATTCCCTTTATATCTTCCTGAAAATGAATGTGAAAGAATATTAGCAAAAAAACAGAATTTATCTTGCAGAATAAAGGATTTGGAACTATAACATTTGACTTTAAAATGAAAACTTCTAGTATAAACAAAATCCAGTAAAGAATCTGATATTTTTTTTAACGTTAGAGAAATTTAAGTTGCAGGAAAATAATTTCAGTTATACTGGCTCATATATAAAGAGAAAGATGAGGTAAAATAAGTTTCAAAAATAAAGTTAAATGGTCCAGCTGGTGTGGTTCAGTGGTTGAGCAGGCAGGAAGCAGCCAATCGATGTTCTCTCTCATCGATGTTTCTATTTCTCTCTCCTTCTCCCTTCTTTTCTCTCTAAAATCAATAAAGAAAAAAAAATAATGTATTTAAAAAATAAATAAAGTTAAATGAAGGTTATAAAGTGAGTGTAGCCAAGGCTTGTGTTATGCAAACAACATCTGTCTCACTAGGCAAATGTAATCAATCTCAATCTTGCTCCTGCTTCTTTCCATACCAATTTGCTAGCCACTTCTTTCTTGCTTGGCAGTACCAGTTTATTTCTTTCCTCATCTTGTGAATGATTCACTGTAAACTCCCAGCCTCAATTCAACATTACAAACATTGCTTCACATGCGTTACCTGAAGCCTACTTAAGTTTTTTTGGATCATACACAAGTATTGGGGCATTGTATGCAAAAGAAGGGAAGAAATAAAATTAATTTTTCCTCACAAAAATGGACATACCCCCTGTATTAGCCAGTTTAGACTGCCATTACAAAATACTATCACAGACTGTGTGCCTTAAAGAACTGAAATTTATTATCTCAATTTTATATATTAGATGACTAAGGTCAAGATCCCACCAAATTAGTTTCTGGTGGCTCTCGTCCAGGCTTGCAGACAATGGTCTTCTCGCTATGTCCTCACTTGTTTTTTTTTTCTCAGTGCATGTATATGGAGAGAAAGAGAGTGAGCCAGCAAGCTCTGGAGTCTTTTCTTAATAGGATGCTAATTCTCATGATTCCATTTAATCTTAATTACTTCTTTAGATGCCCTATCTGTAAATATACTTACTTAGGAGATTAGTTATTTAATAAATAAATGTTGATAGGATACAAATATTTAGTCCATAACACCTTCTTATGTCAAAATGCTAGTGGCAAAGAAGGGTTAAGTCAATCTGATTTGGAGATGAACTGGCTTTTGATTGTGTTTCCTATTTCATTGGATTAGCTTCAGACGTTTTGAATACAGGATTGGAACTCTCCCTTCATTACAACTTAGAATTTAGACCTGCAGAATCACAAAGGTTGTCTTTGAGCCTTATAACCCATGGGAACAGCTGTTATTTTTATTTTTTTATTGAATTTATTGGATGAAATTGGTTAATAAAATTATATAGGTTTCAGAAGTACACTTCTATAATACATCACCTGCATGTTGTATTTTGTGTTTACTACAAGTCAAGTCTCTTTTCATCACCATTTATCCTCTCTTACACCCTCTTCTATCTACTGCCAACAAACTTTCCCTTTGGTAACCACCTTACTATCATTGTCTGTGTGTATGAAGTTATTTATTCATTTATTTTTGCTTAATCCCTTCTCCTTTTTCATCCATCCCTGCAAATTCCCTTCCCCTCTGACAATTGTCTATCTGTTCTCTACTATTTTTTAAATTTTTTTACTGTTGAAAGTATTGCAGATGTCCCCCCTTTTTCCCCATTGACCTCCTCCTTCCTGCTCCCATCCCCCTCCAGCCTTCTCCAGCTTAGTGTCCCTGTTGATTGGTTATGCATATATGCATATGAATTCTTTGGGTTACCTCTTCCCACTCCCCCCACCTCATCCCTCTGAGGTTGTCAGTCTGTTCCCTACTTCCTTGATTCTGGAACTCTTTTAATCAACAGTTTATATTGCTCATTATGTTCCACCAATAGGTGAGATCACGTGGTACTTGTCTTTCTCTTACTGGCTTATTTTGCTTAGTGTAATATTCTCCAGGTCCCTCCATGTCGACTCATAGGGTAAGAGATCTCCCTTTTATTACATTGCAAAGTATTCTATTACATAACTGTACCACAGTTTTTTTATCCACTCATCTACTGATGGACACTTGGGCTGTCTCCAGTGTCTTAGCTATTGTAAATAGCGCTGCTGTGAACATAGGGGTGCATATATTCTTCCTGGTTGGTGTTTCAGTCTTCTTAGGATGTATTACAAGAAGTGGGATCACTGGGTCAAATGGCAGTTCCATTTTAAATTTTTTTAGGAAAACCATATTGTTTTCCATAGTGACTGCACCAGTCTACATTCTCTCCAGCAGTGTGCTAGGGCACCCTTTTATCCACATCCTCTCTAGCATTTGTTGTTTGATGATTTGTTGATGGTAGACATTCTGGCAGGTATGAGGTGATATCTCATAGTCATTTTAATTTGCATCACTCTGATGATGAAAGATGATGAGCATTTTTTCATATATCTCCTGGCCTTTTGTATGTCCTATTTGGAGAAGTGTCTATACAGGTTCTCTGCCCATTTTTTATTGGATTGTTTGTTTTCCTTTTGTTAAATTGTATGAGTAGTCTATATATTTTGGCTATTAACCCCTTATCTGATGTATCGTTGGCAAATATATTGTCCCGAAAAGCGGGTACCCTTTTCATTTTGATGCTAGTTTCTTTTGCTGTGCAGAAGCTTTTAAGTTTGAGGTAGTCCCATTTATTTATTTTTTCTTTGTTTCTCTTGCCTTATGTGATGTATGAATAAAAATTCCACTATATATAATGTCTAAGGGGGTTTTTTTTGCCTATAGTTTCTTTTGGGATTTTTATGGTTTCATTGGTTACATTTGAGTCTTTTATCCACTTTGAGTTTATTTTTGTGTATGGTGTAAATTGGTGGTCTAGTTTCATTTTTGTTTGTTTTTTCGTTTGTTTGTTTGTTTTGTTTTGTTTTGCAGATAGCTGTCCAGTTTTCCCAGCACCATTTATTGAAAAGATTGTCTTTTCTCAATTGTATGTTCTTGCCTCCTTTATCGAATATTAATTGTACATGCTGTCTTAGGTTGATGTCTGGGTTCTCTGTTCTGTTCCATTGACCTATATGTCTGTTCTTGTGCCAGTAAGAGGCTGCTTTGACTACAAGTTTTTTACGTGGTATATCACATTTATTGATTTGTGAATATCGTACCAGCGTTGCATCTCTGAGATGAATCCAACTTGGTCACGGTGCATTATTTTTCTAATGTATTGCTGGATCTGATTTGCTAATATTTTGTTAAGGATTTTGGCATCTGTGTTCGTCATGGATATTGGCTGTAGTTTTATTTTTTGTAGTGTCTTTATCTAGTTTTGGAATTAGAATTATGCTGGCCTCATAAAACAAGTTTTGAAGTCTTCCTTTTTGAATTTTTTGGAATAGTTTGAGGAGAATGAGTTTTATTCCTTCTTTGAATCTTTGGTGAAACTGCCTGGTAAAACCATCTGGGCCCAGGCTTTTCTTTGTTGGGAGTTTATTGATTACATCTTCAATTTTTTTTTTTTTAGTTGTTACTGGTCTGTTCAAGTTTTCTGTCTCTTACTGATTCATTTTTGGGAGACTGTGTGATTTTAGAAATGTGTCCATTTTGCCTAGATTGTCCAAATTATTGGCATACACTTGTTCATAGTATTTTTTTTTTAACGATTCTTTGTACTTCCTGTGGTGTCAGTTGTTATTTCTTCTCTTTTGTTTCTGATTTTGTTTATTTGGGTCCTCTCTCTTTGTTTCATGGTGAGTCTGGCTAAGGGTTCATCAATCTTCTTTATCTTTTCAAAGAATCAGGTCTTTGTTTTATTGATCTTTTGAGTTATGTTTTTTTTTTTTTAGTCTCTATATCATTAATTTCTGCTTTTACCTTTACTATTTCTTTCTTTCTACATGCTCTGGGTTTTTCTTTTTTCTTTATTTTCTAATTCTTTTAGTTGTAGGGTTATATAGTAATTAGATTTTTTTTCTTTCTTCTTATTTTTGAGGTAAGCCTGTAGGGTTAAGATCTTCCCTCTCAGGACTGCCTTCACTGCATCCCATAAATTTTGTGTTGTTGTGTGTTCATTGGTTTCCATGGAGTTTTTAATTTCTTCCTTAATCTGTTTAGTAACCCATTCATTGTTCAATAAAATGCTATTTAGCCTCCATGTGTTTAAGTGTTTTTGTTGTAATTGATTTCTAGTTTCAAGCCATTGTGATCTGAGAAGATGCTTGATATGATTTTATTCTTCTTGAACTTGCAGAGACTTAGTTTGTGTCCTAACATATAGTCTATCATTGAGAATGTCCTATGTGCACTGGAGTATAATGTGAATTCTGCAGTGTTGGGTGTAATTCTCTGTAGATATCTATTAAATCCATTTGATCTAGTACATCATTTAGAGTCTCTGTTTCCTTGTTAATTTTTTTATCTAGAGGATCTATCGAGTGGTATCAGCAGGGTGTTGAAGTCCCAAATTATGATTATATTGCTGTTGATTTCTCCTTTGAAATCCTACAGAAGTTTTTAATATATTTTGATGCTCATATGTTGGGTGCATATATATTTATCAAGTTTATATCTTCCTGTGGAGTAGATATTATGTAGTGACCTTCTTTGTCTCTAGTATGGCCTTCATTTTGAAGTCTATTTTATATATATGAGTATTGCTATGCTAGTTTTTTTTTCTTTTTTTTTTTTTGTTTGCTTGGAAAAATGTTTTCCATCCCTTCACTTTCAACCTATGTGAGTCTTTGTTGTGAAGTGGGTCTCTTGTAAGCAACATATATATAAATTATGCTTTTTTTTTTATCTACTCAGCTACTCTGTGTCTTTTGATTAAAATATTTAATCCATTTAACTTTAAGGTTGTTGATATGTACTTATTTATTCCCATTTTTATTTATTATGGTTATGTTCTCTCCCTATTATACTTATTACAGCTGTCATTTTAACATTTCTTGCAGTGCTAGTTTGGTGGCAATATATTCCCTTTGATTTTTTTTTTGCCCAGAAAGCTCTTTATTTCACCTTCTATTTTGAATGATAGCCTTTCTGGATAGAGCAGTCTTGGATTCAGATCCTTGTTATTCATTACTTCATGCCATTCCCTTCTGGCCTGCCATGTGTCTGCTGAGAAGTCAACTGATAGCTTTATCAGGGTTCCTTTGTAGGTAACCTATTGCTTATCTCTTGCTTCCTTTAGGATTTTCTCTTCATCTTTGATTTTTGGCATTTTAATTATTATTTGTTTTTGTGTGGGCTTGTTTGGGTTCTTCTTATTTGGTGCTGTCTGTGCTTCTCAAACTTGTCCTTCACCACGTTGGAGAAATTTTCTGCCACTATTTCTTTAAATATAGTCTCTAACCCTTGCTCATTTTCTTCTTCTAGCACCCCTATGATGCATTGTTAAATTTCATGTTGTCCCACAGTTTTCTTAAGCTGTCTTCCTGGTCCAAATTTTAGATCTTTTAGATGCTTCCCTCCCCCCGCTCCTTGTTTGCTGGTGGTCTCTAGCTATTAATGAGCCTCAATTTGTATTTCTTTAGTCAGGTGGTGGTAAATTTTTGAGTCAGGGGCCATTGCTTCTCCCCAGGGCTTTGGGAAGGGGCTCTTTGAGTAATATGGCTACTGTTCTATGAAAGAGTGATAAAAAACTCCTGGTGACCTCCTTCCCAGCTCTCCCCTTTGTGCCATGAACCATCAACTCTCTTCACACAGTTCCAGTTCAGTTCACACTCCCTCTGATGGAGCCCAAGGTGAAGTGAATATAGCTGAGTGTAGTTCCCTGAGCCTCAACTCTTGTGAATTCCTCAGCCAAGTATTATGTGGGAGTCTTTCCCTACTGCACTACTCTGTGCTGGGAAGCTGCCATTCTGTGCTGTAGAGCTGGCTTCTCAACTTCTTTGAGAAAACTCCTCACCACTAAGACAGCCCTCAGCTGCTGCCATGGGGACCCAGCCAGCTCTCTTGCACCTCCCCAGGTCCTTCCAAACTTAATTTCATGTCCTCTTTTTATCCTTGTTATAAGGGTTCTTTCCAGCTGCTCTTCAGTTGGTTTTTCCTGATGACTTGTCTTTATTTTAGTTGTAATTTCACTTTGGTCCTGGGAGATGGTCTGTGAAGTTTCCATTTACTATACCGCCACTTCTCCTTTCTGGTTTAGAAACAAAATACAAAAAACAAAATATTCTGTTCTCTGTTATTAATCTGTTTTTATTTTGTTTGTTAGTTTATTTTGTTCATTAGATTCCATATATGAGTGAAATCAAGTGGTACTATGTTTCTCTCACAGGCTATGTCACTTAGCATAATGTTCTCTCCAAAGGGTAAGATTGCCTCCTTTTTTATGGCTGTGTAGTATTCTACTGAGTAATGCTACCTCCGACTTTTTATCCAGTCATCTATTGATGGACACTTGGGATTCTTCCAAATCTTGGTTATTGTAAATAATGCTTCAATGCATATGCATGTTCATATAGTCATGATTAGTCACGTTGAGCATATTTTTATGTGTCAATCGACCATGTGTGTTTCATGTTTGGAGAAGTGTTTAATCAAGTCTTACCCATTTTTAATTGGATTTTTTTTTTTTTTTGGTGTTGAGTTTTATGAATTCTTTATAAATTTTAGATATTAACCCCTTAACATTAATGAATATGTTCTCTCATTCAGTGGGTTGTCTTTTCATTTTGTTGAGGGTTTTCTTTGTGGCACAAAAGCTTTTTAGTTTGATGTAGTCTTATTTATCTTTTTTATTTTATTTCCTTTGTCAGATGTGATATATTAGATAAAATTTTGCTACAACAAATGTCCAAGATTTGACTGCCTATCTTTTCTCCTAAGATTTTTATGGCTTTGTGACTTACCTTTAAGTCTTTAATCCATTCTGAGTTTATTTGTGTATGGTGTAAGAAGGAGGTCTAATTTCATTTATTTGCATTTATCTGTCTAATTTACCCAACACCATTTATTTATTGAATAGACTATCTTTAGTCCATTTCATGTTTTTACCTTCTTTATCAAATATAGAATTGACTACCAGGGTATGGGTTAATTTCTGGAGCTTTATTCTGTTGCACTGATTTATATGCATGTTTTAATGCCAGCACCATGCCAGATTACTATGGCCTTGTACTATAGTTTGGTTATCAAGTAGTTTGATTCTTCCAGCTTTCTTCTTTTTCAATATTGCTGTGGTTATTCAGGATCTTTTGTGGAGCTATACAAAATTTTGAAATATTTGTACTAATTCTGTGGAAAATACCATTGATATATTGATAGGAACTGTGCTGAATGTATAGATTGTTTTGGATAGTGTGGACATTTTGATGATGTTAATTTTTCTTATCCACAAACACAGTATAGGCTTCTTCAATTTCTTTCTTCAGTGTTTTATAATTTTCTGAGTACAGGTTTTTCACATCCTTGGTTAAATTTATTCCTCGGTATTTTATTCTTTTTAAACAATTGTTAATACTATTGCTTTCTCAGTTTTTCTCTCCAACAGTTAATTATGGTTTGTAAAATTCAACTGATTTCTGGATATTTATTTTGTATCCTGCTACTTTACTGAATCATGTATCAGTTCTTGTAGTTTATAGGTAGAAAATTTAGGGTTCTCTATATACAGTGGTTATTTTATCTGAAAATAATGACAGTTTTACTTCTTTCTTTTCAGTTTGGATGCCTCTTATATCTTCTTGCCTGATTGTTGTGGCTAGGTCTTCCAGTTATGTTGAATATTGATGCTGAAAGCAGACTTCCCTGTCTTATTCCTCATCATGAAATTTTTATCTTTTATTTTGTTTATGTGGTGCATTATGTTTACTTATTTTTGGATAGGTACCAACCGTATACTCCCAGAATAAATCCCACTTGATCATGGTGTATGACCTTTTAATGTATTGCTAGCTCCAGTTTTCTAATACTTTGTTGAGCATTTTAGCTTCTATGTTCATCATGAATACTGACCTGCATATATATTTTTTTCTTTGTAAGGACTTTGTCTGGTTTTGGAATTAGAATAATGCTGGTGAGTTATAATAATGAAATGTCAATAAATACATATATATCAATAATCACTTTAAATGTAAATGGCTTAAATCCTCCAATCAAAACATGTAGGGTAAATGGAACCCTAGTGTACCTTTCATGGGAATGCGGACTGGTGCAGCTACTGTGGAAAATGGTATGGAGTTTCCTCAAAATATAAAAAATTGAACTGCCTTTTGATCCAGCAATATATTACAGTTCTGGGAATATATCTTAAGAATCCCTCAACACCAATCTGAAAGAATATATGCATGATTATATTCATAACAGCATTGTTTACAACAACCAAGATCTGAAAATAGCCTAAATGCCCATCACTATATGAGAGGATAAAAATGCTTGGTTCATTTACACAATGGAATACTACTCAGCTATAAAAAGGAAGTGATTCTTACCTTTTGGGACAGCATGGCTTGACCTGAGATTATAGTGCTAAGTGAAATAAGCCAGTCAGATAAAGACAAATAACATGATTTCACTTACATGTAGAATCTAATAAACAAATTAAACTGATGAACAAAATAGAACCAGAGACATGGATGTGTGGTACAGATGGACAGATGTCAGAGGGCAAGTGGGGAGGGTAGATAGGATGAAAGAAGGTGAAGAGAGTAGCCAAAGAACTTATATGTACATATGGATAGCCCATGGACATGGACAATAATGTGGTGAGGGCCAGAGGGAGGGGAAAATGGGTGACATCTGTAATAATGTCATCAATAAAAAATAAATAAAAATAAGTGGTATTACATTTAAGAAGATTAAAATCATATCAAACATCTTCTCTGACCATAATGGTATGAAACCTTCAATTAATCACAAGGAAAGAAACAGAAAACATATAAAGACATGAAGACAAAATAACATGTTACTAAATAATGAATAGGTTAACAATGAGATCATTGTTTTGTATCCTGCTACTTTTCCAAATTCATTTATTAAGTCTAGTAGATTTTTGATGGAGTCTTTAGGGTTTTCTATGTATAATATTATGTCATCTGCAAATAATGACAGTTTCACTTCCTCCTTTTCAGTTTGGATCCCTTTTACTTTTTTCTTCATATCTGATTGCTGTATAATGTTGACTCTAGGTCTTTCATATATGAACTTTATTATGTTAAGATATGATCCTTTTATTCCCACATTGCTGAGCATTTTTATCAGAAAAGGGTGCTAGATTTTGTCGAATGTTTTTTCAGTGTCTATTAATATGATCATGTGATATTTATTTTTCATTTTGTTTATGCGGTGTATCACATTTATTGATTTGTGAATAGTGTACCAGCCTTGCATTTCTAAGATGAATACCACTTGGTATTAGTGAATAACTTTTTAAATGTATTGCTAGTGTACTAGTATTTAGTTAAGGATTTTGGCATTTATATTCATCAGAGATATTGGCTAGCAGTTTTTTTTTTTTCTTTGTAGTGTCTTTCTTTGGTTTTGGAATTAGAATTATGCTGGCCTCATAAAACAAGTTTGGAAGTCTTCCTTCTTTAATTTTTTTTGAAATACTTTGAGAAGAATAAGTGTTAGTTCTCTGAATGTTTGGTAAAACTCCCCCGTAAAGCAGTCCAGTCCTGGGTTTTTGTTTGCTGGGAGTTTCTTGATTACATCTTCAATTTCCCTAGTTGTTATTGGTCTGTTCACGTTTTCTATCTGTTCTCAGTCCAGTTTTGGGTAATTATGTGTTTCTAAAAATTTGTCCATTTCTCTTAGATTTTCAACTTTGTTTTCATATAATTGTTCATAGTATTTGTTAACAATCCTTTGTATTTCTGTGTTGTCAGTTGTTACATCTCCTCTTTCATTTTTGATTTTGTGTATTTGGGTTCTCTTTGTTACTTGGTGAGTCTAGCTAAGGGCCTATCAATGTTGTTTATCTTTTTTTTAAAAACAGCTCTTTGTTTCATTGATCCTTTGAATTGTTTTTTTTATTTTTTTTTATTTTTTGGTCTCTATCTCACTTATTTTTGCTCTGATCTTTACTGGTTCCTTCCTTCTACTTGCTCTGGGGTTGTCTTTTTGTTCACTTTCTAGTTCTTTAAGTTGGGAGGTTAGATAGTCTATTAGAAATTTTTCTTGTTTCTTGAGGTAGGCCTGTAATGCTATGAACTTCCCTCTCAGAACTGTTTTTGCTGCATCCCATAGATTTTGCGTTGTGTGTTTTCATTTTCATTGGTTTTCAGAAACTTTTTAATTTCTTTCTTGATCTCCTTGGTAACCCATTCATTGTTTAATTACATGCTATTTAGCCTCCATGTGTTCAAATGTCTTTGCATTTTCTTGTTGCAATTGATTTCTAGTTTCATGACATTGTGATCTGAGAAGATGCTTGATATGATTTCATTCTTTCTAACTTGTAGAGACTTAGATTGTGTCTTAACCTGTGGTCTATCTTTGAGAATGTCCCATGTGCACTTGAGAAGAATGTGAATTCTGCAGTTTTGGGGTGAAATTCTCTGTAGATATCTATTAAATCCACTTGGTCTAGTGCTTCCTATAGAGTCTCTGTTTCCTTATTAATTTTTTGTCTACAAGATCTATTCAGATATGTCAGCAGGTTGTTGAAGTCCCCTGCTATGATTGTATTGCTGTCAATTTCTTTGAAGTCCTCCAGAAGATTTTTAATATATTTAGATGCTCCTATATTGGGTGCATATATGTTTACCAAGCTTATATCTTCCTATTGGACAGATCCTTTCAATATTATGTAGTGACCGTCTTTGTCTCTAGTTATGGCCTTCATTTTGAAATCTACTCTATCAGATATGAGTATTGCTATGCCAGCTTTTTTTTTTTTTCTTCACATTTGCTTGGAAGATCTTTTTCTATCCCTTCACTTTCAACCTATGTGAATCTTTTGTTGTGAGGTGGGTCTCTTGTAATATATATATATATATATATATATATATATATATATATATATATATATATTTCATACTTTCTTATCCAATCTGCTACTCAGTGTCTTTTAATCGGAGCATTCAATCTATTTACATATAAAGTGATTATTGATATGTACTTTATTGACTTTTTTTTAGTACTGTTATATTTTTCTTCCTATTTCCTCTACTAATTACAGCAGTCCTTTTCACATTTCTTGCAGTGCTGGTTTGGTGCTAATGTATTCCCTTAGCCTTTTTTCATCTAGAAAGCTCTTTACTTGACCTTCTGTTTTCAATAATAGCCTTGCTGGATAGAACAGTCTTGAATTCAGATCCTTGTTTTTCATGACCTTGATGACTTCATGCCACTCCCTTCTGGCCTGTAGTGTTTCTATTGAGAAGTCAGCTGACAGCCTTATGGGAGTTTCTTTGTAGGTAATCTGTTGCCTATTTCTTGCTGCCCTTAAGATTTTCTCTTTGTCTCTAATTTTTGGCATTTTAAGTACTATGTATCTTGGTGTGGGACTGTTTGGGTTCTTCTTACTTGAGGCTCTCTGTGCTATTTGAACTTGAATGCCTTTTTTTTTTTTCACCAAATTAGAGACATTTCTTTCACCAATTCTTCAAATATATCTTTTAACCCTTTCTCATTTTCTTCTTCTTTGGGAACTTCTATGATGTGAATATTATTATGTTTCCAGTAGTCCCACAGTTCTCTTAAGCTATCTTCCTGTTTTTAATTGTTTTTTTCCTTTTGGTTTTCTGATTGGCTAATTTTTTTTTTTTCTCCCGTCTTCTAATTCAGTGATCCGGTCCTCAGCTTTCTCTACTCTGCTGGTTAGTCCTGCCAATGTGTTCTTTATTTTTGCTATGTCATTCTTCATTTCCACTTGGTTGGTTTTCAAAGCTTCTATATCTTTACTCATGGTAAAGATCATGGCTCTGAACTCTACCTGTGATAACTTGCTTAACTGCATTTCATTTATCTTATCTTCTATAGAAGCCTCTTGTTTATTAATTTGGGATTTGTTTCTTTGTTTCACCATTTTGGCTATCTCAGTGTGTTTTGAAGCCTGCCAAATTTTCCCTGTGGGTGTTAGTGTTCTGCTGTTTGTGGCTCCCTCTACTGGGTTTGAATGAGCATGGGAGAACCCACGTTAAATACCACTGTCAAGTCTTACTTTCCTGGGTATATTTGCAAGCCCAGGAACGGTTCAGTTTTTTTCTAGCTTTTTGCCTGGAGGTTATTAGTCTAGGTTACTTGAAGAGCTTTGGGTTCTTACTTGAATAAAAAACTCCCTCAGGTGTTCAGAATAAAAGGATTTCCCAAGGATGGGGCAGATGCTGGTTGTTAATGAATCTCAATTTGCATTCTTTGGCCCACCTGGGTGGGGTTGAGTCTCCGAGGGAGGGGCTGCTGCCTCTCCCCAGAGACCTGTGAAGGAGTAAGATGGCACTTGACCTGCATGGCTGCAACTCAGCAAAAGCTCTGAGTGCCATCCAAATCCCAAGTGCCCCACACAGTTTTCTTTTAGTCCACCCTCCCTTTGCCAGGGCCCAACGTAAGTGGCTGTGGCTACTTTAGTGCTCTGTTCTGCCCTCTGTGCCATGGATCCGGCTTGGGATTTTAACCCCAAGGGCACTGCTCACAGCTAAGACTGCTGCTGTTTGTGGGTTCCCAGCCCCCCTCTCACACTTCCACAATCCTACCAGGTTCAGTTCAGTGTCCCTGATTATATGGTACTTGCAAGCAGCTTTTCTGTTGGTTTTCCCGACGATTTGTCTTTATTTTAGTTGTAATTCCAGGTTGTCCTGGGAGATGGTCTGTGTAGCTTCCATTCACTCTGTTGCCATTTTGTAATCCCCTTTAAGTGTCTCTTTAAGATGTTCACTTTCACCATATTAAGTCATACTCCTCTGAAATATTTATTACAACAGTCCTTGTTTCCCAACATCCAATCTTGCCACTCATTAATGCATTCCTTGTACTTGTACCTGAAACATTTTTTGAAGCAAATATAGTTAAATAAATCGCTTTCAGTAATTTACTTTCCAATCTTTATCATGGCCTATAGGATCTGGTTGCTGCTTCTTTTACTGGTTTCATGTCACAATCCTCTACCTTCTCTATGCACCATCCGCTTCTTAATTTTTCATCAATCTAATGGTCTTTTTTTAACTCAAGACCTTTGAACATGTACTTTTTTCTACCTGGATTGCTTTTTAGACCTCTCCTATATCTTTGCTAGTTAATTGTTACTTATTCTTCAAATAGATTTGATAACTGAGGAAAACAGTTAATGGTTGTTTCCCTTTTTGAGAATAGAAACTTCTGCTTTAATATTCAACTGAAAATCATTGTTTTCTTATTTCAGAATACAAATTAAGAAGAGACAGATCATGTCTTTCCTACTCTCCACTTCAGTATCCGTAGAATAAAAGTAAATGTTCACTAAGTATTTATTAGATTGATAGATTATAGCATTAATTAATGGCTGGATACATTTCATTTAGTAAAATTGATGAGCTTTGAGCCACATGACAAGAAAACAATATGGTGTTACCTCAAAAAATTAAAAATTGAACTTCCATTTGACCCAGTGATCCCGCTTCTAGGAAGACACCCTAAGAAGCCTTAGACACCAATCAGAAAGTATATATGTAACCCCATGTTTGTAGCAGCACTATTTACAATAGCTAAGATCTGGAAATAGCCCAAGTGTCCATCAGTAGACGAATGGATAAAAAAGTTGTGGTACATATACACAATGGAGTACTATGCAGCTGTAAGAAAGAAAGATCTCTTATCCTTTGAGACAACATGGAGGGACCTGGAAAGTATTATCCAAAATAAAACAAGCCAACCAGAAAATGACAAATACCACATGATCTCACTTATATATGGAATATAGTGAACATAACAGTCTGAGGAAAAGGGTAGACCCAGAAACACGGAAGTAGGGTGCAGACTGACAAACCTCAGTAGGGGAGGTGGTAGGGGGTGGGAAGAGATAAACAACAGAACTTATATGCATGTATGTATAACCAATGGACACAAACAACAAAGCAGGGGACAGGGAGGGGGAGGATGAGGAGGAGTGTGTCAATGGGGTAAAAAGGGGAAACATCTGTAACAAAAATAAAATTTAAAAATAAAAATTAAAAAAAAACAAAAAAACAAAATAAAACCTACATGAAATTTAAAAAAAAAAAAAAAGAATGTTACTGTTTGGTTTCATTCAGTGTTTTTTTTTGTTGTTAGTTCCTGTAACAGAGAGTCATTAGAAAGTTCATGTAGTATATCTGTGAAATCCAACTCCGGACATGTAGTAACATATGTATCACATAAATAGACAAAATATCTCTTTCATTCAAGTTTTTTGTGCAGTTCTAAGAACAATAAAATAATAACAATATTTTATTGAATTCTACTGTGCCTAATGCAAAGTGTTTTATATTGCTTAAAAAAATCATCTCAACATACATTTCAGATATATAAGTCCTTAAAAATTAGTATTATTGAGAAGATGGCGGTGGGCAGGACCAGAGGGAAGGTGAGTATGTGATAGAGTGAGTGAATGTGTGAGAGAGTGTGAGTGGACATGAAGGTGGACGACCAGACCTGAGCAGTGCAGAGCCACAAAGCAGAAAGTTTCAGTGCTGTGTATGGGAGCAGGTGGCTTCTGCAGTAAGCGACCCTTCATGGAGCTTCTCCCTGCACCACGGGGAGGTCCCACCATTTTGGAAGATCCTGGATATTCTCTGGGATGAGGCATTGGGAGTGACTAGGGCCCAGCAACCTGAGCCCACCAGCACATCTGGCAACATCGGACCAATGGACACTCTGTGTCAACAGAGACCAGTGCACTGTTGTGGAACTCCCAAGGTGCTGGTCACGGAAGCCGCAGACAGCCCAGAGCCCAGAACCATCCCCCATAGTAGCAGCCCGATCAGAGTGGAGATATACCCCCAGCAACAGAGGCTGGGAGCAGACATCCATCCCCAGGCAACAGAAGCACAGACCAGCAGCTGAGACCCATCCCCAAAAACTACAGCAAAAGCTGAGCAGGAGTTGAGCCCTACCGGGCAGCAGCACTCCCCAGCTGCCAGCAGCAGGATCTGGGGCTCCACAGAGACCTGTGTGGTCTAGTAACCCACAATAGCAGTGGGAAGCTGGACCCCGAGAGAGACTGGTGTGATCCAGCTGCCTTCCCATGGGAACTGCAAGGTGTGGGGGCACCAGTGAAGCCTGAGGTACCCAGCACGGACTGGGTGATCCAGTTAACGACGGTACCTGCAGGGTGCTGAAGCACCAGAGAAGTCTGTGCAACCCAGCAGAGACTGTGTGATCTAGCTACCCCTGGAACTGCTGGGTGCTGAAGTACAAGAGAGGAGAGTGCCACCTAGCAGGGACTGCACAATTAAGTTACCCTTAGGGCCTCTGGGGTGCTGAAGCACCAGAGAGGCCTGTGTGACCCGGCAGGGACTGTGCAATCCACTTACCCGCGGGACATGTGGGGTACTGAAGCACCAGAAAGGCCTGTGAGACGCGGCAGCCCATAACATAGGCATAGAGCCAGGTCCTCAAATGGAATGTGCTATCCAGTTACCCATGGGACGATCAGGGAGCATGGGCACCAGGAAGGCCTATGCGACCCAGCTGCGCACAAGATAGGCTTAGAGGATGAGAAAATGAAAGTGGAGTGAATATAAGCTATGCAGATGATCCCCAGAACCAAAGGGGAATTACAACTAAAATAAAGACAAATCCTTGGAAAAAAACAACAGAAAAGCAAAAGCACAGGACCATATAACTAAGGACACTGGTAGGATCTGAGGAGGCGCAAGAGGGTGGCAGGCTGGGAGCCCACGGACAGCAGCAGTATTAGCTGTGAGAGGAGCACTTAGGGAATAAAGACCAAGCCTGGTCCACAGCGCAGAGAGCAGGGACAGAGCACTAAAATAGCCACAGCCACACCTGGGGGCTACAGCAGAGGGAGGGCAGCCTGGGCTGGAACTCTGTGGGGACACATGGGATTTGAAGGGTACTCAAAGTTTTTGCTGAGTTGCGGCCACAAAGGCCAGTGGCCAGTGTGCTCCTTCCCAAAGCTGTGGGGGAAGCACCCCCCCCCCCAAGATTTAGCCTTTTGTAGGTGAGGCAAAGAAATGCAAATTGAGTCTCATTAATAACCAGCATCTATCCCACTCTCTGGAAATCCTCTTATGCAGTATACCAGGGCTACATTCCAAGGCACTGAGTAACTGAGACTACTAGCCACCAGGAAAAATCTAGAGGATAAATGAACTTTTCCTGGGCTTGCAAATCTACCCAGGAAAGTAAGACATGACAGTGGTGTTTAACATGGGACCACCCAGACTCATGACTCATCCAAACCCAGTAGAGGGAGCCACAAACAGCAGAACATCAACACCCAAAGGGAAAATTTGGTAGGCTCCAAAACCCACTGAGATAGTCATAAAATCCTAGAAGAAGCTGTAGGCAACCAAATTTGAGATATCATACACAGCAGAATTTTCACTGATACATCACCTAAGGCAACAGAAACAAAGGAGAAAATGAACACATGAAACTACATCAAAAGCTTCTGCACAGCAAAAGATACAATCATCATAACGGAAAGGCAACCCACTGTATGGGAGAGCATAATTATAAATTATATATCAGATAAGGGGTTAATTTCCAAAATATATATAGAGTGCTCATACAGCTCAACAAAAGGAAAACAAATAACCAAATTATAAAATGGGCAGAGGAACTAAAAAGACGCCTCTCCAAACAGGACATACAAATGGCCAAAAGACATATGAAGAAATGCTCAATATCACTGATCATCAGAGAGATGCAAATTAAAACAACAATGAGGTATTACTTCACACCTGTCAGAATGGCCGCCATCAACAAATCATCAAACAACAAGTGTTGGCGAGGGTGCGGAGAAAAGGGGACTCTAGCACACTGCTGGTGGGAATGCAGACTGGTGCAGCCACTTTGGAAAACAATGTGGTGTTATCTCAAAAAGTTAAAAATTGTACTTCCATTTGACCCAGTAATCCCACTTCTCAGAATATACCCTAAGGGGCCTGAAACACCAATCAGAAAGAATATATGTATCCCCATGTTTGTAGCCACACTATTTACAATAGCTAAGATCTGGAAACAGCCCAAGTGTCCATCAGTAGACAAATGGGCAAAAATCTGTGGTACATATACACAATGGAGTACAGTGATACCTCGGTTCTCGAACATAATTCGTTCCAGGAGGACGGTCGAGAACCGAATTGTTCGAGAACCGAAGCAATGAAACCAATAGGAAAGCGTGACTCCACAAAGCGTGACTCTCTCTCTGCACTCACACTGATGACGCAAGCAAGGCGCGCTGGGCCGAATGAACGCCATTCGGCTCAACTCGGCTCATCTCGGAAGTTCGAGTTCCAAATATTTGTTCGGATTCCGAGACAAAAGTTTCTCGAATCCCTGGTCGAATACCGATTTGGTCGAAAACCGAGGCGTTCGAGAACCGAGGTATCACTGTATTATGCATCTGTAAGAAAGAAAGATCTCTTATCCTTTGAGACCACATGGAGGGACCTGTAGAGTATTATCCTAACTAAGTAAAACTAGCCAAACAGTGAAAGACAAATATCACATGATCTCACTTATTTGTGGAATATAATGAACACAACCAGCTGAGGCACGGGGTAGTCCCAGAGACGTGGAAGTGGGGTACAGACTGACAATCTTTGGAAGAGGGGGCAGGGAGGAGAGATAAACCACAGAACCTATATGCATGTATGTAGGGGAAAAAGGAGAAACATCTGTAACAAAAATAAATTAATTAATTAATTAAAAAGTTTAAAAAAAAAAATTAGTATTCACAATGTGTGCAGAAAAATAACCATCATTATCTTCCTTTGTTGTTTTTTGAGTTTAGGTGAAAATTAGTTTTTATGTTGGTATATCTTTCTCATAACTGGTGAACACACTGGGTCATGCAATCATTCTTCTAGGTCAGTCTTGAAGACTGCAATATATTATGTGAGGTTATTTGAAAGAGAGAGAAAAACTTTTGTTGTTTAAATGAATAAAGCCTAGCTGGCCTTTCTAAACCTAGAACTTCCCAGGTTATTATGTCCACCACAGTAGAGAATAATCTTTGGGGAGTGAGGATTAAGATGGTGTTCATGGGGTCTGAAAACAGGGCTTGGGGATACGGTGCCAAGAGAGATTAAGTGGCTGAAATCAGGCATGTAAACTAAATTTTGGATCTGTGAATGTAGGTTGAATATTGCATTAAAGTCAAGCAATAGACAGGAATAAAGTAAGAAAATAGAGTGAGTTATAAATCAGATGACCAGCAAGAAAATTGGTGGTAAATTGGGATGCAAGTAGGAACTAATTCTGACAGTGTGCCCCATCCATTTTCTCAGCCATCTCCCTTTGGTATTATTCATTGTGAGCCAAGGAGCAAAGGAGAAATATCCATAGGGGTCAGTATGTCTATAAATTATACAAAATGCCTGTCCCAACTGAGAGGAATTGAGAATCAGTTTTCAGGTTTATCACTGAGCTGGAGTTTGTTTCTGTATATTTAATCACTTAGAATTTTAAATCATTTAAATTGTTCTTGTTAAAAGATAATATTTTTAATACATATTATGTGTCCCAGTTAATTCTTTGAGATTTCATCACAACAGCTCCAGACGACTAATTAAACCAAAAAATCTAAATGTAGAAAAATAGAATTGGGGTTAGAAAGTGTACTTATGAGGATAATTTAAATAAAGATCAAATTGGCATTCATAATTAATCATTTTAACAAATTACTTTAGATGAATTTATATAGTTTGGATTAGTAATGATGAAGTAGTTGTATACAAGCAAAATAGCCTTAGTTTTTCCCTTTATATTTTTCTCTTTACTTTTATGTTCACATTTATAGTTAAATTAAATTATTTTCTGGTGTGAGTAATTTAACATTGCTTATCTGTTCTTGCATGTAGCAATGCACATAATAGTAAAGTTGAATTAGATAACTTAGATCACTGAAGTAATTCAAGGTTCAATAAAGGGCAAAAGGAAATATTATCATTACCTGAGTTTTGAATTTTATTCTTTTCTTTTTTTATATATTTAAAAAATGTATCTTTATTGTTAAAAGTATTACAGATGTTTCCTTTTTTCCCCCATTAACCCCCTCTCCCCTTCACCACACATTGTCTGTGTCCATTGGTTATCATATATGCATATAAGTTCTTTGGCTTATCTATTTTGCCCCCTCTCATCCTTTTCCTCTGGGTTTCCTTAGTCTGTTTCCTGCTTCCATGTCTCTGGATTTATTTTGTTCTTCATTCATTTTTTTTTATTAATTAATTTTTGTTACAAATGTTTCTCCCCCCCCCCCACTGATTCCCCCCTCCACCTCCCTCCCTGCCCCTTCCCCAGTTTGTTGTCCATGTCCACTGTTCATGCATACATGCATATAAGTTCTATGGTTAAACTCTCCCCCACCACCACCCTCTTCTGGGGATTGTCAGTCTGTACCCCACTTCCATGTATGTGGGACTACCCCATTCCTCAGACTGTTATGTTTATTATATTCCACAAATAAGTGAGGTCATATGAAACTTGTGTTTCTCTGTTTGGCTTGTTTCACTTAGGATGATACTTTCCAGGTCCTTCCATGTAGTCTCAAAGGACACGAGATCTTTCTTTCTTACAGCAGCGTAGCACTCCACTGTGTATATGTACCACAGCTTTTTGATCCATTCATCTACTGATGGACACTTGGGCTGTTTCCAGATCTTAGCTATTATAAATAGTGCTGCTAAAAACATGGGGGTACATATATTCTTTCTGATTGGTGTTTCAGTCTTCTTAGGGTATATTCCTAGAAGTGGGATCACTGGGTCAAATGGAAGTTCAATTTTTAATTTTTTGAGGTAACACCATATTGTTTTCCATAGTGGCTGCACCAGTCTGCATTCCCACCAGCAGTGAACTAGAGTCCCCTTTTCTCCACACCCTCCCCAACACTTGTTGTTTGATGATTTGTTGATGGCGGCCATTCTGACAGGTGTGAGGTGATACCTCATTGTTGTTTTAATTTGCATCTCTCTGATGATTAGTGATATTGAGCATTTCTTCATATGTTTCTTAGGCATTTGTATGTCCGGTTTGGAGAGGTGTCTATTTAGTTCCTATGCCCATTTTTAAATTAGATTCTTTGTCTTCCTTTTGTGGAGTGGTATGAGCACTCTATATGTATGGAAATTAACCCCTTATCTGATATATCATTGGCAATTATACTCTCCCATACAATGGGTAGCCTTTCTGTTTTGATGATTGTATCTTTCGCTGTGCAGAAGCTTTTGAGTTTGAAGTAGTCCCATGTGTTCAATTTCTCCTTTGTTTCTATTGCCTTAGGTGATGTGTCAGTAAAAATTCTGCTGTGTGTGATGTCTGAGATTTTGTTGCCTACAGTCTCTTCTAGGATTTTTATGGATTCATGAGTCACATTTAAGTGTTTTATCCATTTTGAGTTTATTCTTGTGTAGGGTGTAAGTTGATGGTCTAGTTTCATTTTTCTGCAGGTAGCTGTCCAATTTACTCAGCACCATTTATTAAAGAGGCTGTCCTTACTCCACTGTATGCTCTTGCCACCTTTGTCAAATATTTATTGAGCATATTGCCTTGGGTCCATTTCTGGGTTCTCTGTTCTGTTCCACTGGTCTATATGCCTGTTCTTGTGACAGTACCAGGCTGTTTTGATTACAGTGGCTTTGTAGTATAACCAGAAATCTGGTATTGTGATCCCTCCAACTTTGTTCGTCCTTTTCAAGGTTGCTGTGTCTTTTTGAGGCCTTTTTTGGTTCCATGTGAACTTTTGAAATAATTGTTCTAATTCTGAGAAGTATGCTGTTGGTACTTTGATGGGGATTGCACTGAATCTATAGATTGCTTTGGATAATATGGACATTTTAATGAGGTTAATTCTCCCAATCCAAGAACAGAGTATGTGCTTCCACTTTTTTATATGTTCCTCTATTTCTTTTTTCAATGACCTGTAGTTTTCTGCGAATAGGTCCTTTATTTCTTTGGTTAAGTTTATTCCTAGGTATCTTAATTTTTTTGCTGCAATGGTAAATGGGATGGTTTTCTTAGTTTCTCTTTTTGTGAGTTTATCACTGGTGTATAAGAATGCCATCGATTTCTTGAGGTTAATTTTGTATCCTGCTACTTTTCCAAATTCATTTATTAAGTCTAGTAAACTTTTGATGGAGTCTTTGGGGTTTTCTATGTATAGTATCATGTCATCTGCAAATAATGACAATTTCACTTCCTCCTTTCCAATTTGGATCTCTTTATTTTTTCTTCCTGTCTGATTGCTGTGGCTAATACTTCCAGTACTATGTTATATAGGAGTGGCGAAAGTGGGCATCCTTGCCTTGTTCCTGTTCTTAAGGGAAATGTTTTTAGTTTTTGCCCATTGAGTATGATGTTGGCTGTAGGTCTTTCATATATGGCCTTTATTATGTCTAGATCTGATCCCTCTATTCCCACATTGCTGAGCATTTTTATCAGAAATGGATGCTGGATTTTGTCGAAGGCTTTTTCGGCATCTATTGATATGATCTTGTGGTTTTTATTCTTCATTTTATTCATGTGGTGTATCACATTTATTGATTTGCAAATATTGTACCAGCCTTGCATCCCTGGGATGAATCCCACTTGGTCATGGTGGATAATTATTTTGGTGTATTGCTGGATCCGATTTGCTACTATTTTGTTCAGGATTTTGGCATCTATGTTCATCAGGGATATTGGCCTGTAGTTTTCTTTCTTTGTAGTGTCTTTTTCTGGTTTTGGAATAAGAATTATGCTGGCT
Source organism: Molossus molossus (assembly GCF_014108415.1). NCBI lineage: Eukaryota > Metazoa > Chordata > Mammalia > Chiroptera > Molossidae > Molossus > Molossus molossus. Next base: position 82,124,104 of record NW_023425401.1, on the reverse strand, counting down.
TCATAAAACGAGTTTGGAAGTCTTCCTTCTTCTTGAATTTTTTAAAATAGTTTGAGGAGAATGGGTATTAGTTCTTCTTTGAATGTTTGGTAAAATTTCCCCGTGAAGCCATCCGGGCCTGGACTTTTGTTTGCTGGGAGAGTTTTTTTTTTTATTATTATTTTATTTATTTATTTATTTATTTATTTATTTATTTATTTATTTGGTACAGATAGAGTGGAAGGGAGAGAGAGGTAGAGAGAGAGAGGGAAACATCGATGTGAAAGAGACACATCGAGTGGCTGCCACCCGCACGACCAACCAGGGCTGGGGACAAACTGCAACCGAGGTACGTGCCCTTAGCGGGAACCGAACCCGGGTCTCTCCAGACCGCAGGCAGACGCTCCAACTGCTGAGCCAAACCGGCCAGCGCGAGAGTCTTGATTACCTCTTCAATTTCCTTAGTTGTTATTGTTCTGTTCAAGTTTTCTATCTCTTCCTGGTCCAGTTTTGGGAGACTATGTGTTTCTAGAAATTTGTCGATTTCACTTAGATTGTCGAATTTGTTACCATATAATTGTTCATAGTAGTTGTTAATGATCTTTTTTATTTCTGTGGTGTCAGTTGTTACCTCTCCTCTTTCATTTCTGATTTTGTGTATTTGGGTTCTCACTCTTTGTTTCTTGGTGAGTCTAGCTAAGGGTTTATCAATCTTGTTTATCTTTTCGAAAAAACAGCTATTTCTTTTACTGATCCTTTGAATTTTTTTTTTTTTTTTTGGTCTCTATGTCATTTATTTCTGCTCTGATCTTTACTATTTCCTTCCTTCTACTTGCTCTGGGGTTTTCTCTTGGTTTCCTCTCTAGTTCTTTAAGTTGTGAGGTTAGATAATTGATTAGAGATTTTTCTTGTTTTTTGAGGTAGGCCTGTAGTGCTATGAACTTCCCTCTCAGAACGGCTTTTGTTGCATCCCATAGATTTTGTGTTGTTGTGTCTTCATTTTCATAGATTTCCAGGAAGTTTTTGAATTGTTCCTTGATCTCCTCAGTCACCCATTCATTGTTTAATAACATGCTATTTAGCTTCCATGTGTTCAAATGTCTTTGTATGTTCTTCTTGCAATTGATTTCTAGTTTCATGCCATTGTGATCTGAGAAGATGCTTGATATGATTTTGAACTTTTAAAGACTTAGTTGAACATTTAGAGACTTCTTGAACTTTTAGAGACTTAGTTTGTGCCCTAACATGTGGTCTATCTTTGAGAATGTCCCACTTGATAAGAATGTGAATTCTGTAGTTTTGAGGTGTAATTCTCTGTAGATATCTATTAAATCCATTTGGTCTAGTGCTTAATTTAAAGTCTCTGCTTCCTTGCTAATTTTTTGTCTAGAGGATCTATCCAGTGATGTCAGCAGGTTGTTAAAGTCCTCTGCTCTAATTGTATTGCTATTGATTTCTCCTTTGAAGTACTCCAGAAGTTTTTTAATATATGTTGGTGCTCCTATATTGGGTGCATATATATTTATCAAGGTTATGTCTTCCTGTTGGATAGATCCTTTCAATAATATGTAGTGGCCTTCTTTGTCTCTAGTTATGGCCTTCATTCTGAAATCTATTTTATCAGATGTGAGTATTGCTACTCCAGCTTTTTTTTTGTTTTCCGATTGCTTGGAAGATTTTTTTCCATCCCTTCCCTTTCAATCTATGTGAGTCTTTTGTTGGGAGGTGGGTCTCTTGTAAACAACATATGGATGAGTCATGATTTCTTATCCAATCAGCTACTCTGTTTCTTTTTATGGGAGCATTCAATTCATTTACATTTAAGGTGATTGTTGATATGTACTTATTTATTGCCATTTTTGTTTAGTGTGGTTCTATTTGTCTTCCCATTTCTCCTGGTAATTACAGCAGTCCTTTGAACATTTTTTGCAGTGGTGGTTTGATGCAAATGTATTCCTTTAACCTCTTTTTGTCTGAAAAGCTCTTTATTTGACCTTCTATTTTGAATGATAGCCTTTCTGGGTAGAGTATTCTTGGATTCAGATCCTTGTTATTCATGACCTTGATTACTTCATGCCATTCCCTTCTAGCCTGTAGTGTCTCTTGTGAAAAGTCAGCTGAGAGCCTTATGGGGTTTCCTTTGTAGGTAACCTGTTGCTTATCTCTTGCTGCTTTTAGGATTTTCTCTTTGTCTTTAATTTTTGGCAGTTTGATTACTATGTGTCTTGGTGTGGGCCTGTTTGGGTTCTTCTTACTTGGGGCTCTCTGGGCTTCTTGAACTTGAATGCATTCTTCCTCCACCAAATTAGAGAAGTTTTCTGTCACTATTTCTTTGAATATATTCTCTAACCCTTGCTCATTTTCTTCTTCTTCAGAGATTCCTATGATGCGAATATTATTGAGTTTCCAGTAGTCCCACAGTTCTCTTAAGCTCTCTTCCTGGTTTTTAATTGTTTTTTCCTTTTGTTTTTCTGCTTGTTTGATTTTTTTCTACCCTTCTTCTAATTCACTGATCTTGTACTCAGCTTCCCCTACTCTGCTTTTTAGACCTTCCAATGTGTTTTTTATTTCTGATATGTCATTCTTCATTTCTTCTTGTTGGTTTTTAATTTCCAACTGTTTGATTTTCAACATTTCTATGTCTTTACTCATGGTGCTCACATCCTTACACAGGCTGTTGAGCTTCCTCAACATCATGACTCTAAATTCTAGTTCTGTTAACTTGCTTAACTGTACCCCATTTATCTCATCTTCCGTAGAAGTCTCTTGTTCTTTAATTTGGCTTTTGTTTCTATTTTTCACCCTTTTGGCTATCACAGTTGGCTTTGGAGTCTGCCAAATTTTCCCTGTGTGTTTTGGTGTTCTGCTGTTTGTGGCTCCCTCTCCTGGGTTTGGATGAGCCAGGGAGGACCCACTTTAAACACCACCATCAAGTCTTAGCTTTTCTGGTTAGTGTTGCTAGCCCAGGGAATGGTAGTTATCCTCTAGCTTTTTTTGCTTGGAGGCTATTAGTAGAGATCACCTGAAGACCCTTGGTTTCTGTTGCCTGAAAAACTCCCTCAGGTGCTCAGTTTAAGAGGATTTTCTGAGGGTGGGGCAGCTGCTGGTTGTTAATGGGCCTCAATTAGCATTTCAATGGCCACCAGGTGGGGTTGAATCTCTGAGGGAGGGGCCTCTGCCTCTCCCCAGGGCCCTGGGAAGGAGTAAAATGACCACTGTCCATCGTGGCTGCACTCAGCAAAAGCTCTTAGCACCCTCCAAAAACCGAGTGTCCCCACACAGTTCCAGTCCAGTCTGCCTTCCCTCTGCCGGAGCTCAAGGTGAGTGGCTACTGCCAATTTAGCCTCTGTCTAGACTCTGCGTTGTGGAGCCGACTGGGACTTTTAACCCAAGGGCACTGCTTCCAGCCAAGGGCGTTGCACTCAACAGAATACCCAGGACTGAGCCGCGGTAGCAGGACACTGCCGAGGTGGCAGCAGCTTTCAGCAGAGTTCTCTGATCCCAGGAAGTATGTGCGGCACCAGCCGAGGACCTAGCAGACAGCAGAGTTCACAGGACTCCTCCGAGCTCGCAGTTGAGGCAGCAGCAGCCTCCCGCAGAGTCCCCTGGTGCAGCCAGTCTGTGCCAGTCCGTGTGGCACCAGCCGAGGGCTTAGCAGGCAGCAGAGTTCACAGGACTCATGCAGGGTTGCAGCCTAGGCGGCGGCGGCAGCTTTCCACCGAGTACCCTGGTCCCCACCCAGGCCGCTGCGGACCGTGGGCTCCTGGACCCCTCTCGCGTCCTCGCAAGCCTACCAGGATTGAGTCAGTGTCCCTGGTTATGTGGTCCTCCAAGGTGTCTTTCGGTTGCCCCTTCCTGACGATTTGCCTTTATTTTCGTTGTAAATCCAGTTTGGTCGTGGGAGATGGTTTGTGTAGCTCCATTCACTCTGCCGCCATTTTTCAGATCCTGAATTTTTTTTCTTAATTGAATATTAAGACAATGCAACACAAGATATCCAAAGAAAATATTTATTTATAGTTATTATTAATGATAGCATAGATTTTAAAATGTGGTAATGCAAAATAAATATTGTTCTCATTTTTAAAGAAAGTACTATGCATTCTCTACCTTGAGAAGATATGTATGTTTTCCTATAAAATATATAGATCCTTGATGTATATAACCCATGTCCCAGCATCCATTAACACTTCTAGAACAACATATTTGTCTCATTTTGCCACCTGACTGTAACTCTTTTATAGATTATTTCTTCATGATACTCCTTTCCTTATGATAGTTAGTTTTATGTGTTAATTTGACCAAACCATCGGATGCCCAGATATTTGGTAAAAAAATTATTCTGGGTATTTCTGTATGGATGTTTCTGGATTAGGAAAAAAACATTTAAATTAGTAGACTGAATAAAGATTACTCTCCCTGATGTAAGTAGACCTCATGCAATCAGTTGAATGCCTGAGTAAAAACAAACAAACAAACAAACAAACAAACAAACAAAATAAAGAAATGCATGCTGACTCATCCATGAGTAGGACGCAACTCTTCCTGCCTGACTGCCTAGAGCTGGGATGTCAGTTTTTTTCCTGTCTTCTGAATCAAACTGAAACATCTGGATCTCAAGCCTGCCAGCCTTCATACTGGAATTATACTATCAGTTTTCCTGGATACATAGTTTGCCTAATGCAGAATTAGGGATTGTCAGCCCCACAATCACGTGAGCCAATTCCTTATCATCATCATCATCTCTCTCTCTCTCTCTCTCTCTCTCTCTCTCTCTCTCTCAACCTCTATCTCAGATTGCTTACCTTTTTGTCTTTACAACTATAAACTTTCTTCTCTTGGTAGGATGTTGTTTACATGACAAGAATCACTGGTAGTAAAAATAATGTGGCACTCATGGCACACTTCTTTTATGACTCTTATTCACAACATTGAAAGGGGATATCACACAGTAATAAAGGAATAGGAGTTACCAAAGGAATTTCAGTATTTTTGGGGAAAAGAGAAACAGTTGAAAAGCACTTTATTTTTGAAAGTCTCCATAATCCAAAAGAGAAATACCAAGAGATATTAAAGTTTCCATAGAAACAAAACGATAAAACACCAGGTCAGAACCACTTACCAAGTAGACGAATTGCCGTGCAAATTATTTTTTTTATCTCTTTCGAAAAAATTTTTATCTCTAGATTTAGTCTTTTATTTTGATTAATTTCTCAGCCTAACAAGTGATCCATATAATGTACTATTTCTTATAGTCTTGAGTTTTTAGGCGTAGACTGATACAATAGGGCAACTTTATAAGAAAAGTTTGAAGTGAACTGTGGAATCATAACTGTTCCTTCTGAGGTCTCCCCACTGGCATGAGAATCAGACATCATTTTTTCTGGTATTCCAGTGCACTTATACTAAATTAAATCACTTGGTAAAGAAATGAGGACATTCATTTAGGAAAAATATAAACAAACATTAAACGGCATATTTTATTATTGAAGGCAAAAGAAAATCCTAGAAATGAACATAACTTTATAGTCAGCTGCCCAAAACAGTTCTAGATTTACATTATGATATACAGCAGGGTCAATTCAAAATCTGTTCACCACCTACAATGCCTAAATACAGCTTTAACTATACCAGTTGTTCTTAATCTTGCCTTCTGATTAGAATAAGAGAAGGAAAAGGAAAAAGAATTGAGACTAAAGTGGCTCTTCAAGACATATGGGATAGGCTTACTATACAATAGGAAAGTCTGGGTTGGTACCTGAGAATCAGAAACCTCTTCCAGCTGTCCATGTATATTTTCATGTACCAGTAAAATTAATTGAGAACTATTGATCAAATTTAGTTTCCAGAAGCTAAAAAAAAATATTCTAAGTAAAAGATACAAAAAACCCAAGAGGAACACATTGAAAAAACATTGTAAGTACAACTTACCAATATCTAAATGGGAGAAAAAGAGAGAGAACATTTTAAAATACCAAATGGTACCTTTCTAGCATTCCAGTAAATAAGCATATGCCCCGAAATGAATGTAAGATGGGAGAAATGAATGTACTATTCCTCTGGCAGGTTTCAGTTCTCACAAGTCTCTCCTAAGTGGTGGCTTGTCAGAACACTGAGAGTGAATATTTAAATTAATATTTAAATACATTTGTCTTAGGACATTGATTGTAACTTAAGCCAATTGCCTGATGCTCAGCCAAGGAAGTAACATCTGTTCCAAGATGGAGAAAAACAAAAGAAACCACTACATTGGATATATTGTTCTTCAATGGGATAACTTTCTGAAGGATAATGACTACCTGGAATGGGATGGATGCCTTTAGTACTTAAACTAACATGTCCATAAGATAAGACTCTACTGTTTTTCTCTAGGTAAGGCCAGGTCATATTCTCAGGCAGGGGTTTTTATTACTTTTTATTTAGGTTGAAGCGGGTAACATATCCTTTTTTTTTTTTTAACTCATCTTTATTATTGAATGTATTACAGACATTTCTCCCTTTTTTCCCCTTTGACCCCCTCCTCCCAATTCCTGCCTTCTCCTGCCTTCCCCACACTATTATTGGTATCCATTGGTTATGCATATTTGCACAGAAGTTCTTTGGTTTATCTCATCCCACCCTCCCTGCCCCTTTCCCTTTGAGGGAGTCATCAGTCTAACAACCAATTTGTACTTCTTAATTCCTTCATCGTTTTCACTCACCCCCTAGCCCCACCCATCTGTCAAGCAACAGAAAGTTCTCTGTATCTATGAGTCTGTTTCTGTTCTGCTTGCTCATTTTGTTTGTGGATTCAATTGTTGATAGATATATATTCATTTCCATTTTATTGTTCATATTTTTGTTCTTCTTTGCCTTCAAGAAGACCCTTCAACATTTCATATAATACTGGTTTGGTGGTGATGAATTCCTTTAACTTTTAGTTGTCTGGGAAACTCTTGATATGTCCATCGATTCTAAATGATAGCTTTGCAGGATAGAGTAATCTTGGTTGTAGGTCATTGCTTTTCATCACCTTGAATATCTCTTGACACTCCTTTCTGGCCTGCAAAGTTTCTTTTGAGAAATCCGCTGACAGTCTTATGGGAACTCCTTTGTAGATAATGTACTGCTTTTCTTTTTCTGTGTTTAAGATTCTCTCTTTGTATTTAACCTTTGGCATTTTGATAATGATGTGTCTTGGTGTGGACCTCTTTGGGTTCAACTTGTTTGGGACTCTCTGTGCTTCCTGGACTTGTATGTCTGTTTCCTTCACCAAGTTAAGGAAGTTTTATGCCATTATTGTTTTGAATAGGTTTTCAATTTTTTATTCTCTCTCTTCTCCTTCAGGCATACCTATGATGTGAATGTTGGCACACTTGAAGTTGTCCCAGAGGCTCCTTACACTATCCTCATTTTTTTGTATTCTTTTTTTTCTTTTTGCTATTCTAACTGGGTGTTTTCTGCTTTCTTATAGTCTAAATTGATGGTTTGCTTCTTGGCTTTACCTACTATACTATTGATTCCTTATAAATTATTCTTTATTTCAGTTAGTGCATCCTTAATTTCTGACTGGCCCTTTTTCATTTTGTTGATGTTTTTACTAAGTTCCTTGGAGGTCTCACTAAGTCCCTTGGGTGTCTCACCAAGTTCCTTGAGCAACCTTATAACCTGTGTTCTGAACTCTGCATCTGTTAGATTGCTTATCTCCATTTAGTTTAGTTCTTTTCCTGGAGTTTTGTTCTTTTCTTTTATTTGGAACATGTTTCTTTGTCTCCTCATTTTGGCTGCTTTCCTGTGATTGTTTTTATGTATTAGGCAGAGTTTCTATGCCTCCTAGGCTTCGTAGGCTGGCCTACTGTTGTAGGTGTCCTGTAGGATCTAGTGGCACAGTCTCCCTGATCACCCCAGCTGGGCCCTTGTGATGCACCCCTAGTGTGGACTGTACACTCTTGTGTTGTAATTGAGTCTTAATTGTTGTTGGCGTGTCAATGGGAGGGGTTTACTCAGGCTGATCAGCTGCAAGGACTGGCTGTGCCCACTAGCCACTACCTTGGAGAATCAGCTGTGTAGAGGCCCACAACACAGAGCAAGACTTACTTCAGCAGGGCTCTGGTACCCACTGAGTCCACTCATTGAGTGTCTCACTTGTGGAGGTGGTTGGGTGGTGGTGTTTCAATGTGGTCTGAAGCTGTCCACTGGGTATGCTGGCTCTGGGGCAAGGTCAGCCACTGCCTGTGCTCTATCCAGGGCCTCCCGGCATAAGCTACAGTGAACTGCAGATGGCTGCTACTTGTGCTGGGCTTGGAGGTGTCCAGGAAAAGCCAAGTTGTGAACCAAGGCTAGCTGCTTCTAATGCTAGGCATGGGGCCACTTAACGAGAGGTATGGGGCTCGCTGAGACTGGCCCCTCTCGAGCCCAGCTCTGCACCATGCTTGTGGGCAAGAGGGTCGCATAGGCCCCTCTGGATCCCCAGCTTCCCTGCACTCTTGTGGGCTGCTCTGTCACACAGGCCCCTATAGATCCACAGCTTCCCACCACTCTGTGTGCAGCTGTGTTGCACAGGGCCCTATGGAGCCCCCTGTCCTGCCGCTGGTGGCTGGGGAGTGCTGCTGCTCTGTGGGGCTCAGCTCCTGCTCAGCCTTTGCTGTAGTTTTGGGGAATGGTTCTCTGCTGCTGGTCTGTGCTTCTCTTGCCTGGGGATGGATATCTGCTCCTCAGCTTCTGTTGCTGGGGGTATGTCTCCACTCTGATCAGGCTTCTACTGTGGGGAATGGTGCTGGGCTCCCAGCTGTTTGTAGTTTCCGCAACCAGCACCTTGACAGCTCCACTACTTTGCACTGGTCTGTGTTGACACAGGGTGTCCACTGGTCTGATGGTGCCAGGTGCACTGGTGGGCTCAAGTACCAGATGCTGCTTGCTTGAGAGATTTTAGGATACTCTGAAGCAGGATCCAAGACAGGCCAATCCTATGGTAAAGCCTTTGGAAACAGCTTCGGAGGGTCTGAAAGTTGGGTGGGGTGGGGCCTCAGGGAATCACCAGGGCAGAGCCAACAGTGTGAGCCAGGTTGCTGAAGTCCCAGATCTGGTGGCCATCTGCCTGCCCTGTGCAGAGAGGGCTCACCAAAGGAACAATGGCCTTCACCAGCACGTCCGTACAGGAGAAAGCTGCCCCTCCGACCCTTGTCTAGAGGCCAAACAGCTCAATTCTTCCCTGTTCTCTGGTGCCCCTCAAGCTGCCTCCCCTCAGAGCTCAGAAGGAGTGGGTCTGAGTAAGTCTGTGCATGGGCCCTTTAAGAGAAACTGCTGGGGCTTCCACAGCCTCAGCCTCCCTCTGCCTCAATTCCTGCTGGTTTTTACAGCCAGAAGTTATGGGGACTCTTCTTCCTGTCACTGGCACCCTGAGCTGGGTGCCTGATGTGGGTCAGGGACCCCTAACTCCTCAGAGAGGACCTTCCCAGCCAGGTGTCCCTCTTGATTTTTATCCGCCAAACGTGGATGTGGGACCAGACCATTTGTGCCTCCACCCCTCCTACCTGTCTCGATGTGGTAGCTTTTTTAATTTTGGAGTTGTAGAACTTCCATTCAGCTTTATTTCAGGCAGTTCTGAATGATGGTTGTGTTGTAGCTTTGTGGTAATTTTTATGTGGTTGTGGGAGGAGGCAATACTGCGTTTATCTACGTCACCATCTTGACCCCCTAGTCCATATTCTTAATATACTGTATAAGCAAAACTCAGGGTAAGGGAGGTTATACTCATAATTTATTTGCCTTCTCATTTGTCTTTATAGTACAAATATCTACAAAATTTAAAACAAAAATTATAGAATCATTAATCTATATTTGTCAATAAAATGTTTCAAACAATGTTTTGGCCAAACTTAAATCTTTGGGACAATTTTTAAGTCAAATTACAAAGCACAAATGTGTTTGATCATGTTGATTTTACCAGTGGGTTAACTTTAGAATTGTTAGCTGATAGATGATTGCCATTTGTATTAGCCTTGAAATCTCTCATTATCTCTAATATGAAAAAGTGTTATATTTCTAAAGCTTTTGTTGTTGTTGTTTACCTCTATTGTCTCACCAGAGCTAATGTAAAGTGTTGAAAAAAATTTTTTTTTCAAATTTGTCACAAATAAAATACCACCTCATCATGTTTTAATATTGCTATTGATTGTATTGGCTAAGTCACTGTGCTTGGTGTCATTGTTAATCATAGAGCTTAAGTGATACTTGTGGAAATAGTAGTGGTTTTAGTTCTGATATAGAAAGTAGGATATCTAGGGTATTTAAAATCTACTTTTCTTAAGCTATACCATCACAACTGTTAGTATGAGTTGGGGAAGAAAATTAAGACTCAGAACCTCTAATAGATTTCGGGTTACTCCTCCAAGTAAGCAATGTGCAACAGTTGAAATGTAATTAAAGGTGAGAAAAAAATCTAAAATAACTAATGGGGAAAAGAGATTTGAATATCAATTACTGATTTAATACTTTTGTTATAACTACAATTAGGGTTCCTCTGAGCTTTATGTTTTATGTTTTTGTTTTGTTTTGTTTTGTTTTCAAAGATTATGAATGTCCATGGCTTTGCTTGGGAGTTTATAATATATCTGTCCTAGTGGAAGGCATATGGAAATCTGACTGATACAAGAGGTGGCACTAAAGGTGAAAAATAATATATCAGGTTGCCAGACAAGTGTACGTTTGATAATTCCCCTAAATATAACAATCTTAAATATAAAATGCCATCTTGTGTTACATACATGGAAATCTCCTAGTGAAATACTACCAAATCTTGAAATGTAACCTAGTATCTGTACATCTTGTAGGTCTGAGATGGTATTATTATTTTTTTAGTTCTAGTAAGATTGCATTAACCTCAGGAATAAAATATGTAAAATATATAAATAACATGAACAACTATATTCTCACACTTATAACAGCTAAGTATAATGCTAACAACATTTTAATCATCATCATAATATGCAAAAAAGACAATGTATTCTGTAAAATGTAATTTTCATATATAAGAAACTGATTTTTCAAATATCAAAATGTCTGTCTATATGAGTATGTATGTGTTTGAGTATTTGGATGTATGCATCCCATTATCTAATGACAGAACCCAACAGTTTGTGATGCAGTTCTCATAATAGGACTTTTTATAGCCTTCACACAACATTCTTATTCACCACAGGCCACTCTCCAATCAATGCATCTGTCAGGAGGGTATGGTCCAAATAGCAGTTGCTCTTGTACTTCAGCAGGGCCTCATAATGACTTCCTTTATTCTGGGTCCCACTCAAAACTCGGAGTCTTCTGAATAACCTAATAAATTGTCAAAGAAATGTCCCCTTTACCAGTCTATAATACATCCATAATGTCTTCGTACCATAAAGCACTGTGCCTTACTTCTTTGTTTTAGAAAATCTATGGTGCTACAATTTGTACATTATCTCAGAGGTGATGTCAAAATTTGTCCAGGACCAGTAAATTGGTAGGAGGGGCAGAGGAGGGGAAGGGCTGGCCCCACATCCATGTGTGCAGATAACAATAAAATGAGATACCTTGGCTGTGAAAGTCTCCCTGAGGAGAAATGGGCGAGAGCTAAAAGGGGAGCTTTCTCTCAGACAGATATGTTGGCAGAAACCGCTGTTTCGTTGGTGAGCCCATCAGTATCTGGGATGCCAGCAACTTGGCCTACACTGTTTGCCCTGCCCTGGTGATTCCCTGAGGCCCTGCCCTACCCAACATTTGAGCCCACCAAAGCTTTCTAGTGCCTTTATCATAGGAATGGCCTGTCTTGGCTCATGCTTTGGACTTTCCTAAAATCTCTCAAACAAAGCAGCATCTGGCCACAGTGAGCCCCTTACCTCTAAGTGGGGAGCCCCAGGGCCTGTACTAGCAGCAACCAGCCTTGGTTCACAGCTTAGCCTCTCCTAGGGCTTCTTCAAGCCCAGCACAGAAAGCAGTCATCTGCAGATTGCTTTGTAGCTTATGCCTAGTGGGCCTGGGTAGTACACAGGCAGTGACTGACCTTGGCCCACACCTCCCAGGAGATTCCAAAGCCAGCCCACCAATGGACAGCTTCAGACCATGTCAAAGCACCATGACCCAACCACCTCCACAAGCAAAACACTCAAGCGTTAGACTCAGTGGGTACCAGAGCTCTGCTGAAGTAAGTCTTGCCCTGTGAGGTGGGCCTCTGCATAGCTGAACCTCCAGGTGTCAGAGGTTGGTGGTTAATGGACACAGTCCTTGCAGCTAATCAGCTTGAGTAAATCCCTCCCATTCCATTGATGTGCCAACAGCTATCAAGACTCAATTACAACAGAAGGGTGTATAGTCCACTCAGGGAGTGTACCTCAAGTGCCCAGCTGATCAGGGAGGTTATGCCACTGGACCCTACAGAACATCTACTATAAAAGGCCACCCTACCAAGCCTAGGAGAACAGCAACTCTACCTAATACATGCAAACAACACAGGGAGGCAGCCAAAATGAGGAGTCAATAAAACATGTCCCAAATGAAAGAACAAAATAGAACTCCAGGAAAAGAACTAAATGAAATGGAGATAAGCAATCTAACAGATGCAGAGTTTAAAACACTGGTTATACGGATGCTAAAGTAACTTAGTGAATACCTCAAGAACATAATAAAGGGCCAGTAGGAAATGAAGGATGCACTAACTGAAATAAAGAATAATTTACAGTGTATCAATAGTAGAGTAGGTGAAGCCAAGAATCAACCCATCGATTTTGGAATATAAGGAAGCAAAATACACCCAATCATAAGAGCAAAAAGAAAAAAAAAAAGAATTAGAAAATTAAGGATAGTGTAAGCAGCCTCTGGGACAACATTCACATCATGAGGGTGCTGGAAGGAAAAAGAGAGAGCAAGAAATTGAAAACTTACTTGAAAGAACAATGTCAGAAAACTTTCCTAACTTGGTGAAGAAAACAAATATACAAGTCCAGTGTAAGAAAGAGGTGGAACGAGGCAGTGCAGGGTCTCCAGAAGTGCAGGTTTATTGGGAATAAGCCTACTGGACTTCCTCTAAGGAGAGAGTAGCAACTGGCTTGTACACACTAGGGATTTTTAAACTCAGGGCTGGGGGGGTGGTCGTTCAGCTGAGGAGACATGGTCGTCTTTGATTGCTTGGGCCTGGGGTCTCCCGAGTTCTTGATTGGTCGGGGACTGGGGTCTCCTGAAACTTGTTTTTCTTGTCTAGCGACTGTTTGCAGTTTTGAGTGGGTTAGGGTGGTTCCATCATTCTGTTTTTCCTGATGGAGTGATGGGTTTTGGTTTTCTGGAATGAGAGGCTTAGGGAAAGGTTAAACAATAAGAGTGATGGGTTTTGGTTTCTTGGAATGAGAGGCAGTTATATGGAAGTTAAGAGCTAATATCCAGGAAGCACAGAGAGTCCCAAACAATGAACCCAAAGAGACCCACACCCATACAACATAATTAAAACACAAAAGGTTAAAAACAAGACATAATCTTAAAGGCAGCAAGAGAAAATAAGTTAATTTCCTACAAGGGAGCTTCCCTAAGACTGTCAGCTGATTTATCAAAACAACAACAACAACAACAACAAAAAACCCTGCAGGCCAGAAGGTTTACAGTTGTGTGTATGGCATATAATACAATAATCAGTAAACTATTATGCAAGAATAAACTCTTATGTTTCATGTACTCACAACTGTAAATATGCTTTTGCCCGAACTTGTATGCTCCCATTTCTTCTTGAACAATGTTGAGTCATCTATAAACACAAATCATTCTGGTATATTGTTTTTTACTGTTTTTAATATGTATTCCCCCCCAAAATGTAACTTCAATGCAAATATATTAAAAGTATATGTGGTTCTATTTGTGAGTAGGTTTTTAATTCCTTCTGTTAATGGACACTTACATTGCTGAAATTAGAAAACTGATTCTATTAACCTCAATATTATCAAGTATATAATTTAATAAAAAATAGCTCTTATCAAGTAATTGTGAAAAGCATACTGAGAAGCTGTTAAACACAGATTAAATAGAATGAGATATATATTTTTTTTTTCTGGCACAACTTTAAACAATTGTATCTGACATGTCCGTCAACTAATGTTGACATGAGTGTATTAAAAATTATGAACAGATTTATGTGCATAAAATGTATTTTACATATTTTAGATACTTAGTATATAAAATTAGATCAAGCATCCTTCTTCAAAGTTTAATATTTATCATTGTGAAGATGCCTTAAGTTTTTGTCAGATTCATCTGTATTTAAGATGTATTATTGATGCCATCTTCTTGTATTCACTATGAAAGCACCTAGCAAAAGAATTATTTTTTTTGTTAGCACCATGGTACCAATGTGAAAAATGAGCTAAAAGATAATATATGGAACTTGTCATGACTAATATAAGCAATGAAGCTAAACTAAACTTTGGAAATTATTCATATGATGAAGAAAATGTATATGACACATGATGACTTCCTCAGAAAAGGTTAAAAAGATAAATATTGAAAATAATTATTTGCCACTTGACAATAATAGAAGAAAAATATAGATCAATTATCTAAATCATGATAATGAAGAAAGTAAAAATACTACAATATTTTATTTTGAAGGTGATCTTTATTCAGTCTATCAATTCGAATGATAATCTCTTCCAGAATCAAGTCAAGACGCACAGAAATAATATTTTAGCAGTCATCTGGACATTTGTTAGCACAGTTAAGGTGACATGTAAAATTAATCATTATAAATATTGTGATTTTATTAGGCTTTGACAGTTAATCAATAGCTATTGATTTCAAATAAATTAATTTACCTTATTCCCACTAAACTCTAGTCATTACACTATTGTGGTATTTAAATGTATTTCTCTATATGTAGCTCCAGAAAATGTAATCATTATTATTTTCACATCACTGGCATTTATTGATAATGTGTCATGTGCAGCAGAGTAGTTCTTTCTATATTTTATTTTTAAATGTGTAATCCTTGGTCTATATTATAAGTCATTTAAGAGCTAGAGGTCAGTGTTA
Source organism: Molossus molossus (assembly GCF_014108415.1). NCBI lineage: Eukaryota > Metazoa > Chordata > Mammalia > Chiroptera > Molossidae > Molossus > Molossus molossus. Next base: position 82,109,101 of record NW_023425401.1, on the reverse strand, counting down.
CTCATCTGTATGTTATCAGTTTAAATATGTAACAATAATAATTTGATAAATATAAAGCTAATTTTAACAAATTGATTTAAAAATTATTTTCAGATTCTCAATAATTAAAATTGAGATAATGGTTGCCACTCATTATTTCATAAAGATAATAAAATAAATGAAATGGTTTTATTATACCAAGTGGAATACAAGTGTGTCATTAATTTAGCTTTTAAAGAATGATAGCATGTTATACGCGAATGTGCAAATTTACACCTGTGTTTGTGTGTGGAAGAGGTAGAGGGGTGCGGCAGCTGTTGGGGAATGTGAATAAGAGGATTGTTTGAAATATGGTTGTCAAGCAGCCAAGCTGTCCTTGATCATCAGGCAATTGATGGATCGGTTTTAGACACTTTGATAGATTTGCCAGGTAAGGTAACAACAAGCCCAAATGGAATTAAATAACTACTCATGAAACAGTAGGGCTCATAATCTTCATTTTTGCCTCATTTCCTCTTTTTCCCAATTCCCTTGAAGGCAATGCAGAATAAGCCCATTTGAATGCTGTGTTCTAGAGGTCTATGTCACAGGTGAAGGATCCTTAGCTTAGGAAAGCCTCAATTGTATAAGGGTGCTACCCACACTTCATCCCAAGGGAACCCATTATCTTTATGGTACTACTAAGGAAAACATTTTCTCTCTGACCTAGAGAGAGCATTATATTTAGTTATTAAAGCTGTTTGAGCCCGGCTGGTGTGGCTGAGTGGTTGAGCATTGACCCATGCACCAAGAAGTCACTAATTCAATTCCTGGTAAGGGCACATGCCCAGGTTGTGGGCCAAATCTCCACTGGGGGGCAGGCAGGAGGCAGCCAATCAGTGTTCTCTTTCATCAATGTTTCTCTCTCTCTCTCCATCTCCCTTCCTCTCTCTCTAAAAATTAATAAAGAAAAAAATTAAAAGAGAAGTTTTTTAAAAAAAGCTGTTTGATATAAAAAGTTATTATAAGACTGGAAACACTAGAAGGAATTTCCTGATAATAATGGTAAGTACAGGTTCAAATCAACAGGGTCAATACTATGTGCCATTTATTAATGAGTATGTTTTATCAAATCTAAGAGAGTAGAAAACTAGGTTATTATTGCAATTGTTTATGTCCAGAATATTTGCACAAAGTATGAAAGCTATTTTATATATTTGACCATTTTAAAAGAATAATAATACCATTGGCAATAAAACTAGTATTACATTGGCATGGACTATTCATATGTGTGTTTAATATTTTTAGAGAATTTTTAGATTCACAGCAAAATGGAGCCGAATGTATAGAGAGTTTTCATACTCCTGTCTGCACATACTCACAACCTCCCTTGACCTGTCAACATCCCTCATTGCAGTAGTACATTTGTTACAATTGATGAACCTATATTGACATATCATTATCACATGAAGTCCATAGTGTATATTAGGGTTTCACTCTTGGTGTTGTACATTCTATGGGTTTTGATAAATATATACTGACATATATCCACCATTATAGTATCATACACATAAAAGTCCTCTGTGCTATTCAATTATCCTTCCCTCCCCTTGTATTCCTAGCAATCATTGATCTTTTTGTTTTCATAGCTTTGACCATTTCAGAATGTCAAATAATTAGAATCATACAGTATGCATCATTTTCAGATTAGTTTCTTTTACTTAGTAATATTAATTTTAAGAGTCCTACGTATCTTCTCATTGCTTGATAGCTCATTTCTGAAAGATACATCTGAATAATAGTCACTGTTTGGAATGCACAACAATTTATTTATTTATTCATCCACCGAAGGACATCTCAGTTGCTTTTAAGTTTGGCAATTATAAATAAAGATGATATAAACATCTGTGTGCAGTTTGTGTGCGTGTGTGTGTGTGTGTGGTGTATATGTTTTCCTTTCATTTGGGTAAATACCAAGGAAGGTGATTGTTATATGGTAAAATCCTGTTTAATTTCATAAGAAACTGCTGGGCTGTGTCCCAAAGTGGCTTTACTGTTTTGCATTACCAACAGTAGTAAATGAGAGAGATTGTTGCTCCACATTCTTCTTGTCAGCACTTGGTATTGTCAGTGTTTTGGATCAGTCATTCTAATGGGTGTGTGGTAAATATCTTACAGTTGTTTAAATCAGTAATTCTTTAATGACAGGTGATGTTGAGCACCTTTTTATACTAATTTACCAAGAAAATATTTTATTCACAATTAAACCAAGCACCAACTTAGAGATAATTACAAGTAAACTAGACTACTGTACAAAAGTATCCTCCAAAATCTCTGCTTCTGTTTGTGACTAAGATAAATGTGTGTCTAAGTTCAGTTATTTTTAAAAGTTTATTTTTTTATGTCCCCCCCCAAATTTTTACAGACACTGAAATTTTTTATTATATTTATTGGAGTAACATTGGTTAATAAAATCACATAGGTTTCAAGTGTACAATTCTATTGAATATCATACAATTTTTATGAGTTTTGAAAGATTATTATAATGATTCCCATTCAATTATTTCAAATTATAAAAATAGTTTTATTTAACTCATGCTCCACACAAAACCTGGCAGCAAGGTGGATTTGGTCAAGGACTGTAGTTTGTGAATTGTATTCCACTGCTTGAGTGAAATGTTTCTGAGAAAAGTCGATGGATCTCCTTTAATTTATAGAAACAGGTGACAAAAAAAGAATATTTTTAAAATATGGAACTCTGACCCAGCTGGTGTGGCTCAGTGGTTGAGCATCAATCCATGCACTGGGAGAACATTGGTTCAATTTTCGATCAGGGCAGTGCCCAGGTTGTGGACCAGGTCCCTGGTCGAGGGACATGCAGGAGGTGGCCAGTTGATGTTCTCTCTCATTGATGTTTCTATCTCTCTCCCTTCTTTATAAATTTATTTGGTTTATCACTTCCCAACATCCCCAACTGCCCTTCCCTCTTCTGAGGTTTGTCATTCTGCAACCTACTTTCATCTCTCTGGATCTATTTTGTTCATCAGCTTATTTTGTTCATTATGTTCCACAAATAAGTGAGATCGTGTAATATTTGTCTTTCTCTGATTGGCTTATTTCACTTAGCACAATATTCTCCTGGTCCCTCTATGTTATCACAAAGGGTTGAATATCTTTCTTTCTTACAACTTTATGGTATTCCATTGTGTAAATGTACCACAGCTTTTTTATCCACTCATCTACTGATGTACACTTGTGTTGTTTCCAGATCTTAGCTATTGGAAATAGCACTGCTTTGAACTTAAGGGTGCATATATTATTTCTAATTGATTTTTCAGTCTTCTTAGAATATACTCCAAAAGTGGAATCACTGAGGAAAATGGCAGTTCAATATTTAATTATTTGAGAAAACACCATACTGTTTTCCATAGTGGCTGCACCAGTCTGCATTCCCACTAGCAGTGTGCTAGGTTACCCTTTTCTCCACATCCCCATGAGCACTTGTTATTTGATAATTTGCTAATGAAAGCCATTTTGGCAGGCATGAAGTGATACCTCACAGTCATTTTAATTTGCATCTCTCTGATGTTTAGTGACACTGAACATTGTTTCATATGTCTCTTGGTCATTTGTATGTCGGAGAAGTGTCTATTTAGGTCCTATGCCGATTTTTAATTGGACTGTCTGTCTTCCTTTTGTTGAGTTGTATGAGTACTCTGCATATTTTGAAAATTAATCTCTTAATTATGTATCATTGGCAAATATGTTCTTCCATACAGTGGGTTCACTTTTCATTTTGATGTTGTTTTTTGCTGTGCAGGTTTTTAGTTTGATGTAGTCCCAATTATTTTTATTTTCCTTTTTTTTTCTCTTACCTTAGGTGATGTATTGATAAAAATTCTGCTATGCGTGATGTCTGAAATTTTTCTGCCTACATTTTCTTCTAGCATTTTTTCTTTTGGTTTCATGAGTGACATTGAAGTATTTTATGCATTTTGAGCTCATTCTTGTATGTGGTGTAAATTATTGGTCTAGTTTTATTTCTTTGTGTGTAGCTGTCCAATTTTCCCAGCATTATTTATTGAAGAGACTCTCTTTACTCCATTGTATGCTCTTGCCACCTTTGTCAAATAGTAATTGAGCATGATGTCTTGGGTCAATTTCTGGGTTCTCTGTTCTGTTCCATAGATCTACATGCCTGTTTTTGTGCCAAGACCAGGCTGTTTTTATGACATTGGCCTTGTAGTATTACCTGAAATCCAGAATTGTGATCCCTCCAACTTTGTTACGTTTTTTTCAAGATTGCTGTGGCTATTTGTGGTGTTTTTTGGTTTCATATAAACTTTTGGAGTATTTGTTCTAGATCTGTGAAGTGTACCATTGGTACTTTAATAAGAATGCATTGAATCTTAGATTGCTTTGGGTAGTATAGACATTTTAATGATGTTGCTTCTTCCTATACATGAACATTGTATATGTTCTACTTTTTTATATCTTTCCCTATTTGTTATTTATTTATTTATTTATTTATTTATTTATTTATTATTTTTATCCTCACCTGAGGACATTTTTTTTTGATATTTTATTCAGATAGAGTGGGAGGGAGAGAGAGAGAGAGAAACATCGATGTGAAAGGGACACATCGAATGGCTGCCACCCACATGACCCAACCAGGGCCAGAGACAAACTGCAACCAAGGTACATGCCCCTAGTGGGAACCAAACCCAGGTCTCTCTGGACCACAGGCCAATGCTCTAACCACTGAGGCAAACTGGCCAGGGCTCTATTTATTTTTTCAATGTCCTGTAGTTTTCTGTGAGCAGGTCTTTGACTTTCTTGGTTAAGATTACTCCTAGGTGTCTTAATTTTTTTTTTGTTCTTGCAATAGTAAATGGATTTTTTAAAATTTCTCTGTCTGGTAGTTTATTATTGGTGCCTAGAAATACCATCAATTTCTGGGTGTTAATTTTTAGAGTGCTACACTCCCAGATTAATTTATTAAATCTAGTTTGTTTTTGTTGGAGTCTCTTAGGATTTTCTATGTAGAATATCATGTCATCTGCAAATAATTAATGTTTTACTTCCTCCTTTCCACTTTGGATGCCTTTTATTTTTTCTTTTTATCTGATCATTGTGGTTAGGACTTCCAGTACTATGTTGAAATAAGAATGGTGAAAGTGGGCATTCCTGTCTTGTTCCTGTTGTTTGGGGAAATGCTTTTAGTTGTTGTTCATTGAGTATGATGTTGGTTGTAGATTTGTCACATATGACTTTTATTATGTTGAGGTTTTATCCCTCTATTCCCACTTTGCTGAGAGTTTTTATCAGAAATGGGTGTTGGACCTTGTCAAATGCTTTTTATGTGTCTATTGATATAATCATGTAATTTTATCTTTCATCTTGCTTATGTGATGTATCACATTTATTGTCTTGCAAATATTGTATCAGCCTTGTATCTCTGGAATAAATGCCACTTAGTCATGGTGTATGATCTTTTTAATGTATTGCTGGAACTGATTTGCTAATATGCTGATCATTTTGGCATCTATGTTCATCAGGAATATTCGCCCTTAGTTTTATTACTTTGTCATTTCTTTACCTGGAGTTAGAATGAGAATAATGCTGGTCTCATAAAAAGAACTTGAAAGTCTTTCTTCCTCTTGAAAATTTTGTAATAGTTTGAGGAGGATAGATGCTATTTCTTCTTTGAATGTTTAGTGAAACACCTGTGTGAGGTTCCTAGACCAGGGCTTTTGTTTACAAGGAGTTTATTGATTACTGTTTCAGTTTCATTAGTTGTTATTATTCTGTTCAGGTATTCTGAATTTTCCTGGTTGAGTTTTAGAAGTTTGTATGATTCTAGGAATTTATGCATTTTTGCTTAGGTTGTCCACTTTGGTGGAGTATAATTGTTCATAGTATTTTCTTACAATTCTGTGTATTTTTGTAGTGTCAGTTGTTACTTCACCTCTTTCATTTCTGATTTTATTTATCTGGTTCCTGTTTTTTTTTTGTTGTTGTTGTTTGTTTGTTTGCTTGTTTTTTATTTTATGAGACTGACTGAAGGTTCATCAATCTGGTTTATCTTTTCAAAGAACCATCTCTTTGTTTCATTGATCTTTGGTTTTTTGTTTTTGATTTTTTTTTTTTTTTTTTTTTTTTTTAGTCTCTCTTATTTCTTTTCACTCTGATCTTTATTATTTCCTTGCTTCTTCTTACTCTGGGCATCTCTTGCTGTTCTCATTATAATTCTTGAAGTTGTGGGGCTAGATACTTTATTATAATTTTTTCTCCTGTAGTGCTATGAACTTCCCTCTCTGGACCACTTTTGCTGTGTTCCATAGACTTTGGGTGTTGTGTATTCATTTTCATTTGCTTCCAGGATTTTTAAAATTTCTTCCTTGATCTCATTGGTAACCTATTCATTACTTAATAACATACTATTTAGCCTCCATATATTGGAATATTTTGATTGTTTCTATTGTAGTTGATTTTTAGTTTCATGTCATTGTGATCTGAGAAGATGCTTGATATAATTGCAATCTTCTTGAATTTGGAGATACTTAGTTTGTGTCCTAACATGTGGGCTGTCTTTTAGAATGTCCCACATACACTTCAGATGAAGGTATATTCTACAGCTTTGTAGTATAATATTCCGTAAATATCAATTAAATCCATCTGCTCCAGTGTGTGATTTAGAGTTGCTGTTTACTTTTTAACTTTTTGTCTGGAAGTATATCCAGTGATGTCAGTGGTGTGTTAAAGTCTCCTACCATGAGTGCCTTATTGTCAATCTCTCCCATAAAGTACTTCAAATATTTTTTATATATATTTTGGTGCTCTTATATTGGATGCATATATGTTTACCAGGGTTATATCCTCTTGCATTGAATCCTTTAGTACTCTGAAGTGGCCTTCATTGTCTCTCATTATGGCGTCCATTTTGAAGTCTATTTTGTCAGATAATAGTATTGCTACCCAGCATTTTTTTTTTTTAATAGAAATTTTTTTTATCCCTTCATTTCATCCTGTGTGAGTCTTTTGTAATGAGGTGTGTCTCTTGTAAACAGTATAGATGAGTCATGTTTTCTATTCCACTCAGCTACACTCTTTTGATTGGAACTTTTAATCCATTTACATTGAAGGTTATTACTGATGGGTACTTATGTTGTCATTTTTATTCTTATGTCTGTGTTCTTCTCAATTTTATTCTTCTTACAACATTCCCTTTAGCATTTCTCATAGTGCTGGTTTGGTCACAATAAAGACCTTTTAAGACTTTGTTTTGTTGTTGTTGTCTGTGTAGCTCTTTATTTCACCTTCAATTTTCAGTAATAACTTTGAATTCAGTCTCTTGCTTTTTATTACTTTGTATACTTCATGCCACTCCCTTCTGTCTTGAAGTGTTTGTAATGAGAAATTAATGGACAGTAATGGGAGTTCCCTTGTGGGTAATTTTCTGTCTTTCTCTTTTTGCTTTCTCTCTTCATCTTTAATGTTCACCATTTTAATTATGATGTTTTTAGCTGTGGGTCTTTTTTAATTTATCTAGATTGGGACTCAGTGTTTCCTGAAATTGTGTGACTTTTTTCTTCACTAGGTTAGGGAAGTTTTCTGCCATTGTTTCTTCAAAAAGATTCTCTATTCCTTGATCAGATTCTTCTTGTTTTGGTACCTCTATGATAATATTGTTGTTATATCTGATATTATCCCAAACCTCCCTTAAACCATCCTCCTGCTTTTTTTTTTTTTTCCCCAATTGCTGTTTTGATTGGGTGTGTTTTCTGCCTTGTCATCTAATTCACTGATTAGCCCTTAGCTTCTTTTAATCCATTATTGATTCCTTCTAGGGTATTCTTTATTTCAGCTATGTATTTCTTTATTTATTATTGATTCTTAGTCATGGTTTATACATCTTTTTTTTTTTTTATGCTGATGTAGTTTCCACTGAGTTCCATATAGTTCTCATTAAGTTGTTTATAGTTCTCACAGCATTATATCAATTACTTTGTTTGTTTGTTTTTTTCCTTTATTGATTTTAGAGAGAGAGGGTGAAAGAGAGAGGGAAAGACAGAAACATCAATGAGTGAGAATATCAATTGGCTACCTCCTGCATGCTCCCCGTTGGAGATCTGGCCCACAACCCGGGCATGTGCCTTGACTGGGAATTGAACCAGGGACTTCTTGATGCACAGGTTAATGATCAACCACTGAGCCACACCAGCCGGGCACTTTGAATTTTTTATATAACAAATTGCTTGCCTCCATTTCTTTAATATGACAAACTGATTTTATCCAGATGTTTCACTCAGGATTGTGGTGGTGGGCCCAATCTTCTGGTGGTGCTGTATTAGGTGCACTACACTGTATGATAGATCCGTGTGTCCACAGGCATTGGGTCACAGTGGGGCCAGGAACACTGGGTCTGAGATCCAGTTTGGTCACTAGGGGTGCCCAGTCAGGTATACAGGGTCATCACAGCAGCAGGTTCACACATTTGTGAGCATCAACTTGTGGCATCAGCATCAGTGCGACTGGCAGCATGTGGCACTGATGGCAGTGATCATGGTGGGTTCAGCATCTTCTGGTGGCAGCATTGGCAGCAGTAGGAACAGTGGGTTAAGTTGTGACCCCTTTATCTTGTGAGGCTACACCTGCATGGAAGTGCACATAGGGCTTGAAGAAACAGACCAGGCTGCCCCTTCCACTTGGGGTGGATCTGGCCATTGCAAGGGGAGAGAGCTTGTTGTCCCCTTCTATCCTTGCAACTCACTGCCAGAAGCCCTGACGGAGTCCTCCAAGGGGGTGGCTCCACATGTCCCAGTTCTGATTTGCACTTCCTTCTCACTGTGAGACTGCTGTTGGTAGGTGGTACCATCATATTTTGAAAAGCAAATCCTGAGAGCTCTTTCTTGAGGATGATGTAGGCCTGCAACTCTCAAAAGGTGTGCTAGGCACTTGCTTTCTTACTCAGTGGTGCCTTACCTGAGCTTCTGATGAAAGGTTCTAAGAGGGTAGCACCAGACTCCCAGTATTAAGATGTGGCCCCTTTACCCTGCAAGGTTGCACATGCAGTGAGGTGGAGCTTGGAGAAATAGTTCAAGACTTCTCCCTCTGCTTGGGGTGGTGCTGGCTCTTGGGAGGGGAGAGAGCTTGTTGCCCCTTCTATCTCTGTAGCTCACTGCCAGAGGTCCTGATGGTGGTCTCTGAGTAGGTTGCTCCTAGTTCTGATTTTCCTAGTTCTGATTTTCACTTTCTTACCCTCAGTGGGACTGTGCTTAGCTGGCAGTGCTGGTAAATTTTGGGAAAACAAATCCAGTCAGTCCTTTTTTGGGGGTAGTGCAGGCCCTGGTCCAGGGAGTTAGCTATTCACTGTCTGGCTTGGTGATACCTTACCAAAGATCCTAAAGGGAGGCTTGCAAATGTATGCCTTCCCCTTAGCTCTACAGTTGCCTTCTACCTGATACTCTCACCAGGGAGCCTTCTGTTGGGGAGGGAGCCTGCCTAACCCATGGGGAGAAGAAAAGATTGGCTCTTATTCCCAAGCCACTCAGTTAAAGGTTCATCTGATACTGTTCCAGTGGTTCTCAAACTTCCTAATGCTGTGACCCTTCAGTACAGTTCCTCATGTTGTGGTGACCCCCAAACATAAAATTATTTTTGTTGCTACTTCATAACTGTAATTTTGCTACTGTTTGTCTTAGGCGACCCCTGTGAAAGGGTCATTTGACCCCCAAAGGGGTCACAACTCACAGGTTGAGAACCGCTGGTTTATACTTCCTGTAGAGAAATAGTGCACCTCAGGTCCCTTTTTGGTACAGCCAACATTCCTTTATTCTGAACTCAAGCTTGGAAGGGTGGTCTAGCCAGTATTTGGTGGACAAGCTTAATGCACTTTCTCCAGCTGGTGCTGTAAGAATAGTAGTGCTAGATCCTGGAAAATGGCATCTGAGGTTGGTGTGGCATGTTGATTCAGGCCTGGGACCTGAGAAGCCTACCTTCCAGACCTCTGCCACTATACCACCCAGATCTTGTTATGGCTTTTTTCATATGTCCCGAGTTTCCTTCCTTCTACCAACACTCCAGGTGAGTGCTCAAGAGTGAGCCCCTGCTCATTAGCTCTTAAGCAGATCATCCAGGATTCAAGCAGGCTCCCTCCTCTTTCTGATGGACAAAGTCTACACTTATTTTTGCTGCCTAATGTTATGTAGACTATTTTTCTAGGCCCTGGTGTTCTGGGTTGGGGTCCTGAGTTGGGATTTACACCCCACTTTCCTCCAGGGGGACTGTTGCAGTCACAGAATTTTTGTGGCTTCACCATCGCTGCCCAGGGTGCAGGGACCAGTTTTTGTGTGTGTGTGTCTCTGACTTTACCAGCCTTTGTGGAGCTTCTTTTTTTCACTTCTTTGATATAACACTCCAGTTCAGGTGTCTTTCTGTTGTTAATTCAGGTTAATTGTTCTAAATTTTACCTGTAACTCTCCTATGGCACTGGGAGGAAGTTAGTGTTGCTTTCACCTATTCCACCACCACCTTTCTTCTCTGCTTCCCTTTTATTCCACAGATTCTTATTGCATTTTCATTTTGGTTAACTTTGAATTTTAATTATTGTCATGAGTCACATACAAAAAAGTGAATTTAAAATTCCAGCACATGGAAGATCCCTCAAAACATTTCATCAAAATCTATTATTTATATTATTTTATTATTATTTCAAATGGGAGTAAATCTTTGGGATTTAAACTTCTACTTTTATTGAGGTACAGTTGACAAATTTATAAGATATTTAATATGCACATTGTGATGAATCAATATATGCATGCATTGTAAAATGATCTCCCCCAAATGTTTTTTAAATTGTAAAGTTTATTTTCAATAGTCAAACACAACATTTAACTTAGTATATGCATATATGTTTTATTCTATTGCCATTTTAGAGTATAAGATTTCAAAGCAAGTGCTGGATTGCAGAGATGTACATATCATTTGCCTTTAGATATTAAAAACAATGGATGAGATTGTATTATATGTTTCCCAGGCAGATTTAGTAAAATCTAGTCAGTAAGAACACAGAGAGTCGAATTTTCATATTTAAATATAAAAGAAAGCACTATTTTGATGACATATTTTCTAGAGAAGACACAATGTATGGATAGGTATCTAAATAGATTTCCAAAAGATTACCATAGTTTTGTATGTGTACATTTACTAAAAAGGTAAGAGAGGAGTGTCCTGGTGTACTTTACAATAAAAAATAAATCATATTGTTTAAAAGGATGTTTTAAAGTTTAAAGCATTTTTTATGTTTCCTGGCCAACTGTATCTCCTGTTTGGAGAAATGTATTCAGGTCCTCTGACCATTTTTTAATTGGATTTTTTGTTTTCCTTTTGTTGAGTTGTATGAGTACTCTATATATTTTGGATATTAACTCCTTATATGATGTATCATTGGCAAATATGTTCTACCAGAGAGTGTGTTCCCTTTTCATTTTGATGCTGGTTTGATTTGCCATGCAGAAGCTTTTTAGTTTGATGTTGTCCATTTATTAAAATTTTTTGCTTTGCTTCTCTTGCCTTAGGTAATGAATCAATAAAAAATATGCTATGTGTGATGTCTAATAATTTTCTGATTACATTTTCTTCTAAGATTTTTATGGCTTTATGGGTTACATTTAAGTCTTTTATCCATTTTGAATTTAGTCTTCTGTATGATGTAATATGGTGGTCTAGTTTTTTTGCTTTCTTTTCATGTACCTGTCCAATTTTCCAAACACCATTTATTGAAGAGACTGTCTTTTCTCTGTTCTTATCATCTTTGTCAAATATTAAATGTACGTAATGTCTTGGGTTGATTTCTGGGTTCTCTATTTTGTTCCCCTGATCTATATGCCTGTTCTTGTGCCAGTACTAGGCTATTTTTATTACAATGGCATTGTAGTATAACTTGATATTTGGTATTGGGACCCCTTCCATTTTGTTCTTTATTTCTCGAGATTGCTGTGGTAATTTGGGATGTTTTTGGGTTCCATGTAAACTTTTGGAGTATTTGTTCTAGACCTGTGAAATATGCTGTTGATATTTTAATAGGGATTACACTGAATCTTAGATTGCTCTGAGTAGTATGGACATTTTAATGATGTTGATTTTTCCCATCCATGAACCTGGTATATGTTTCCACTTTTTTATATCTTCTGTTGAGAAATCAGCTGACAGCCTTTATAGGTAACCTGTTGGTTTTCCCTCACTGCTTTTAAGATTCTCTCTTTGTCATTAATTTCTGGCACTTTAATTATAATGTGTCTTGGCATGGGCCTCTTTATGATCTTGCTTGGTGCTGTCTCTGCTTCCTGAACTTGTATGACTTTTTCCTTCACCAAGTTAAGGAAGTTTTCTGCCACTATTTCTTCAAATAGATTCTCCAACCTTTGCTTACTTTCTTCTTCTTCTGGTACTCCTCTGATGAGAATGTTGTTATGTTTTATATCATTCCACTGCATTCTTTATTGTTTGTTTTCATTTTTGGTTCTCTGATTGAGTGAATTTTTCTTCTTTGTCTTCTAATTCACTGATCCAAATCTGGGTTTCCTCTAATCTTCTGGTTATTCCTTCCAATGTGTTCCTTATTTGTATTATGTCATTCTTCATTTGTTGTTTGTATTTCCAATGGTTGATTTTCATTGTTTCTATATCTTTACTCATGCTGTTGAGCTTTCTCATAATGATTACTATGTACTCTACATCTGATAATTTGTTTATCTCCACTTCATTTAGCCCTTCTTTTGTTGAATTCTCTTATTTTTTCATTTGGAATTTGTTCCTTTGTTTCACCATTTTGGTTGTCTCAGCAGGGTTTGGAGCCTGCCACAATCTCCTAATGGGTATTAATGTTCCATGGATTGTGGCTTCCTCTGCTGGGTTTGGAGGAGTATGGATAGAACCAAGATGAACACCAGTATCTGGTTACTTTCCTGGTAGAGTCATAGATCAGGCAAAGATTCAAGTATTGATAATTAATGAACCTCAAGTTGCAGTTCTATTCTAGGATGAGCAGTGTTAAGTTACAATATGTGGAGCAGTTGCTATAGCTGTTTTAATGGGAGAACTCTGGTTGAGAAGAATGGTTCCTGCAGTGTGGATTAATGTCTCAGCACAGGGACCCATGCCTCAACCTTCATAGCTCAGTCCCCAGAGCTACAAAACCCAACAACTGAGAGCCCATTCCAAGGATTAAAGTCTTCAGAGACTTGTCTCTGCCTACTGGCTGGCTAATAGTCTCTGGCAGTTAATAAGCCTCAGGTTTTGCTTCTCCTAGTAATGTGGGTTAAATTCCAAATGGAAGGGCAGTTGCTCACCCCCACCCAGGTTAAAAGTGCTTTTATGGGATAAGACTGCCTGTGAAAAATGACTAATGCAATATGAGGGAATGACTCGGTATAGGGTCCTGATGGCCTCATTCCCAGCTCTCTCCCCAGTGCCATGAACCCTTGACTCTCCTCACTCAACTCTAGTCAGTCCATCTTCCCTCTGCTGGAGCCCTGGGTGAGTGGTTGTAACTATAATCTAGAGCACTAGCCCTTCAGGGAAGTGCCAGTGTTTCCAGCACCTCTCCCTGCTGGACAGAACCTCTGCTCTAGTGTTTTTCACATTCAGGTGTTATGTGGGTGCCTTTCTCTGTTCTGCCACTCTGTGCTGGGGAGCCAGCTTTGGCTTTAAACCCCCAACTTCTCAAAGGGAATTTTTCACAACTAAGAAAGCCCTTAGCTGCTTCATGTGGAAATCCAGCCAGCCCTCCCATGCCTCTATACCTCATACCAGTATCAATTTGGGCTCCTCTCTGTATCTGGTTATAAGGGTTCTCTCCAGTTGGTTATTCCAGATGACTTATTTTTATTTTAGTTGTAATTCCAGTTTTGTCCTTAGAGATGGTCTGTGTTGCTTCCATTCACCTTGTCACCATTTTTCCATCTCCCCTACATTAGATTTTGTTTTAATAACATGATTTGCTGATAAAATAAAATTCCTTGAAAAAATCCTTATTGTGAATGAGGGCATCTAATGTTTTGGTTGTAAAAACTATGCCTTAAACTTCTGCAAGATACCAGTTTATTATTTATGTTATTAATGTGAGCAAATTCATTCTTATGAAATTAAAAAATAATAATTATAATGGGATTCTTATTTGAAGTTACATGAATTAAAATGACTATATAATAGAACCAACCCCCCCCCCAAAAAAAAAATTTAAATGTAGTCTGCAGTGACTTAGCAGTTTAACTAAAGTAAACCAAATCCTTGGTATCGTCTACTATTACAGAATATTTTCTGTTAAAATCCTTCTGAAGGATCTTCAGTATTTTATCTTTCAAACTTTCGCCAGCTTAGTTGATAAACAAGAATATTAATTGTGACGTATATACATCATTACTTAAACCTGAAATAATGACACTTTTAGGGCCAGCACTGATGTATCATTTGCTTTTAGTACAGGAAATACACTTATTTTTATAAACATAAATAAATAAGTTTTCTTTGACTATACCCAGAGAAACAATGCAAATTCTGAGATATTCTAGAAATAAAGCCATGGAAAAGGAAAGGCCAGGGAAATTTCATAGATAGATTTTCTACTTGGGGGAAAAATAAAAGTGCACAACTATTGTAAATGAATTGATCAGAAATATCAATGTAGAGGAAAAGTTAATGCACTAATTTATATGACAAGTAAATATTGGGGATAAATATATTCCATTGTGTTAAAAAGTAAAATTTCTAGGTGAAATTTTTTGAGCAAATTAGTAGCTCAGAATAAAATTTACCTTCATCTTCCCCCCAAAATTAATAATTGAAATGGGTATCTGAAGACATACAACAAAGTTACTTTCCAGGTATACTCTAAATGACAAGTGAACAATAAATTCAATCCTGGAGGAAATTAGTGGGTAAAATTTATTTGAACAATTAATTATCTTAAAAACAACAACAAAACAAACAAACAAAAACCTTTAAGGCTCTTTTAATAATGAAATGGACAAATTATTTGTTAAAGATCTGATAAAGTGAATAAAAATAAATTACTCTGAATTCTGACCTTTTAGGGAAAAAAACAGTGACTCTCATCAACCTCACCCTAAAATTATTTAATTATTCTTGCTAGCAGAGTCCTAAATAAAATTTAGCAAACATAGAAGTATCTGTTTCACTACCAAAAAATGTGCTGCTCTCTTAAAAAACTTTCCTATGAAAACACTCAAACTATCAAACAGATTTAATGATAAAAAGTATAGGTGTCTAAATAAATGATTTCTAAAATCCTTGACATCAACTGGAAAAAATAATTTTATCAAAAAAAATGTGATGCTATATTTTTATCATAAACTGTTTTTATAATTCTAAAAACCCAAAACAAATGTAATAACAAACTTGAAAATGTTGTCAAATATAAAAATGTATAGATCTTGGACAGATTAAAGATTATGTGACTAAAGGGAAAGATTTCTGGATTTATTTTTCATGCTGAATTTAGTCTAACCCTGATGGTACAATGTTAAACTAAAAATTATAATTAATTTCTGTTGACGAATTTTGTTGAACCTAATGCCTAGCTGGTGCATTTAACTATCTAATCCAGGTAAATTAAAGTGACTAATATATTTGCTCAGTGAAAAATTAAAGATGGGTATTCCTCCATGCTGTCAATTTTTTATTTGACTGTTATACAAGCATTAATTTGAAATTATTTTCACAATAAAATAATTTCTATCATTGCAATTTATACCTATCAAATTATTTTATTTTTCTTTATTGATTTTAGAGAGAGAAGAAGGGAGATAGAGAGATAGAAACATCGATGAGAGAGAACATTAATTGTCCACCTCCTTCATGATCCCACTGGGGATTGGGCCGACAACTTAGGCATGTGCCCTGACTGGTAATCAAACTGGTGACCTCCTGATGCATGGCTCAATTCTCAACCACTGAACCACACTGGCTGGGCAATATATAAATTGAATATTTAATATCATCCTATAATACTGCTCAAAACCCCCTAAGGCCCAGATGTGAGGGCAGTACTGGCCTGGAGTGCTATCTCTAAATTCAACTTTGTCTTTTTCAGGGTTCTAGTTAACATCAGACAGTCCTCTTCCTACATGGCTGTTACCTCTTTCTACAGTCCCTCTAGTCTAAGGGAGAGTGACATTTTATAGTTGTTAATTTCTGGATTGCCTAATATTTCCATTTTTAAAGATCTTTCAACAATTAACTGGCTCTCAAATTAAATTATGTGTACATTCAACATAACAGAGATTTTGTTTCACAGACTGTATCCACAGTCATATTTTCTGAGGACTACATACTACAGAGTAAAACTCATGTTCATAACAGCAACTCTCTTTGAGAAGGCATATTATAAGGTGGGGTCTTGTTGTTAACATTATGTTAAACCTACTAGTATAACTAACTTAAGATACAGGTAATAAAAGATGCTCCACCTCAATGATTCTCTAAACCATCTTTGAGTTTGTGATGTTGCAGGTATCTCTCTGATCTTGAGACTCGTTCTCTGAGCGATTGTATCTTAGTTTTTAATAATGGTCTTTAAGTATCTGGTGACAAATTTTCAATTTCTTATCCTTAATTCCTTATGAGAATATTATCATAATTCTGGATGCCAGTAATATGTTTGTTGCCTGCTATTTAAATTCTAAAGACTTACATATTTTGTACTCTTGTTTAATAAATTGGATATTATTATACATTTCCATTTTATTTATGGTAATTGCATTATAGCTGTAATTTCTTTTGGGATTAATCTCTAGAAATTATGTCCCTATTTAATTTGTCCTAGATCCCTGGTATCCTGGCTGTGCATCACTGTCTTTACATAACTGTCTTTACTTAGTCCAAAGCCCAACCTACACGTAAATCCATATACCTGCCTAACCTACCTAGACAGCATCCCTGGTCTTAAGTCAGGGCCTCTTGGTTGTTTCATAATTTCACTTATGACAGAAAGTGGGACTGTTTAAAATGTGTGTGTGTGTGTGTGTGTGTAATCAAATAATCTTGCTAGTCACATTCTCTTAACATAATTGAAATAACTCATTCTGCCTGAAAGGTTTTTTCACGTTATCTTTAATGAGTCCTAGAAAATGAGAACTTAATTAAGTGAGTTTAATATTTACAAAAAGTGTTCTGAATATTGTTGCTGTCATTCTGGATAAGTGATTAAAAAAACAAAACAAAACATTTTTGATATTCTAAAAACCAAATAGTTTTAGTCAGCATTGATAATTTGTTTTAATTTTTTTTTATTGACACAAACTTTATATTGGCTTATATATACATTGTACAGCAAATGACATATTAGGTTATTGATTAAACATTTATTATTTATGTATGCCAGACACTACTCTGAATATAACATGATACCTCATTTTCATGTAATTTGAAAATAAGTGGTTGTAACATAAAGTGGAGTACATACAGAATGTTATAGAAATAATTTATTTTTTTCAGATAAGTATGGCCATTATCTTGCATTGATTGCCCATTTCGTATACAATGGCTTCTATTTCTTTAATCTAGAATTAAGGCGACCCTTCATTTAATATTCTTGTGTCACTTCCTGTTATTTTATTTACACAAATTCTTTGGAATAGACAAATTGTACTATATTCCATAAACATGGCTTAATGCTTACTATCTTTTTGAAGATTGTATTCCTTTTTATTAGAAAAATATTTACCTTTTGTTCAAAATCTACCCAACATTTAAGATCCTATCCCTGTTTTTATTCCATGAAAATCTCTCATATTATTCTTGCCTATGAATTTAATCTCTTATTTGCTCATTTGTGTCCCCATGACACTTTCTATATCCTTTTATTATAATATAAATTATTGTGTAATGATTTTCAGTAATAAACACTACGCCTTTTCTGTATAGCTTCTATAATAATCTATAAACTCAAATAACTGTGAAGTGCACCAGGACAAGACATATGTCAAGGCCTATTGTAGTTCTTAGCACATAGTAGAAAATAGGTGCATGTTAGTTTTATAGAACTGCACTGATCACTGATATCATGTATTGTAAATTCTTCCACATTTGTGTCTTCCTCCTTCCACTTCAAGCAGAATATAAATTCCAGGAGGAAGAAATACATCAAGTAGAAGTTAATGTAAATTAAGCACCTTTCAGTAGTGTAGAAGAATAATTGTCTATACAAGAGAGATTTCTTAAAGAATGTTATTATGATTTTCTCAATACATGTCTGGGAAAAGAGGTATTGTAAATCATGAGGAAATTAAAAATAGTTATGCTTGGGATACATAATTTTGAACAAAATATAATGCAGTTTATACTAATTAGGGATTAATTATTTCATTTGTTATATAATTAGTAAGCATTACTTCAAGAAAGACATCCATTCATCAAACATTAATGAATTACTATATATCTTATAAATACTAATCAATTATCACAAAAATAAGTGAGGTAAGTAGAGAACCCAGTAAAAGAAAAGAAAAAGGAAAACACATACTATTCATAGAAAAATAACAGGAGGCAGTGCAATTTCATAGCCAATAAGAATATTTTTAAATAATAAAGAAAAAGAGGGGTCTAAAACTGATTTTAGATTTAGAAACATGAAAGACATTGGTGATCTCACTGTTTTGAAGTGTTGGCTATGATAAGTGGATTTAAAGTGAGCAAATTAATTTAGTAATGTTTTAGGTTTTTGTTTGTTTATTTGTTTTGTTTTTTGGTACATGCCCCTGGTGGGAACCAAACCTGTGACTCTCTGGTCTGCAGGCTGACACTCCAACCGCTTAGCCAAACCAGCCAGGGCAATTTTTTGTTTTAAAAGTAACCCAAGTGTCCATCAGTAGATGAGTGGATTAAAAAGCTGTGGTACAGCCCTAGCTGGTTTGGCTCAGCAGTTAGAGCTTCAGCCTGTGGTCTCAAGAGAACTGGGTTTGGTTCCCACTAAGGGCATGTACCTCGGTTGCAGTTTGTCCCCAGTCCTGGTTGGGTTGTGCGAGTGGCAGCCACTCGATGTGCCCTTTTCACATTGATGTTTCTCTCTCTCTTCCTCTCTTTCCCTCCCACTCTATCTGAACAAAAAAAATGAAATAATGTCCTCGGGTGAGGATAAAACAACAACAACAACAAAAAAAAATGGTACATATACACAGTGGAATACTATGCAGATGTAAGAAAGAAAGATCTCTTATCCTTTGAGATGGCATGGAAGGACCTGGAGAGTATTATGCTAAGGGAAACAAGCCAAGAAGAGAAAGACAAGTATCACATGATCTCACTTATTTGTGAAATATAACAAACTAAACAAACTGCTGAACAAACTTAACCCAGAGACATAGAGGTGGAGTACAGACTGACAAGCCTCAGAGGAAGGAGTTTGTGGGGGAAGAGATAAACCACAGAATTTACATGCATGTATGCATGACCAATAAACATAGACAATAAAGCTGGGGACGGGGTGGGGGCGGAGGGGGGGAGGGTGTCAATGGGGGAAAAATGAGAAACATCTGTAACAAAAACAAATTAATAAAATAAATAAATAAATAAATATATAAATAAATAAATTTCAGAAGATTTAATGTGTATATAAGATAAAAGGTAAATCTATATGTATATGTAGTTTTAAGAAAAAAATTTTTAAAAGATATGCACCTCTATGTTTATTACAGCATTATTTACAATACTCAAGACATGGGAATAACCTAAATGCTCATCATGATGACTGAATAAATATATACACATAATGGAATATTACATATCAGTGTAAAAGAATGAAATCTTGCCATTTGCAAAAGCATTGGTGGATCTAGAGGGCATTGTGCTAAGTGAAACAAGTCAAGCAGAGAAAAACAAGGACCCATATGGTTTCACTTATATGTGGAATCTAAAAACAAAACAAAACAGACTCATAGATACAGGGACTAAATAGATGGTTACCAGAAAGGAAGAAGTGGAGAAATGGCTGAAAAGAGGAAGGGGGATATAGTAATTAATATTGTGATTAGTTTACACAGTGACAGATGATTATTAGAATTAGTGGGATATCACATTGGAAAGTATAAAATTATCAAATCATGATAATATATACCTGAAACTAATGCAACCAATAAAAGATTGTATGCCAATTCTACATAAATTCAAATAAAAAAAGAACAGGGATTCTTAAAGTCATGTTCAAATAATAATGTAATAAACTCATTTAAAAGCAACTGGTAGAATACACAAGGAAATAAAAAGATAACTGAAAGATAACCTCTCAGAGGAAAATAAGAGTATTTAAAGTATAGGTGGATTGATTTGCTTCAGGTAGGGGAGAATCACCTCCAGTGAAGCACATATTATGAAAGACAGAATGGGTGGATTTATATGATTGGGTAGTGGAAAGTTGCTGAAATTTGCATATAATATCTATAATCTTTCTCTGTAAGTTTAATATGGAAGAAATGAAAATGGTTTAGAGGTTCAAAAATATTGAATAAACTTTGAAATAATATTTCAAATAATGACAGTCAACATTATAAGAGAAATAAAACCTCAAAAAAGAATAGACCCTCATGATTAACAGATGTTTAAGTGTAACTATAGTTATTAAGAGTATTATTCCATTTGTAATGTAGCAGGATATAAAATGGTAACACACACTGCTCTTAAAGTTAGTTGTTGAAAAAGCATAAAAATGACTCTCATTATTACTGATAATTTGAAATACAAATAAAGAAATAACCACAGAAATGTGCATGCATGCACACACATACACACATACACTCACAAGTGCGCTCACATGATTTTCTAAACTCTTTGCATTAATCATCAGCATTCTTTGACTAAAAATGATCACTGTCCTATGGCTGATAAATACTCTCCCTCCTGTCATTATAGTAAGTTCCTTGGTTAGCCCATTTTGTAGCTCATGGTCTGGACTCTGTAAGAATCTCCTACAATACATCTAACTGGCATAGTCACATTAAAATAGATACTAGGGAATATGTGCAAATGATATGCGCATATGCATCGGTTTTGTGTTTGCTTCAGTTTGCCTTTGGGTTTTATCAATTATAAGCTACTGCATGTCAGGCTTGTGATTTTTGTAATAATAAAATGTCCTTAATAGGTTCCAATCAGGTATGTAATAAGTAATAAATACAATTCTGTCAGCAGGTATTTAATAAGTCGGACAAATATAACATTAGTAGTAGTTTTTAATGCTAAATTTCTCCCTTTCATTAATAGATGGGCCAATTTTATAACTCATCAAAATAAGTGGAGACTCACTTGGTTTTATAAGCTTGCCTGGAAAGATAACTGTTAGATAATCTTTGCCAGGGGCTGGCTCCCATTGTCATAAAAAAAAAAAAAAAAAAAAAATCTTTAATGGGAGGTTCTTCAGAAATTCTGTGGCCACTATACTGATTCCTTTTAAGGTTGCCTTTGCAAGCATCCTTTTATTACTGCTTTAGTTGGGGTAAAAAAAAATCAAACACAAGTAAATACAACATTGTTAAATGGCTTACAAAATATGTCAGACAAAAGTTTTTACCAATTGTTTTCAAGGGAATAGCAAGGATCAAAAACTTCCTTATATGCAATATGTGTGTACTTGGTTTCTACCACTCAATGGGTAAGCCAATGTAATTTAGCTTTTATTATGTTATAAATCTAACTTTATAGGAAATGTTATATTACTTAGAATATAAAGATTCAGTTTCTATATTAGAAATAACAGAAGTGCCTACCAAAAGGAAAAATGACAAAAAGGCAAATCCAAGTTTTCATAACCCAATAGAAACATAAAATAACAAATGGAAATTGTCAAAACTATGTTAAGTCTGGAGACCTGTCAAATGCTTACAAAAAAATAAACAAAGACTGAATCAATTAAAAAAGAATTTCAAAACATAAAAGTTTTGTGTCATTTATACTTGCATTTGTCCAATGATATGGGGCAATCTTGAAGCTGTGGTGGCCTACATTCCCACCAAAGAATCAAGAAAAACATATTCACAAATTATCATGCATATCTGATCTAATATGTTTCAGGGCTATCAAAAGAACTGATGTAGCCCTGGCCGGTTTGGGTCAGTGGTTAGAGTGTCGTCCTGTGGTCCAGAGAGACCCGGGTTCGATTCCCGCTAAGGGCATGTACCTCGGTTGCAGTTTGTCTCCTGCCCTGGTTGGGTAGTGCGGGTGGCAGCCATTTGATGTGTAACATTTACGTCGATGTTCCTCTTTCTCTCTCTCTTCCTCTCTCTCCCTCCCACTCTATCTGAATAAGAAATTAAAAATGTCCTTGGGAGAGGATAAAAAAAAGAACTGATGTAAAAATTCTCACCTGTTTTTTCTGCCTAACTTGAAACTCAGGTCAGACTATTACTTAAAAACACTGCAAGCAAACTAACTACCCTCAAACAACCTGGGGCAAAATAATACAATGAAAACATGCAATATACCACCTAAAGTTGAAAGCAAAAGCCTCAAAATATATAAAGCAAACATTGACAGAATTGAAGAGAGAAATTTTCTGTTATATTATATCAATATACTATTTGAACTTTTGATTCAATAACAGCATGTACACTTTTTTCTCAAGTGCATGTGGAACATTCTCTAAGATAGACTCTATATTAGGCCATACAACAAGTACCAATAAACTTAAATGGTTTGAAATTATACAAAGTATCTTTTCAACTACAATGGAATAATGTTATAAAATCAATTATAGAAATAATAAAAAATTCACAAAATGGGGACATTAAAAGAACATTATTAAACAACCAATGCACCATAGAAGATATTATAAGGCAAATTAGAAAATACTTAGTGATGAATAAAAATTATAATGAAACACACCAAAATTTATAGAATACAGCAAATGCAGTGCTCAGAGGAAAATTTAGAGCTATAAATGCTTATGTTTAAAAAAAAGCAGCAACACGATCTCAAGTCAATAATCTAACTTTATAGCTAAAAGAACTAGAAAAAGGGAAGTCAACTAAACCCAAACCCAGCAGAAGAAAAAATAATTTTTAAAAATAATTTTAAGTAGAACAGTGACAAAATAGGCTGAGAGATATAAATGCAAGATTTGTTTCTAAAAAGTTGGTTCCCATCTCTGTACCACCCAGTGTAATGAGGGACAAGGAAAATGTTAGCAAGTACTAATTTGTTTAGAGCGGTTGTTCTCAACCTTCCTAATGCCTCAACTCTTTAATATAGTTCCTCATGTTGTATGTGGGCATATCTGCATGTGGGCGGACCTGCCTGGAAAAGGATAAAGGAGCGGTGGTGTCTAGGTTGTTAAGACCATCGGAAATATCTGTTTTCCGATGGTCTTAGGTGACCACTGTGAAAGGGTCGTTTGACCCCTATAGGAGTCGCGACCCACAGGTTGAGAACTGCTGATTTAGAGGCTTGGTGAGCAGAGGAGACCTCTGCCTTACTTTTTAGGTAGAACCTTGTAGTCTTAACTTATGCTCAGCACTGAGTGGGCCTCATAGAGTTATGTGACTATGTGTGGTGTCTAGGTTTAGAGAACTGAGACAGATCCAAATTATTATGGGATATAGAGTAATAAATAATTTGTATTGCTATAAATTATATATAGAGGAGAGGTTTGTGCAAGAAAAGAGAAAGCTGTGGCATTATGTTTAGACCCACCAAAATAATGCAGAGATGAATAGAAGATTCCAAGGGGTTGATGACACAATTTCTTGACACTTTGTGAATCACTGGATTTTTTTAAGTGGGAACATAAAGTGATTCAGATCATATTTGTTACAGAAGGAGTAAAAATAGAGTCTAATGAAGAAATCAAGATCACATATAAGGAACACAACTTTCAGAAAGTTATTTTTTACATATAATTTCCACACACTGAAAGGGGTTGTTAGTGTGTGTTCTCACTCCCTGCCTTAGACTGCTGCAGTTTGAGTCTTCCCTATTTAAGTAACATTTTCAAATTTTCAGTTCCTTGTTTTTCATCTCGTATTACTACTATAGTTGAAGGCCCAGTGTGTGAAGAACTGGTTTGAGGAGAGACACTGCTCTATCTGCTGTTTACCATGTAAGGAATAAGAGTCTGGAAACTTGAAATCAGAGCGGGGAGGTTAGCTAAGCAGGATTTGTCGGGGTGTGTAGGATTTATGGGGGTGTGGGGGTTTATGGGGAGTGTGGGATACATGGGGTGTGTGGGTTTATGGGTGTAGATATGGGGTAAACATAATTTGAACGGCCAATATAGATGAGATACAGAGGGCTAGAATTTACCATTCTCTCTGCTCTTCCACAACTTTCTTTGGATAAAACATGACCCAACTGGAATAGTGTCATATAAACATACATTTAATGAATAACCCCTTCGAGAGGTTATATTTTTTATTCAATAATATGTGCATTTGGTTTAAAGCAAGAACTGTGTGTTTGTGTTTGTAGGTGTTCTGAATTATATGTGATACAGCATCACAGTGACTAAATTTTAATCCTGCATCTGTCTATCTTAGTTTTGCAATGATAAATATAATTTACCCTTTCAGCACATTGTTTTGTACTTAAAATGAGGATAATAATTGTACCTCCTCAGATTTTCCAAGTAATGAATAAAATAGTTCTGTATGATATTACTTATAAAAGTATATGGTATATAATATCTGCTCAATAAACTCTAAAATTCCCTTATTGCCAAACCAATGCATATCTGGAGGAAGGGGGGCTGCTCTTGAATGGAGAACTTCTTAAATTTTTTTTTCTCATGGTGTTTCCAAATATTGACACATATTTTATAGTATATTCATAAGTGGGGATATAATTCCTGAAATAATTCCTTATCTATTCCATCAAGGAGGGTATATTTGAGTGTAAATGACACTCTTACAAGTATAATAATGAATTTCGTACAAGTTATTAAGTGATTTATTCTTATATTTGTGCCACAATATATTACAAATAACTATAACTGTAACAGACTTTATAATTGGTCTTTAAAAATAATATGATTTCCTATAGATATTAAATAGGTTTTATTTCATAGGACAGTTCCAACCAACTTGTGAGAACTGTACTGATTTCAAAACAGATGAGGAATGGGAAATGAATCAGTTCATTCAGGAAGGATCTCTAACTGAATAAAATATCTACCACTAGGACCATGACAGTTTATTTGGCATTCTTAGATTTTGTTTAACTTTGTAACATCTTATTGAAGTAAAATAGTCTATCATATTGATGAGTGTTTAAAATCTGTGTAAAATATTAGTTGACTATGAGCGTGGATTTACTTTTCAGCTTTTGATACTGCTTCAATGATCAATGCATTTATTTTTATGCTATTATCATACAGTTTTAATTCATGTATCTTTGTAGTATAGTTTGAAACCAGAAAATGTGATTCCTTTGGCTTTATTCTTCTTTTTTTTTTTTTTTTATCCTCACCCGAGGACATTTTTCCATTTTTTGTTCAGGTAGAATAGGAGGGAGAGAGAGGAAGGGAGAGAGAGAGAGAAACATCGACGTGAAGGGACACATCGAGTGGCTGCCACCCGCACGACCAACCAGGGCCGGGGACAAACTGCAACCGAAGTACGTGCCCTTAGCGGGAACCGAACCCGGGTCTCTCCGGACCGCAGGCCGACGCTCTAACCACTGAGCCAAACTGGCCAGGGCTTTATTCTTCTTTTTCAGGATTGCTTTGGTTATTCAGGATCTTTTTTGCTTCCATACAAATGATTTCTCTTTCTGTGAAAAATGATATTGCATTGATTTCCTTTCTTTTTAAAAATTTATTGGGGTGACATCGATTAATAAGTTCAGATTTGTTTTGAGTGTATATTTCTATGATGCATGATCTGTACATTGCACTGTGTGCCTATCACCCAAAGTCAAATGACATTACTATTTTAATAGGGATTGCATAGATCTATAGTAGGCTTTAGAGTTTATAGTATGGCCATTTTAACAATATTAATTCATACTATGCATGAACATGGAATACCTTTTTATTTGTTTATATTTTTTTCAATTTTTTTCCCTCAAAGTCTGGTAGTTTTCATTTTGTACATCTTTTACTTTTATGGTTAAATTTATTCATATTCTATTATTTTTGATGCTGGTGTGAATAAGAGAATTTTTTAAATTTATCTTTCATTTGTTTTCATTGCTAGTTTATAAAATAGCAGCTGATTTCTGATTATTGGTTTTATATCCTGCAACTCTATTAAATTTGTTAATTAGTTCCAACATTTTTTTTTTTTTGGTTCAGTCTTTAGAATTTTCTGTATATAAGATCATAATTGTAAATAATGACAATTTTACTTTCTGATTTGAATGCCTTATATTTCTTTATTTCATTTATTTCCTTTCCAATTTTAACACCTTTTATTTCATTATTGTGCTTGATTGCTGTCATTGGGGCTTCGAATTCTAAGTTGAATAAATGTGGTGAGTGGGCACCTTTGTCTTTTCCTCAATTTAGAGAAAAATCTTTCAATCTTTCATAAATGTATGGATTTTATGTATATTCCTTCTGTACCTGATTTGTTGAGGATTTTTGTCATTAAAGAATGTTGTATTTTGTCAAATGCTTTTTCTGAGATGATCATAGGATTTTATCTTTCATTCTATTGATGTGGTGTGTCACATTTAGTAATTCACATGTGTTAAACAACCCCTGTTTCCAGAGATAAGAATTGGAATATTTAAACAGAGAAAATGACAGGAACAATGTTTCATGGTTGGAGCGTATGGGATTTGCTTAGGAGATGAAAATAATCTTTTTTTGAAGTCATTTATGGCTCCAAAGAGCTATGCACATATATCTTTCTAAGTTCTTTCTTCAGGGATGTCATCTTGGTAGTTTAAATTTGATTTTTTTTTTATTGATTAATTATTGTTACAGATGTTTCTCCTTTTTTCCCCCCACTGATTCCCCCCTCCCCCTCCCTCCCTGCCCCTTCCCCAGATTGTTGTCCATGTCCACTGTTCATGCATACATGCGTATAAGTTCTGTGGTTCACCCCTCCCCCACCTCCCCACTTTTTAGGGGATTGTCTGTACCCCGCTTCCGCGTCTCTGGGACTACCCCATTCCTCAAACTGTTATGTTCATTATATTCCACAAATAAGTGAGATCATATGAAATTTGTCTTTCTCTGTTTGGCTTATTTCACTTAAGATGATACTTTCAAGGTCCCTCCATGTAGTCTCAAAGGATAAGAGATCTTTCTTTCTTACCGCTGCGTAGTACTCCATTGTGTATATGTACCACAGCTTTTTTATCCATTCGTCTACTGATGGACACTTGGGCTGTTTCCAGATCTTAGCGATTATAAATAGTGCTGCTACAAAGATGGGGGTACATATATTCTTTCTGATTGGTGTTTTATGCTTCTTAGGGTATATTCCTAGAAGTGGGATCACTGGGTCAAATGGAAGATCAATTTTTAATTTTTTGAGGTGACACCATATTGTTTTTCATAGTGGCTGCACCAGTCTGCATTCCCACCAGCAGTGCACTAGAGTCTCCTTTTTTGAACATGATGGAAATATTAACACCACAGAAATCTTCAAACATTGTAAATCAGTGTTTTCCACTTCATCCCCCTAAATGAAGAGATGGTTTCTTTGCACACAACTGAGGCAGATAACTTGGTTTAAATAGTGTCTTCCACTACTATCCAACAACAATACAATCTTAGATGGTTTTAAACTCCAAGACTTCAAATGTTGTCTTCCATAATAGCAAAAAAAAGTTATTTTTTAGTTTTTTTTTATTAGTATTGTATGAGATAGGCAACATAAAGCACTAAGAACACTGCCTATTAATTGGTGGATGCTTGATAAATGTGTGCTAATCTAATAGTATTATTTTACTTGAGGATTTTCAGAAACTGAGGCACTGTACTGTAAGATAAGGCAATTAGAGAGCAATGGGCTCTAGGAAAGTTAACTTGGCCCAGCTGTGGAACATTTGTTAGCGCTTGTAAAGTGCAGCAAACCGTGCATATGATAACTAAGGACCTGGGCATTCTGAGCAGCCCTGAAGGGCAGTCACATTTTGCAAAAGCCAAAATGGCTGATTTGTGGGAATATGTATTTACTGACACATCTGTTTTCTAAAATATTGTTTATCTCTGACTAGTTTGGCAATTATACTATAAGCTGAGCTTTTTCTAAAATAGAACTTGAATAGTAAAATCATATTTCCAAGTATCATTAAAAATTAAAACCTCAAATATTTATATTACATAAATATGAATAATTAACTCAGTGTTATAAATATATTCAGATATATTTATCAAAAGTTTTAGGTGACTTAAACATGGATACAACAGTCTTTAATCTGAATGATGTTCAGAGTATTTATTAGATGTGAACATACACACAGAGTATTTATTGGATGTGAACATACACACATAAATTTAAAATTAAATATGTCTCTTTAAGTGATGACAAAGTTATCTAAAAATTAAAAATAAAAATACAGCTTCGGTATTAGAGAAATCTTAGAATATACAAATTTTTATAAGAAATTGACAGAGAGGAGAGAAACAAAGAGAGAAAAGTAATTTTGTGTTAGGTCCTAAATCATGATAAGGTTTAATAGAGAAAAGGTTATCAAAATATAGAAGAAGTAAGACTGGAAGGCCATATAAGCAGAGATAAAAATATCAGGTATTCATATTTAATTTAATTTTATAGCCTATCTGTCCACATGATTAAGTAATTTTTGTTTGTTTGTTTGGAATTCAGTTCTTTATGTAAAGTCCCTTATAAAAAGAAAACGATAAAACACACCCCAAAAAAAAGGGGCAAGCAAGCAAGATTAAAAAACAAAAAAGGAAGCCCTGGCCAGTTTGGCTCAGCGGTTAAAGCGTCGGCCTGCGGTCCGGAGAGATCTGGGTTCGGTTCCCGCTAAGGGTACGTACTTTGGTTGCAGATTGTCCCCGGCCCTGGTTGGTCGTGCGGGTGGCAGCCACTCGATGTGTCCCTTCACATCGATGTTTCTCTCTCTCTTTCTCTTCCTCTCTCTCCCTCCCACTCTACCTGTACAAAAAATGGAAAAATATCCTCGGGTGAGGATAATAAAAAAAAAAAAAGGAAAAGAAAACAAGGGCAGAGGACTTATGCTTCTCCTCAGTTTTTTCCTTAGTCTCCTCATCTTTGGACTTCTTATTCTCTTTCTTCATGCAAAGAGCTTCTAGCTTTTCAGCCACTTTCTCTGCATTAAAGATTTTTTTCCCTGATCCTGCCTGGTGAGAGCCTGGGATACACTCCCCACAGGATAAGCCTCTCTTCTACTGTATGCCCTCAGAGTCACACACATAAACACACACTCATACCTGAGACCTTTTTCAGTCTGCTCTGTTACGTCTGGTCACTTGCTATGGCAGTCATCATCAGAGGTACTGAGTAAGTAGGGGACCATGGGGATCTCTCCAAGTCCATTCATCCTCTGTAGGGCTCTATTCAGATACTATGACTTGACCACCTGTTCAAGTACTTCAAGCCCAGGCCAGTGAGTATGCACTAGAGGCCTGAAAGGCCGGCTCACTCCCCCAAAAAGTACCCTGTATACCTGAGCACCTGCATTGCCCTTGACAGATCAAGGCAGTCATAGCATCCCGAATGTTACTGTGCTAGACAGAAAAAACACCAGCCTGGGACTGCAACTGGGCACTGAGTGAGTTTGGATTAAGTAAAATTTTATATGGGAAAAGTTTATCATTAAAGACTTGTTATGACTATTTTTCTACTTGGCAATGTAGGAATTTAATTATTTTTATTATTATTAATACGAAATTAATTATTTGGCAAGGAAAAATAATGCTTTTATGCATTTTAGGCTGATATGACATTTATGTGAGTTATGACATGTCCTTCTGGTTTTCATTCTTCTGAGCACATCTCAGGGTCAAA
This sequence comes from Molossus molossus, assembly GCF_014108415.1. Lineage (NCBI taxonomy): Eukaryota > Metazoa > Chordata > Mammalia > Chiroptera > Molossidae > Molossus > Molossus molossus. The sequence goes on along the minus strand of NW_023425401.1, from coordinate 82,079,192 downwards.
AGTAGACTCGATATGTGTATTTTCCTTTTGGGCAACTGGCATTTTATTGAGCTCTTTGTTTTATACCTAATTTGTCTATCATGTAACTTTATTATGTTTTTTTTTCCCCCTTGAGCAGATTCTTTTCAAAGAATATGGAATCTTCAAAGGTTAATAGATGTAAGTCTCACTGATAAGGGAAACGCACACTGAAAGAGATTGTCTCACAATCTTCAGCAGAGCTAATAAGGGAATCTGGCAAAAGCGGAAAAGAAGAGTTACCTTTTTAAGAAAAAAAAAAATGAAAGTGGCAGGTTCATTGACCCTGCCCATTTAGATTTAAAACATAACATTAAATAAATTATAGCACAAAGCCGTTATATAAGCTTCATTTGGCTTAGCAAAAATTGGTACATTTTGTTAAGAGAGCAGATGGTGACACTGTGATTGTGGACAGCACTCTCCAAACCTAATTGAGAATGCTTCTGGAGAAAAGAAAGAGGCAGGTGCAATATACAGCCACCCTACACAGCCATCACACACATCTATTCTTAGATATGAAAAAAAAAAACATGGTTTCTTTAGTTTTTTTATTAGTAGGTTCATCAACTGCTTTGGAGATTGAGGTGGGATATTGAGAAACATGTGTTTGAGTTTGATGATCTCTTAATTTACAGTTATTTCAACCACAAAGAAATGCCTAACATAATTAAAATGATAATATTTTGGAGGCAGTCTCCACCAACAGAAATTTAAGGAAATATGAGAAAATAATAATATATTTGATTCTGCAGAATAGTAAAAAAATTCTATAATTTGCATCATAAATTGCTTAAGTGGTTCACAAAAAGCCTCTGTTAATGCATACTTAGATTTTTATCACTAAATTCGAACATTTTGTCTACAGGAAAAATTATATGATTTTGTGTTGGAATGGGTCAGCCAAATAATATTATAATTGAGTAAATCAAGCCTCAAGTAGAATTAATTATTTTAAAAGGTCATGTGGCTTATGAGAGAAATATCAAGTACTTAAAATTTGTTAGCAAGATTTTGTATGTAATTATCATAATTTCTGAATCTATCTGACTTAGCAGCTGGGAAAGTTATTATACCACATAACAAAATCTGTATAGAGGGGGCAGAGATTCCAAGGATGTTTACTTCAGCAGCTCAACTGTCTTCAAAGATAAAGTTGCATTCCATATCTTGATTATGTCATCTTAGATGTTACAACTTAGTCCTCAGGCTGATTCACCTCATGGTCACAAGGTATCTGAGCTGTGGGAAGCTTCTGAGGAAACAGGATTCCTTGTCCCATCCACTGGAATTGAGAGAATTCTCTTTGCCAAGTACTGAAGCCATACCTTTTAATCAGATTTGGCCAACTTCAGTCACTCTATCTATCTTTGGACAAATAAAAGTCAAAAAATGCCAAGTAAAATAAAAATAATATTAAAGATTATGATAATGATAAAACTAGCATTCAATGGGTATATATTATGTACCAAATTCATTTATATCATATGTTTTATATGCATCTAATATACAGGAATGCATATATACTCAGGTGGAATGGAAACTGTTTAGACATCAAAGAGCATTAACTATAGTCTCTTAAATTCTTGTATCCTACACCACCTGATGATGTATATTAAAAAAAAAAAATACTCATAATGGAAAAGGTCCATTGGTAATTATTTTGTTATTGTTGTGTTTTAATAAGAATAAACTATAGAAAATTAGTTTGGTGAAGATCTTAAAGTTTATTTAGTCAAAACAACAAAACAACTATCTCATAGTGTTGGTGAGGGTGTGGGGAAAAAGAGGTCCCTCATGCACTGTTGGTGAAAATGCAGATTAGTGCAGCCACTATGGAAACAGTATGGAGGTATCTCAAAAAATTAAAAATGGAATTTTCTTATGACCCAGTGATTCCACTTTTGGAAATATGTACAGAAAGATCCACTAATTTGAAAGAATATATGCACCCCTATGTTCATTGCAGTGCTATTTTAAATAGCCAAAATTTGGAAAAAGCCTATCAGTAGATGAGTGGATAAAAAAGCTGTGGTACATTTACACAATAGAATACTGCTTATATGTAAGATAGAAGGAAATCTTACCTTTTGTGATAGCATGAATAGAACTGAAGAGTATTATGCTAAGTGAAGTAAGCCAAAGAAAGACAAGTATCATATGATTTCACTTATATGTAGAATCTAATGAATGAAATAAACTAATAAAAAAAATAGGCTCATAGATACAGAGAAGAGATTGACCACTATCAGAAAAGAGAAAAGTTGAGGGTTGAGTAAAAAAGCTGAAGGGATTAAAAAAAGCTCATAGACACAGATAACAGTATAGTGATTAACAGAGGGAAATGGGGTGAAGGAAGGAGACTTGACTTGGAGTGGTCAATACACATACAATATATAAATGATGTATCTTAGACTTGTACACTTCAAACCTATATAATTTTATTAAACAATGTCACTCCAATAAATTTTTAAAAATCTATCCCATTTTTCAAAATGAACAAACAAAATTGAAACAGAACACAGACAGTAAAGTGGTAGTTGCCATAATGGAGAGGTTGGTGAAGAGATTAAGTAGTACAAATTGGTAGTTACAAAATAGTCATGGAGATGTAAGTAAAACATAGGGTATATAGTCAAGAATATTGTGATAATTCTGTATGGTGCCAGTTGGGCTACTGGAAATATCGAGGGAAACACTATGTAAAGTGTATGATTACCTAACCACTAAGCTGTACACTTGAAACCAATACAAAATAAAATGGAAAGAAAAAAATATTAATGTGAAAAAAATTGCAATCTGATAAGACAGTCTGTGATTTTAGTAAAGTTCTAAGAAGATACTGATGCAGTATATTTAACTACCAGCTGTGGTGTCTTTTCCCCCACTCTCTGGTAATAAAATATTTAAGTACTCCTATGTTACTGTTCCTATTTCCAAAAAAAAAAAAAGAAAATGTGAAGTTGCATTGTACTTTTTGTCTTTCTAAATCATTTATGTTATTTTTGCTCTTTAGGTTTAAGATTAATTCCCATAGGCACTTAAAAAATATATTTAACTGAAGTATAATAATTAATTTTTACAAATTTAACACAATTACATACTAGCATCCAGATCAGGAAAAGAGAATATTAATATCAACCCAAATATCAATAATTACATTGGTTTTGGAATTGAAGCAGTACTACTCAGTGTCTATTGGGGAATTCAAACTCCAAATATATTTTGTTTTCTAAGTGTTTCAGGTTAAAATTCATCAAGGAATCTTATACAAATCATAATGCTGGAGTCCAAAAACAATTGTATTATGCATATAATTAATATTTACTTTAGCAAACCCTCCATTGTTTCTTTGATGACTTTACTCTCCAGAACATTAAAAAAAAGAATAGTGATAAAAAATATATTCATTATTTTCTCAAATTAATCACTCTTTATTTCATATTATTTAATATGCAGAAATTTGACTAACAGCCTCATATCACAATGACTTTTATATTGGCAAGACCACCCTAAAATTGATACTGTAAAGCATTAATGTTTTTCCTGAGGCCCTCTCAGAAAATAGTCATTAATTCAGTTGACAATGGATAGCTGATTTAAGTATTAAATAATTTTTTATTCTCTGTTTCACACTCATTGTTCTTCCACAGTTGGAAAGAGCAACATAGTTTTTAAAAAAGTAAATTTATTGCACTTATTTTCAAAATTTAAGTGTTCAGAAATTATATTCAATGACTTTCGTCCTGTTCATGTTTTTTTTCATCTCTTCATGTGCCAGATTCTTTATTGAAGACGGCCAAGAAATTTCAGTTTGTTTCCAAATATTAGTGATGAAAAAGGTTCAAATAATTCACCACTGGTTTAGAAAAATATACAAAACAAAACCAATTATTTTTATTTTTTTCTTAATTTTTATTAATTTATTTTTGTTACAGATATTTCTCCTTTTTCCCCACTAGACAGCTTCTGTCCCATCCCCCGCCCCCAGCACTGTTATCTATGTCCATTACTTCTGAATACATGCATGTAAGTTCTTCAGTTTACCACCCACCCCTCCTCGTCTGAGGTTTGTCAGTCTGAACCATACTCATTTCTATGCTCTGGGTCTATTTTCTTCATTATATTCTAAAACTAAGTGAGATCATGTGGTATATGTCTTTCTCTGATTGGCTTGTTTCATTTGGCATAATACCTTCTGGGTCACTCCATGTCATCTCAAAGGATAAGAGATCTTACTTTCTTATTGCTGCATAGTATTCCATTGTATATATGTACCACAGCTTTTTTATCCACTCATCTATTGATGGACACTTGGGCTGTTTCCAGATCTTAGCAGTTGTAAATAGTGCTGATATGAACATAGGGGTACGTATATTCTTTCTGAGCAGTGATTCAGGCCTCTTAGGATGTATTCCTAGAAGTGGGATCACTGAGTCAAATGGCAGTTCAATTTTAATATTTTGAGGAAACACCATATTGTTTTCCATAGTGACTGCACCAGTCTGTATTTCCACCTGCAGTGTACTAAACCCTCTTTTTCTCCACTCCCTGGTCAGCATTTGTTGTTTAATGACTTGTTGATGGCAGCCATTCTGGCAGATATGAGGTGATACCTCATAGTTGTTTTAATTTGCATCTTTCTGGTGATTAGTGATGCTGAACATTTTTTCATATGTCTCTTGGCCATTTGTATGTCCTGTTGGGAGAGGTGTCTATTTAGGTCCTCTGCCCATTTTTAAATTAGGTTCTTTGTCTTCCTTTTGTTGAGTTGTGTGAGTACTTTGTATACTTTGGAAATTCACCCCTCATCTGATGTATTGTTGGCAAGTATGCTCTCCCATATAGTGGCTTCCCTTTTCATTTTAATGGTTGTTTCTTTTGCTGTGCAGAAGATTTTTAGTTTGATGTAGTCCCTTGTATTATTTTTTTGTTTGTTTGTTTCTCTTGCCTTAGGCATTGTGCCAGTAAAAATTCTGCTGTGTGTGATGTCTGAAATTTTGCTGCCTACATTTTCTTTTAGGATTTTTATGGATTCATGAGTCACATTTAAATCTTTTATCCATTTTGAGTTTATTTGTGTGTATGGTGTAAGTTGGTGGTCTAGTTTCATTCTTTTGCATGTAGCTGTCCAATTTTCCCAATACCTTTTATTAAAGAGTCTGTCTTTACTTCATTATATGCTCTTGCTAACTTTGTAAAATATTAATTGAGCATAATGTCTGGGGTCAATTTCTGGGTTCTCTGTTCTCTTCCATTGATCTATATGCCTGTTCTTGTGCCAGTACCAGGCTGTTTTAATTACAATGGCTTTGTAGTATAACCTGATATCCAACATTGTGATCCCTCCTACTTTGTCCTTCTTTTCCAAGATTGCTGTGGCTATCTGGGGTCTTTTTTGGTTCCTTATAAACTTTTGAAGTATTTTTTCTAGTTTCATGAAATATGTCGTTGGTATTTTGATGGGGAATTGCATTGAATCTATAGATTGCTTTGGGTAGTATGGACATGTTAATGATGTTAATTTTTCCAATCTAAGAACAAAGTATGTGCTTCTACTTTTTTATATCTTTCTCTATTTCTTTTTTCAATGTCCTGTTTTTTATTGATTTTTATTTTTTACTAAATTTAGCAAACCCAGTTAAGAGGTCATTCTATTGTAGGTAGACATATGGTATGGATTTTCTAATCCAAGTTCTTATTCTATAGCCTTTTGAAGATGCCTTTAAGGTTAGCATTGTTGGTAGTCCTTGGTTGGTGTAAACATAGGGATTTGAAATAATCAGAATGTTCAGGAATCAGTAAAACTCATATCAATATTGTCACTAAATTAGAATGTTAATTTCAATAGCATTATCAAAAGTTAAAATGTTAATTAACTTTTTTAATGATCTTTACAAATATGTTTACTTACAATTTCTTAGCTATGAACTGTTATGTGATTGAATGTTTACATGTTAAAGTAAATATCGTATTAAAAGTCTATAAATATTAATTATGCATTTTCTATATTTTGACTTTGTTCTAAGAGCTTTGCATCTTTATCTTTTTTCACTTGTAAATAGATGGATTTATTGCTGATATTGGGAATAAAACATGAATGAAGAAATGTATATGTATATATGCATCCATGTCTATATATACACTCATATATTATATAGCTAGATTAGATATAGATGATATAGATATAGATGATGATATAGATGATATAGATAGATATAGATATAGATAGATATACACACACATAATTATATATGTTTTCTTCACAAAGTAACTGGGCTATATTAATTCTATGTGATGGATACACTTTAGAAAAATGCATTTACTTACAGTATAATATATTCTATGTAACTAAAAATTACATTTTAGAGAAAATACATTTACTTTGGTTATATTCTATTGTGTGCAACTACAGTCATTTTTTATAGTAGGAATTACAAATGCAAGTAAATTATTAGTAGTTAAAATGTAGATAAAGGAAAGTATAAGTCAAATATTTGAGACATAAGAGGGTAAAAGGGAAGGCAAAACTACAACCCACATTAGTATTAGAAGTGTGACTTAGGAGAACTTATAAAAGTATATATCCAAATAACATATTTCACCTGAAGAATTTTATAAAAATAAATTTGTAATAAGTACAAGGTATTTGAAAAGAGCTTCCATATTTAAATTAAGAAAATAGATAAAACAATGACTCCATTTAATTGAATTCAATTATGTTTTATATTTTCCCCTAAAGAGACGCCCAGATCACGTTGGGTCAAGGTATGCAGGGAAATTTAAAAACTAAGATCTTCTATAAAAAATAAATAATCTCCAGTTCTTTTTGGATAGTGTCTGATAATTTTCAACAAAATTATTCCAAATATTCTTTTTTAAATTGTGTCAAGCACACTTAATATGAGTACTATCCCTTCAACAAATTTCTAAGTGTACAATACAGTGTTGCTAACTATAGGCACAAAAATGTACAACAGATGTATGTATCATTACAGAGTCTAGGATATTAGACAATTTCAAATGGGAAGATCAAGCCAAATAGAATAGTCTACCTTTTAAATCACACACACACACACAGGCCAAGATTGTTTACATATTTCCATTTTAAATGTATTTATCTTTATATAGAAAAATCTATACAAATTTCCATTTTGGATTTATTTATCTTTCAGATTTGACAATTATAAAAGTGCTTAAAACTACTTCCAAAACAGTGACTTTACAGAGCTCTTTACATTTGTATGTAATTTATATTTCTCTAGTCCTCAGCAATTTAGACATCTGTGTTCAAGGTGATAAGCAAAGTATTTTAAGCTTTCAGACAACAATTTTAGATTTTATGGAATGCTATGAATATTGAAAGACAGTTTTTAAACTGAGAGAACACCTCAAAATAGTTCTTTTAGACCTTTCTCAGACAGAGCAACTAAGCCTTAAACTCTAAAGTCATAAAGTTATTAACTACTGAAAATCTTTATTATAAAAATGGACATGAATTTTATTACATGAGTATAAAGGTGACATTATATAATTTTCAGACCTACTACTAAGATATCAAATCTATTTTTTGTTACAGCTGTATCTATGCATTTAAAATTATATTAAAATGAGACTATTTCATTTTTAGTATATAGGAGTGCACTAGATTTTTTACATTAATTTTGTATCCTACAACTTTACTATATTTGTTTATTGTTTCTAATAGTTTTTTGGTGAAGTCCTTCTATATAAATAATCCTGTCATCTGCAAACAAAAATAATAAAATTAACAAAGGATATGAAGGATCTATACACTGAAAATTACAAAACACTATTAAAAGAGATTAAAAATACACAAAGAAATAGAAAGGTATTGTGTGTTCAGAGAATGGAAGAATCAATATATTTTAAAATGTCCATACTACCAAAAGTGGTGCACAGATTTAGCACAATCATCAAAATCCCAATGAGAGTCCGGCTGGTGTTGCTCAGTGGTTGAGCATTGACCCATGCACCAAGAGGTTGCCAGTTTGATTCCCAGTCAGGACACATGCTCATGTTGTGGGCCCAATCCCCAGTTGGGGGCATACAAGAGGCAGCCAATTGATGTTCTCGCTCATCATTGTTAATATCTCTTTCTCCCTATTACTTCCTCTCTCTCTCTAGAATCAATAAAGAAAAATAAATAAATAAATAACAAAGTTACTTTTTTAACAATCCCAATGACAATTAAAAAAAAAATAGAACAAACTATCATCAGATTTGTGTGAAATCACAAAAGTCCACAAATAACAAAAGCAATCCCGAGGAAAAAGAACAAATCTAAAGGAATCACACTACCTGACTTTGAATTATACTACAAAGTTATGGTAATCAAAACAGCATGGTATTGGAAGAAAAACAGACACAGAGATCAACTGAACAGAATTTAGAGCCCAGAAATAATACCACATGTATATGGGCAAATAATTTTTCACAAAGGAGCCAAAAATGCATTCAGTAGAGAAAAGAAAGCCTCTTCAATACATGGTGCTGGAAAAATTGGAAAACCACATGCAAAGTAATGAAACTAGACTATTTGTCCCGATGTAAACATTAACTCAAAACAGATCAAAGACATAAATACAAGACCTGAAACAATAAGTTACATAGAATAAAACATAAGTACTAAACATATGGACCTTAGTCTTAGAGATGATTTTATGAATTTGATCCCAAAGGCCAGAGAAGTAAAGGCAAAAATAAATGAATGGTACTATATCAAACTAAAAAGCTCTGCACAGCCAAAGAAACCACCAGCAAAGTAAAAAGGCAACCAACCAAATGGGAGAAGACATTTGAAAACAACAGTTTCAAAAAGGGGTTAATATCCAAAATATATTAAAGAACTCATATAACTCACCATCAAACAAAAATGGGCAGAGGACCTGAACAGACATCTCTCCCAAGTGAACATACAAATGACCAATGGGTATATAAATATATGCCTAACTTCACTAGCTATAACGGAAAAACAAATTAAAACTACAATAAAATACCACCTGTTAGAATGACTATTAATGACCAGACAAGTTATAAGAAATGTTGAAGAAGTTGTGGAGAAAAAGGAACCCTCATTCACTACTGATGGGTATGTAAACTGGTATTGGAGACATTATGGAGGGTCCTCAAAAAATTAAGAATATAGTTACCAAGTAATTTAGCAACCCCTCTTCTGGGTATCTACCCAAAAATTTGAAAACATTGATTCTCAAAGATATATGTACCCCTATGTTTACTGCAGCATTATTCATGGTGGCCAAGACATGGAAACAACTGAAGTGTTTTTCTTTGTTTTTTATCCTCACCCGAGGACATTTTTCTATTTTTTGTTCAGATACAGTGGGAGGAAGAGAGAGGAAGAGAGAGAGAGAAACATTGACGTGAAAGGGACACATCGAGTGGCTGCCATCCACACGACCAACCAGGGCCAGGGACAAACTGCAACCGAGGCACATGCCCTTAGCGGGAACTGAACCCGGGTCTCTCTGGACCTCAGGCTGATGCTCTAAACCGGCCAGGGCTGAAGTGTTTTTTGATAGATGATTGTATAAAGAAGATGTGTAACATATATATACAATAGAATACTACTGATCAATCAGAAAAAAATGAAATACTGACATTTATAGCAAGAATGGATCTTGAGAATAGCATGCTAAGCAAAATAAATAAGACAGAAAAAGTCAAGAACTATATGATTTCACTCATATGTGGGATATAAAACTAAAAACAACAAATGAACAAACAAAAAATACACAAAAACACATAGACATGACAATTTGGTGGTCACCAGGTGGAAAGTGAGGAGGGGTGGTTGTAGGGTAATAGGATGAAATATATAGTGACAGAAGATTTGACTGAGTGGTAGGCACAAAACATGATATACAGATGATATATAATAGAATTATACACTTTCAACCTATATAATTTTATTAACCAATGTCTCTCCAATAAATTAAAAGAAATTTAAAAAATTGAATTAATAGTATGTTATATTTATTGTCTTGCTCATCTATATTGGAAATAAATCTTGAAAATTGAAATTATTCCAAAGGTTTAGATAAATTACTACCTAAATTATACTTACCAATGTACACTGAAATTCATTAATCTAATTTATTTTTTTTTCTTTATTGATTTTTAGAGAGAGAGGAAGTGAGAGGGAGAGAAAGATAGAAACATCGATTAGAGAGAACATTGATTGGCCGCCTCCTGCATGCCCCCCACTGGGGATTTGGCCCACAACCTGGGCATGTGTCCTGACCAGGAATCGAATCAGTTACCTCTTAGTGCATGCATTGACACTCAACCACTGAGCGACACTGGCTGGACTTATTCACCTAATTTAGAAATAATTTGAGAAATATTTGCCTATATTATTTCTTGTTTAACTTATGTATTTCATCACTAAGTCAGAGAAGACATAGTCATGGTACAAAAAAAAAAAAAAACAATATAGTAGGTCTGAGTGTTGTGGTGAAGTGTTTCTTTCCACTCAGTGAATCTCTCAGAAACCCATATTTTCCATCTTTCCTTATCTAAATATCACTTTCACTTTGGAAGGTGAATCAAAAAAGAAAAAAAAAAAGATAGTAAGTGAAGGTAAGCAGTAAATTTTGAAATATGTTCAGTGCCATTGTGCTCATTCAGAACTGGGGATGAGATATAAAGCTGACATAAATATATAAAACATTAATTTATTTTCTCTTTACTAAATAACTGGTTCAATGAGAAATCAGTATTAGAGAGTACCTTCAGAGCCATTCCACATTTAACATATTTTCAATGATTCAGATTCAATTTTTACACAAAATTCTCTTAATAATATCTCTTCTTTCCTGATTCCTCATCACCTTCCTGCAAATATGTTCTTCCCAGTACATTATCATAGAAATGGTCTTCTTCTCCATTTACCCTCTAGGTAAAATATTGTATAACACTGATGCCTCCTAAATGTATATATTTTTGTCCCTAATTCTCCTGAACTCCATTCCAATCTGTCTAACTCTGTATTAAACATCTGTCCTTGCCCTGGCCTGTGGTCCAGAGAGACCCGGGTTTGGTTCCCACTAAGGGCACGTACCTCGGTTGCAGTTTGTCCCCAGCCCTGGTTAGGTCATGAGGGTGGCAGCTACTCAATGTGTCTCTTTCATGTCGATGTCGTTCGCTCGCTCTCTCTCTCTCTCTCTCTCCTTCCCACTCTATCTGGACAAAATATGGAAAAATGTCCTCGGGTGAGGAGTCAAAATAAATAAATAAACTAAAAAAAATCTGTCCTTGATTCTCTTTCCCCAAATGCATTTCTTCACTCTAACCTGTTGCAATATATGGAAATTGTTTCTTCTGATGATTAGAATAGAAGCCTTAGAAAGTTATATACTTCTCTCATTTTTCATTTGAATTGATCTGCAAATATTCTTGAAGCAAACTTCAACATCTGTCTTGAATTCAGCTACTTATCAATACAAACACTGTTCATGTTCAAGTCACAATAATTTATCTTTTACATTATTTTATTAGCTTCCTAACATGTTTCTATATTCCCATAATTGTTATTCTAGAGTCTGCTTTAAACAAGCCAGCCAAAGTGATGCTGTTAAACCATAATCAAGACCACATAACTCTTCCACTTACCATGCCAACCCTATTTTTTATCTACTTGAAATCTGAAATCTAACAGAAAAACATTATAATATTTTGATATTCTAGTCATCATCTCTATCTGGAAAATAAATATTATGATCAAGATCAATTAAACATATTTTCATGAAAGTATATTGAAATCTTCTTAATTAATTGCCTGAAAAGGATCAACTTTCAAAGTTTTTAAATATCTAAGGGGGAAAAAGTATATGTTGGGTATGTTTTTACAGATTTGTGTTAGCTATATGTGTTACTTTTATGACACTGATCAAAAAAGCATAGTATTATATCACAAATAATGTTTGAATATTCTAAATTTTTACTAGTTTATTTGATACCTGATATTTAATTTTTATAAAAATAGTAAAGTTACCCTCGGCACCTCTCAGAGCTCAGTGTTGCCCTGGCCTCCAGCAATCAGTCGACCTCATCCCCAAAACCCTGTTAATGGAAAAACCTAGATTTTAAATATAATTATTCCCAAATGGCTGCAGAGTGAATGGAGGCTATGCAGACCATCTCGCAGGACAAAACTGGAATTACAGGTAAAATAAAGACAAATAGTTGGGAAAAGGCAATAGAAAAGCAGCTGGAGAGGACCCATATAACCAGGGATAAGAAAAAGGTCATTGAATCAAGCCTGGTAGGTCAGTGGAGGGGCAAGAGGGCGGGCTGGGAGCCCAAGGCCAGCAGCTGTTTTAGCTGTGAGCAGCTGTCTCAGGGTTAAAAATCTCAAGCTGGCTCCACAGTGCAGAAAGCCAGGACAGAGCACTAAATTAGCTATAGCCACTCACCTTGGACTCTGGGAGAGGGAGGGAAAACTGGACTGGAACTGTGTGAAGAGACTTGGAATTTGGAGGCCACTGAGAGTTTTCCCTGAATCACACACTCATAGGAGAGTAGCTATATTATTCAAAGAGCCCCTTCCAAGAGCCCTAGGGATAAGCAACAGCCCCTCCCTCAGGAATTTAACTCCACTCAGTTGTGTAAGAGGAATGGAAATTGAGGCTCATTAAAAGCCAGCATCTGCTCCTCTGAAAATTCTCTTAACCTGAAAAACTGAAGGAGTTTTTTCATTCAGCTGAGGGATACAAACCAAGACTCACCAAGTAACTGAGACTAATAGCCTCCAGTAAAAAGCTAGAAAATGACTGAACCTTTCCTAGGCTTGCAAATCTACCCAGGATAGTAAGACTTGACAGTGGGGTTTAACATGGGTCCTCCCACACACATTTAAACCCAGTAGAAGGAGCCACAAAGAGTAGAACAACAACACCCACAGGAAAAATTTGGCAGGCTCCAAAACCCACTGAGATAGCCAAAATGGTGAAATAAAGAAACAAATCCCAAATGAAAGAAGAACAAAAATCGGAAGATGAGATAAATGAAATACAATTAAGGAAGTTATCAGATGTAGAGTTTAGAGTGATGATATTGAAGAAGCTCAACAGCATGAATAAGGAGCTAACCACTATGAGTAAAGATAGAGAAACTGAAAACCAACCAACTGGAAATAAAGAATGACATAGCAACAAAAGAAAAACACATTGGAAAAAACAACCAGCAGAGTAGAGAAAGCTGAGAAAAAAATCAGTGAATAAGAAGACAGGGTAGAAAAAAATCAACCAATAACAAAAACAAAAAAATAAAAAAACTTAAAAAACGGAAAGACAAGACATCCCAAAATGGAGTCAAAGTGAATGGAAGCTACACAGACCATCTCCCAGGACCAAACTGGAATTACAACAAAAATAAACACAAATCATCAGGAAAAAGCAACAGAAAAGCAGCTTAGAGGACCATATAACCAGGGACACTGATCAATCCTGGTAGGCTTGCAAAGGCGAGACAGGGGGGCTGGGAGCTGACAGACAGCAGCAGCCTTAGTTATGAGCAGGGCCCGTGGGTTAAACTCCCAAGCAGCTGGAAAGCACAGACCAGGGACAGAGGCTAAAATAGCCACAGCCACTCAACTTAGGCTCTGGCAGAGGGAGGGTAGACTGGATTGGAACTGTGTGGGGACACTCAGGATTAGGAGGGCACTCAGAGCTTTTGCTGAGTGCATCCACACAGGACTGTGGTCATCTTAGTCATTCCCAGGGCTCTGGGAAGAGACGGTGGTCCCCCTTTCAGAGATTCAACCCCACCAGTTGAAATGCAAATTGAGGTCCATTAACAACCAGCATCTGCCCCACCCTCGGGGAAATCTCCTTATAGTGAACACCTGAGGGAGTTTTTCACTCAAGTGAGCCCCATGTCTCTTCAAGTAATTGCTACTGATAGCCTCCAGGCAAAAGATAGAGGATAACTGTACCATTTCTGGGCTAGCAACTCTAACCAGGAAAGTAAAAATTGACAGTAGTGTTTAACATGGCTCCTCCATGGCTCATCCAAACCCAGAGAGGGAGCCACAAACAACAGAACACCACAAAAATAAGGAAAATTTGGCAGGCTCCAAAGCACACTGTGATAGCCAAAATGGTGAAACACAGAAACAAAAGCCAAATGAAAGAACAAGAGACCTCTACCAAAGATGAGATAAATGAGGTACAGTTAAGCAAGTTAACAAAAATAGAATTCAGAGCAAAGATCTTGAGGAAGCTCAACAGAAAGTGTAAGGACATGAGCACCATGGTAAAGATATAGAAATGTTGAAAATTAATCACTTGGAAATTAAAAACCACCAACAAGAAATGAAGAATGACATATCAAAAAAAAAAAAAAATACATTGGAAGGTCTAAACAGCAGATTAAAGGAAGTAGAAGACTGGATCATGAATTAGAAGACAGAGTAGAAAAAAAAAAAATCAACCTTTCAGAAAACCAAAAGGAAAAAACATTCAAAAGGAAGGATGACAGCTTAAGAGAACTGTGGTTCAACTGGAAACGTAATAATATTCACATCATAGGAGTCCCCGAAAAAGAAGAAAATGAGCAAGGGTTAAAGACTATATTTGAAGAAATAGTGACAGAAAACTTCCCTAATTTGGTGAAGGAGGAAGGCATTCAAGTTCAAGAAGCACAGAGAGCCACAAGTAAGAAGAATCCAACAGGCCCACATAAAGACACAAAGTAATCAAAGTGCCAAAAATTAAAGACAAATAGAGAATCCTAAAAGAAGCAAGAGAAAGGCAACAGGTTACCTACAAATGAAACCCCATAAGGCTCTCAGCTGACTTCTCAACAGAAACACTACAGGCCAGAAGGGAATGGCATGAGGTAATCAAGGTCATGGAAAACAAGGTTCTGAATCCAAGACTACTCTACCCAGCAAGGCTATCATTCAAAATAGAAGGTCAAATAAAGAGCTTCCCAGACAAAAAAGTCTAAGGAAAGACAATAGCACCAAATCAGCACTGCAAGAAATGTTAAAAGGACTGCTGTAGTTAGCAGGAGAAATAGGGAAAAAAAATAGGACCACACTAAAAAAAAATGGCAATAAACAAGTCCATATCAATAATCACCTTAACTGTAAATGGACTGAATGCTTCGATAAAAAGTCACAGAGTGGCTGATTGAATAAGAAAGCATAACTCATCTATGTGTTGTTTACAAGAGACCTAGCACACACTAAAAGACTCACATAGGTTGAAAGTGAAGGGGTGGAAAAAAGCTTCCAAGCAAACAGACAGGGAAAGAAAAGCTGGAGTAGCAATGCTTATGTCTGATAAAATGAATTTCAAAATGAAGGTCATAACTAGAGACAGAGAAGGCGACTACATAATATTGAAAGGATCTATCCAACAGGAAGATGTAACCTTCATAAACATATATGGACCCAATATATGAGCACCAAAATATATTAAAAATCTGGAAGACTTCAAAGGAGAAATCGATAGCAATACAATCATAGCAGGGGACTTCAACACCTCACTGACAGCACTGGATAGATCCTCTAGACAAAAAAATTAGCAAGGAAACAGAGACTGTAAATGAAGCACTAGACCAAAAAATTTAATAAATATCTAAAGAGAATTACACCCCAAAACTGGAGAAATCTCATTCTTTTCAAGTGCACATGGGACATTCTCAAAGATAAACCACATATTAGGGCACAAACTAAGTCTCTAAATGTTCAAGAAGAATGAAATCATATCAAGCATCTTCTTTGACCACAATGACATGAAACTAGAAATCAATTGCAAAAAAAAACATGCAAAGACATTTGAACACATGGAGGCTAAATAGCATGATATTAAACAACGAATGGATTACCAAGAAGATCAAGGAAAATTAAAATCTTCCTGGAAACAAATGAAAATGAACACACAACAACACAAAATCTATGAGATCCAGCAAAAGCAGTTCTGAGAGGGAAGTTCATAGCACTACAGACCTATGTCAAGAAGCAAGTAAAATATCTAATAAACTATCTAACCTCAAAACTTAAAGAACTAGAAAGCAAACAAACAAACAACAAAAAGAAAAAAAACAAAACAAAAACAAAAACAGAGCAAGTAAAAGGAAGGAAATAGTAAAGATCAGAGCAGAAATACATGACAGAGTCCAAAAAACAATTCAAAGGATCAATGAAACAAAGAGCTAATTTTTAAAAAAGATAAACAAGATTGATGAACCTTTAGCAAGACTCACCAAGAAACAAAGAGAGAGAACCCAAATACACAAATCAGAAATGAAAGAGTAGAAGTAACAACTGTCACCACAGAAATACAAAAGATCATTAACAGCTACTATGAGCAATTATACGGCAACCAATTCGACAATCTAAGAGAAAGGAAAAAATTTCTAGAAACACACAGTCTCTCAAAACTGGACTGGGAAGAGATAGAAAACTTCAAAAGACCAATAACAACAGAAGGAACTGAAGAGATAATCAAGACTCTCCAAGAAAACAAAGGCCTAGGCCTGGATGGCTTCACAGGGAATTTTTACCGAACATTCTAAAAAGAACTAACAGCTATTCTCCTGAAACTATTTCAAAAAATTCAAGAAGGGAGACTTCCAAACTCATTTTATGAAGCCAGCATAACTCTAATTTCAAAACCAGAAAAATACATTACAAAGAAAGAAAAATGCAGGCCAATATCCCTGATGAACATAGAAGCCAAAATCCTGAACAAAATACTAGCAAATTGAATCCAGCAATACATGAAAAAAATTATTCACCATGACCAAGTAGGATTCATCCCAGGGATGCAAGGCTGGTACAATATTTACAAATCAATAAATGTGATACACCACATAAATAAAATGAAGAATAAAAACCACATCATCATATCAATATCAATAGATGCCGAAAAAGCCTTTGACAAAATCCAGCATCCATTTCTGATGAAAATGCTCAGCAATGTGGGAATAGAGGGATCATATCTCGAAATAATAAAGTCCGTATATGAAAGCCCTACAGCCAACATCACATTCAATGGGCAAAATCTAAAAGCATTTTTGTTAAGAACAGGAACAAGACAGGGATGCCCACTTTTGCCACTCTTGTTTAACATAGTACTGGAAGTCTTAGCCACCTCAATCAGACAGGAATAAAAAATAAAAGAAATCCAAATTGGATAGGAGGACGTGAAACTGTCATTATTTGCAGATGACTTGATACTATACATACAAAACCCCAAAAACTCCATCAAAAAATTACGACAGTTAATAAATGAATGTGGCAAAGTAGCAGGATACACAATTAACACCAAGAAATCGATGCCATTCTTATACACCAATGATGAACTCACAGAAAGAGAAATTTAGAAAACAATCCCATTTATCATTGTGGCAAAAAAAAAAAAAAAAAAAATTAAGATACATAGAAATAAACTTAACCAAAGAAATAAAGGACCTATTCACAAAAAACTACAGGTCATTAAAAAAAAGAAATAGAGGAAAATATAAAAAAGTGTAAGTACATACCTTGTTCATGGATTGGAAGAATTAACATCATTAAAATGTCCATACTAACCAAAGCAATCTATAGATTCAATGCAATACCCATCAAAATGCCAACAACATATTTCACAGAACTAGAACAAATATTTCAAAAGTTCATATGGAACCAAAAAAGACCTCAAATAGCCACAGCAATCTTAAAAAAGAAGAACAAAGTAGAAGGCATCACATTACCAGATTTCGGGGTATACAACAAAGCCACTCTAATCAAAAGAGCCTGGTACTAGCACAAGAACAGGTATATAGACCAGTGGAACAGAACACAGAACCCAAAAATGGACCCAAGGCAATATGCTCAATTAATATTTGACAAAGGTGGCAACAGCATACAGTGGAGTAAAGATGGCCTCTTTAATAAATGGTGTTGGGAAAATTGGACAGCTACATGCAAAAAAAATAAATAAAATAAAATAAAACTAGACCATCAACTTATACCTTATGCAAGAATAAACTCAAAATGGATAAAACTCTTAACTGTGACTCATGAATACATAAAAATCCTAGAAGAAACTGTAGGCAACAAAATTTCAGACATCATATGCAGCAGAATTTTCACTGATACATCACCTAAGGCAACAGAAACAAAGGAGAAAATTAACACATGGGACTACATCAAACTCAAAAGCTTCTGCACTGCAAAAGATACAATCATCAAAATAGAAAGGCAGCCCACTGAATGAGAACATAATTTCCAATGACATAGCAGAAAAGGGGTTAATTTCCAATATATAGAGAGTGCTTATACCACTCAACAAAAGGAAGACAAAGAACCCAATTAAAAAATGGGCAGAGGAACTAAATAGACACCTCTCCAAACAGGACATACAAATGGCTAAGAGACATATGAAGAAATGCTCAACATCACTAATCATCAGAGAGATGCAAATTAAAACAACAATGAGGTATCATCTCACACCTGTCAGAATGAATACCATCAACAAATCATCAAACAAGAAGTGTCGGAGAGGGTGTCGAGGAAAGGGAACTCTAGTGCACTGCTGGTGGGAATGCAGACTGCTGCAGCCACTATGAAAAACTATATGATGTTTCCTCAAAAAATTAGAAATTGAACTTCCATTTGACCCAGTGATCCCACATCTAGGAATATACCCTAAGAAGCCTAAAACACCAATCAGAAAAAATATATGTACCCCCATGTTTATAGGAGCACTATTTACAATAGCTAAGATCTGAAAACAGCCCAAATGTCCATCAGTAGACAAATGGATAAAAAAGCTGTGGTACATATACACAATGGAGTACTACGCAGCTGTAAGAACAAAAGATCTCTTATCCTTTGAGAAGACATGGAGGGACCTGGAAAGTATCATTCTAAGAGAAACAAGCCAAACAGGGAAAGACAAGTATCATATGACCTCACTCATTTGTGAAATAAAATGAACATAACAGCCTGAGGACTGGGGTAGTCCCAGAGACGTGGAAGTGTGGTACAGACTGACAATCCCCAGAAAAGGGGGTGGTGGGGGAGACATAAACTACAGAATTTATATGCATGTGTGCATGAACAATGGACATGGACAACCAAGCTGGGGACATGGCGGGGAGGGAGAGGGAGGTGGGAATCAGTGGGGGGGAAAGGAGATACTTCTGTAACAAAAATAAATTAATTAATTTAAAAAAAAAAAGACATCCAAAAATAAAAGAAAACAAACCAACCAAAAAAAAAAAACCAGAAAAACAGTTTGAGAGAACTGTGGGAAAACTGGAAATGTAACAATACGCACATCATAGGATTTCTAGAAGAAAAAGTAAATAAGCAAGGGTTAGAATATATATTTGAAGAAATTGTGTCAGAAAATATTCCTAAATTGATGAGGGAAAAACGCATTCAAGTTTAAGAAGCACAGAGAGCCCCAAGTAAGAACCCAAGCAGGTTCACACCAAGGCACATAATGATTAAAAATCCAACAATTAAAGACAGAGAGAATTCTAAAGGCAGCAAGAGATGAGCAACAGGTTACCTACTAAGAAACCCTTGAAAGACTATCAGCTGATGTCTCAACAAAAACACCATAGGCTAGAAGAGAACAGCATGAAGTACTGAAGGTAATGAAACGACTATCTAAATCCATGACTTCTCTATTCAGCAAGGCTATCATTCAAAATAGAAGATGAAATAAAGAACTTCCCAGACCAACAAATTAAAAAAAAGAAAGTCAAATAAAATATATTAGCACCAAACCATCACTACAAGAAATGTTAAAAGAATTGCTGTAATTAGAAGAAAAAATAGGAAGAAAAATATAACCACAATAAACAAAACTGGCAATAAATAAGTACATATCAATAATCACCTTAAATGTAAATGTACTGAATGCCCCGATCAAAAGACACAGAGTAGAGTAGGTGATTGGATAGAAAAGCATGACTCATATATATGTAGTTTACAAGAGACCCACCTTCCAACAAAAGACTCACATAGTTTGAAAGTGAAGGGATGGAAAAAAATCTTCCAAGCAAATGGAAAGAAAAAAAAAGCTGAGGTAGCAATACTCATATCTAATAGAATAAATTTCAAAATGATGGCCATATTTAGAGACAAAGAAGGCCACTACATAATATTGAAAGGATCTATCCAACAGGAAGATATAACCTTGGTAAACATATATGCACCCAATATAGGAGCACCAACATATATTAAAAATCTTCTGGAAGACTTCAAAGGAGAAATCAACAGCAATACAATCATAGCAGGGGACTTCAACACCCTGCTGACATCACTGGATAGATCCTTATAGACAAAAAATTATCAAGGAAATAGAGACTGTAAAAGAAGCACTAGACCAAATGGATTTAATAGATATCTACATAGAATTACACCCTAAAACTACAGAATTCACATTCTTCTCAAGTACACATGAAATATTCTCAAAGATAGACCACATGTTAGGACATAAACTAAGTCTCTACAAGTTCAAGAAGATTGAAATCATATCAAGCATTTTTCTCAGATCACAGTGGCATGAAACTATAAGTCAGTTACAACAAAATATGAAAAGACATTTGAACGCATGGGGGTTGAATAGCATGTTATTAAACAATGAATGGCTTACCAAGGAGATCAAGGAAGAAATTAAAAGCCAATGAAAATGAACACACAATACTACAGAATCTATGGGACACAGCGAAAGCAGTCCTGAGAGGGAAGTTCATAGCACTACTGGCCTACCTCAAAAAACAAGAAAAATCTCTGATAGACACTCTAACCTCACAACTTAAAGAACTAGAAAGAAAACAAAAAGAAAACCCCAGAGCAGGTAGAAGGAAAGAAACAGTAAAGATCAGAACAGAAATAAATGACACAGACAAAAGCAACAACAACAACAACAAAAATTCAAAAGATTCATGAAACAAAGAGCTGGTTCTTTGAAAAGATAAAAAAGATTGATGGCCCCTTACTTAGACTCACCAAGAAACAAAGAAAGAGAACACAAATACACAAAATTCAAAATGAAAGGGAAGAAGTAACAACTGACACCTTAGAAATACAAAGGATTGTTAACAAATACTATAAACAATTATAGGGCAATGAATTGGAAAACCTAAGCAAAATGGACAAATTTCCAGAAACTGAAATTTTCACAAAACTAAACCAGAAAGAGATAGAAAACTTGAACAGACCAATAATAATTGAGGTAGTCCTGTTAAAGAAATTGAAGATGTAATCAAGACTCTCCCAGCAAATAAAAGCCCAGGCCTGGACATCTTCACAGGGAAGTTTTAATGAACATTCAAAGAATAACTAATACCCATTCTCTTCAAACTACTCCAAAAAATTCAAGAAGAAAGACTTCCAAATTTGTTTTATTACGGCAGCATAATTCTAATTCCCAAACCAGATAAAGACACTACAGATAAAAACTATAGGCGAATATCCCTGATGAACATAGATAACAAAATCTTTAAGAAAATATTAGCACATTGAATCCTGCAATACATTAAA
The DNA here is from genome assembly GCF_014108415.1 of Molossus molossus. NCBI lineage: Eukaryota > Metazoa > Chordata > Mammalia > Chiroptera > Molossidae > Molossus > Molossus molossus. Next base: position 82,057,636 of record NW_023425401.1, on the reverse strand, counting down.
AAAGTTATTCACCATGACCAAGTGAAATTCATCCCAGGGATGTAAGGCTGGTACAATATTTACAAATCAATAAATGTGATACACCATATAATCAAAGAAAGATAAAAGCCATATGATCATATCAATAGATGCTGAAAAAGAATTCCAGAAAATTTAGCATCCATATCTGATAAAAACACTCAACAATGTGGGAGTAGAGGGATCATATCTTCACATAATAAAGGTCATATTTGAAAAACATATAGCCAACATCATATGCAATGGGCAAAAACTAAAAGCATTTTCATTAAGAACAGGAACAAGACAGGGATGCCCACTCTCACCACTGTTATTTAACATAGTATAGAAAGTCTTAGCCACAGCAATGAGACATGAAGAAAAAATAAAAGGAATCCAAATTGGAAAGGAAGAAGTGAAACTGTCATTATTCAAAGATGACATGATATTATACATAGAACACCCTAAAGATCATCAGAAATCTACCAGATTTAATAAACCAATTTGGCAAGGTAGCAGGATACAAAATCAGCATCAAGAAATACATGGCATTCTTATATACGAATAATGAAGTCACAGACAGAAAACTAAAAAAAAAAAATCCCATTTACTATTGCATCAAAACAATTAAGATACATGGGAATAAACTTAACCAAAGAAGTAAAAGACCTATTTGCAGAAAACTACAGGGCATTGAAAAAAGAAATAGAGGAAGACATAAAAAAGTGGGAGCACATTTCTTGTTCATGGATTGGAAGAATTAACATCATTAAATGTCCATACTACCTAGAGCAATCTATAGATTCAATGCAATCCCCATCAAAATACCAATGATATATTTCACAGAACTAGAACAAATACTCCAAACGTTCATATGGAACAAAAAAACCCTGAATAGCCACAACAATGTTGACAAGGAAGAACAAAATAGAAGAGATCACAATACCAGATATCAAGTTATACTACAAATTCATTGTAGTCAAAGCAGCTTGGTACTGGCACAAGAGCAGACATATAGATCAAGGGAATGGATCTGAGATCCCAGAAATTGACCCCAGACATTATGCTCAATTAATATTTGACAAAGGTAGCAACAGCATACAATGGAGTAAAGACTGCCTCTTCAATAAATGGTGTTGGGAATATTGGACAGGTCCATGCAAAAAAAATGAAACTACACCACCAACTTACTCCATACACGAGTTTATTGAGAATAAACTCAAAATGGATAAGATACTTAAATGTGACCCATGAATCCATAAAAATCCTGGAAGAAAATGTAGGCAGCAAAATTTCAGACAACATATGCAGTCAAATTTTTACTGATACAACACCTAATGCAAGAGAAACAAAGGAAAAAAATGAACTCATTGGACTACATCAAACTAAAAAGCTTCTACACAGCAAAAGAAACAACCGTCAAAATAGAAAGGGAAGCCGCTATATGGGAGAGCATAACTGCCAACAATAGATTAGATAAGGGTTGATTTCCAAAATACATAAAGTGCTCATACAGCTCAAAAAAAGGAAGACAAAGAACCCAATTTAAAAAAATGGGCAGAGGACCTAAATAGACACCTCTCCAAAAAGGACATATAATTGGCCAAGAGATATATGAAGAAATGCTCAACATCACTAATCATCAGAGAGATGCAAATTAAAACAACTATGTGGTATTACTTCACACCTACAAGAACAGTTGCCATTAACAAATCATCAAATAAAGGCTGACCAGGGAGTGGAGAAAAGGGTACTCTAGTATACTCTGGTGAGAATGCAGACTGGTGCAGCCACTATGGAAAATATGGTGTTTTTTCAAAAAATCAAATAGGAACTGCCATTTGACCCAGTGATCCCACTTCTAGGAATATATCCTAAGAAGCCTGAAACACTCAGAAATAATATGCATACCCCTATGTTCATAGCAGCACTATTTACAACTGCTAAGATCTGGAAAGAGCCCAAGTGTCCTTCAATAGATGAGTGGATAAAAAAGTGGCGGTACGTATACACAATGGAGTACTATGCAGCTGTAAGAAAGAGCTCTTATCCATTGAGACAACATGGAAGGACCTGGAGAGTATTATCCTAAGTGAAACAAGCCTATCAGAGAAAGACAAATACTACATGATCTCACTTATTTGTGGAATATAATGAACAAAATAAAGCGATGAAAAAAATAGACCAAGATACATAGAAAGGAGTATGGTTCAGACTGACAAAACTCAGAGGAGTGGGGCAGGGGCTATGGATGGGGTAAACCAAAGAACTTATATGCATGCATGCCTAACCAATGAACGTAGACAACAATGCTGTGGGTATGGGAGGCGGGATGGGGAGGAGCGTGTCTAAGGGGGGAAAAGGAGAAACATCTCTAACAAAAATAAAATAATAAAAGAAAAAAATAATAATTAAAATAAATTACGCACAAAGAATAAAATAAAATTAGAATTTTCAATGTCAGAATATGGGAATATTATTAACCATTGCTGAATGTAGGTTTTTTATTTCTTTTAAATTTTGTATTCAAAATTTTATTGGGTAAATCAGTGCATTTAAGTAGAACAATGGGAGGATTGTTTCATAGGTAATCTAATAAGCTAAGAGGAAAGAACATAAAAAATAATGGTGTAATGTTGAAGACATTTCTACTGCTCACCAGTATTTTTGATATGTCCTTTACTTGTGCTTGAGAAAAATTATAATTTTCTTTCTTTCCTCCTCAAAGATAGTTGTAGTCATGAGGCATACAGAGCATGTCAGTAGAAATTATGTATTTAATCACCTGTGAAATCATTTAAAAGACAGTGGAGTAAAAACAGCCTCTTTAATAAATGGAGTTGGGAAAATTGGACAGCTACATGCAAAAAATAAATAAAATAAATGAAACTAGACCATCAACTTACACCATACACAAGAATAAACTCAAAATGGATAAAACTCTTAAATGTGACTCATGAATTCATAAAAATCCTAGAAGAAACTGTAGGCAACAAAATTTCAGACATCATACGCAGCAGAATTTTCACTGACACATCACCTGAGGCAATAGAAACAAAGGAGAAAATGAAAACATGGGACTACATCAAACTCAAAAGCTTCTGCACAGCAAAAGAAACAATCGCAGAAAATGGAGATGCTACCCACTGTATGGGAGAGCATAATTGCTAATGACATAGCAGATAAGGGGTTAATTTCCAATATATATAGAGTGCTCACAACTCGACAAAAGGAAGACAAAGACCCAAATTAAAAAATGGGCAGAGGAGCTAAATAGACACCTCTGTCATGTATTTCTGCTCTGATCTTTACTATTTCCTTCCTTCTACTTGCTCTAGGGTTTTCTTTTTGTTTGCTTTCTAGTTCGTTATGTTGTGAGGTTAGGTAGTCTATTAGAAATGTTTCTTTCTTCTTGAGGTAGGCCTGTAGTGCTATGAACTTTCCTCTTAGAACTGCTTCTACTGTTTCCCATAGGTTTTGTGTTGTTGTGTTTGCATTTTCATTGGATTCCAGGAAGTTTTTAATTTCTTCCTTGGTCTCCTTATTGACCCATTCGTTGTTTAATAACATGCTTATTTAGCTTCCATGTATTCAAATGTCTTTGCATGTTCTTGTTGCAATTGATTTCTAGTTTCATGCCATTGTGATCTGAGAAGATACTTGATATGATTTCTATCTTCTTGAACTTTTAGAGATTGATTTTGTGTCCTATCATGTGGTCTATCTTTGAGAATGTCCCATGTGCACTTGAGAAGAATGTGAATTCTGTAGTTTTGGGGTGTAATTCTATGTAGATATCTATTAAATCCATTTGGTCCAGTGCTTTATTTAGAGTCTCTGTTTCCTTGGTAATTTTTTGTCTAGAGGATGTATCCAGTGATGTCAACGGGGTGTTGAAGTCCCCTGCTATGATTGTATTACTGTTGATTTCTCCTTTGAAGTCTTCCAGAAGATTTTTAATATATGTTGGTGCTCCTATATTGGGTGCATATATGTTTACCAAGGTTATATCTTCCTGTTGGATAGATCCTTTCAATATTATGTAGTGGCCTTCTTTGTCTCTAGTTATGGTCTTTATTTTGAAATCTATTTTATCAGATATAAGTATTGCTACCCCAGCTTTTCTTTCCTTTCCATTTGCTTGGAAGATTTTTTTCCATCCTTTCACTTTCAACCTATGTGAGTCTTTTGTTGTGAGGTGGGTCTCTTGTAAACAACATATAGATGAGTCATGCTTTCTTATCTAATCAGCTACTTTGTGTTTTTTTATTGGAGCATTCAATCCATTTACATTTAAGGTGATATTTATATGTATTTATTTATTGCCTTATTTGTTTAGTGTGGTTATATTTTTCTTCCTATTTCTCCTGCTAATTACAGCAGTCCTTTTAACATTTCTTGCAGTGCTGATTTGGTGCTTATATATTCCCTTAGCCTTTTTTTTTTTTTTTGTCTGGGAATCTCTTTATTTGACCTTCTATTTTGAATGATAGCCTTGCTAGGTAGAGTAGTCTTGGATTCAGATCCTTGTTTTTCATGAACTTGATTACCTCATGCCATTCCCTTCTGGCCTCTAGTGTTTCTGTTGAGAAGTCAGCTCAGAGCCTTATGGGGTTTCCTTTGTAGGTAAGCTGTTGCTTTTCTCTTGCTGCTTTTAGGATTCTCTCTTTGTCTTTAAATTTTGGCATTTTGATCACTATGAGTCTTTATGTGGGCTGTTTGGCTTCTTCTTACTTGTGGCTCTCTGTGCTTCTTGAACTTGAATGCGCTTCCTATACCAAGTTAGGGAAGTTTTCTGTCACTATTTCTTCAAATATATTCTCTAACAATTGCTCATTTTCTTCTTCTTCAGGGACCCTATGATGCGAATGTTATTACATTTCTGGGTTGTCCCATAGTTCTGTTAAGCTGTCTTCCTGTTTTTTAATTGCTCTTTCCTTTTGGTTTTGTGATTGGTTGTTGTTTTTTTTCTAGCCTATCTACTAATTCACTGATCCAGTCCTCAGCTTCCTCTACTCTGCTAGTTAGACCTTCCAATGTGTTCTTTGTTTCTGCTATGTCATTTTTCATTTCTTCTTGGTGGTTTTTAATTTCCAACTGGTTGATTTTTAACATTTCTATGTCTTTACTCATGGTGCTCATATCCTTACACATGCTGTTGAGCTTCCTACAGATCACGGCTCTGAATTCTAGTTCTATTTACTTGCTTAACTGCACCTCATTTATCTCCTCTTCAGTAGAGGTCTCTTGTTCTTTCATTTTGCTTTTGTTTCTGTGTTTCACCATTTTGGCTATCACAGTGGGCTTTGGAGCCTGACAACTTTTCCCTGTGTGTTGGTATTCTGCTGTTTTTTGCTCCCTCTCTTGGGTTTGGATGATCCAAGGAGGACCCACATTCAGCACCACTGTCAAGTTTTACTTTCCTGGTTAAAGTTGCTAGCCCAGCAAATGGTATAGTTATCCTCTAGCTTTTTGCCTGGAGGCTATCAGTACTGGTTTCCTGAAGAACTTTGGCTTCTCAGTTGAATGACAAACTGGCTCAAGTGCTTAGTGTAAGAGGATTTCCTGAGGGTAAAGCAGCTGCTGGTTGTTAATAGGCCTCAATTAGCATTTCAATGGCCACCAGGTGCAGTTGAGTCTCCAAAGGAGGGGCCACTGCCTCTACCCAGGGCCCTGGTAAGGAGTAAGATGACCACAGTCCTCTGTGGCTGCAACTCAACAAAAGCTCTGTGGCTGCAACTCCAAATCCTGAGTGTCCCCACACAGTTCCAGTCCAGTCTGCCCTCGCTCTGCTGGAGCCCAAGGTAAGTGTCTGCTGCTATTTTAGCCTCTGTCTTGGCTCTGCACTGTGGAGCCACTTCAGAGTTTAACACAAGGGCACAGCTCACAGCCAAGGCTGCTGCTCACAGCTAAGGCCGCTGCTGACCATGGGCTCCCAGCCCCCCTCTTGCGTCTTTGCAATCCTACCTGGATTGAGTCAGTTTCCCTTGTTATGTGGTCCTTCAAGCTGTTTTTTTGTTGCCTTATCCTGATGATTTGTCTTTATTTTCATTGTAATTTCAATTTGGTCCTGGGAGATGATCTGTGTAGCTTCCATTCCCTCCACTGCCATGTTGGAAATCCATCAAAACAGAAATTTTTTATAAAGCTTTTGCAAAATAAATAGAAAATGGCAGAACAAAAGTCTTAATAAAGTCATGGCTTTAAAAATTAAGATAATCTCCAGAAAATAACAAAAAACAAAACAGTGACATTAAGTAGGCAGAAAAAAAAAAAAAAAACTATCATAAATCAGGGTTATTCACCTTCCAAATAATTGAGGTCTCTGAACAAAAGAAACAAACAAACAAAAAAAATGATTAGAAAAAAAAAAAGTAATTTAAAAATATTTCTCAAAATTTAAGACTTGAGTTTCCAGATTAAAAAATCTAAATGAGTACTTAGTACACTGTATAAAATTTGACACAAATCAATGTACATTATCAGAAAATACATATTATCTATTTATGTTCATTCTTCAACTGTTTATTCCATAATCAGTTACCACATAGAATGAAAAACCTACTGTAAATAGAGTTAAAGCATAAAATATGTAATTACAGAAAATAAATTTAAAATGAATAACAAAAACAGAATTGGCAGATTCTGTTTTTTAATTTTAAGGATTGTCTCCTTTGTCACATTCTCCTATTCTAATTTGATATATATTTAAAATCCATTCCCAAAAATACATAAATTTATTAATACACTGAAATCTCAATTAAGATGTAAATATTTTTTGTGCTTGTGGGAAGTATTGAATTATTCAAATCTGTATTCATCGCCAGGGAGAAGTAAAAGTTTTAATAGAGAGAGAGAGAGACAATGAGCAGTTTCTCTTCACACAGCATAACCTGATTTAGAATGTACACTTAAAGGGAATAAACATTTTTGTGAATGGGAAAGGATCTGTTATATATGCCCTTATTTATAAATGCATATCATTATAAGACATACCTAGAACTTTTATGTATACATTTGCCATTTAAAAGAATCACTTATTTAACTTAACCTCATTAAGCATGCTTTGTCACTAGTGTTAAGTATTATTACATTTATTATAGTATTTAAAATATTCTATGTAATATATAAAATATTTTATATAACATATATACATATATCTGCATAGTATTTAATTAAAGTCACCAATTCACAAAGTCATAACTAAATATACTCTAGCTAGAAAATAAATTGTTTTCTTATTAGAGTAGATATTACTGTGGCCTTAACATATATTTTCAGGTTGTCATTCATAATTTGAAGTTTTAAAAAAAGTATTAAATCACTATATTATATTTTATTTTTAAATTTTTAATTTATAATTTGTTTTTTTTTACAGATGTTTCTCATTTTTCCCCATTGACACCCTCCTCCCCTCACCCCCCCACCTTTGTTGTCTATGGTCATTGGACATGCATATATGCATGTAAGTTCTGTGGTTTATCGGTTCCCCCCACAACCCCCTTTTCCTCTGAGGCTTGTCAGTCTGTACCCTACCTCTATATTTCTGGGTTAATTTTGTTCATCAGTTTTAGTTCATTATATTCCACAAATAAGTGAGATCATGTGATATTTGTCTTTTTCTGATTGGCTTGTATTTAGCATAATACTCTCTGGGTCTTTCCATGCTATCTCAAAGGATAAGAGATATTTCTTTCTTACAGCAGCATAGTATGCCATTGTGTACATGTACCACAGCTTTTTTATCCATTCATCTACTGATGGACATTTGAGCTATTTCCAGATCTTAGCTATTGTAAATAGTGCTACTATGAACATAGGAGGACATATATTCTTCCTGATTGGTGTTTCAAGTTTCTTAGGGTATATTCCTAGAAGTGGGATCACTGGGTCAAATGGAAGTTCAATTTTTAACTTTTTGAGGTAACACTATATTTGTTTCTACAGTGGCTGCACCAGTCTGCATTTCCACCTGCAGTGTACTAGAGTCCCCTTTTCTGCAAACACTTGCCAGCACTTGTTTGATGATTTGTTGATGGTGGCCATTCTGACAGTTGTAAGGTGATACTTCATAGTTGTTTTAATTTGCATCTCTTTGATGATTAGTGATGTTGAGCATTTCTTCATATGTCTCTTGGCCATCCGTATGTCCTTTTTGGAGAGGTGTCTATTTAAGTCCTCTGCCCACTTTTTAATTGGGTTCTTTGTCTTCCTTTTGTTGAGTTGTATAAGCACTCTATATATTATCTAAATTAACCCCTTATTTGATGCATCATTGGCAATTATGGTTTCCCATATACAGTGATACCTCGGTTCTCGAACATAATTCGTTCCAGGAGGACGGTCAAGAACCAAATTGTTCGAGAACCGAAGCAATGAAACCCAATAGGAAATAATGGAAACTGGATTAATTCGTTCCAAGCCCCAGAAAATGCCTATTTACTGGCCTAATTTGTATATAATATGTAGAAAAACATAAGTCTCAACAAGAAATAAAAGTGTACAGTATGTATTAAAAAAATAAAATAAAATGTACTGTAAAGTACAGTAAATTGTGTTTCATTTACTGTACCTGTACCAACCTTTATTGTCTTGAAGGGGAGTCCTCTTCAATAAAAACAGAGGGTAACTGCTCTTCGGGTGTTTCTGTTCTCTGTATCTTTTGCTGAGGAGAATCAGAATCTTTCTCTGCAGTTACTTGTCTGATTTCTTTATGGAAGAATTTTTCAATTGTTTGCTGTTTTTTTCTCCTTTCAGAAATTTTGCGGAAAGTGGACATAACATTGTCATTAAAAATGTTAACTGCTCTATTTGCTACCACTTTATCAGGGTGATGTTGTTCAACAAAGTTTGCGATTTCTGCCCATTTTGCACACATTTCATGAATAAGGCCACTAGAAGTATCCTCCACTCTCTCCTCTTCTTCAGAAGAAATTTCTTCCACCATATCCTTCTGCTGCTGTTGTTGTAGGTGCATCAGTTCCTCGGCGGTTAACTCAGCAGCGTGACCTTCCACAAGTTTGTTGATGTCATCTTGTTGAATGTCAAGGCCCATGGTCTTTCCTATGGCCAAATATCATCAACTACAGCAACATCTTCATCAACGACAGGAGCTGACTCAGCTTCTAAACCCTCACTGTCCCTTTCAGGCCATAGTTTTCGCCATGCCGCATACAATGTGCGATGAGTGACATTACTCCAAGCAGTGTCAATCAAGTTTACACAATTTAGGATGTTGAAGTGTTCTTTCCAAAATTCCCTCAGAGTTAGCTGTGTGTCATTTGTCACTTCAAAGCACTTCCGGAAGAGGGCCTTTGTGTACAATTTCTTGAAATTGGATATGACCTGTTGGTCCATGGGTTGCAGAATAGGGGTTGTATTGGGGGGTAAGAATTTTACTTTGATGAAGCTATAGTCATCAACTAGATCTTCCTCTAAAGCTGGGGGGTGAGCAGGAGCATTGTCTATCACTAATAGACATTTTAAAGGCAATTTTTTTTCTGCCAGGTATTCCTTCACTCGAGGTGCAAAAACTTCACGCACCCACTCTGTAAAGAATTGTCTGGTAACCCAAGCTTTGGTGTTAGACCGCCACATCACAGCCAATTTACTCTTCATTACATTGTGCCTTTTGAATGGCCTGGGATTGTCTGAATGGTAGACAAGCAAGGGTTTTACCTTGCAATCACCACTTGCATTTGCACAAAACAAAAGAGTAAGCCTATCTTTCATAGGCTTGTGCCCTGGTAGCGCTTTCTCCTCTTTGGTTATGTAGGTGTTGGCTGGCATTTTTTTCCAGAATAATCCGGTCTCATCGCAGTTGAACACCTGCTCAGGAACAAACCCTTCTGCCTTGACATAGTCACTAAATTCTTTAATGAACTTATTAGCAGCCTCCTGGTTTGCACTAGCTGCTTCCCCATGCCTACTGACGCAATGTATGCCACTTCTATGTCTGAAATTCTCAAACCAACCTCTGCTGGCTTTAAATGTGAAAGCACCTTCACCACTTGTACCAGGTGTTTCTTTGTTCAGATCACTGAATATTTGTAGTGCTTTCTCACAAATAACGACCTCATTGATGCTGTCACCTGCTAACTCTTTTTCTTTAATGAAAATAAGGAGCAGCTTCTCAATTTCCTCCATTATCTGAGGCCTTTGCTTAGTTATCAGCGTTACACCTTTGGCAACATTGGCAGCCTTTATAACAGCTTTATTCTTAAGGAAAGTAGAGATGGTTGATTTTGGCACGCCATACTCAGCAGACAGATCCGAAACACGTGTGCCCTGTTCATATTTGGCAATGATTTCTTTCTTCAGCTCAATAGTTGTTCTCACAGCTTTCTGCTTACCTTTGTCTGCATTACCACTTCTGGCTTTCTTTGGACCCATGTCTAAGGGTTAAATTCAGTGTAAAGCGTGACTCTCTCCACAAAGCGTGACTCTCTCCACAAAGCGTGACTCTCTCTCTGCACTCACACTGATGACGCAAGCAAGGCGCGCTGGGCCGAATGAACGCCATTCGGCTCAACTCGGCTCATCTCGGAAGTTCGAGTTCCAAATATTTGTTCGGATTTCAAGACAAAAGTTTCTCAAATCTCCTGGTCGAATACCGATTTGGTCGAAAGTCAAGGCGTTCGAGAACCGAGGTATCACTGTAGTGGAATCCCTTTCTGTTTTGATGGTTGTTTCCCTTGCTGTGCAGACGTTTTTAGTTTGATGTAGTCCCATGTGTTCATTTTTTCCTTTATTTCTCTTGCCTTAGGTGTTGCATCAGTAAAAATTCTGCTGCATATGATGTCTGAGATTTTGTTGCCTGCATTTTCTTCTAGAGTTATTATGGATTCACAAGTTACATTTAAGTCTTTTATCCACTTTGAGTTTATTCTCATGTATGGTGTGAGTTGGTGTTCTAGCTTCATTTTTTTTTGCAAGTAGTTGTCAAATTTTTCCAACACCATTTATTGAAGAGACTGTCTTCACTCCAATGTATGCTCTTGCATAATTGTCAAATATCAATTGAGCATACTGTCTTGGGTCAATTTCTGGATTCTCTATTGTGTTCCATTAATCTAGCTACCTGTTCTTGTGCCTGTACCAGGCTGTTTTTATTACAGTGGCTTTGTAGTATAACCTGAAACCTGGTAATGTGATCCCTCCAACTTTGTTCTTCTTTTTCAAAATTGCTGTGGCTGTTCGAGGTCTTTTGTGATTTCATATAAACTTTTGGAGTGCTGATTCTAGTTCAGTGAAGTATGTCATTGGTATTTTGATGCGGAATGCACTGAATCTATAGATTCCTTTGGGTAGTATGGACATTTTAATGATTTGAATTATTTCAATTCATGAACAAGGTATATGCTTCCACTTTTTAATATCTTCCTCTATTTCTTTTTTCAATAACTTATAGTTTTCTGTGAAGAGGTCCTTTATTTCTTTGGTTAAGTTTATTCCTAGGTATCTTAATTTTTTTGGTGCAATGCTAAATGGGATTATTTTTTATTTTCTTTTTCTGTGGTTTCATATTGATGTATTCGAATGCCATTGATTTCTTGATGTTAATTTTGTATACTGCTACTTTGCCAAATTCATTTATTAAGTCGAGTAAATTTTTAATGGAGTCCTTAGGATTTTCTATGTATAATATCATGTCATCTGCAAATAATGACAGTTTCACTTCCTCCTTTCCAATTTGAATCTCCCCCTTTTTTTTTTCATGTCAAATGTCTGTGGCTAAGACATTCAGTATGATGTTAAATAAGAGTGGTGAAAGTGGCAACCCTGTTTTGTTCCCATTCTTTTTTTTTTTTTAATTTTTATTGTTGAATGTAGATGTATTACAGATGTTTATTTTCGCCCCATTGACCCCCTCTTCCCCACTCCCGCCCCCTCCCACCTTTTCCTACACTATTGTCTGTGTCCACTGGTTATGCATATAAGTTTTTTGGTTTATTTCTTCCCAACCCCCCAACCCCTTTCCCTTTGAGGTTTGTCAGTCTAGCAATGAATTTGTACTTCTTAATCCCTTCAGCTTTTTCACCTATTCCCCGAAACCTCCTCCCATCTGGCAACCAACAAAATGTTCTCTGTATCTATGAGAATGTTTCTGTCTGTCTGTTAATTTTGTTTGTAGATTCCATTGTTGATAGTTATGTATTAAATGCCATTTTGTTTGTTCATATATTTTATCTTTTTCTTCAAAAAGACCCTTCATCTTTTCATATAATAACGGTTTGGTGGTGATGAACTCCTTTAACTTTTTCTTGTCTGGGAAAGTTTTTATATGGTCATCCATTCTAAATGACAGCTTTGCATGATGGAGTAATCTTGGTTGTAGGTTCTTGCTTTTCATCACTCTGAAGATTTCTTGCCACTCCCTTCTGGCCTGCAAAGTTTCTTTTGAGAAATCAGCTGACAGCCTTATGTGAACTCCCTTATAGGTAACTAACTACCTTTCTCTTGCTGCTTTTAAGATTCTCTGTTTGTCTTGAACATTTTGCATTTTGATGATGATGTGTCTTGGTGTGAGCCTCTTGGGGTTCATCTTATTTAGGACTCTCTGTGCTTCCTGGACTTGTATGTCTGTTTCCTTCACCAAGTTAAGAAAGTTTTCTGCCATTATTATTTCAAACAGGTTTTCAATTTCTTGTTCTCTCTCTTCTCCTTCTGGCACGCCCAAGATGCAAATGTTGGCATACTTGAAGTTGTCCCAGAGGCTCCTTACACTATCCTCATTGTTTTGGATTCTTTTTTCTTTTTGCTGTTCTGATTGGGCGTTTATTGCTTCCTTATATTCCAAATCAATTGTTTGCTTCTTGGATTTACGTACTCTATATTGAATCTGTGTAAATCATTCTTTATTTCAGTTAATGCCTCCTTCATTTCTGACTGTGCATCTATCATTTCTAACTGGTCCTTTTTTATGCTCTTGAGGCCCTCACTAAGTTCACTGAAGTTCTCACTAAGTTCATTGAGCATCCTTATAAGCAGTATTTTGAACTCAGCATCTGTTAGGCTGCTTATCTCCATTTTGCTTAGTTCTTTTCTTGGGGTTTTGTTGTGTTCTTTCATTCGGGACCTGTTTATTTGTCTCCTCATTTTGGCTGCCTCCCTGTGTTTGTTTCTGTGTATTACTTAACGAACGGTATGGGGTTAGCTGAGACCAGATGCTGCTCGTTTGAAAGAATTTAGGAAAAACCTGAAGCTGGATCCAAGACAGGCCAATCCTATGGTTAAGCAACTGGCAACAGCTTGGGTGGGCCTGAAAGTTGGGTGGGGCGGGGCCTCAGAGAATCACCAGGGCAGGGCTACCAGTGTGAGCCAATTTGCTGGAGTCCCAGATATGGCGGCTGTCTGCCACCCCAGGGAAGGGCTCACCAAAGAAACAAAGGCCTCTGACAGCACATTTGTCCCAGAGAAAGCCCCTTCTCTAGCCTTCACTCCAGTGCCAAACAGCTTAGTTCTTCCCTGTATGTCTCTGGTGCCCATCAAGCTGCCTCCCCTCCAAGCTTAGAAGGAGTGAGTCCAATAAGTCTGTGCATGGACCCTTTAAGGAGCTGCCTGGGGCTCCAGGCATATTAGCTTTTCTGAGTCTCAGTTCTTGCTGTTTTTTCCAGCCAGATGTTATGGGGACTTCTCTTCCTGGCACTGGAATCCTGAGCGGGCACCTGGTGTGGGATGGGGACTCCTCAGTCCTCAGGGAGGACCTTCCCTGCCGAGGTATTCTCCTGATTTTTATCCACCACATGTGGGTGTGGGACCAGCCCGTCGCACCTCTGCACCTTGCGCCTCCACCCCTCCTACCCATCTGGATGTGGCTGATACTTTAATTCCGTAGTTGTAGGACTTCCATTCATCTTGATTACAGGCAGTTTTGAATGATGATTGTTATGTAGTTTAGTTGTAACTTTGATGTGGTTGTGGGAGTACGTGATACCGCGTTTACCTATGCCGCCATCTTGACCAGAAGTCATTGTTCCTGTTCTTAAGGGGAATGCTTTTAGCTTTTACCCATTTAGTATGATGTTGGTTGTAGGTTTTTCATATATGGCCTTTATTATGTTGTGATATGATCCCTCTATTCCCACATTGTTGAGTGTTTTTATCAGAAATGAGTGCTGGATTTTTTTCAATGCTTTTTCAGTGTCTATTGATATGATCATGAGGTTTTAATCTTTTCTTTTGTTTATGTGGTATATCACAATGATTAATTTGCAAATATTATACCATCCTTGCATGCCTGGGATGAATCCCACTTGGTTATAATTAATACTTTTTTTGATGTATTGCTGGATCCAATTTGCCAATATTTTATTAAGAATTTTAGCATCTGTGTTCATCAGGAATATTGGCCTGTAGTTTTCTTTCTTCGTAGTGTCTATATCCGGTTTTACAATTACAATTATGCTGACCTCATAAAATGCGTTTGAAAGTGGTCCATCTTCTAGGATTTTTTGGAATAGTTTGAGGAGAATGGGTATTAGATCTTTTTTGAATGTTCGGTAAAACTCCCTCATGAATTCAACTGGGCCGGGGCTTTTGTTTGCTGGGAGTTTCTTAATTACATCTCCAATTTCCTTTGTTGTTTTGGTCTGTTCAAGTTTTCTATCTCTTCCTGGTTCATTTTTGGGAGGCTGTGGGTTTCCAGAAATGTGTCCACTTCTCCTAGATTGTCCAGTTTGTTGGCGTATAACTTTTCATAGTATGTTTTGATAATCCTTTGTATATCTGTGGTGTCAGCTGTTACTTCTCCTCTTTCATTTCTGATTTTGTTTATTTGGTTTCTCTCTTTTTGTTTCTTCGTGAGTGTGACTAAAGGTCCATTGATATTGTTTATCTTTTCAAAGAACCAGGTTTTTGTTTCATTGATCTTTTTAATTGATTTTTTTGTTTTTTTGTTGTTTTTTTTTAGTCTCTATACCATTTATTTCTGCTCTGACCTTTACTGTTTCCTTCCTCCTACTAGCTCTGGGTTTTTCTTTTTGTTTACTTTCTAGTTCATTAAGTTGTAGGGTTTGAAAAGTCAATTAGAATTTTTTCTTGTTTCTTGAGGTAGGCCTGTAGTATTATGAACTTCCCTCTCAGGACTGCTTTCGCTGTGTCCCATAGGTTTTGTGTTGTTGTGTGTTTGTTTTCATTGGTTTCCAGGAAGTTTTTAGTTTCTTTCTTAATCTCATTAGCAACCCATTTGTTGTTTAATAACTTGCTCTCTAGCCTCCAAGTGTTTAAATGTTTTTGTGTGTTTTTATAATAATTGAGTTCTGGTTTCATGCCACTGTGATCTGATAAGATGCTTGATACAATTTCAATTTTCTTGAATTTATAGACTTGCTTTGAGTCCTAACATGTGGTTTATCTTTGAGAATGACCCATGTGCACTTGAGAAGAAAGTATATTCTGCAGCTTTGTGGTGCAATGTTCTGTAAATATCAATTAAGTTCTACTGGTATAGTTTGTCTTGTGAGGACTCTATGTCCTTGTTAACTTTTTGTCTAAAAGATATATCCAGTGGTGTCAGTGGTGTGTTAAAGTCATCCCCTGTGATCGTGTTGCTATTGATCTCTCTCTCTCTTCATGTCCTCCAGAAGTTTTTAAATATATTTTGGTGCTCGCATATTTGGTGCATATATGTTTACCAGGGTTATATCCTCTTGTCGGATTGCTCCTTTTAATATGATGTAGTGACCTTCTCTGTCTCTTATTATGGCCCTCATTTTGAAGTCTATCTTGTCAGATACACCAGGTTTTTTTCATTTCCATTTGATTAGAAAATTTTTTTTTCATCACTTCACTTTCATCCTATGTGAGTCTTTTGTTGTGAGGTGGGCCTCTTGCAGACAGCATATATATGGGTTGTGTTTTCTTATCCAGTCAGCTACCCTATTTCTTTCTTTCTTTTTTTTTTTTTTTTTGAGCATTTAAGCCATTTACATTTAAAGTAATTATTGATAGATAGTTATTAGTTGTCATTTTAATTGTATGCCTGTGTTCCTCTCTCTCTCTCTGTTTCTTCTTCTTACGACAGTCCCTTCAGCATTTGTTGCATTCCTCATTTGAAGCTCTTTATTTGTCCTTCAATTTTGAATGATAGCCTTGCTGGATAGAGTAGTCTTGGATTCAGACCCTTGCTTGCATTACTTTGTACACTTCATGCCACTCCTTTCTGGCCTGCAGTGCTTCTATTGAGAAATCAGCTGATAGTCTAATGGGAGCTCTCTTGTAGGTACCTTTCTGTATCCCTCATGCTTTTATAAAGATTGTTTCTTTTTCTTTAATGTTTGTCATTTTATTGTGATGTGTCTAGCTGTGTGTCTTCTGGGGTTCATCTTTCTTGGGACTCTCTGTGTTTCCTGTACTTGTGTGACTTTTTCTTTCACCAGTTTAAGGAATTTTCGGCCATTATTTCTTCAAACAGGTTCTCTTTTCCTTTTTCTGATTCTTCTCCTTCTGGTAGCCCTATAATGAGAATGTTGTTACGTTATGTATTGTCCAAAAGCTCCTTTAAACTTTCCTCCTGCTTTTTAATTTTTTTTTCTATTTGCTGCTCTATTTGAGTGTTTTTCTCTATCTTGTCTTCTAAGTTGCTGACTTGTTCTTTCGCTTTTTCTAATCTACAACTGAACCCTTCTAAGATATTTTTCATAACTGCTATGTCATTCTTTATTTCCTCTTGATTTTTATGCATAGCTTCTACCTCTTTTTTAGCTGAAGTAGTTCCCAGTGAACTCTTCATAATTCTTATTAAGTTGCTTGTAGTTCTCACCAAATTGTTTGAGCACCCTTAAAATCATTGCTTTGAATTCTTTATCTGACAAGTTGCTCTCTTCCATTTCCTGTAGTTTCTTCCCTGGTGATTTGCCTTTTTCTTTCCTTTGGGTGTTATTTCTTTGTCTCTCCATTTTAGCCATCTTGTATCTCTAGACCCACTGAGGGATGTTTTGATGTGTATGCAGCTCACTGTATATCAAATAAGGCTACTGTACCTCCCAGGCTGTTTTGTTGCGTGTTGCCTCTTGCCTGCTGTGGGTCCTGGAGGATTGACTACTGGGGACTGGTATTGGTGTGTCCTGGTAGGTGCTGCTGCTGGATTATGTGGGCCCCTCTGGAGCTATGTTCATAGCTGGTCACTGCTGCCACCTGTAGCTATATAGTTCAGGCCCTGTTAGAGCCGCACTCCCTGCCCATACCATGGGCAGCTAGATCGCACAGTTGCTTTGGAGACCCAGCTTTATGCCTATCTTGTGGGCAGCTTGGTCACACAGGCCTCTCAGGTGCCCCAGAACCTTGCATGTCCCGTGGGAAGCTGGACTGCACTGGTCCCTCTCGAGCTCTGGCTTCCCATCATCCTTGTGGACCACTGGGGAGCACAGGCCTCTGTGGGGCCCCAGCTCCCACCACTGCTCCTGGGGAGTGCAACTGTCCCATGGGGCTCAACTCCTGCTCAGCTTTTGCTGTAGTTTTTCAGGATGGGTCTCAGTTGCTGGTCTGTGCTTCTGTTACTTGTGGATGGATGTCTGCTCCTCAGACTCTGTTGCTGGGTGTGTATCTTGACTCTGATTGGGCTGCTACTATGGTGGATGATGCTGGGCTCCTGGCTGTCTGTGGCTTCCACAACCAGCACCTTGGCATCTCCACTATTGTTCACTGGTCTGTGTTGACACAGGGTATCCACTGGGCTGATAGTGCCAGGTGCACTGGTGGACTCAAATTGCTGGTCCCTAGCCCCTCCCACTGCCTCCTTCCAGGGAAGACCAGGATCTTCCAAAATGGTGGAACCTCACCACTGCGCAGGGAGAAGAGCCCTGAACAGCAGCTTACAGTGGTGGCCAGCTGCTCCCTGTCCACAGCACAGGAAACTTCTGCTCTGTAGCTCTGCACTACATGAGTTTGGTCATCCACCTTCACGTCCACTCACACACTAGTTCACTCTTTCACACACTCACTCTCCCTCCTGTCCTTCCCACTGCCATTTTCAATCTTTACTACATTATATTTTAAATAGAAGGGTTAATCTTGCAATCAGAAAGACCTGACATTTTAGAGTTAAATTAAATTAGAAAGAAATATTCCATCACTTTTCAGAAAAAAAAAAACATTACTCATTTTTTTAAAAAGTAATATTATTAGCAGCAATAAAAAAAATTTATGGTTATACATCTGTTATCTCTGGAAGACTATGCTTTTTCGTGCTTCTAAGAATTGAGCAAATAGTACTAATATTCTTAATGTGTTACCTAATTTAGAATTTCATACTCTATATAGGATAGTAAAATTTGACTGCATCATTTTTCCTTTTACAACATTTAATATGAGGGAAATCTGTCCTTAGTAATATCCAAGGGTTGTTAGAGTTTTGGTTTTTTTGTTGTTTTTGTTTTTCAGAGAGGCCAGAATAAATACATCTTCTGTTTGGTTTTACAAATTGTAAGATTCACAAAATTTTAATGATAAAAAAGTGAGGAAACAAACATTTTTCCCCTCTATTTTAGCTTTGCTGTTTTAGCAGTTCATACATAAAATGTATGACATAGAGGCTCTTGGAAGGTTCAAAAGAAAAATGATTCCATAATATAAAAGGAATACATTATTTCAAGTTAAAAACAACAAAAAGAACAATTCAAATCAACAGTGAGTTCACAGTAGAAATACAAAAGGCTAAGAAACAAATGAAAATATGCTTAACAACAATAGGAGCTAAGGAGATACAAATAAAAAACCTTTTATTTTTCTGAGATAAGCAACATATTTTAAAAGCTTAAGACCAGTTTTTCTCTATATGAGTAGGCAAGAATGATGTTAAACCCTTGATGGGAAAGATTTGTGCCAATTTTTATTGGTTCACAAGTTATCATTTCTTTAGTTAAAAAGTATATCCTTTGACTCCAAACCTCAACTTTCATAAATCTATATTTACAAAATATAACATATAAACAAAACAGTCACTAAAACTACATTTTAATGTCCAGTGTTTGACAAACAATTAAATAAATATGTATTATATTAAAATAATGATGCAGTGATTTACCAAAATGTCTCAGAGATAACAGATTATTTATCAATTTGTCCATTCATCTATCATAGCAATCTATCTAGACTACTTCAGAAAAAGAAAGAAAAAACAACAACACTAGTTGCTATGGAGTATGAACAGTATTTGGCATTTAAAAATAAACTAGTCAACATTTATTTATGAGAAAAATAGGAATGAAAAGAAATCACATAAAACATGTTTAAAATTATTATGTCCAGAGTGCTTTAGTGGGTTGAGGTAAAGGTGGAAATAGTCATTTTATGTTTAACAACAGTTCCTTGGGCCAGGGAAGCTTAGAGAAAAATTCTGTGAAGCTGAAGTTTGGCAGGTTTCTCAGGTATTGGTGCAGTTCATCATTCTATTGTTTGGTCCTGCTTAACTTTAATCCTGATTATTTTCATCAAGAAAATTCTAATAAAGGTCAGATTTCTTGGACCATGCTCCCCACATATTTCTTCAAGCTTATTAAAACATGTGTGTCCATTACTAAGATAGAATGGTAGAGTGAATATTGGTAGACAATTAGCAGTCTAGGCTACCCATCTCACTTGGCTCAGAACAGAGACAGTTACTTAAGCTAAATAACTTGGAATCTCATCTTCTCACATGCTACTTTAATTTGTCAGCAGAAATTGTTGGCTCTACTTTAAAAACATATCTCAAATCCAACAATTTCTCATCTTTTTCACTGCTAAAGTTCTAGTCAGTCACAAACATATGCCACTTGGTCTTTGCAACAGCTTATGGATCAATATATTTGCTGTTCCTCAAGCATATCATGCATGCTCCAAATTAGGCCCTGATTTTAGTTCATTCTCTCAAGCAAGTACTGTGTATTGGAAAACAGAAAGTCTTGGAGTCTTTTCCAGTTCAGATGTGGAGAGGCCTCTATTATCAGATATTTTCTTTGATTTTCTCTTACCATTAGATTATTTCTCTCCAAATTCTTACATCTTTCTTTAGTTATATTCTTTCATAAGTACTTTTTTTTTCAGTGGTAATTGAGCAGAACTATGTGGCAATGGTAGAACAAATTTTTTTTTGTCTCTTTCTCAACTTTCATTTTCTTTAAGTGATCATACTAATTTACTCTACCTTCTTTTGTTACTCCTGACAAAATTATGGAGACTATAGCTAGAGTTTGGCACACCACTAGTAGCTTAGGTGTTGGTGCATACAAACACACACACACACACACACACACACACACACATTTATTTTAGATAGTACATTTATATATTGATGTTTATTATAAATATGTGCTATGTATGTATAAAATTATTTTAGTTTCAATTTACTAGGTATTAGTGTGCTGTGAAGAGTGTATATTATAATCTCATTTTAAGTCCTTGCTTTTCATCACTTTGAATATTTCTAGCCATTCCCTTCTGCCCAGCAAAGCTATCATTTAGAATTGAAGGACAGATAAAAAGCTTCTCAGATAAGAAGAAGCTAAATGAGTTCACCATCAAACCAATATTGTATGGAATGTTAAAAGCTCTTCTTTAAGAAGAAGAAGGAAGAAAAAGATAAACAAAAATCTGAGCAAAAAAATGGCAATAAATACATATCTATCAATAATTGAATCTAAACATAAAAATAAAAAAGCAGAACAGAAAGAGACTCAAAGATACAGAGAACATTTTAACAGTTACCAGATGGGAGGGAGATCGGGGGAATGGGTGAAAAAGGTGAAGAGATTAAGAAGTACAAATTGGTGGTTACAGAATAGTCATGGGATGTAAAATACAGCATAGGGAATATAGTCAATAATATTCTAATAATTATGTGTGGTGTCAGATGGGCATGAGATTTATCAGAATGATCACTTAGTAAATTATATAATGTCTAATTGCTGGAGCTTACACTTGAAACTAATATAATATTGTATGTCAACTGTAATTGAAAAATATGAAATTATTTTAAAAAGAGGATATATATATATATATATAATCTTTAAATATATATAAAAACATTCACAAATTAAGTATTTATGTTTTTTTTATTAGTCTCCATTATGGATTGTGCATCCATGAGGATACAGAACAGAACACGACTAGATAACTGAATTCCTAGTGACTGCCAGAATGCCTTACACAGAATGAACTCTCTTTAACATTTTTAACCAAGTAAAAGGGGAAATAAAGGAAGTGCTTCTTATTCTATGTATTTATGACTGGAAAACACTATGGTAAATAATTCAAGATAATTTTTATGATTCTCATTCACTTCCTTCAAAATATTATTAATATAACTTTATTGATTTATTAGCTAGCTGTTGGGATAATATTTTTGACAAGACTGCTTGAATTATGTTTGAAATTTAATTTATGCAAATTATATGTGAAATTTCAACCTCAACTGTTATATTCGAGTGTAAGATACTATGCTTGCACATAAGAGGATCACTGAATAGCTATAAATATATCTAGCATGGATTTCCAGATAATACTGGGTCATAAAAATTACACACACACACACACACACACACACACACGCTAAAACCATAGGGGCAACATCAAGATAAGTGATTAATGATTAGTTAGGGCTTATTCTTTTCCACAAAATATATAAAGCAATATTAATATTTTATTCAAAGTTCCTGAGAAGCATGTAAGTTAATATTTCTATTTATAAATGGAAAACATAAGACTTAGTATATCTCAATAAAATATGACAATTCAAGACAAACTTTTTCTTTCTCAAAATGATTTCTCAGAAAACTAAGAAATCACCATATAGTTAGTTTCTTATGAAGTCTTATGTAATAGAATGTTCAACCAATTAATTTTATACTGAGTGAGAGTTTGTGTGTGAAATGGGGAAGGAAAAATATATAGTTTTAGATTATTTTCTTATTTGTTTAGCAAGAAAAATGTTTAGAAAGTACTATTATTTCTCAGAAATTTAATTATATTTGTCAATTTATAGAAATCCTTAACTTCAATAGAAATATAATAGAACAAAAGTCATACTATTTAGATGTTAGACAAATCTGTATTTGAACTTGAAATAATTTTTTCAGTGACAGCATCACATATAAATTTTAAAAGAGTTGTAGCATAAACAATTTCAAAATACAGAAAAAATAATGATATGCTCAGGAAAATAAATTGTCAGATGTGACTTCATAGGCATTTTGGTGGTTATAAGGATTAAGCAAATAAAGAATTTTATAATAATAAATAGGAAAATATAGTGAAACTATGTTAAAATATGAATTTATTTGAAAGAATTGTAAATAGCCATTTGAGTAATCCACATCATTAAAAGCGTACAATGTTAGTTGGTTTTTAGAATATTTGGGGCTCATCTTAATCTTGGGTCTCTGTATATATAGTAAATGCAAGGATTCAGTAGAACTCACAGTACAGTTTAATTTTAGACCTGAAATACTTTCCCATCCAGTTTGACGTCAGTGTCGGCTTCCTTGACCATTACATACAACACCCTCCAAAAGTCAATGAGTAATTAGCTAAATTGGATGTGCAAATGTATATTTTAGGTAGAGAGAAGACAATATTCAAAGGTTGCATTATATTCAGAGTGATGCAAGTGGTTATATTTGGGCAATGCTGGCAAAGCAAACAAAGAAATAATCATGTTAAGAAGCTGACATTTTGAAGAAGTCAGATCCCAAAAGGTCTTCTAACCTATGCTACATGAAAATAATGAAGTACTGTTGAAGGGATTTAAGAAAGGAGCAGATATAGGAAGACATAGGTTTTAGTAGCCTTTCGCCCATTTCAAATAGTCTCCTCCATTCTTGAGAAGAATATTTAATGTTTTCTAACTGTTATTACAAAGATAATGCAAATGCAGCTTCAAACCATGTCCTTTTGTTACCAAACATCTTGAAAATATAAGCCAATCTTCTACAGCCATTCTCTTAGAGAAACCATTGTTCCTTAGAGTGACTTACTGCTGTTGTGGAAATGCAATAGATAGAGACAAAACTGAAGACTGAGAGCTTAACCAAGAAGTTTTCACAATAGATGGAACTGGCCCAAGATGATAACAGTAGGGAAGGAGAGAAGAAGCTGCTTTGGAAGTATAATCAGTACATATAAAATAGGAGTTTTATGTACAGGAGATCTCACTGATTCTTAGTGAGATATGAGAAAGAGAGAGGAATCAAGGATAATAATTATATTTCTGGCTTCAACTACAGGATTGCAAATAATCTCATTCATTGAAATCAGAAACACAGAAAGAATAAATTGACACTGAGAGGAACTGGGGGGGGGGCCCAAAATGAGTAGAAGGAAGGAAATAATAAAAATCAGAGCAGAAATGAAGGAAATATATTCTAAGAAAAACAATACAAAAGATCTATAAAACCAAGAGCTGTTATTTTATTTATTTTCATATATTTTATTAATGTTTTGGAGAGAGAGTAAGGGAGAGAGATATAGAAACATAGATGTGAGAGAGAAACATCAATCGACTGCCTCCTGCACATCCCTCACTGGAGTTCAAGCCTGCAACCTGGGCATGTGCCCTGACCAGGAATCAAACCAGGACCTCTCAGCCCATGGGAGCATGTTCAATCCAATGAGCCACACTGGTTGGAAAAGAGCTGTTATTTGTTTATTTTTTTGGTACATGCCCCTAGCGGAAGCTGAACCCAAAACTCTCTGGTCAGCAGGCCGATTCTCAACCACTGAGCCAAACTGGCCAGGGCAAGAGCTGTTATTTTTGAAAAGATAAAAAAGACTGACATTTAATCAGACTCAGAAATAAAAATATTTTTTAAAAACACCCAAATATATAAATCACAGTTTAAAGAGAAGTAACAACTCACACCAAAGAAATGCAAAGGAGTATAAAAAACTGGAAAAAATGAATGAATTCATAAAATCATACAATGTTCCAAGACTGAATCAACAAAAAAAGAAAACCTGCACACATAGGTTACAATAAATAAAATTGAAACAATAATCAGAATATTCCCAAAAAACAAAATTTTTGACCAGATAGCTTTAGAGGTGAATTTTACCTAACAGTAAGAGAACTCACACATATGCTTCTCAAACTATTCCAAAAATTTCAAGAGGTGGGAAGACTTCCAAGCTCATTTTACTAGGCCTGTATTATCCTTATTCCAAAACCAGATAAAGACACTATAATAGACCAATATCACTGATGAACATAGATGCTAAAATCCTCAATAAAACGCTAGCAAACTGGATCTAGCACTTTGTTAAAAAACAGCAACAAACACATGATCAAGTGAGATTTATTTTAGAGATGCAAATTTGGTACCATATTCACAAATCAATAAACGTGATATACCACATAAAATGAATGATAAAAATCACTTGAGCACATGAATTGATGCAGAAAAAACATTTGATAAAACCTAGCACCCACTTATGATAAAAAAAAAAAATTCTCAGTATAGTGGGAATTGAGAGAACATACCTTAACATAACAAAGGCCATATATCACAAACCCACAGCCAATATCATACTCAACATGCAAAAACTACAAGTGTTTTCATTAAGATTAGGAACAACATAGAAATGTCCACTTTCACCACTTATTCAACATAGTGCTGTAAATTCTAGCCACAGAATTCAGACAAGAAGTAAAAATAAACATTATCCAAATTAGAAAGGAAGAAGTAAAACTGTCATTATTAACAGATGACATGATTCTGTATTTAGAGAACCCTAAGGATTCCACGAAAAAACTGCTGAACTGATAAGTAAATACAGTACAGGATAGAAATGAAATATTCAGAAGTCAGTTGCATTTTTATACAATAACAATTAAATGTTAGAGAGGGAAATTAAGAAAATCAGAGCAATTGCAACCAAAAATAAATTTTCTAGCCCTGGCCTGATGGCTGAGTTGGTCAGAGCTTTTTCCCATACGCCAAAAGTTTTCAGGTTCAATTCCCAATCAGGGCATAAAACCTAGGTTGTGAGTGTGATTCCTGGTCTGGGTGCCTGGGTGCTTACAGGAGGCAACTAATTGATGTTTCTCTCTCACATTGATATCTCTCTCTCTCTCTCTCTCTTTCTCTCTCTCTCTTCTTTCTCTCTAAAAATCAATAAACTGAGATAGAAAAATGGCAGCGGAGTGAATGGAAGCTACACAGACCGTCTCCCAGAACCAAACTGGAATTACAACTATAACACAGACAAATTGATGGGAAAAAGCAACAGAAAAGCAGCTTGGAGGACCATATAACCAGGAACACTGACTCCATCCTGGCAGGCTTGCAAAGGCATGAGACAGGGGCTGGGAGCCCACCGGCGCCCTTGGGTTACATCCCCAGACGGCCCCACAGCACAGAGCTGGGACAGAGGCTGAAACAGCCACAGCCACTCACCTAGGGCTCCGGCAGAGGGAGGGCAGACTGGACTGGAACTGTGTCGGGACACTCGGGGTTTGTAGGGCACTCAGAGCGTTTGCTGAGTGCCAGCCACACAGTATGGTGGCCAGATTGTTCCTTCCCAGGGCTCTGAGGAGAGGCAGCAGCCCCTCCCTCGGAGATCCAACCCCACCCTGTGAGCCATTGAAGTGCTAATTGAAGCTCATTAAAAACCAGCTTCTGCCCCACTCTCCTGAAAGCCCCTTGTGCTGAGCACCTGAGGGAGTTTTTCAATCAACTGACAATCCAAAACTCATCAAGTAACCTCCACTGCTAGCCTCCAGGCAAAAAGCTAGAGGATAACAGTACCTTTCCTGGTCTGGCAACTTTAACCAGGAAAGTAAGACTTGACAGTGGTGTTTAACATGGGTCCTCCCTCGCTCATCTAAACACAGGAGAGGGAGCCACAAACAGCAGAACACCAACACCCACAGGGAGAACTTGACAGGCTCCAAAGCCCACAGTGATAGCCAAAATGGTGAAACACAGAACAGAAGCCAAATGAAAGAGCCAGAGACCTCCACTGAAGATGAGATCAATATGGAGCAATTAGGCATGTTAACAGAGCTATTATTCAGAGCCATGATATTGAGGAAGCTGAACACCATGAGTAAGGACATAGAGACACTGAAAATAAGCCAACTGGAAATTAAAAACCATCAAGAAGAGATAAAAAATGACATATCAGAAATGAAAAACACATTGGAAGGCTTAAAAAGCAGAGTAGAGGAAGCTGAGGAACGGATCAGTGAATTAGAAGACAGGGTAGAAAAAATCAACCAATCAGAAAAACAAAAGGAAAAAACTATTAAAAAACAGGAAGACAGCTTAAGAGAACTGTGGGACAACTGGAAACATCATAATATTCACATCATAGGAGTCCCCGAAGAAGAATAAAATGAGCAAGGGATAGAGAATATATTCAAAAAAATAGTGAGAGAAAACTTCCCTAATTTGGTGAAGGAAGAAGGCATTCAAGTTCAAGAAGCACAGAGAGTCCCAAGTAAGAAGAACCCAAACAGGCCCACACCAAGACACATAGTAATTAAAATGCCACAAATTAAAGACAAAGAGAGAATCCTAAAAGCAGCAAGAGATAAGCAACAGGTTACCTACAAAGGAAACCCCATAAGGCTCTCAGCTGACTTCCCACAAGAAACACTACAGGCCAGAAGGGAATGGCATGAAGTAATCAAAGTCATGAAAAACAAGAATCTGAATCCAAGACTACTCTACCCAGTCAGGCTATCATTCAAAATAGAAGGTCAAATAAAGAGCTTCCCAGACAAAAAAAGGCTAAGGGAATACATTAGCACCAAACCAGCACTGCAAGAAATGTTAAAAGGACCGCTGTAATTAGCAGTAGAAATGGGAAGAGAAATAGAACCACACTAAACAAAAATGGCAATAAATAAGTACATATCAATAATCACCTTAAATGTAAATGGATTGAATGCTCCCATAAAAAGACACAGAGTAGCTGATTGGATAACAAAGCATGACTCATCTATATGTTGTTTGCAAGAGACCCACCTCACAACAAAAGACTCACAGAGGTTGAAAGTGAAGGGATGGAAAAAAATTTTCCAAGCAAATGGAAAGCAAAAAAAAGCTGGGGTAGCAATTCTCATACCTGATAAAATAGATTTCAAAATGAAGACCATAACTAGAGACAAAGAAGGCCACTACATAATATTGAAAGGATCTATCCAACAGGAAGATATAACCTTGATAAACATATATGCACCCAATATAGGAGCACCAAAATATATTAAAAATCTTCTGGAGGACTTCCAAGGAGAAATCGACAACAATACAATCATAGCAGGGGACTTCAACACCCCGTTGACAGCACTGGATAGATCCTCTAGGCAAAAAATTAGCAAAGAAACAGAGACTCTAAATGAAGCACTAGACCAAATGGATTTAATAGATATCTACAGAGAATTACACCCCAAAACTACAGAATACACATTCTTCTCAAGTGCACATGGGACATTCTCAAAGACAGACCACATGATAGGACACAAACTAAATCTCTACAAGTTCAAGAAGATTGAAATCATATCAAGCGTCTTCTCAGATCACAATGGCATGAAACTAGAAATCAATTGCAACAAGAACATGCAAAGACATTTCAACACATGGAGGCTAAATAGCATGTTATTAAACAATGAATGGGTCACCAAGGAGATTAAGGAAGAAATTAAAAACTTCCTGGAAACCAATGAAAATGCACACACAACAACACAAAGTCTATGGAATGCAGCGAAAGCAGTTCTGAGAGGGAAGTTCATAGCTCTACAGGCCTACCTCAAAAAAAAACAAGAAAAATTTCTAATTGACTGTCTAACCTCACAACTTACAGAATTAGAAAGCAAACAACAAAAATAAATAAATAAATAAATAAATAAATAAATAAATAAATAAATAAATAAATGTAATCGATTAAATGGGTTGCTAAGAAAGAAGTTCCCATATAGTGTTTTGCTGTTTATTTTGGTCATGAAGATCTCAAATTAAATATATTTCAATAAAAATATTTCTGTGAAACTATAGGTAGTTTAACTTTGGCTCCCTGATAATATAACGAGATATTTTATTTTTATAAATATCATTTGCTATAGTCTTTTTTTTCCAACTTTTATTAATTTTGTGACAGATATTTCTCCTTTATCTTCCCTAGATACCCTCCTCCTGATCCCACACCACTCCCCAGCATTGTTGTCTATGTCTATTGGTTACACACATGAGTCTGACATTATGTCATTAATTTTATCATTGCTTTTATAAAGGAGAGAATTTTCAGAGGTTCTTATGCCACCATTTATTCTAAAGTTTTATGGGGGCTATATTTAAATTGTTATATTTCATCTCTTTTATTTATGTAGTACACTTATCCATCATCTTTTTTAATGGAAATAATAAAGGTTGTTTTATTGCTTTTCTAGTGGCAAACCTCAACAAATAACTTCAGCCAATAATGTATTAAAATGAAAATAAACATAAACTAGGAACAAGAGAATCACTATTTTACAATTCTGTAGTGATCACTCTTATAAGGAAGTGTGCCCTGGTAGTTACTCAGGAGGTCTACCTGATGTTTATTCAAATGGCATGATTGTATGTATCACCGTTGTATTTTCATTAGATATTTACAGATATAAATATTGTATTAAGAAGGTTTGTGACTATGTGTATGACAGAAGTGGCAGTAAAGAAAAGAACATCTTTAATATTTCATTTTAATATGTTATGAATAAAAACTATATTTGATTGTTCAGTCTTAAAAGATAAACAAAAGCTCAATTTTCTGTAAAAATAAAGTCATGAAATTTCCAAGGATTTAATATTAAATTTATTATATAATTCATCAGTTAATATATCTTTCCTAATTTCCTAATAAATATACTATCCCCCCAAAAAAGTATAAATTTCAATTGAATTAAGACTACAGGCATAGTAAAAATAATCTTGAGAACATTAATAATAGCAATATTATGTCACATAGCTTATGAGCTGGTTTGCCCAAACAGGCCTACTTTAAATTTGATGTCTTTAATTGTTAATAATATCCTCCTTGACACTCAAAACAATCATACTTTTTTTTCCCCCCATGTAAGGAGAATTGTATTGCATAGTTTCTCTACAGAGATAGAGGGAGATTAGAGATAGAGATAGAGACAGAGGTAGAGATGAAGATATATATAGAAATAGAGACAACTATATAAAGAGCTATATGTGCCACTTTGGAATCTAGAATGTGCTCACTTTTACAGTATTTTCTCACCTCACTTTCTTTATACTCACTTCATTCTAGATATTGTGAATCTCCCTGGGTTTTGAGAATGTCCGCTAAGATAAGCTTTCTCCTCTGCCAGAAAGACCCTTCCACCTGTACTGGCCAGTAGTTAGATAGCTGTCAGATTCTATTTGAAACATTGCTTTCTGTCTTTGCAATTATCATCCAGACTAATTCATTAGATCCCTTTTATTTATTTGTTTGTTTGTTTCTTTGTTTATTTTATTGATTGTTTTAGATAGAGAGGAAGAGAGAGGGGGACAGAAATAAAAACATTGATGAGAAAGAAACATCAATCAGCTGCCTCCTGTATGCCCCATACTGGGAATGGAGCCTGCAACAAGGGCATGTGTCCCAACCAGGAATCAAACCAGTGACCTCTCTGTGCATGGGATGACACTCAATCCACTGAGCCACACTGGCCAGGCTATTAGGTCCTTTTAAATGTCTCCATAATTCATGTGCTTCCCTTTCTATAACCCATTTTTTAATCCATAAAATTAATAAGTTTGGCAACTCTAACTTTCCTGCAACAATCAAGATTTTAGTGTATTTCATTATTAATCTAGTAGCGATTACTTAAGACATCAATGGTAAATAGAATATTTTTCTTAAATGCCTTAAGGCATGTAACTTTTCTACACCAATGCTAGTATAAAAATATCAAAACTCTTCTATCCATGTTTCTATCTATCATCTATGATCTATGTATCTATCTATCTATCTATCTATCTATCTATCTATTATCTATCTTCCTGATCTATATATAGGCAATTATCTTTTTCTGTTGATCACAAACTAGTTAGCAGTTTATCCAATGAACTAGTAATTAACAGTATTTTATTTTTATATGTAATATTAATAATCACATTGTAAAATATGAGGGATTTCTTTTGCTAAAAAAAATTTATGTGGATTCTGTTCAAAAACACTTGTAGGCACAAAATGAAACTATTTAGAAAACCCAATAATAATTACAGCATTTAAAATCCCTGCTTATAACTGAGCTTGATGTATAAAATTTTGGGGGAGTATAAAAGTATAAAATCATACCTTCGACACAAAAGCCACTACTCCCCTTCTTAGGCATCTATTTTTCCATAATCTTGATTTGATTACATTCATTCATTAAATAACAAACAATTTAAAAAGCAATGAATCATGCTCCTAAAGCTATTATAAAAGAAGAAATGTTACCTGAAATGGTATAAGATATACTGCAGCCTATCACAATGGTAGATGTGCATTATTAATATTCAAAGTAAAATAAGGGTATAATGAAACGATTGTTTACATTAATACCAAGCAGAGATTTTCAAGTTGTGGTGTGGTAACTCCAAGAACATTTTAGTCTTCTGAATTTTATATTCTCACGAATGAACAGTAGAGTTTTCCAGAAGTTACATGACAATAAAATTTGGTCACTTCCCTGATAACTATTGAAATGTATACAGTTGGTCCTCATTTATCATGGTTAATCAGTTCCAGACTCTACCTCAATAAAAAAAATTTCTGCTAAGTAGGATTCTTTATTTATATACAGTTATCCTTTCCCACTTTGTGCTTCAACTTTAAAGGCTTCACTCTATTGTGTTTTTTTTCAAACACTGTACTATATTTGAAAAAACCGTGCTAGAGTGAAGCCGCAAAAGTCTAAGCACAAAGTGGCGAGGGACGACTGTAAATGAAGATTATTTTACTTTAAAATCACTTAATTTTACTTTCTAATTGCAAATATTTATAGATAGAAGATTTTGTGATCTACAATAATTGTTTTACCATGCAATGGAATTTGGGATTCAACATGTCAGCAGGCAGGACTGGAGTGAGGGTGAGAGTGTGAGTGGGTGAGCATGTATGAGAGAGTATGGGTGGGGGTGTGAGTCAGGTGGGCAGCTGCCTGTTGGTAGGGAAACCCAGGGTAGACCATTTGGATGCTCTAGGCAGAAGGAGGTGCCAGCAGCAAAAGTGTGCTCCCCAGATGGTGCTTATCCCCTCTGGGGATCAGAGAGTGAGCCATTTTGGAGGATCCTAAGGTCCTCCTTGGGAGTAGGCTATAGGTACTGGCAGAGACCCAGTGACCTAGGCCACAGATAGATACATACAGTCCTACCACCTCTATCTTAGAAGCAGAGGGTTCTGCCACCTCCCAGGACTGCCAGCAGCAGACTGACCTGCCATACCCATGGGACTCACCAGTCACAGAGGTTACTGCTGTCCTTATGGTACCCACCAGTAGCAGAACGGTCCACTGCCCTCAATGGAACCTGCCAGCAGCAGAAAGGCTCTAGACCCATTGTAGTCATGAGCTGTTGTCACTGCAGGCCCCCCTGCAGCAGAGAACTACAGTCCCATTGGCCCTGTTATAGCAAAGAGCCACTGGGCACCACTGCCACCACTGAGAACTGCTAGCACTCCCTGAAAACTGGACCAGGTCTGAGATTCAGTTTGTAATACCCACTATAACCTCATGCTGCTGGATGTACTGACCTGCTAATGTAACCCAACCATGCCACCTGGCCCCAGACCACTGGACTGGTAAAATGGTTAAACAAATAACCCCAAAATGAATGAAAATGAGGAACTGCCAGAAAAAAAAACTAAATGAAATGGAGGCAAGCTAGTTATCACATAAAGAATTCAAAGTAATGATTATAAAGGTGCTCAAACAACTTAGTGAAAATTACAAGCAACTCAATAAGAATTATAAAGAACTCAGTGGAAACTACATCAGAGTGAAGAAAAGAGGTAGAAGCTATGAATAATAGTCAAGTGGAAATAAAGAATGACATCGCTGAAAAAAAAAATGCCCTGGAAGGATTCAGTAGTAGGTTAGAAAAAGCTGAAGATCAAATCAGTGAGTTAGAAGACAAAGTAGGGAAAAAAAAAAAAATTTGAGCAGCACAAGGGGAAAAATTTTAAAACACAGGAGGAGAGTTTAAGAGAGCTTTGAGACAACATAAAAGATAACAACATTTGCATCGTGGGAGTACCAGAAGGAGAAAATTCAGAAAAAAGGTCTAGAGAAACTGTTTGAAGAAATAATTACAGAAAAATTCCCTAACCTGGTGAAGGAAAAGTCACACAATTCCAGGGAACACAAAAAGTCCCAATCAAGATGAACCCAATAAGACCCACACCTAGACACATCACAATTAAAATGGCAATATTAAATAAAAATAAATTTATCTTAAAGGCAGTAAGAGAGAGACAGAAAGCAACCTACAAGAGGGCTTCATTAGACTGTCAGGTGATGTCTCAGTAGAAACCCAATAGGTCAGAAGGGGGCAACATAAAATATACAGAGTAATGAAAAAAAAGGTCTAAATCCAAAACCACACTATCCAGCGAGGTTGCTATTCAAAACTGGAGGGGAAATAAAGAGCTTCACACACACAAAAAAAAGGCAAAAGCATTTTACTAACACCAAATCAGCAACGTAGAAATGCTAAAGGGATTATTGTAAGAAGAAGAAGAAATAGAGGGAGAGAGAGGAACAAAGACATAAAGAATTAAAATGGCAACAAATAGGTACCTATAAATAATAACCTCTAATGTAAATGGCTTAAATGCTCCGATCAAAAGACGTAGGGTAGCTGAATTTATAAGAAAACATGACCCATATATATGTCATCTACAAGAGACCCACCTGACAAAAAAAGACTCACGTGGGATGAAAGTGAAGGGATGAAAAAAATGTTTCAATGCAAATGAATAACCCCAAAACACACACACACACACACACACACACACACACCAAAACCTGCTCAGGTAGTAATATACATATCTGATAAGATAAATTTCAAAATGAAGGTTATAATAAGAGACAAAGAAGGTCACTACATAATATTAAAAAAATCATTCTAACAAGGGGATATAACCCTGGTAAACATATGTATCCAATAGAGGAGCGCCAAAATATAAAAAAAAAAAAAAAAAAAAAATTCTGGAGGACTTCAAGGGAGAAATCGACAGCAATACAATCATAGCAGGGGACTTTGACACCCCACTGACATCACTGGATAGATTCTCTAGACAAAAAAAAAAAAAATTAACAAGGAAACAGAAACTCTAAATGACACACTAGACCAGATGGTTTTAATAGATATTTATGAAAAATTACATCCCAAAACTACAGAATACACATTTTTCTTAAGTGCACATTGGGGCATTCTCAAAGATAGACCACAATTTAGGACACAAACTATCTACAAGATCAATAAAACCTGAAAGATTTCAAAAAATATGAGTAAATATGATAAAATAATTTGGAGGAATAGCAAGATAAAAAACTAACATCCAGAATTAGATGGCATTTTTATGCACAAATAATGAATAATCAGAAAAATAAACAAAAAACCTATCCCATTTACCATTGCAACAAAACAGTTAAGATACCTAGAAATAAACTTAACCAAATAGATAAAAGACCTGTTCTCAGAAAACTACAAAATATTGAAAAAAGAAATAGAGAAAGATATTTAAAAAATGAAAACATATACCATATTCATGGATTGGAAGAATAAACATCATTAAAATGTCCCTACTACCCGAAGCAATCTATAGATTTATTGCAATCCCTATTAAAATGCCAATGGTATATTTCACAGATATAAAATAAATACTGAAAATGTTTATATTAAACCAAAAAGACCCTGAATAGCCACAGCAATCTTGGGAAAAAAAAGAAGAACAAAGTTGGAGGGATCACAATTATGTATAGTAGGTTATACCTCAAAATCACTGTAATCAAAACAGTCTGGTACTGATACAAGAATAGCCATTTGGTTCAATGGAAGATAACAGAGAACCCAGAAATTGACCAAAGACATTATGCACAATTAATATTTTGACCCGGCCCGCAGGTCGAGCAACGAGGACTCTAGAGGGGGAGTGAGGATGAGGAGGGACAAGAGACACTAGAAATGGAGACAAGACAGGGCTCTGATCAAGTCTCGTTTATTCAGGGAAAATCCACAGGGGAAGAAGCAGAAAGACAAGATCATTTGTTGCCAAGAGATAAGTTTGTGGTAACCACCAGGAAGCAATTTCAAGTAAATATCATGTGTGGAACAAAAGATAAACAGAGCATAACTGGCTGAGTAAATGGTTACTTAAAGGAATGCAGAAACATTGTATACAGAGGTATCCTGTGTTGGGGCAGGAGATGGCAGAGCAGATTGTAACAACATGGATGCCATGCAAATAGTCTCCCACAATATTTGACAAAGGAGGCAAGAGCATACAATGGAGCAATAACAGTCTAGTCAATAAATGGTGTTGGGAAAATTGGACAGGTACATGCAAAAAAAAAAAAAGAAAGAAAGAAAACAAAAGAAACTAGACCGCCAACTTACTTCATATACAAGAATAAACTCAAAATGCATCAAATACTTAAATGTGACATGTGAAACCATAAAAACCCTAAAATAAAATGTAGGCAGCAAAATCTCAGACATCACATGTAGTAAAATTTTTACCAATACATTGCCTAGGCAAGAGAAACAAATAAAAAATAAAAAATCAATAAATGGGACTACATTAAAAAGTTTCTGAATTGCAAAAGAAACCAGCATTAAATGAAAATGAAACCCACTGTATGAGAGAACATATTTGGCAATGATACATCGGGTGAGGGATTCATTTTCAAAATATATAAAGTACTCATACAAATAAACAAAAGGAAGACAATCCAACTAAAAGTGGGCAGGAGACATGAATAGACACCTCTCTAATCAGGACATACAAATGTTCAAGAGTCATATGAAAAAATGGTCAGTGTCACTACTCATCAGTGAGATGATATGGAGGGACCTGGAGAGTTTTATTCTAAGTAAAATAAGCCCATCAGAGAAGATAAGTACTCTATAACCTCACTTTTTGTAGAATATGTTAAACAAAATATGCTAACTAAAAAATAAATCTGAAGACATGGAAGCAGTGAACAGACTGACTGGCAAACTTCAGAGGAAAGGGTATTGGTGCGGCGTGGTGGGGGAGGGCACTACCACCTTCACCCCACTATTTCCTTCCTGTGGTGGTGGGGTGGGGGAGTAGAAGAGAGTATAGGGGAGTAAATGGTAGTAAAAAAAATTAATTAATTTAAAAAAAGAATGTAAAGAAATTTGGAAACCCAAAAGTTTGAGAACCACTTTTTAAAAAAAATTGATTTAGAGAGAGAGGGAGAGAGAGAGAAATATCTGTGAGCAAGAACACTGTTTGGCCTCCCCCTGCATGCCCTCCTCTGGGGTTTGGCCCACAACCTGAGCATGTGCCCTGACCAGGAATCGAACCGGCGACCTCTTGGTCAATACTCAATCACTGAGCCACACTGGCCAGGTGAAAACCACTTATTTAAGAGAGTACATACATATTTATAAATTTAAATTTATATAAATGAAAAATATATTTAATGCCAATTCTTCCAAATTGAAATGCTGTTTAAATCACTTCACTTTTGCCCTGCCAGTGTGGCTTAGTGGTTGAGTGTCTGTCTACCCATGTACCAAGAGTCTGGTTAGATTTCCGATCAGGGCACATGCCCAAGTAGTGAGCACCTATCATCAGTAAGGGGCATGCAGGAGGCAGCCAATGGACGATCTCTTTTATCAATGTTTCTGTCTCTCCTTTCCTCTCTAAAATCAATAAAGAAAAATAAATAAATAAATAAATAAATAAATAAATAAATAAATAAATAAATAATAAATAAATAAATAATCACTTCACCTTTTTTGGAAGCATATAATATTTTACTTATGTTTAATGATGGCAGAGTTATCAAATGATATTTTTAGTCTTTCTCATAAAGAGAAAAAGGTTAAAATTCAGAAATACAAAAACTATGCATTTTTAATTTTGAGAAACATAATTTCTAAAATCCAACAGACAGCCCTGGCTGATTTGGCTCAGCGGTTAGAGCATTGGCCTGCGGTCCAGAGAGACCCGGGTTCAGTTCCCGCTAAGGGCATGTACCTCGGTTGCAGTTTGTCCCCGGCCCTGGTTGGTCGTGCGGGTGGCAGCCACTCGATGTGTCCCTTTCACATCGATGTTTCTCTCTCTCTCTCGTCCTCTCTCTCCCACTCTACCTGAACAAAAAATGGAAAAATGTCCTCGGGTGAGGAAAATAAATAAATAAATAAATAAATAAATAAAATAAAATGCTTTAAAAAAATAAAATAAAATAAAATCCAACAGGCAGATTATATACTCACTCAATCCAGAAAGCATCTGGTTAGGTATATACATTTAGAAAATTAAGCAGACTGTAGAAAAAATAACAATTTGTAATATTATAAATAATTACATGTTAAATGGCTCAACTATAATCCTTTACATCATCCATTAATGTCCCAGTATTTTTGCAACAGTTATTTTAAATTAAAACGGACTACAAAACAACTTAACTTTTATTCTACACTATAGTAATTGATCCTACAGTGAGATTTATTATGCAATCACGGTAGTCAATGGCATTTACAACTAGAGTAAATTAAGGTAAATGAAGAAGAAAATTGCCTTCTTTGTAACGTTTAGCTCATTATAGGATTAAACCACTATGTCAATCCATGTTCATCAATAGAAATTACGGTGCTTGTTGACATAATTGAATCAAAATATTATCTCCAATAAACAGACTCTGTTACACAAGCATAGAAACTATTGTGTTTTTTTAAACTGATTTGCTTTCCAAGTACTTATTAAAATGGATATTTTAAAGTGGATAATTTGCAACACTACTGTTTATTTTCTTTTTTGCATTTTAATATAAAGAGAGAATTGAAATTGTATTCTGTAGCTCCAGGGTAACTTTTTCCTTTAAGATTCTTTTTAAAATTTATATTGTGCTTATCTCTACTCATCAGTTTAATTAGAATCACCATGATTAATTCAAAAGATTAAATATAGATTCTTGAGGAAACTATACTAGTGATATTTATAGATTCTAATTCTGAATATAACATAATTGCTTACTAATAGACTAACATTATTTTACAGGAACTAATAATATTAAATATAGCAGTGGGGGTAGTAATAGTAGTAATACTGTCAACACTGAAAAATCTTTCATGAAGGATATTAGGAGATCTCTTTTTCTTTAAGAAAAGACAGGATGTGGTAATAAGTCAGAACTTAATTGGACATACTCCAGTATTAAATCAAATAGTATCATTAATAGAATATTATTTAATATTTAGCATATATCCTTATTTATTAGGTGACGGCAGTGTAACTCTAAATGGCAAGTTAGACAGCTTTCTGAAAAATATTGCTCTGATGTAATTCCCTAATACTTATTCATTCTGTTTTAGCTATCCAGATCTACATGCTGTTCTTCAAATAGATTAGCCACACTTCTCCAAAAGGCCTTAGCACTTGCCACTTGCTGTTTGTTTTTCTGCTTGGAATCCTCTTTCTTCAGTAGTCACTTGGTTCAGTCACTTATGTATTCTTTTCTTGAACATCACTTTTTCAGGAAGGAACTCAACATGTCCTTTCCGTCTTCATAGTACTTAGCAATATCCAGTTAATGATAGATAGATGATAGATAGAACACTTTTGTATATTTTATATCTCCTCACAGGAATATAAAATCTTGGAGGACAGGAAAATTAGCCTCTTGCAAGTTTTTTTGTTGTTGTTGTTTTATCTCAAGCACACAAACCCAGACCATGGAAGGAACTCAAGAAATATTGGGTGAGTTTGAGATTGATATAATTTCAGACTACACAACTAAATGACATAGAAAAAAATATTCCGTGGGGCATAAGGAGCAAGATATAATCTCTAGTGATTTTATGAAAACAGAAACATTTTCAGTCTCCAACAAAAATCCATTCAATTTTTATTTTAAGAGATATCTAAGTAAAAGCAGGAATTTCTATTAGTTGTCTTTTTCCCCTCAGAATTTAGTGGTAAATTACATTTATTATGAAAATAATTAATTCTATCCTGTCAAACATGAATGAAGTCAAAAATCAAAATTGAAAAAGGAAAAAAACGTAACAGTAAAATTCTAACTTGTGCTCTATCACATATCTGATCTCAGCCAGCTGTTTCCCATTCCCCAGAAGTAATCACATTAAAAATGTGAACAAAGCATTGTGGTAATTTTTCAGGCATATAAAACATATATTTATATATTGCAGGAGTATTATAATTGGCAGTTTAGAACTTTACTTTTATTTTTACTTCATTAGCCCTCAAATTTTTCATCTTTGACCACATGGTCTAAAAATCTGTATAGTATTCCACAAATTTACCTATAGTACATCATTAATGTATTTTTAAAACCCTTAACAGATATTAAAGTACTTTCATTTATTAATTTTATTCCTAATGCTGGAATTTTTTAATATTTCAGACATTATACATCTCAAATGCATGAGTGCTAAAATAACATTCTTGTTTGAGTTTATTTTAACTCTAAATTCTAGTATTATAATGGTTAAGTAAAAAATATATGCCTTTTCATAGGTACTGAAGATTTACAGATATGCTTATATATATTTTATTTTTATTTCTGTGTCATATTTTATTTTTTTATTAATTTATTTTTGTTACAGATGTTTCTCTTTTTTCCCAGTTGATACCCTTTTCCCAATTCTGCCCCATCCCCCTTCATTGTTGTCTATGTCCATTGGTTAAACATACACGCATATAAGTTCTTTGGTTTATCTCTTCCCACCCCCGTCTTCTGAGGTTTCTCCATCTTTACTCTACTTCTATGTCTCTAAGTCTATTTTGTTCATCAGCTTATTTTGTTTATTATATTCCACAAATAAGTGAGATCATGTAATATTTGTCTTTCCCTGATTGGCTGATGTCACTTAGCATAATACTCTCCAGGTCCCGCCATGACATTTCAATGCATAAGAGACCTTTCTTTCTTACAGCTTCTTGGTATTCCATTGGGTATATGTACCACAGATTTTTTATCTACTCATCTATTGATGGACATTTGGACTGTTTCCAGACCTTAGCTATTGTAAAAGTGTGCTATGAACATAGGGGTGCATATATTCTTTCTGATCGGTGTTTAAGACTTCTTAGAATATATTCCTAGAAGTGGGATCACTAGACCAAATAGCAGTTTAATTTTTAATTTTTTGAGGTAACACCATATTGTCTTCCATAGTGGCTGCACAAGTCTGCATTCCCACCAGCAGTGTACTAGATTCTCCTTTTCTCCACACCCTCGCCAGAACTTGTTATGTGATGATTTGTTGATAGCAGCCATTCTGACAGGTGTGAAGTGATACCTCATAGTCATTTTAATTTGTTTCTCTCTGATGGTTAGTGATGTTGAGCATTATTTCTTATATCTCTTGGCCATTTGTATGTCCTGTATGAAGAGGTCTCTATTTAGATCCTCTGCCCATTTTCTAATTGGATTCTTTTTCTTCCTATTGTTGAGTGGTATGAGTACTCCATATATGCAGATTTTAACCCCTTATCTGATGTATCGTTGGCATTGATGCTTTCCCGTATATTGGGTTCTTTCTCCATTTTGATGGTTGTTTCTTTGGCTCTGCAGAAGCTTTATAGTATTATTTAGTCCCATTTATTAATTTTCTCCTTTGTTTCTCTTGCCCAAGGCATTGTATCAATAAAAATTCTGCTACATGTGATGTCTAAAATTTTGTTACCTACATTTTCTTCTAGGATTTTTATGGATTCACTAGTCACATTGAAATA
The DNA here is from genome assembly GCF_014108415.1 of Molossus molossus. Lineage (NCBI taxonomy): Eukaryota > Metazoa > Chordata > Mammalia > Chiroptera > Molossidae > Molossus > Molossus molossus. The sequence goes on along the minus strand of NW_023425401.1, from coordinate 82,017,730 downwards.
TTTATCCATTTTGAGTTCATTTTTATATATGGAGTAATTTGGTGGTCTAGCTTAATTTTTGAATTTTTTTATTTTGGCATGTAGCTGTCTAATTTTTCCAATACCATTTATTGAAGAGGCTGTCTTTACTCCATTGTATGCTCCCGCCACCTTTGTCAAATATTAATTGAGCATAATATCTTGGGACAATTTCCGGGTTCTCTGTTCTGTTTCATTGATTTATATGTCTGTTCTTGTGTCAGTACCAGGCTGTTTTGATTGTAATGGCTTTGTAGTATAACCTGATGTCCAGTATTGTGATCCATCCTACTTTGTTCTTCTTTTTCAAGATTGTTGTGGCTATTTAGGGTCTTTTTGGTTCTGTACAAAATTTTGGAGTATTTGTTCTAGTTCTGTGAAATATGTCATTGGTATTTTTATGGGGATTGTATTGAATCTATAGATTGCTTTGGGTAGTATAGACATTTTAATGATGTTATTCTTCTAATCCATAAACAATGTATATGCTTCTACTATTTTATATCTTCTTCTATTTCTTTTTTCTCTAAGTACAGGTCATTTACTTCTTTGGTTAAGTTTATTCCTAGGTATCTTAGGTTTTTTTTTATTTATTTTTTCTTCAATGGTAAATGGCATTGTTTTTTTAGTTTCTCTTTCTGTGAGTTTATTATTGGTGTATAAGAATGTTTTAATTTCTTGATGTTAATTTTGTATCCTGTTACTTTGCCAAACTTGTTTATTAAATCTAGTAGATTATGAAATCTAGTGGTCTTTAGGGTTTTCTATGTACAATATCAAGTCATCTGCAAATGATGACAGTTTCACTCCTTCTTTTCTGATTTGGATCCCTTTTATTTTTATTTCATGTCCAACTACTGTGGCTAAGACTTCCAGAACTATATTAAATAAGAGTGGTAAAAGTGGGCATCCCTGTCTTGTTCCTGTTCTTGAGGGAAATGCTTTTTGTGTTTGCCCATTGAGTATGATGTTGCTGTAGGATTTTTTCATATATGGCTTTTATTATCTTGAGATATGGTTCCTCTATTCCCACATTGCTGAGCTTTTTTATCAGAAAGGTGTACTAGATTTTGTCGAATGCTTTTTCGGCATCTATTGATATGATCATATTGTTTTTATCTTTCATTTTTTATGTGGTGTTATCACATTTACTGTTTTGCAACTGTTTTACCAGCCCTATACCCCTGGGATGAATCCCACTTGGTCATGGTGAATAATGTTTTTTTGTGTATTGCTGGCTCGAATTTGTTAACATTTTGTTAAGGATTTTGATTACTTCATGTCATTCCCTTCTGGCCTGTAGTGTTCTTGTTGAGATCAGCAGATAGCCTTATGGGAGTTCCCTTGTAGGTAACCTTTTTGATGTCATATTTTATGAAGTGTTATATGCTGAATTATTTCCATCAAATATGTGTTGAAATTCTAACACTTCTATCTTAGAATGTGACTTTAATTAGTTTAGAAATAGAACATAAAAGATACTTGCAGAGGTAATCAATTTAAAATGAAATCAGCAGAGTGGACCCTAAAGTTGTTATGTCTGCTGTCCTTATGAAAAAGAGAAATGTAACTAACTGAACTACCCTGCCAGGGACCCAACAGATTTTCTGATATATATTACCTGACGATATATATGCTTTTATTGATTTGAGAGAAAAAGGAAGGTGGAGAGACAGAGACAGACAGCAAGAGGGGGAAAGAGAGAGAGAGAGAGAGAGATCAACATGAACATGAGAGAGAAACATCAATCAATTGTCTACTGTACTCTCCCCAACCGGGGATGGAACCCACATCCTAGGTATATGCCCTAACCAAAAATCAAACCTAAATTTTTTGATGTACAGAATAATACTCCAACCAGATGAGCAATTTGGCCAGGGCTCTGATGTTATAATATGTATAGTTTCCTAGGCTGCTGTAAAAAGTTACCACAAACCTAGTGACTTTAAACCTCAGAAATTTATTTTCTCATAGTTCTGGAGATCAGCATTCAAAATCAAGGTGTGGGCAGGGCTTTCCTCCTTAGAGATGTTCTAGAGGAAATCTGTTCCATTCTCTTATCACTTGTGGTGGTTGCTTGTTTTGAGTTTGTGACTAAATACTCCAAAATCTGTCTCTGTTCTAACATCACCCATTTTGTTTGTCTTCTCTGTGTGTCTCTTATATAGTCACATGTCATTGGCTTTAGGGTCCACTTGGATACTCCAAGATAATTTTCTTATCTCAAAATCCTTAATTACATCTGCAAAAAACCTTTTATTTAATTAAGGAAGTATTCACTGGTTCTAGGGATTAAGATATGAACATATCTTTTGGGGAGACTACCATCAAAACACTAGAGATTATTACTAAAATTTTAGACTAAAAGGAATATAATCTCAGTTATATGTGTAAGCCAATAAACAAAATAAACTGACAAACAAAATAGAACCAGAAGTATGGACACATGAAATAAGCTGGGGCCAGAGAGGAGAGGGATGTAGGGATTATTGGATGACAGAAGGTGAAGAGATTAGGCAAATGACTTCTATGAGTATCTCATAGACATAGACAACAGTGCAGTGATGGCCAGAAGGAGGTGGGTGGAAACTGGGTGGAGGTGGTAAAATGGGGCAAGTAATGGGGGCATCTGTAATAGTGTAACCAATAAATAAAAAATAAAATAAATGTTAAAATTATTAATTTGATTGATACACCATGTCTGATACTGCAGGCTCTATAAGATTAAAGCTTGAATCTATTTACTTCACTCCACTCAATTTTATTGAGAGTTAATTGACATAGACCATTGTGTAATTGTTTGTGTTGAAATAATTTCAAACAATTCTTGCAAGGTAATACTTTCTTAGACAAAGCAAGGAATACTAAGTTGTACAGAAATAATAAAAATAAATACATTATAAGTAATGAGCCTCTGATGGTTTCACAAGTTTGCGTGTATTTCTTTTCTTCTAACTAGTACTTGAATTTGGTTTGGATTCTTACATCAAGTCTTAAAACACTTGAGCAAAATCAATTGGCCTTGCTTGGAAAAGCAGTATTTCTTTGTCCCAGGACAGGCGGTTCTACCGCTCAAGTTTCAAATTTCTGCAAAGTTATGTTAAGACAAATATTTTAGCTGATTTTTCCATCCTGTCTTCACTGTCTGATCAATGTTTTAATTTTTACACCAGAGCGGACATACCTTCCATCTTTGCTAAATGTAATTTCCCTGTATTTTTAAAGCTGTTTTGCAGTAAAAATTAATTTTAACATACCACTCCCCAATATTAGATGACTACCATGCAGATTAGTTGATATTAACTTCATCCCCATCTTTAGGGGAAGCAACTGTAGAAATCACCTCCCATTCTCCCAATGACTTGTTGATTTATCCAGATTTAAGTCCATGAGAACACTTTTTATTTTATTTTATATTTTTAGAGAAAGAGATAGAAATATCAATGTGAAAGAGGTACATCGATCAGCTGCCTCTTGCATGCCCCCCACTGGGGATCGAGACACAACCCAGGCATGTGCTCTAATGGTGAATCAAACCGCGACCTCTCAGTTCATGGGATAAAGCTCAATCCACCAAGTTACAATAGCCAGGAGTCAATGAGAACATTTTAACATAATATATTTGGTAGCTTTTCATTTCATCCTATTTTTTATCATTGAAACAGCATTTTCCAAGATTATGTTTATTTAAATTACTTTTTAGAGATATAGTAAATGATAGGTTTTAGTTCTACCAAAATTGCATGTAGAGTTTACAGAAACTTTTCTATTAACCTCCAAAGACAAGGGGTAATTTATAAACTCTTCCCCACCTACAATACTATTTCTACTCCTTGAGTTATATTCTTGTTGATTTTTCCGTCATAAATCTGACTAGTAAAACGATTTATTTGACATTCCCCAGTAGATCATTACTTTGTACACTGAAAAACACTTGTACTGTCAAAGATTGGTGGTGATTATTTTAGGAACCAATCAACTTGGTTTTAGTAAGTTCTGAATATGCAAAACATGATAGAAAATTAAATGTTAATATTTATAAAACTTCTGCTAAGAAGAAAAATTGAATAAACAACATAGAAATAAACTGGTACTAAATGCCTATGGTTACCTATTAACAATATGTGATATGTTATTACATGTGTAAAATTAATTGAAGCCATAATTTTAATTAATAATTGCCATATAACTAAAAACATACAGATACTAGTGTTTCAATATATTTTTAAAAAGAAAATATATGAAAACCAGATTAGTCAACTGAGCATATATAGTTTACTATTTTATTAAAATATTGTGAATGTAGATGTTTCACTCTGTTTGAATATAACACTTTAGAGTAAGTGAAGTGCCCTACTATCTCAACTACATCTACTCTCTTAACTATATACTTAAATAATGTGCTACAGATAGTTAAATTTTCTAAGATTAGAAATTGAGTTGTTAAACTGCCAACAGAAAGATTATATAAAGAGTCCCTCCAGCTCTATCCTGAAAATAAAGACCACTTTTAAATATTCTGTGAGGAGAAAGGCACTCAAATAAAGCATTCATGATTTTTTTGTATATTCACATTTTTATTGCTTTTAATAATCTATTGACTAAAAAAGATAGAAATACATGAGTTTTTATGAATAAAAAGTATAAAAATGTACCAACTTTATTGTTTCCCCCTTCAGATGTGATTATAAAATAATATTTTTTAGTGCATGATGGTATTTATAGACACTCCACTTAACTGTCAGTTATCTACTGTAGTGAAGTTAGAATTCATCCCAACTTTCTAAGTTGCTTAATTGGAGAAATAATAAGTATCAGATAGCACCAGAAAAACAACTTTGAAGGAAACTCAGGGGAAATATATCCTAACTGGTTTGGAAGAAGAAAATGGTACATCGGAAAATATTCTGACATTTTATTTTTGAAAATAAAAATGAGTTAAAAGTATGTGAGAGGGGATTGAAGTAGAAAATAAAAAGTAGTTTGTTAGATTTGTCTGTTTTCTATCAGAAAAGGAGAGGTGTTAATGAAGGAAATAAAATAATGTCTTCTGTCTTCTACTGTGACTGAAAATGGAGAGAGAAGATCTCAGAAGGCATCACATAAGGCAGATAGTGAGGTCCGCAAAACATCTGTCGCAGAATCAGCTGAGGGCTTGCTAAAAATGCAGAGTTCAGGGTCTTACTCCAAGGCAACTGAATCAGAAATCCTAGGATTTTTGGCCTAAAATTTGCATTTTAACAAGATCCCTGTGGGTTTTATATACACACTAAGTTTGAGTAGCAGTACTTTAGGCAGAAGTTTATCAGAGAAATCATTTCACAAGGGAAACTAGTGCCCCCTTCAAGAGATTTGTGTGTGTGTTTGAGGGGGGACCAGGCTAGTCATTCAATTATGATTAACACTAGGGACATAGTTGAAGTTAAATCCTGCAAAGTAAAGACTTTTATATGTGCTGTAGATCAATGCATGGGTTTAATCTATTTTAAGTACTATCAAGTGGAAAAAGAACAGACTATTGGGAAAATGTTTGGTATTTTCTTCAGACTGGCTGAGTTAAAGTAATATTCTTAATCTTCAGAATAAGACAGAGGCAAGGGGAATTATTTTTTTCTGTTTAAGAATTTACTATAACAAACTATAGAAATGATCCCTGAAGTGGGATGGGAAGGAAGATGTCAATGGGGGGGGAAAGGAGAAACATCTGTAACAAAAACAAATTAATAAAAATAAATAAATAAAATAAGATCTAGAAACTGAGAGAAAAAAGAATTTACTATAATAAGCTAATAATATTCATAAAAATAGTGCATTGGCCAATGGGTTGGATTAAGCAATAATAAGAACTTCTACTGAGATAAGGAGGATGTGATGAGATATAAAATGTGGACTAAGATAATCATTTTCCAAATTTGAAACTGAGTTCAAAGACCCTATGACTCTCAGTCCAGGCTAAGCACCATTTTTAGTTATTTTTTTCCTCCCAGGACAAGGATGATTTATTCCCCTGAATGAGCACGGCTGCCCAATTTCTTAACAGATGCCTTTCCACAGTATGATGTGCAAAGATACATTGTACTTGCAACCAACACTTTCCTGGGGAGTCTGAGGAATAGGACTTACCCATGGCAGTGTGGAGCTGTGCCTGGCAAACCCCTCACAGTACCAGGAGGTGCCCTTGGATGAGGCAGTGAGTCTGAGGCTACCTGATATGCCTTCCGGAACAGAGAGCTCTTTAGTGCCACCCTCCTGCCCAAGCACAACTTCACAACAAGTGTCCTAATCCTACAGATCAACATGATCAAGGATTTGGCTGCATGTAACAACTGCCTGCCCAGCCCAGCACACTATGGACTGCCAAGGTTAACTGCTTCAGGGGCTCCAAGCACCACAGCACCCTCATTGCCTGCCACCGTGCCTGCCCCCCATGGCTGACCTCAACAGCTTCCTTGGTCTGATTTCCTATGGGTGAACTTTTTGGTGGAGGATGACACTAGTGGGAGTGTGGTAGTCAGTCACCCTGTTATATGGCAGCTGGAGAACCCAGGCCAGGCCCCTGAAGCAGAGGACAAAACGATGTGAGAGATCCTGGTATTGGAGTGGGACATGAGACCTCTCAACCCACGGTCCAAGGCCAAGAAGCTGATGAATACAGCAGCACTGACTAGAGTGCCCTGACGTGTGCCCATGGACAGTGTGTGTATGGGGGGGGGTGGGCGAGCTCTGGTGGAGGTAACAGAGGACACTGGTTGTGAGTTGGCCAACGCACAGGTTCTGCAGATGTCTGAGACCTGTGAAGCTGTGTCTGTGGCTAGCAAGAAAAGCTTGGACACTGGATGGGTGTGGACTTCTGGTGGTGCTGCAGGCCTCTCTTTACCTTGTGGGCTCCACTGCTGTCCACAAGGAGTGCCTTTGAGCAGGTCTAAGACTGGAGGGTACCCAGCCCAGCTGAAGAGGCACTCCTGAGCTGTAGGCAGGGGCAGCAGATTAGGGGAAACAGGGCACCCTTGGCTGCCATCTGCGGTACTGGCCTGAGTGTATGCACTTCCTTTTCCCCTTTGCACCTCTGTCTCACCCACCAGTTACGTCCCGACTGGCTGATAGAAATATCTGACCTCATGGCACTGCACGCCCTTGTGCAAGACCCACGCATTACCAGTACCTTGCTGGAGGGCAGCCACAGTCCTGGTGGGCCAGGAGCTGGGTGTCACCTCCACTGAGGTGCCTTCCTGTTGTTTAACTACATCCTAGCAAATAGGCCCTGCCCATGATGGATGACAAGCTCTTCATGCTAGAGCTTCAGTAAAGCCAGTGATGGGCATATCACTTGCCTGAACCAGGGCACTGCCCACTCTGGGGAGGTCACAGCCACATTCTGGGCACAGTCAGCCTTTCTTGTTCCAAAGCAGGGGGTGACCTGCTCCCTTCTTTGTCCTTCTTTGGCCATACCCTGGCCCCCACTGAGCTCCACAACTACTGTGACCTCAGCCGAACAGTGGGCACTGTCCTGCCAGCAGAGAAGCAGGATGCCCAGCTCAGCATGGTGGTGAGTGGGGAAGGCACTGAGGGGTTGCCCCTGCATGTGACTCTGCACCCCTTTGATCCGTGTCTGTTGGGGCTGCCATAATGTGGTCCAGGCTTCAGGCACCACCTGACTAGGGCTGCCTCCTGCTTTCACATCGGTTGTCACCCTCCCATCTAGCCCTGCCCAGAGCTCACCAACCATGAAGGCCAGCATGGGTGGTGAAGGGTATTGGACAAACAGTATGAGGGCAGTGGGTGTGTGATGGGCAAGTTCAAGCAGGCATAAAAGGAGACCTGGAAGGAGGAGGCAGAGGATAGGGAGAGAGAGGGGCAAGAGACAGAAATAGTCCTTGCTCTTTAGCAGGTCACCAACCTACAGCTAGGCATGTACACACTGCTGGGCATCTTTTGTCTGGCCATCTTCATCTTCATGGTCAATGATGTGGTGTTTCTGCTGCACATCCTGTGCAAGGAGCGTTAGGCAGTGCCACAGAACTTGCCTCCCCTCCGCCCCACAACTGGGTCTGGCTGGGAACTGACCAGAATTAACTGATCCACCAGCTTGACCAGTAGTTACCTAGCTCACCTAAAGGGAAGTGGGGTTGCCTCTTTAAGAGTAGGGGAGGGGAGGCCCTGACCCTGGCCCCTGCACCTGCTGGGGCACCACCAGCTCCACCAGCACACTGGACTGGAAGAAGCTGGGGATCAGCAGAAGCACAGAGTTTGTGACCATTTGCACCAGCCCCTGCAGCCCAGCTGCCCAAGGAGCCCTGGGGCCCCTGCTGTGTAGTCCATCCTGGTGACAAGTAAAAAGAATATCTGCTGGTTGTGTGAGGACATTGGGCTGAAGGACACTGAGGAGCTTCTCAGCTACATGGAGAGTATCTGAGGCAGCTCCTGACCCCTCCCTAGCATGCCTGCCCCATTTTTGTCAGGCTGGCAGCCTCCTGCTCATGCTCTAGTGCTTGTTGATTCAACTGTCCTGCCTGATTCGTCACAAGAACCCCCAACCAGACCCTCTGACTGTCCCTTGTGATGGACCACAGTCATGAGGAAAGGCTCATGTCATTCTATTGTTGGGTACAGAATAAATAGACAAAGGACCTCCCTCAAAATAAAGTACATAGGGATGGTGAAGATAGGGAAAAAAGCAAGAAGGAGAAAGGAGATATCTACAAATAGGGAAGGAAAAAGATGTACATTAACCCTACATGCTTCTTTTCATAGCATGCCTTAGGTAAGTTGAAGTAGATAAAGTAGCAAAGGGAAATGGATGGATTAACGGTGGTCCTATTAGGCTGGGCTTTGGGAATTGTGTCTTCTACCTCAGCTTTCAAGCATAGCATAGAAATCTTATGTCCAAGCATTTCAAAAGATTATATGTGCTAATATCACAGGATTCTCAGAGAAGAATATGGACCAAATTTGGAGGCATCAATTTTTGTTTTTCAGATCTTTTAAGAATATTGAGTGGGTATAAGTAGAGAGGAAGTGCTATTAAATATTTCATAAATATGTTTCTAGTCTATCAATATTATAGAAATTCAGTAAAATTAATTTTATTTAATGGAAAAAATTATATTTTTGCACACCGCAAATAGTGGTTACAATTTCATACCTTTGAACATTATTCAAAGTACTATATAAGATAACACAGAGAATGGTAAAGCATTCTCCTCATTCTCAAACCATTAATAGACAAACATGTGAATAAGTGCATTATGGCATGGTAAGAATTATTTTTAAATATATAAGCAAAATGTTATAGGAGCAGAGTGAGGAAGTATTTTCTATTACAACCCCTACCTCAAGTATCAACACCAATATTAATATCATTAATATCCTCACCACTATTAACACCCCCACCATCACTGCCCACATTATAATCATTCTCATCATCAACACTATTCTAACAACCACTACCACTACTACCCCAAACCACACCAACATCCCTGACTACAGACTTTTCTACATGTCCATAATTTAAAAAAGAAAAAGAAATTTCAGATACTATCATAGTTTTTATTTCCAGTGTGCGAGAAGCTTTCAAAATTAATCCAAAATGTTTTTCTTTATTTTGCCTTAATATTTGTGCTATTAATGTAAGTTAGCTCACCTAAATGTTTCTATAACTTAGCACACCTGGAAGTAAATTATCTGCCTTGCTCAGTCTGACTTTAGCATAGTCACTATTTTGTTGTTTGCACTTGGTTATTTATGTAGCTGATATAATGTTCTAAATTTTATTAGCCTACAAATTCAGATGTGCAACAAGAAATTTATACAACTTCTATATTTCACTATGACAGTCTATGACAATATTGAAATATGCCTGCAAAAAAGCAACTATAGAATTGGAACATGATAGAAAATCAACTTCCTGAATGTACTGGAAAGTAAGCAATAGCTAACTGCCTTTTGGGGAATGAGTACATGAAGGACAGTATAAAGAGAATTATACAAATCATTCCCCCACTCCACAGCAGCTGGCATGTCATATGGCATGCACAGTGTTCTTACATGGGAAAAGTTTGAACACACCATGAACACTGAACAAAATAAAGAAATCCTGGAAAGAAAGACTAGAGAAGAGATTATCAAACTCAGCCAAGAAAATTCCCTTTTGAAACAAAACAGCACTATTGAAGAAATACAACAATCTGGTCTCCTCAATCTAATATTCACAATGTTGGGGGTACAATCCAGAAATACATTCTCAATAAAAAAGAAAATCGATAAAGTGTGACCCTGTAATGAACCAGATGTTTCAATTAACTGACAAGGATTTAAAAGCATCTTTTATAACTAACTATTCTCAATGTAGGTAAATAAAAATGTTTGATAAATAATAATCTCAACAGAAAGAGAGTGGATTTTGGCTGATAATAATAAACAATAAAAATAGACATTTTATAACTTACAAATTGTGAAAAGTAGATGATTTTATATAGTCAACTTGAAATAAAGTAAGGATAAAGTGAATTTGAAGATAGATTAATATAAATTATCAAGGCAAATTCCAGCCAGAAGAAAATAAAAATAAAGAACAGAGGTTCGAAGACCTACTAGATAATAGAAAATAATCATTGAACATTCTACACACATGTAGTCATTACACATTACATAACTGGAATACCAGAGTGAAGAGTGAGTGACATAAATTTGGAACAACAATTTGAAGAATTATTCTCCAAACTTTTGCAAATTTGACAAGAAATTTCCATACCTACGATACTAAACCAAAAGCAAACATAATAAACAAAAAGAAGCTCAAGCTTGGCAGCATCATAATCATACTGTTGAAAGCCAGAGATGAAGAGCAGCTATTGAAAGAGACAAATGAAAAAATTACATCTTACATACAGTTTATAACAATTTGATTAACTTTTCATCAAAATCCATAAAGAATAAGAGAGAGTAAAACAATGTTACTATGTTTTAAGAAAATGTCAATGCAGAATTCTATATCTAGTTAAAATATCCTTCAAGAATAAAGGTTTATTATAGTCATTTTCAGATTAAGAAAACTAAAGAATTAATTTTTAGCAGACCAGAACTATAAGAAACAATGCAGAAAGCCTATGGACAGAGAAAAAAAAATGATGCCAGGTACAAACTCCAGTCTTCAGAAAATAAAGAAGTTTTGTAATAGTACTAAATACAAAAGAATATTTTCTTTTGACTTTTTTTCTATAAATAATGTCTCAGTTAATTCTTTATAACCATATAAATGCTAAAAATTATTATTTTGTGATGTTCATAATGTACATACAAATAATGCATATAAAATGTGTATGGTGTTATATAATTCAATCAGAAAAGATAATATTTTTCACAAACTCTGAGACACGGAATAGGAAAATAATGAATCTTGATTCTTTTTATACCTTGAACAAAAATGTAACTCAAAATTTGTCACTGACTTAAATGTAAAAGCTAAAACTATTAAAATTCTAGAAGAAAATGGGAATGAAATTGTGTTATTTGATGAGATCAGAAGCTGAGGCACAACTTAATATCAAACAGGAGTGATTTAAAATATAACATTTATTTACCTTGTTTGTTGTAGAAAAGCCAATATTGACTCATCAAAGTGTGTTTCAGGAGGGGAGGTGGTAGAAAAGCCAACTTCTTCTTGAGATATAGAGATGAGTCTTATTTAAACAGTATACATTATTGGTTAGTGTGATAGATTATGGTTCACTCTATACATTTATACTTAGACTCTCTATAAAAAATACAATTTTCTGACTTTAACTAGACAATACATCATCTAAGTAGAGCTTTTTAGGACCAACTTCAAAGCACCTATTATTATTTTTTCTACTTTAGCACTTTGGAATATGTATACTTGTGTATTTTAACATTAAGGCTGGATACTTGATTATACAATGTGATTCACTGTGTTATTCTATTGTCCCACCACTTACTTAATTAGAACCATGTAACATTTGGTTAATTAGGAAAAAAGAATAAGTTAAAATACTTGAGAGAGATGTGATTTAATAACAGTATTCAAAATTCATTTAGGTATTTCTGTAAATCTATTTTGTTTTTATTTTTATAATATAAAAATGCATTGATTCACATTATATACATCTGGAATATCTATACTGATCATTTAGTCAAACCCCTCATTTTATACTTGTAAAAATTAAAACATAATAAATAATGAGACTATATTCAATCAATATTATAACATATTTTTCTTATGGTAAATTCTCCATATTTCATCTATTTTAATAAAAAGCATGCAGCCCAGCTGGTGTAGCTCAGTGGTTGAGAGTCGACTCAGGAATCAAGAGGTTGCCAGTCCAATTCCAGGTCAAGGTACATGCCCAGGTTGTGGGCCAATTCCCCAGTGGGGGTATGCAGGAGGCAGTCAATCAATCTTTTCTCTCATCAATGTTTCTATCTCTCCCTCTCCCTTCCTCCCTCTCTAAAATTAATAAAGAAAAAATTAAAATAAAAAATAAAAAACATGCATATTGAATATTTTGGGGAAGAGTTTAAATACTATATTCAAGTTAAATATAAATTAGAGGAATGCTAAATTAAACCTTAGACAAGGCTCTGATTCTTCACATTGTACTTGCACTTAATTTTGTTAATAGAGCACAGATTTATGAGCCACATTCACCAAAACATCTTATTATAAGAAGAGAAGTGGAACAAAGGTAAGGAAACTGAATAAGAGAGACTTCAGTCCCTCTACTTGCATTCTAAAAAAATAGCCATATAGACATTTAGGTATAGATATATATTATAATACTTATCATTTATTTCTTATAACCTTATTTGGCTTGAATTTTCAGTGTTTAAACTTCTTGTTCCACTCTGTTTTCAAAAATAAATTTTCTTCTCTATAACTCCATATCATTTTTACCACACTGTTTAAATTTGAGCAAAACTTTATAACCAAGAAAAAAAAAATAATAATTTTCTTTATCAACACTTTGGTTCTTTTATCTTTTAAAACTTTCTTATAATATTTAACATCTGATATTAATAAGATAGATTGCTTGCCCTTGCAAGGAGCCATTTTCTTTTGTTTCTGTATTTAGCTGAACTCTGCACTTTTCTTATAATTATTTTCTGCTGCTCCAGATAACACAAAAGTCACCTCCTCAATCATGATTTTTCCAATTTCTTCAGGTGTAAGTATCCACTGCTCCACTGAGTAGTATTTCTATTCTCTTTGCTCTCATCTTTAACATTTACTCATATAACCATACATATAATAAAGTCACACACAGAACAGTGTATCAAACAGACACGTAACACACATTTTTATAAGATGTCAACACTTGATTGCTATCAAAAATTTAAAAATTGCATGATGTCTCTACAGTACTTTTTTGATTATGATATCCTTTTTGTGCTGATTGGTTTATTTTGAAGCTAAAAAAACCCAAAAACTTAAAAACAAATTAAGTACATCAAATAAATATACATTTAAAAGTAGTAAAGTTATTTTCAAACACATAGAATAAAACCCTCAAACATACACGCACACACACCCAGGTATATATTAAGGAAGCAGAAAATAATAAAAATGTTTTCTTTACAAAATAATAAACTTTTATAAATATTCATTATGCATGATCAATACAAAATTAGATAGAACACTAACAATATAACTAACTAACCATATTCCTGATAGGAAAACTGACCATGACCATCAGGTAAAGTAACTCTGATGCTACATAATTTGGAAAGAAAGCAAAGTGGCAATAGTGGCTTTACAAATTATACTAGTCCCTTGGCTGAGACGCTGATTCCTGAGCACTTTGTATTTTCCTGCCTGGTTATTGAATGTAGTACGTAGAAATGATTTTCAAATTCTTGAACAGTGAAGGGATACCTTCCAACTTTGTAATTAAACAAACAAAGAAAATAGAGAATGGGAGTGGGGGTCAGGGAGAGGGTGTCTAGGGAGGGAAAGATAAACATTTGTAACAAAATAAATTAATTAATAAAACAAAACAAACAAAAATAGATAATGTTTTTGCAAATAAAAAATATGGAGATAAGCAACAGGTGTTAGTGGACAGGGCTATGGAAAATGAGATCTGTTCACAGATTTTTAAGAAACATTTATTGTATAATATTCTTTAGAAAAAGTTGTTTAGTTCTACATAACATCATAGTCTTCATGGTTAGAGAACTTATCTTGTCTTAGTATTTTACATGACACATTTTTAAGATTTATAGAAACAAAAAAATATATTTATTGAGAATCTACAAGGCAAAGCAAACTGAGGGACTATTGGCAACTTCCTCCAAAATATAAGGAAAATGTATTGGCATCATATTTGCAACCCTAACTGTATGCTAAATTAGGCTTTGAAATAGACAGTAAGTTCAAATTAATGACTAATACTCAATAGGGGATGGTTCTTACTCTCATAGACACAAGCTTATACACTTTCCCCATTTTTCTGGGTTTATAACAATAGGAACAAATATAAATAAGCAATTTAGGAAAGATTAACCACATTGAAATTGGAAGTTCTAAAATACAAGGTGGGGCAAAAATACGTTTACAGTTGTTCAAACGAAAAGTAATAAATATTGATACATGGATTAATTATGTTTTGCATACTCACAACTATAATCCTACTTTTGCCCTGCCCTGTATGTTTTCTCAATTTTCTGCTACTAAAAAGACAATCACTAGTTGTAAACATGAAAACTGAGAAAAAAAAAAATCATGATTATCTTAGTGTTAATACAAGTCCTATTCTGATACTTGAGTAAAATTGGAGGTTTAACAATAGCTTATTTTACTTATTCTTTATTTGTATTTGTTTTTTTTTAATGATTGCATTTATTGGCATTACATTGGATAATAAAATTATAGATGTTTCAAGTGTATAATTGCATAATATGTCACCTGCATATTGTATTATGTCTTCACCACCCAAAGCCAAGTCTCTTTCCATCAACATATATCCTCCGTTTATTCTTTTCTACCTCCTCCCAACCCTTTTTACCTCTGGTAGTCACCATAATGTTATATGTGTCTGTGAGTTTGTTTGTTTGTTTGTTTGTATGTTGTTTCTTAATCCTTTCACCTTTTTAACTCAGCTCCCCAAATCCCCTCTTCTCTGAAAGCTGTAGTCTCTTCTCTGTATCTACAGACTGTTTCTATTTTGTTAGTTTGTTTTGTTCATTAGATTCCACACATATGTGAAATCATATGGTATTTGTCTGTCTCTGACTGGATTAATTCACTTAGCATTATACTGTCCAGGTCCATCCATGCTGTCACATAAGGTAAGATTTTCTTTTTTATGGCCAAGTAGCATTCCATTGTGTAAATGTACCACAGCTTTTTTATCCACTCATCTACTGAGGGGAACTTGGGCTGCTTCCAAATAGCAGATTTTAAATTAAATACTTGAGAGTGATGTCAAAAATCCCCATTATATTAGAACTTTAAGGGGAAAGTGTCTTTATTTTCTGTGAAAATCGTTCTGCTTTACTTACCAAAAACTTTACTTTTCTTAATCATTGGTACAAGAGGACAAAAAGTAAATAGACATCGAAGTAAATAGAAGGAAGTGACATATCTGTATTTACACTCTAAGGGCAAACCTCTCCTGGTTGCTCTTGAAGTCTGTACTAAAAAATATAAAATCCTTGCAGAAAAGAAAACCACAGGCTAGTTTCCTACTAATTTATACATAACATAATACATATATGGTTTATTCACATAAAATATTTATGTGGGTGATTCAGGTCAAAAATAAAGCTAAAGTGCCTACCATTTTATTTATGACATATGATAGTTACATTTTCTAAATAACAGGATAAGTTATTTCATGAATCTATATTTAATCCATTTTACTAGCTTTAGAGAAAGAATGTGATGAAGTTAAGGAGGATAAATGCTGCAGGTGGTGGCAGGCAGGACCAGATGGAGGGTGAGTGTGTGAGAGAGTGTGAGTGGACTTGAAGGTGAACTACCAAACCCGAGCAGTGCAGAAACGCAGAGCAGAAGGTTCCTGTGCTATGGATGGCAGCAGCTAGCTACCCTGGTAAGTGGCTCTTCAGGGCACTTCTCCTGTACTTTGGGGAGCTCCCACCATTTTGGAAGATCCCTGGTCTTCCCTGGGAGGAGACAGTGGGAGGCACTAGGGCCCAGCAACCTGAGCCCACCAGTACACCTTGCACCATCGGGCCAGTGGACACCCTGTGTCAACACAGGCCTGTGCACAGTAGTGGAACTGCCAAGGTGCTGGTTGCAGAAGCCACAGATGGCTGGGAGCCCAGCACCATCCCTCAAAGTAGCAGCCCGATCAGAGTCCACCTATACCCCCAGCAACAGAGGCAGACATTCATCCCCAGGCAACAGAAGCACAGATCAGCAGCTGAGACCCATCCCCAAACACTACAGCAAAGGCTGAGCAAGAGTTGAGCCCCATAGGGCAGTAGCACTCCCCAGCCGCCAGCAGCCAGACCTGGGGCTCCACAGAGGCCTGTGCGACCCAGCAACCCACAAGATAAGCATAGAACCTTGTCTCCAAAGGGACTAAGCAGTCCAGCTGCCCACAAGACCTGCAGGGTGCTGGAGAACCTGTGCCACCAGCACAGGCATAGAGCCTGGTCTAGGCCTAGAGCCTGGTCTCCAAAGGGACTGAGCAATCCAGCTGCCTGCGGGACCTGCCGTGTGCTGTGGCACCAGAGGGGCCTGTGCAACCCAGATACCCATAAGATAGGTGTGGAGTCAGGTCTCCAGAGGAACTGTGCAATTCAGCTGCCCATGGTAAAGGCAGGGGGCATGGCTCCAACAGGGCCTGAGCTATACAGCTACAGGTGGCACCAGCTACCAGCTGGAAACACAGCTCCAGAGGGGCCCATGTGATCCAGCAGCAGCACCTACCAGGACACACCAGTACCAGCCCCCACTAGACAATCCTCCAGGATCCACAGCAGGCAAGAGGCAACATGCAACAAAACAGTCTGGGAGCCACAGTACCCTTATTGGATATACAGTGAGCTGCATACACATCCAAACATCCAGTGGGTCTAGAGCTACAAATGACTAAAATGAAGAGACAAAGAAACAACACCCAAAGGAAAGAAAAAGGCAAATCACCAGAGAAGAAACTACAGGAAATTGAAGAGAGCAATTTGTCAGACAAAGAATTCAAAGCAATGATTTTTTTTTTATTATTAATTTTTGTTACAGATGTTTCTCCTTTTCCCCCCACTGATTCCCCCCTCCCCCTTCCTCCCTGCCCTTTCCCCAGTGTGTTGTCCATGTCCACTGTTCATGCATACATGCATATAAGTTCTGTGGTTTATCTCTCCCCGACCACCCCCCTCCTTAGGGGATTGTCAGTCTGTACCCCACTTCCACATCTCTGGGACTACCCCATTCCTCAGACTGTTATGTTCATTATATTCTACAAATAAGTGAGATCATATGAAACTTGTCTTTCTCTGTTTGGCTTGTTTCACTTAGGGAGCCATAAGAAAGAAAGATCTCTTATCCTTTGAGACTACCTGGGGGGACCTGGAAAGTATCATCCTAAGTGAAACAAAGCAATGATTTTAAGGGTGCGTAAACCATTTGGTGAGAACTACAAGCAACTTAATAAGAATTATGAAGAGCTCACTGGGAACTACTTCAGCTTAAACAAAATAGAAGCTATGCTTAAAGAGGTAGAAGCTATGCATAAAAATCAAGAGGAAATAAAGAATGACATAGCTGTTATGAAAAATACCTTAGAAGGGTTCAATTGGAGATTAGAAAAAGCTGAAGACCAAATCAGTGACTTAGAAGACAAGGTAGAAAAAAACACTCAAATAGAGCAGCAAATGGAAAAAAAAAAATTAAAAAAGCAGGAGGAAAGTTTAAGGGAGCTTTTGTACAATATAAAATGAAACAAGATTTGCATTATAGGGATACTAGAAGGAGAAAAAACTGAGAAAGGAATAGAGAACCTGCTTAAAGAAATAATGACAGAAAACTTCCCTAAACTGGTAAAGAAAGAAGTCACACAAGTCCAGGAAGCACAGAGTCCCAAGAAAAATGAACCCCAGAAGACCCACAGCTAGACACATCATAATAAAATGGCAAACATTAAAGACAAAGAAACAATCTTTAAAAAAGCATGAGGGAGACAGAAAGTTACCTACAAGGGAGCTCCCATTAGACTGTCAGCTGATTTCTCATTGGAAACACTGCAGGCCAGAAAGGAGTGGCATGAAGTGGACAAAGCAATGCAAGCAATGGTCTGAATCCAAAACTACTCTATCCAGCAAGGCTATCAGTCAAAACTGAAGGAGCAATAAAGAGCTTCACAGATGAAAAAAAAAAAAAAAAGTTAAAGAAATTTACCACAACCAAATCAATACTGCAAGATATTTTGAAGGGAATCTTGGAAGAAGAAGAAACAGGGGGGGGGGGGGGGGGGGTGAGAGAGAGAGAGAGAGCAAGAGAGAGAGAGACAGGCATAAAATTAAAATGGCAACTAATAACTATCTATCAATAATTACCTTAAATGTAAGTGGCTTAAATGCTCCAATCAAAAAACATATGGTAGCTGATTGGATATGAAAACACAACCAATATATATGCTGTCTACAAGAGACCCACCTCACAACAAAAGACTCACATAGGATAAAAGTGAAGGGATGGAAAATAATTTTCTAAGCAAATGGAAATGATAAAAAAAGCTGGTGTAGCAATACTCATATCTGACAAGACAGACTTCAAAACGAGGGCAATAATAAGAGACAGAGAAGGTCACTACATTATATTAAAAGAAGCAATCCAACAAGAGGATATAACCCTGGTAAACATATATGCACCAAATTCAGGAGCACCAAATTATAGTAAAAACTTCTGGAGGATTTCAAGAGAGAGATCAATAGCAACACAATCATAGTGGGTGACTTTAACATGCCACTGACACCACTGGATATATCTTCTAGACAAAAAAATTAGCAAGGACATAGAGTCCTAACAAGACAAACTATATCAGTTGAACTCAATTGATATTAATAGAACATTTCACCCCAAGCTTGCAGAATATACATTCTTCTCAAGTGCACATGGTTCATTCTCAAAGATAAACCACATGTTAGGACACAAAGCAAATATCTACAAATTCAAGAAAATTGAAATCATATCAAGCATCTTCTCAGATCACAGTGGCATGAAACCAGAACTCAATTACAATAAAAAACACAAAAACATTCAAACACTCAGAAGCTAAATAGCATGTTATTAAACAACAAATGGGTTACTAACAATATCAAAGTAGAAATAAAAGCTTCCTGGAAACTAATGAAAATGAACACACAATAACACAAAATCTATGGGACACAGCAAAAGCAGTCCTAAGAGGGAAGTTCATAGCAATACGGGCAAACCTCACGAAACAAGAAAAATTTCTAATTGACTTTCTAATCCTACAACTTAAAGAACTAGAAAGTAAACAAAATAAAAACCCAGAGCTAATAGGAGAAGGAAATAGTAAAGGTCGGAGCAGAAATAAATGACATAGAGACTAAAAAAAAACAATTAAAAAGATCAATGAAATAAAAAACTGGTTCTTTGAAAAGATAAACAATATTGATGGACCTTTAGCCAGACTCACTAAGAAAGAAAAAGAGAAAAAAAACAAATAAATAAAATCAGAAATGAAAGAAGAGAAGTAACAACTTACACCAAAGAAATACAAGGGATCATAGAAACATACTATGAACAATTATATGCCAACAAACTATACAATCTAGGAGAAGTGGACAAATTTCTAGAAACACACAGCCTCCCAAAAATGAACCAAACAGAGATAAAAAACTTGAACAGACCAATAACAACAAAGGAAATTGAAGATGTAATTAAGAAACTCCCAGCAAACAAAAGCCCAGGCCCAGATGGCTTCACAGGGCAGTTTTATCGAACATTAAAAGAAGATCTAATACCCATTCTCCTCAAACTATTCCAAAAAATCCAAGAAGACGGAACACTTCCAAATTTATTTTATGAGGCCAGCATAATCCATATTCCAAAACCAGAAAATGACACTAAATAGAAAGAAAACTACAGGTTAATATCCCTAATGAACACAGATGACAAAATACTTAACAAAATATTAGCAAATTGGATCCAGTAATACATCAAAAAAATTATTCATCATTACCATGTGGGTTTCATCCCAGGCATGCAAGGACAGTACAATATGCTTAAATCAATAAATGTGATACACCACATAAACTAAAGGAAAGATAAAAACCATATGATCATATCAATAGACTCTGAAAAAGCATTCAACAAAATCCAGCACCCATTTTTGATCAAAACGCTCAGCAATGTGGGACTAGAGGGATCATATCTTAACATAATAAAGGCCATACATGAAAAACCTACAGCCAACATCATACTCAATGGGCAAAAACTAAAAGCATTCCCCTTAAGAACAAGAACAAGACAGAGATGCCCACTTTCATCACTCTTATTTAACGTAATACTAGAAGTCTTAGCCATAGCAATTAGATATAAAGAAAAAATAATGGGGATCCAAATTGGAAAGGAGGAAGTGAAACGGTCATTATTTGCAGATGACATGATATTGTACATAGAAAGCCCCAAAGACTCCATCAAAAATCTATTAGATTTAATAAATGAATTTGGCAAAGTAGCAGGATACAAAATTAATATCAAGAAATCAACAACATTCTTATACACCAATGATGAAATCACAAAGAGAGAAACTAAAAAGACAATCCCATTTAACATTGCAGCAAAAAATTAAGATACCTAGAAATAAACTTAACCAAAGAAGTAAAGGACTTCTTCACAGAAAACTACAAGTAATTGAAAAAAGAAATAGAGGAAGATATATAAAAGTGGAAGCATATACATTGTTCATAGATTGGAAGAATTAATATTATTAAAATGTCCATACTACCCAAAGCAATCTATAGATTCGATGGAATTCCCATCAAAATACCAATGACATACTTCACAGGACTGGAACAAAAACTCTAAAAGTCTATATGGAACAACAACAACAACAACAAAAACCCTGAATATTCACAGCAATCTTGAAGAAGAAGAATAAAGTAGGAGGAATGACATTACCAAATTTCAGGTTATACTACAAAGCCAATGTAATAAAAACAGACTGGTACTGGCATAAGAATTGACAGATAGATAAATGGAACAGAATAGAGAACCCAGAAATTGACCCAAGACTATATGCTCAGTTAATATTCGACAAAGGTGACAAGAACATACAGTGGAGTCAAGACAGTCTCTTTAATAAATGGTGTTGGGAAAACTGGACAGCTACTTGCAAAGAAATGAAACTAGAACATCAACTTACACCACACATGGGAATAAACTCAAAATGGAAAAAGACTTAAATGTAACTTGTAAATTCATCAAAATTCTACAAGAAAATGTAGGCAAAAAAATCTCAGACATCATACACAGCAGAATTTTTACTGATACAACACCTAAGGCAACAGAAACAAAGGAAAAAACAAACACATAGGACTACATCACACTTAAAAGCTTCTGCACAATAAAAGAATCAACCATCAAAATGGAAAGGGATCCCACTATATAAAAGACCATAATCACCAATGATGCATTAGATAAGGGGTTAATTTCCAAAATATATAGAATGCTCATACAACTCAACAAAAGGAAGACAAAGAACCAAATTAAAAAATGGGCAGAGGACCTAGACACCTCTCCAAAAGGAACATACAAATGGCTGAGACATATGAAGAAATGCTCAACATCAATAATCATCAGAGAGATGCAAATTATAACATCAAAGAGGTATCACCTCACACCTGTCAGAATGGCCACCATCAACAAATCATCAAACAACAAGTGTTGGTGAGGGTGTGGAGAAAAGGGGACACTAGTACACTGCTTGTGGGAATGCAGACTGGTGAAGCCACTGTGGAAAACACTATGGTATTACCTCAAAAAGTTAAAAATTGAACTGCCACTTGACCCAGTGATCTCACTTCTAGTAATATGCCATAAGGAACTTGAAACATCAATCAGAAAGAATATATGTCCCTCTATGTTCATAGCAGCACTATTTACAATAGCTAAGATCTGGAAAAAAAAACATTGTCCATCAGTAGATGAGTGGATTAAAAAGCTGTGGTAGAGGAGAGAAAAAATGGCAGCAAAGTGAATGGAAGCTACACAGACCATCTCTCAGGACCAACTGGAATTACAACAAAAATAAAGACAAATCGTCAGGAAGGGGCAACTGAAAGGCAGCTTGGAGGACCACATAACTAGGGACCCTGACTCAATCCTGGTAGGCTTGCAAAGATGTGAGAGGGGGCCGGGAGCCCATGGTTCGCAGCGACCTGGGCTGGGACCTGCTGCGGCCTCGGCTGGGACCAGCGGACTCGTCTCAGACCTGTGGCCCCTGCTGGGACCTGCTGCAGCCTTGGCTGGGACCTACTTCAACCTCGGCTGGGACCAGTAGCCTCAGCTGGAAGCTGCACCCTCGGCTGGGTACTGTGGCCTTAGCTGGGACAAGCAGCTGCCACGGGTGGGATCTGCGGCCTCGGCTACACTCTCGGATGGGAGCTGCCTCAGCCTCGGCTGCCCTTAGCTGGGAGCAGCGCCCTCCAGTTAAAGTCCCAGGCTGCACCAGACAGAGGCTAAAATGGCAGCAGCCACTCAACTTGGGCTCTGGCAGAGGGAGGGCAGACTGGACTGGAACTGTGTGGGGACACTTCGGATTTGGAGGGTGCTCAGAGCCTTTGCTGAGTGCAGCCACGCAGAACTGTGGTCATCTTACACCTTCCCAGGGCTCTGGGAGAGGCAGCGGCCCCTCCCTCGAAGATTCAACCCAATCAGGTGGCCATTGAAATGCTAACTGAGGCCCATTAACAACCAGCATCTGCCTCACCCTTGAAAAATCCTCTTACAATGAGCACCTGAGGGAGTTTTTCAGTCAACTCAGAAACCATAGTTCTTCAGGTGACCACTACTAATAGCCTCCAGGCAAAAAAAGCTAGAGGATAACAACCATTTCCTGGGCTACCAACTCTAATCAGGAAAGTAAGACTTGACAGTGGTGTTTAAAGTGGGTCCTCCCTGCCTCATCCAAACCCAGGAAAGGGAGCCACAAGCAGCAGAACACCAACACCCACAGAGAAAATTTGGCAGACTCCAAAGCCCATTGTGATAGCCAAAATAGTGAAACACAGAAACAAAAGCCAAATGAAAGAACAAGAGACTTCTACCAAAGGTGAGATAAATGAGGTGCAGTTTAGCAAGTTAAAACTAGAATTCAGAGCCATGATCTTGAGGAAGCTCAACAGCATGTGTAAGGACATGAGCACCATGCGTAAATATATAGAAACATTGAAAACCAACCAAGTGGAAATGAAGAATGATATAGAAGAAATTAAGAACACATTAGAAGGACTAAACAGCAGAATGGAGGAAGCTGGGGACTGGATCAGTGAATTAGAAGACAGGGTGGAAAAAATCAACCAATCAGAAAACCAAAAAAAAAAAAAAAAATTGAAAACAGGAAAACAGCTTTAGAGAACTGTGGAACAACTGGAAACATAATAACATTCGCATCATAGGAGCCAGTGAAGAAGAAGAAAATAAGCAAGGGTTAGAGAATATATTTGAAGAAATAGTGATAGAAAACTTCTCTACTATGGTGAAGGAAGAAAACTTCTCTACTCAACTTCAAGAAGCACAGAGAGCCCCAAGTAAGAAGAACCCAAACAGGCCCACACCAAGACACATAGTAATCAAAGTGCCAAAAATTAGACAAAGAATCCTAAATGCAGCAAGAGAGAAGTAACAGGTTACCTACAAAGAAAACCTCATAAGGCTCTCAGCTGACTGCTCAAAAGAAACACTACAAGCCAGAAGGAATGGCATGAGGTAATCAAGGTCATGAAAAACAAGAATCTGACCTACGACTACTCTACCAAGCAAGGCTATCATTCAAAATAGAAGGTCAAATAAAGAGCTTCTCAGACAAAAAAAAAAGCTAAGGGAATACATTAGCACCAAACCAGCACTGCAAGAAATGTTAAAAGGACTGCTGTAATTAGCAAAGAAATGGAAAGAAAAATAGAACCACACTAAACAAAAATGGCAATAAATAAGTGCATATCAATAATCACCTTAAATGTAAATGCATTGAATGCTCCCATAAAAAGACATAGAGTAGCTGATGGGATAAGAAAGCATGACTCATCTATATGCTGTTTACAAGAGACCCACCTCACAACAAAAGACTCACATAGGTTGAAAGTGAAGGGATGGGGAAAAAAATCTTCCAAGTAAATGGAAAGAAAAAAAAAAAGTTGTGGTAGCAATACTGATATCCGATAAAATATATTTTAAAATGAAGGCCATAAGCAGTTCTGAGAGAGAAGTTCATAGCACTACAGGCCTACCTCAAAAAAGAAGAAAAATCTCTAACAGACTACCTAACCTCACAACTTAAAGAACTAGAGAGTAAACAAAAAGAAAACCCCAGAGCAAGTAGAAGAAAGGAAATAGTAAGGATCAGAGCAGAAATAAACAACATAGAGACCAAAAAAACAATCCAGAGGATCAATAAAACAAAGAGCTGGTTTTTCGAAAAGATAAACAAGATTGATGGACCCTTAGCTAGACTCACCAAGAAACAAAGAGAGAGAGCCCAAATACATAAAATCAGAAATGAAACAGGAGAGATAACAACTGACCCTACAGAAATACAAAAGATCGTTAACAACTACTATGAAAAATTATACGGCAACAAATTCGAAAATCTAAGCGAAATGGACAAATTTCTAGAAACACATAGTCTCCCAAAACTAGATCAGGAAGAGATTGAAAACTTGAACAGAACAATAACAACAGAAGAAATTGAAGATGTAATCAAGACTCTTCCAGCAAACAAAAGCCCAGGCCCGGATGGCTTCATGGGGGAGTTTTACCGAACATTCAAAAGAACTAATACCCATTCTCCTCAAACTATTTCAAAAAATTCAAGAAGAAGGAAGACTTCCAAACTCGTTTTATGAAGCCAGCATAACTCTAATTCCAAAACCAGAAAAAGACACAACAAAGAAAGAAAACTACAGGCCAATATCCCTGATGAACATAGATGCCAAAATCCTGAACAAAATACTAGCAAATCGAATCCAGCAATACACCAGAAAAATTATCCACCATGACCAGGTGGGATTCATCCCAGGGATGCAAGGCTGGTACAATATTTGCAAATCCATAAATGTGATACACCACATAAATAAATTGAAGAATAAAAACCACATGATCATATCAATAGATGCCGAAAAAGCCTTCAACAAAATCCAGCATCCATTTCTGATAAAAAATACTCAGCAGTGTGGGAATAGAGGGATTATGTATCGACATAATAAAGGCCATATATGAAAGACCTATAGCCAACATCATACTCAATGGGAAAAAACTAAAAGCACTTTCTTTCAGAACAGGAACAAGGCAAGGATGCCCACTTTCTCACCTCTTATTTACATAGTACTGGAAGTCTTAGCCACAGCAATCAGACAGGAAGAAAAAATAAAAGGGATTCAAATGCTAAAGGAGGAAGTGAAACAGTAATTATTTGCAGATGACATGATACTATACATAGAAAACCCCAAAGAATCCATCAAAAATTTACTAGACTTGATAAATAAATTTGGAAATGTAGCAGGATACAAAATTAACATCAAGAAATCGATGGCATTCTTATACACCAATGATGAACTCACAGAAAGAGAAACTAAGAAAACAAACCCATTTACCACTGCGGCAAAAAAATTAAAATACCTAGGAATAAACTTAACCAAAGAAGTGAAGGACCTATTTGCAGAAAACTACAGGTCATTGAAAAAAGAAATGGAGGAATATATAAAAATTGGAAGCACATGCCCTGTTCATGGATTGGAAGAATTAACATCATTAAAATGTCCATACTACCCAAAGCAATCTATAGATTCAATGCAATCCCCATCAAAATACCAACGGCATACTTCACAAAATTAGAACAAGTACTTCAAAAGTTCATATGGAGCCAAAAAAGACCTCGAATAGCCACAGCAATTTTGAAAAAGGAGAACAAAGTTGGAGCGATCACATTACCAGATTTCAGGTTATACTACAAAGCCATTGTAATCAAAACAGCCTGGAACTGACACAAGAACAGGCATATAGACCAGTGGAACAGAACAGTGAAGCCAGAAATGGGCCCAAGGCAATATGCTCAATTAATATTTGACAAAGTTGGCAAGAGAATATAGTGGAGTTAGGACAGCCTCTTTAATAAATGGTGTTGGGAAAATTGGACAGCTACATGCAGAAAAATGAAACTAGATCATCAACTTACACCCTGCACAAGAATAAACTCAAAATGGATAAAAGACTTAAATGTAAGTCATGAATCCATAAAAATTCTAGAAGAAACTGTAGGCAACAAAATTTCAGACATCATACGCAGCAGAATTTTTACTGTCACATCACCTAAGGCAATAGAAACAAAGGAGAAAATGAACACATGGGACTACATCAAACTCAAAAGCTTCTGCACAGCGAAAGATACAATCATCAAAACGGAAAGTCTACCCACTATAAGGGAGAACATCATTGCCAATGATATATCAGATGAGGGGTTAATTTCCAATATATATAACGTGCTCATACAACTCAACAAAAGGAAGACAAACAACCCAATTAAAAAATGGGCAGAGGAACTAAATAGACACCTCTCCAAACAGGACATACAAATGGCTAATAGACAAATGAAGAAATGCTCAACATCAATAATCATCAGAGAGATGCAAATTAAAACAACAATGAGATATCACCTCACACCTGTCAAAATGGCTGCCTTCAACAAATCATCAAACAAGTGTTGGCGAGGGTGTGGAGAAAAGGGGACTCTAGTACACTGCTGGTGGGAATGCAGACTGGTGCAGCCATTATGGAAAAGAATATGGTGTTACCTCAAAAAATTAAAAATTGAACTTCCATTTAACCCAGTGATCCCTCTTCTGGGAATATACCCTAAGAAGCCTGAAACACCAGTCAGAAAGAATATATGTACCCCCATGTTCATAGCAGCACTATTTACAATAGCAAAGATCTGGAAACAGCCCAAGTGTCCATCAGTAGATGAATCGATAAAAAAAGCTGTGGTACATATACACAATGGAGTATTATGCAGTTGTAAGAAAAAAAGATCTCTTATCCTTTGAGACGACATGGAGGGACCTGGAAAGTATCATCCTAAGTGAAACAAGCCAAACAGAGAAAGACAAGTATCATATGATCTCACTTATTTGTGGAATATAATGAACATAACAGTCTGAGGAATGGGGTAGTCCCAGAGATGTGGAAGTGGGGTACAGACTGACAATCCCCAGAAGAGGAGGTGGTGGGGGAGAGATAAACCACAGAACCTATATGCATGTATGCATGAACAATGGACATGTACAGCAAAGCTGTGGACAGGGAAGGGAGGGAGGGGGAGTGGGGAATCAGTGGGGGGAAAAGGAGAAACATCTGTAACAAAAATTAATTAATAAAAAAAAAGCTGTACACAATGGAATACTATGCAGCTGTAAGAAAGAAATATCTCTTATCCTTTTAGATGGCATGGAAGGACCTGGAGAGTATTATGCTAAGCGAAACAACCCAAGCAGAGAAAGAGAAATATCACATAATCTCACTTATTTGTGGAATATAAAGAACTAAACAAACTACTGAACAAAATTAATCCAGAGACATAGTGGTGGGGTACAGGCTGACAAGCCTCAGCAGAGGGGGTGGGTTTTGGGGGGAAGAGATAAACCACAGAACTTACATGCATGTATGCATGACCAATGAACATAGACAGCAATGCTGGGGATGGTACCAGGGGCGGGGAGTAGAGGAGGGTGTCAATGGGGGAAAATGAGAAACATCGGTAACAAAAACAAATTTGTAAATAAAAATTTTATTAAAAAATAAGATAAATGCTGTAGGGGTGATATCAGCAACACCATCTCTGTTTTAAACTGTTCTTTGGCTCTTCTTTTCATCATATATCATCATAAAAGGTGGATTTAGTTTGAAACTTTCCTCGGACAATCTGAGATTATTATTGAAGAAGAAGTTATGTCCAAAGTGTTTTCTCAAAACAATCCTCAGGTCTGAAATATTTGTTCCCTTCCACCTCATCAGCTCTAACAAGTCTGAATTTTTTTTAACTTTAAGGCACTATGCCAGCTCCATCTGTTTACTCAAGCATTTCTGAGATTGTGAGTAAAATGTGTTTAAGGATATTTTTACTATTAAGGGATTATCTTTCAGTTGCTGATGATTACTAGTGCACATGCTCAACTCTATCTGTGTTTGAACATGTGTATGCAGATATTTAAAAAATGAAATATATTTTTTTAAATAGATAATATAATTTACACTCATTAATTTAACATATGTTCTCAGAGTCCAGCCAAAGCCCAGGTTTCACTGAATAGTACAATTTCTACCTAATGCCAGGGAAGGAAATGAGAAAATCTGTCACTGAGTATCTTACTAACTTTTTAAAAAAGTGTTAATGTGTCTTAGTAAGAAGTAAGCTTCACATATTTCATAACTTAATATCGTTTTAAAGTCTAATCATGATACTTTCCTTTCATACAATACAGGCATTTTGCTTTTCAAAAATAGGTCTGAAATATGAAATAATCTATCACTCATTGCTATTAACATCTATACCAGGGACAACTGACTCTAATGATTTCAGGGAAAATTTTTAAGTAAATGAATGTTAGGAGTGCGCGCGCCCACACACACACACACACACACACACACACACACACACATCCCCCGGTCTCTTTTTTAAATTAAAATAATGTTTTAACATTACATTAAATGTATTAGCAGAGAGGAAAGACAAGATTAAATCAGAAAATACAGTTGACCCTTGTTTATCGTGGTAAATAAGTTCCAGACTCTACCGCAATAAATGAATTTCCGCCAAGTAGGATTCTTTATATACAGTCATCCCTCGCCACTTCATGCTTCAACTTTCACAGCTTCACTCTATCGTGTTTTGTTGTTTTGTTTTTTTTTTTCAAATAAATATAGTATGGTATTTGAAAAAAAAGCGATAGAGTGAAGCTGCAAATGTCGAAGTGGGAAGTGGTGAGGGTCAGCTGTACTAAGTTAAAGGCTCTAATGAGAACAGCTCCACAGCTGAATTACTCCCGAAGTAATAGTGTCAGAGTGTTATATAGCATCAGCCACATTACTGACATGAATGGATTCACTCTGATCACTCAAATTTTACTGCTCTGTTATAGTATGAATGAGAAGTTCCCAAAATATTAAGGAAAATTACAGTAGATGATTAGATGTTGGATGTAATTATTTTCTATAGCTTTGAAAACAAGTTAGAGTTAAAAACAAGGAAACAAGTCAACCAGGATGATTCATAAAAGTTCTTGCAATAACACAATCTAATATGATCCAACTACAGTGGTATCCTTATCCTTCAGGAAAATGTTCAAGACCTGCAGTAAACACCTGACACTGCACATAATAGAGAACCCTGTAAATACCATGTTTTCTCTTCTACATACATACTTATAATAAAGTTTAATTTATAAATAAATAAAGGAGAGTATAAGATTGACAACAATAACTAATAAAATATAACAATTATAATATATACTTTAACAATATTATGTGAATGTGGTCTCTCTCTAAATTTATTGTGCTCTACCCACTAATTCACTTAATGGCTGCTCTTTGATATATTTGAATTACCAAATGACTACTCTTGCACTTGGGGGCCATTACTAAGTAAAATAAGGATTACTTGAACACAAGCACTGAGATACTATGAAAGTAAATCTGATAACCAAGATGGCTATTACGTGACTAATCAGACTTACAGGCATGGTACATATACAGCTTGGAGATGTTGGACAAAGGAAGCATCTACATTTGGGCAGGGTGGTGGAAAATTTCATAACATTACTTAGAGTGGCACGCAATTTAAAAATTGTGAATTATTGATTAGTAAAATTTCCTACTTAATATTTTTGAATAGCATCTAACCTGTGTGTAACTGAATCAAGGATAGTAAATCTATGGTTAAAGGGACTACTAAATTTTATAATAATATTTTCTATTCCAAATATTGCACATCTAAACAAGATTATTGGTCTTTTTTGTTTTCTTCCTTTAGAAGTTGAATAACTGTAAAATGGCAAATCAATGAAACTCTCTCCTCAACTATTAACAATGTGTGTGTATATATATATATATATATATATATATACTGCTACAAAGAATTTTAGAAATCTAAAATATTGCAACAACTGTAAAGTATGTTAAATTTAATTGAATAGCATTTCTATTATGATGTAAATTAAATATTTCTATTTTAAAGTTAATAAATATATTTATACATCTATCTCTTTATCTATCTAAATACATGAAAGGTAGCGTGACATTCATTCATTCATTCTTGTACTCAGCAATCCCTTATACTTAGGTAAGTTATTTAATATTTTCATGTGTTTACACATGCAAAGTGGGAGAATTAAAAATGTATTAACAAGTCTCAATAAGTCAGAATTTGAATAATATTAGAAGGCAGAATGTGGTATTAGATGTCTATTTATTTAAGGTGGATGTTGGGATGAGAGGGATATTATACTCATTTAGCCAACAACCTCAAACTCAAGATTTCTTCTAAAAGAGAAGTCATCACACACATCGCAGATATATGAAAAAAATAAAAATAAAAATAAAAACACACTAGAATACTATGAAGGACAATATGCCACCAAATTCAATAATCTATAAGGAATAGATAAGTTCCTAGAGATATATAGTCTTCCTAGACTAAATCACGAAGAACTGGAAAATCTAAATAGATCGATCAACAGTGAGGAAATTAAAATATCTGTCAAAACCCTTCCCAAAAGTAAAAGTTCAGGACCAGAGGTCTTCACAAGTGAATTCTACCCAATGTTCAAAGAAGATTTAAAGTCAATCCTTCTCAAACTCTTGCAAAAAATTGAAGAAGAGGCAATATTTCCTAATACATTTTATGAGGCCAACATAACCCTGATGCCAAAACTTGGCAACGATAACACAAAAAAAGAAAAGTACAGATTAATATATCTAAAGAATACAGATGCATAAATCCTAAACATAATCTTAGCAAATTGAATACAATAGTATATCAAAAAACAGAATGCATCATGATCAAATGGGATTCATTCCAGGAGCACAAGGATGGTTCAACATATGCAAATCAACCAATGTAATACACCACATAAACGAAAAAATGATAAAAATTATGTGATCTTATTAATAGATGCAGAAAAAAACATTTGATAAGATACAACATCCATTTATGTTTAAAACATTAAATAAAATAAGAATGGAAGGAAAGTACCTCAACATAATAAAGGTCGCATATGATAAACCCTTTGTCAATATTATATTCTATCCCAAGAAAGCTGAAAAATTTTTCTCTAAAATCAGGAACAAGGCAATAATGACCACTCTCACAACTCTTATTCAACATAGCTTTGGAAGACCTAGCCAGAGCAATAAGCTAAGAGAAAGAAATAAAAGCATCAAATCAGAAAAGAAGAAATAAAAGTGTCACTTTTTGCAGAGTACATGATTCTGTACATAAAAAACCCTAAAGACACCACCAAAAAGTTACTAGAAACAAACAAATACAGTACAGTTGCAGGATGCAAAATCAATGCACAGAAATCCACTGCCTTCCTATACACTAACAATGAAACTTCAGAAAAAAGAAATTAAAAACACATTATTTTTGCAATTGCTTCCAAAATATCTAGGAATAAATTTAACAAAAAACATGAATGACCTATATACTGAAAACTACAAAACCTTATTAAAATAGATTAAAAAAGACACAACAAAATGGAAAAATTATCCCATATTCATGGATTGGAAATATCAACATAGTTAAAATGGCTACATTATATAAAGCAATATGCAGATTTAATGCAATCTCCATCAAAACCACAATGTAATTATTTAAAGAAATAGAACAAATGAATCACCAAATTTGTATGGAACCAAAAAAAAATTCTGAATAACTAAAGCAATCCTGAGAAAAAAGCATGAAGTCAAAGGTGTCACACTACCTGACTTCAAATTATACTACAGAGATTACATAATTGAAACAGCGTGGTATTGACAGAAAAACAGACACACAGATCAATGGAACAGAATTGAGAGAACAGATATTAAACCACATATAAATGGGCAGATAATTGTTTGACAAAAGAGCTAGAAACACACAATGGAGTAAAGAAAACCTCTTCAATAAATAGTGCTAGGAAAATTGAAAAGCCATATGCAAAAAAAAAAAAAAGAAAAGAAACTGGATTATAGTTTGTCTCCATGTGCAATAATTAATACAAAATGGATCAAAAACCTAAATATAAGATTTGAAACAGTAAATTACATAGAAGAAAGCACAGGTACTAAACTTATGAAACTAGATTGTAGAGAATCTTTTATGAACTTCACTCCAAAGGCAAGAGAAGTAAAGGCAAATATAAATGAATGGGATTACATCAAACTAAAAAGCTTCTGCACAGCAAAAGAAACCAACAACAAAACAAAGAGGCAGCCAACTGAATTGGAAATATTTGCAAATAATAGTTCTGACAAAAGTTTAATAACCAAAATATATGAAGAACTCATGAAACTCAATGCCAAAACAACAAACAGCCCAATTAAAAAATAGGCACAGGACCTGAACAGATAACTGTCCCAAGAAGACATACAAACAGCCAGCAGACATATGAAAAGATGTGCAACCTCACCAGCAATTAGGGAAATACAAATTGAAACTGCAATGTGATATCACCTTACACCTGTTAGAATGGCTATTATCAACAAGACAAGTTATAGCATGTGCTAGAGAGGTTATAGAGAAAAGGTAACCCTCATTCACTGCCAGTGAGAATGTAGACTGGTACAGTTACCATGGGAAACAGTCTGGTGATTCCTCAAAAAATTAAGAATAGAGCTCTGGCTGGTTTTGCTCAGTGGTTAGAGCATTGTCTCATGGACCAAAGAGTCATGAGCTCAGTTCTGGTCAAGGCCACATGCCTCAGTTGTGGCTCAGTCCTCCGCCCTGGTGGGGTCATGCAGGAAGCAACCAATCTATGTGTCTCTCTCACATTAATGTCTCTCTCTCTCTCTCCCTCCCTTCTTTCCACTTTATCTGAAGATAAATGGAAAAATATTCTCAGGTAAGGATTTAAAAATACAAAACAAAATTAAGAATAGTTGGCGAGGGTGTGGAGAAAAGGGGACTCTAGTACATTGCTGGTGGGAATGCAGAGTGGTGCAGCCACTATGGAAAACACTTTGGTGTTACCTCAAAAAATTAAAAATTGGCCCTGGCCAGTTTGGCTCAGCAGTTAGAGCATTGGCCTGTGGACCAGAGAGTCCTAGGGTTGGTTCCCGCTAAGGGCACATACCTCAGTTGCAGTTTATCCCCAGCCCCAGTTGGGGTCATGTGGGTGGCAACCACTCTATATGTCTCTCTCACATCAATGTTTCTTTCTCTCTCTCTTCCTTCCTCTCTCCCTCCAGCTCTATCTGAAGATAAATGCAAAAATGTCCTCAGATGAGGATTAAAAAAGAAAAGAAAAAGAACAAAAGGGCCTTGACAAGATGCTATGGCTATGAAAGGCTGGTATCAGCTTCAGCCTCTGTGAGCAAAGCCCTAAGGTAAAAAAAAAATTGAATTGCCATTTGACCCAGTGATCCCATTTCTAGGAATATACCCTAAGAAGCCTGAAACACCAATCAGAAAGAATATATGTACCCCATGTTCATAGCAGCACTATTTACAATAGCTAAGATCTGGAAACAGCCCAAATGTCCATCAGTAGATGAATAGATAAACAGGTTGTGGTACATATACACAATGGAGTACTATGCAGTTGTAAAAAAGAAAGATTCTTATCTTTTGAGACGTCATGGAGGGATCTGGAGAGTATTATACTGAGCGAAACAAGCCAAGCAGAGAAAGAAAAATATCACATGATCTCACTTATTTGTGGAATATAATGAACATAACAGTCTGAGGAACAGGGTAGACCCAGAGACGTGGAAGTAGGGTACAGACTAACAACCCTCAGAGAAGGGGGTGGTGGGGTGAGGGAAGAGATAAACCACAGAACTTATACACATGTATGCATAACCAATGGACTTGTACAACAAAACTGGGGATGGGGTGGGGTGGGGGGGATAGGGAGGAGGGTGTCAATGGGAAAAAAAAGAAACATCTGTAACAAAAATAAATTAATAATAATAATAATAATAATAAAGAATAGGGCTACCATATGACCCAGCAATCCCTCTCCTAGGTATATACCTGAAAAACTAAAACACACATTTGCGAGTGTATATTCACCCCTATGTTCATTGCAGCACTATTCATGGTGACCAAGAGATGGAGACATACAAGGTATCCTTTGATAGTGGATTAGATAAAGAAAATGTGGTACATATACACTATAGAATACTATTCAGCCATAAGAAAAGACAAAATACTGCCATTTATGACAACAAGGATAGATCTTGAGAATATTTTGCTAAGTGAAATAAGTCAGGCAGAAAAAGTTAAGAACTGTATGATTTTACTCATACATGGGATATAAAACTGAAATGCATAGACACAGATAGTAGTGTGGTGGTTGCCAAACTAAAGAGGTTGAAGGTTATTGGAGGTGAAGGGGGCCTAACATACAGTGACAAAAGATGATTTGACTTTAGATGGTGGGCATATAGTGCAATATATAGATCTTTTAACATAGAAATCAACACTTGAACCTTAAAAGATCCTATTAACCAATGTTGCCCCAATAAATTTAATAAAAATAAATAAATAAGTCAAGATTTCTTCAACTTCAAGATAATTTGATAGGACAGAATCCTTCACTTTTTAAATTAATATAATATTAGCATTTCAGATGCACATAATTGATCATTAACTTTTTGTTGCTTTTTTTTCTTTGTAGACTTATTTCCAAACTCCACAGTTTATTTCTATTATTCCTTCGTTATAGCAAAGTGGGCAAAGTTAAAATTAAAATTATCCTCAAAACGATTTTAAATCTAGCATTTCCCTAAAGCTGAGAAAAACAATAAACAGTCTTCATTTGGAGGAAAAACTTTTCATTTCAACAAAATAAAAACCTTCATACATATTAAGGTTTTCTTGCCAGTATTTAAAAATTCAACATAGTGGGGAAGAGTGATCATTTGTTAGACTATTCTTGAATTTTTTAAAAATGGTGTTGCTGGAATACAAGTAACATAAGCCTTCCTGACAAGCAGAGTAACAGTTCATATTCTAAAATATGTTACACTTATATTTGAATCTAATTTACTTTTTCCCTTACCACTAGGACATTGTGAAACAGATGCTTTTAACAATGCATGCATATATATTCTTTGTTTCCTTTTTTTTTCTTTTTTCTTATTGATTCTGTCAACCTGTCAGGAGTCTTACAATTCCTGACTGGTTCAGTCATTCCATGACTCATCATATAAATTACTCTGTAAAATTGCTCTACTGTCAATCCATGTCTTATCTAGAAAGTTCACATATTAGGGTTGAAAAATGAACACTACCACAGAAATAAATTTGTGATTCTAAAACAAAGTTAAAACTCTTCTAAATAAAACTTTATTATATATTATTTTACTCATATGTGGGACATAAAACAAAAAGCAAAAAATAAACAGACAAGAAAAAAAAATACTAAGAGACAGCCCAGCCAGTGTAGCTCAGTAGATTGAGGATCGCCCCACGGACTGAGAGGTCTCAGTTTAATTTCTGTTCAGGGCACATGCCTGGGTTGCAGGCTCGATACCCAGTAGGGGGCATGCAGGAAGCAGTTGATCAATATTTCTCTCTCACATCAATGTTTCCATCTCTCTCTCCCTTCCTCTCTCTCTAAAAAAATAAATAAATATTAAATCAAATGTTAGTTTAAGTCCTTTGAATCAGAAATTTGAGTCAATGGGTTATTTCATTTAAATATCAGCATTAGAAGAATAGGCCAGTTGAAACTTTACTTGTTAATTTTCTAAAATTTTATTTTTTTAGTCTCCTTTTTATTATTTATTTATTTTTATATTTACAAAATTTTAATATGCAAATATTAAAGAGATTTGGATAGCATCAAGATACAAGGCAAGATAATTGGATAGCATCACTCATAGATCACACTTCTAAAACAAAAAGTCACACAAGAGGATTAACTTTGTTAAACATTTGTTTTCATAATGCCCAATGAGCAAATATCTCACTGCACAGTTAATATATGAAACTTTAGGGGAAGTTTTTATTCTTTAGCTAGACATCCAGTGAAAAATTTTTTAAAATCAATGATTGATGAGTTATAAAAAAAAATGTTTATTTTCACTTTTCATAAAAGTCTTAAGGACATGCCTGGCCAGTGTGGTTCCATGGATTGAGCATCTTCCCATAGACTGAGAGGTCACTGTTCAATTCCTGGTCAGGACACATGCCCAGATTGCAGGCTGGATCCCCAATAAGGGGTGTGCAGGAGGCAGCCAATTGATGTTTCTGTCTTATCAATGTTTCTTTCTCTCTCTCCATTACTCTCCCTGAAATCAGTAAAAACATATTTAAAAAAAAAATTTTAAGGACTTAACATAGTGAAAATTCATATAAGTTCTATCTATGTAAATATATATATATATGTAATTAAAGATTTTTTAAGCCCAAATCAAACCAGAGTAAAATTTTAACCATTTGACCCACAGTCTTAATTATAACTAGTTATAATCCTTTATTGAAGTCATATTTCTAAGATAATCTGAGGTAGAAATATACTAGTAAATTTGCATTAGTTGTTTTTGTCTCATCAGTTTTGCTTTAAACTTTTTTTTTCTTTATTGATTTTAGAGAGAGGAAGGGAGAGGGAGAGAGAGATAGAAACATCAATGAGAGAAACATCAATTGGCTACCTCCTGCATGCCCCACACTGGGGATTTGGCCCACAACCTGGGCATATGCCCTAACTGGGAATCGAACTGGCAACCTCTTGGTGCATGGGTCGATGCTCAACTACTGAGCCACACCAGCTGGGCTATCAGTTTTGCTTTTAAAGTGCTTCTTTAAAATATCCTAGAACTTGGTGTCTAGCAA
The DNA here is from genome assembly GCF_014108415.1 of Molossus molossus. Lineage (NCBI taxonomy): Eukaryota > Metazoa > Chordata > Mammalia > Chiroptera > Molossidae > Molossus > Molossus molossus. The sequence goes on along the minus strand of NW_023425401.1, from coordinate 81,980,453 downwards.
ATGTGGCTCAGTTATTTGAGGAGGTCAATGGTTCAATTCTTAGTCAAGGCACATGCCCAGGTTGTGGGCTTGATCCGCAGTGGGAGGCATGCAGGAGGCATCCAATCAATATTTCTCTCTCATTGATTTTTTTTTATATCTCTCCCTCTCCCTTCATCTCTCTAAAATCAATAAAAACATATATTTTAAAAATATCATAGAACTTAAATATTTTAAAGAAATTAATATTGTATATAGTCTTTAAATTATAATTATGAGCAATATTGAGTAAATCCAGAGTATTAAAGAGTATTACTTATGTTTTGTGTGGAGGAAAACATAATAATCATTTTCATAAGCATTATATTTTCTAGTAGGCTTTAAGTTACTTACACTATATCTTGGTATTCTCAGAAATAATATAAAGCAGATATTTCCTACCATAAGAACATTAATTTATCTGTCAACATCAGCACTAAAGAACTCAAATATAAATGCACATTTTTATTATAATGCAATGTATATGTACAGTCATGTATGTCTGCAGTAACATATATGTTCCATAATTATCAATTCACTGACTTTTTACATGACATTTGAAATAAAAAGCAGAGAAAATGCTAAATGGCAATTGTGTACTAATTATGTGATATTCTAACCATACATAAAAATTTAATATTATTCACAACAATTTGTTTTAAATTCAGGAAACTGAATTGAGAAACAGACATGCATGTTACAAAAAATCATTGCTAATGTGATGGTGTCTATGTGACTTGATTTAATTTTTTTAAAGAATATTTTGGTAAATTAATGGTAAACAAGAGACAGATCTTTCTTGTAGAAGAATGTTAGGTAACATATGTAAATATAACTGCCTCTCACAGGAGGTGGAATTTAATTTCCTACTCCACTCTTCCCACTTTTGAGGGTGAGCTAAACTTAGTGACATTCCTAAAGAATAGGGTAGAAAAGGTAAAATGTAACTTTACAGAAGAAATATCTGTCAAACACTTCTTTAGCCAGGTGATGCAACTTAACATCACAAGAAGTGTCATGTGGATGGCATAATACAATGTAGTAACGTCATCTGTGTAGTGCTTTGCCAAAAAACTTATAACACATGTCTAATCATGAAAAACAGTAGATAAACCCAGATGTGGACATTTTACATAATACTTGGCCAAGGTACCTCAAGGCAGTCAAAGTAATATAAAAAAAGAAAAAGAAAAAGACTGAAACATTTTTACAGACCAGAGGAGACTGGGAACACATGTTAGCACAGGTTGAATTCTAGAAAACATTAATGGGAGGTTGATAAGATCCAAATAAAACCAGGAGTTTTTAATAATTGTGTAGCAATATCAGTTTCTTAATTTTGATAACTGTTCCATGGTAACTGTAAGTTGTTAATAATAGGGAAAATTAGGTGAGAGATATACAAGAACTCTCTGTACTATCTTTGCAAACTTTTCTATTAATCTCAATATATTCCCAATTTAAAAGTTTATTTCAAAACAAAATAAGACAAAATTGTGTTTTGGGAGGTAATACTGTATAACAAATGTATTCAGTGAAAGTTCTCATAACCAAAACATTCTCATTGAGGCCTATATATAAGAACTCATAATTAGGAAGATGTATATTTCTTCTTCCACCTGTAAATTTTTGAAAATTCAGTAGTTTCCAAACTTTCTCTTAATTATATATATGCATGTGTGTGTGTGTGTGTGTGTGTGTGTGTGTATGTGTGTGTGTGTATACACATGATATCTATATGCACATAATCTAATTATTATTACATAGTTTCTGAGCACAAGGAACATTATTATTTTGCAAATTGAGTGAATATTTTGGCAAGACTCAAACTATATGAATTACCTAAATCATACTCTTAAATTATTATGACACTGAAACTTTAAAACAAAATTTAAAAATTAGGTATCTCTACTCATTACTTCATGGTTTCTTTAAAGAAAATGAAAGGGAAGTATAGATGCCATATATTAAGTGAAATACAACAAGTGAAGCAAAGAATTTGTATCTGGGGTAAGTAAGGACAAATTCTGTGTTTGTCACTTTTTATCTATGTGATTTTAAAGTAGTTACCAACCTTTGCTATTCCTCAGTCTCCTAACCAATAAAATAATAGAACCTGGAGTTCTTGTGAAAATTAGATGTGTTAATATACATACAACACTTAATGATATACCAACAGGTAGTCCATTAGTTTACTCTAGAAAGGCAAATATAATTTAGCACTCAACAATCAAGGTACACATTAAATAAAAATGGAGAAAAATATATGACTGTCTCAACAGAAGCAGAATAAACATTTGATAACATTCAACGTGGGTTTTGATTTTTAGAAAAGTCTTCATAATCTATAGCATTTACAAAAGAAAGAGTATCTATGAAAGACCTATGGCAAACATGTTACCTAATAAAATGAAGTTATTGAAATATGTCCCTCTGAGATTGGGGATGAAATCAAGATCCTTGCTATTAATACTTCTGTTTAAAATTATACGGAAAACTCACTTGACTTGAAATTAAGGTATACATAAATTTTTAAAACAAATATATAAGGAAAGCAAACACATAAGAATAAACAAAACTATTATTGTGCAAGCAATATAATTCTAAATACAATCCAAACAATGTATAGACAAATCTATGAACTTTATTTACCTTGGATACAAGGTAAATAAAAAATATAATAATAATTGTTTTTCTTTGTACCAACAACAAATTTTTAAAAAAAGATTTTAAATAGCATTTAAATATCACAAAATACCTATGAATGTATCTGTAGAAAAAGATGTGCAAACCTTCTACCACCACATAATTAAAAAAAGAAAAAGAAAAGAAAAAATAAATGCAGGGATACACAATAATCATGGATTGGAATATTCAACATAGTAAGACATTATATTTACCTTAATCACAATCAAAATCATAGCAGGACAGCCCTGGCCAGTTTGGCTCAGTGGTTGGAGCCTCAGCCTGCAGACCAGAGAGTCCTGGGTTGTTTGGTTCCCAGTAGGGGCACATACCAAAACAACAAAAAAAAAATCATAGCAGGACAAAAACAGTTAAGGTTAATTTGAGCAACAAAGGATTTGTACCACCACGAGGTACGAAGACAGTTATGGGTTCAAGAACAGACAACTGACCCAAAGACCCAGAAAAGAGAACAGATGCACATAAATGTAGTCATATATGTAGTCAAGAGACTTATGACAAATAGGTCATTAAAATGCAATGGGAAGCCCAGTTTGGCTCAGCGGTTACAGTGTCAGCCTGTGGTCCAGAGAGACCTGGGTTCGGTTCCCGCTAAGGGAACGTACCTCAGTTAAAGTTTGTCCCCCACCCTGGTGGGGTCGTGCGGGAAGCAGTCACTCGATGTGTCCCTTTCACATTGATGTTTCTCTCTCTCTCTCCCTCTCCCTCTCCCTCTCCCTCTCCCTCTCCCTCTCCCTCTCCCTCTCCCTCTTCCTCTCTCTCCTTCTCACTCTATCTGAACAAAAAATGGAAAAATATCTTCGGATTAGGATAAAAAACAAACAAACAAACCAAAAATGCAATGGGAAAATATAGGACTTTAAAACATGTTACTGGGTAAATTGTATAGTCATATGAAAAATAATATGTATCTAGACCCCTAACTTACTCCTTAAAACATGCACACACTCACATACACATTTTAGATGGATTGCAGGTTTATATGAAGTAAAAACAAGAAAAAACATGGGAAAATGTTTTTGTGAACTTAGACAAGTTTTCTTAAATGGACATAAAATAGTATGATAAAATAAGTATAATTTGGACTATGTTAAAGTATATTAAAATAAGTAATATCTTCCTATAACTGTTAACAGAATGAAAAATCATCAGACTAAGAGAACATATTAAAATATAATTTCCAATTTAAGCCTTAATTAAAAAAAAACACAATAAAAATGTAAAAATTTGAACTGATAATTCCTTGATGAGGATATTCAAATGGTCAATAAATATATAAAAAGATCCTCAAGTTAATTAATTTTGAAAGAAATTCTAAGTCACAATGAGATACAACTTCTCACCTATCAGAATAGTTGAAACAAAAAAACACAAAAAATATCAAATTTTGAATTTTTGGGAGCCTGAAGCCTTCATGTACTACTTTTAGGAATATAAATTTTTATAAATTGTTTGGGAAATTATTTGGCATTGTGTACCAAAAGCAAGCAAATTTACTGGCCCAGCAATTCTACCCTTAAGATTTACTCAACAAATTACTTGTTTTATCTATAGATACATGCTATACTAAAAAATAAATGCTATTTTCTTTTTTTTAATCCTCACTCAAGGATATGTTTATTGATTTTGAGAGAGAGAGAGAGAGAGAGAGAAACATCAATATAAGAGAGAAACATTAATCTGTTGCCTCCTGTACATGCCCAGACAAGGGATTGAACCTGCAACCTAGGTATGTGCTCTGACAGGAAATGGAACACCCCACCTTTTGCTGTATGGGATGATGCTTCAACATACCGAGCCACCCAGACATGGAAAAAAACATTTTTTAATCTATTTTTAAAGAGATATACAATAATGCTTACAGCGGCACAATTTATATAGACCAAAATGTCCATCAGTTGAAGAAGTATAGAGGAAATGGCATGAAGTATTCAAGGTAGTGAAAAACAAAGATCTGAATCTAAGACTACTCAATCCAGAAAGACTATCATTCAAAATAAAAGGAGAAATAAAGATCTTCTCAGAACAAAAAAGGCTAGAAGAATATGTTACCACCAAACCAGTATTGCAAGAAATGTTGCAGTGACTACTGTAATAATAATAAATATATAGACAGAAAAATAGCCATAATGCATTTAAATGGCAATAATTAAATACATATCAATAATAACCTTAAATGTAAAGTAAGCAAATGCTTCAGTCAAAAGACAGAGTAGCTGAGTAAAAATGATTGACTCATATATAACTGTATACAAGAGGTCCACTTCAGAACAAGACTCACACAGTATGAAAGTGAAAGGATCAAAAAAAATTTTTCATGAAAATGAAAATAAAGCAGGTGTAATGACAATCCAATAAAATAGACTTCAAAATGATGGCCATAATAAGAGACAATAAAGGTCATTACATAATATTAAAGGGATCAATCGAACAAGAGGTATAACCCTGGTAAAAATACATGTACCCAATATAGGAGCACCAAAATGTATTTTAAAACTTCTGGAGGATTTTAAAGGAGATATTAACAATACAATCATAGTAGGGACTTCAACACCCCACTGACATAACTGAACAGATGCTCTAGACAAAAAAATTAACAAGGAAACAGAGACCCTAAATAATGGTCTAGATCAGATAGATTTAATTGTTATTATAGAGAATTATACCCCAAAACAGCAGAATATACATTTTTCTTAAGTGCTCCCAGGACATTCTCCAAGACAGACCACATGCAAGACACAATCTAAGTCTCTTAAAGGTCAAGAAGATTTAAATCACATTGAGTATCTTCTCAAATCACAATGGCATGAAATTAAAAATTAATTACAATAAAAGCACTCAAAAACTTTTAGTAAAAGAGACTAAATAAGATGTTATTAAACAATGGATGGGTTATGAAGAAGATCAAAGAAGAAATTAAAAAAACAAAAACAAAACAAAAAAACCTTCCTGGAAAGTAATAAAAATGAACACAGAACAACACAAAATCTATGAGACACAGTGAAAACAGTCCTAGAAGAAAATTTCATAGCATTGCAGGCTACATCAAAATATAAGAAACCTTTCTAATAGACCATTTAACCATATAACTTAAAGAACAGAAAGAAAAATCTAGAGTATGAAGAAAAAAGAATAAAGATCACAGAAGTAAATGACATGCAGAGTAAAAAAAATAAAAATAAATAAATAAAAATGATCAATGAAACCAAGAGATGGTTCTTTGAAAAGATAAACAAAATTGATCAACCTTTTGCCAGACTCACCAAAAAACAAAGAGAGAGAACTGAAATAAGCAAAATTATAAACAAAAGAGAAGTAACAATTGACACCACAGAAATACAAAAGATTGTAAGAAAATACCAAGAACACTTACAAGCTAACAAATTAAACAACCTAGGAGAAATGGATAAATTCCTAGAATCATACTGTCTTCCAAAACTCAAATAGCAAGAGTCAGAAAATCTGAACAGACCAATAACATTAAGGAAATTGAAGAAATAATCAATAAACTCCCAGCAAACAAAAGTTCTGATGTGGACAGCTTCGCAGAGGACTTATAGTGAACATTTAAAGAACTAACACCCATTTTCCTCAAACTATTCCAAAAAAATTCAAGAGGAAGAAAGACTTCCAAGCTGTTTTTATGAGACCAACATAATCTTAATTCCAAAACCAGATAGAGACACTAAAATGAAAGAAAATTATAGGCCAATATCCCTGAGAAACACAGACAACAAATTCCTCAATGAGATACTAGAAAATTGGCTTCAGCAATATATTGAAAGATTATTCACCAGGACCAAGTGGGATTTATCCTAAGATATAAGAGTTGCAAATACAATGTTGGCAAATCAATAAATGTGATAAATTCCATAAACAAAATGAAAAATAAAAATCATATGATCATAAAAAAGTATTTGACAAAATACATCACCCACTTTTGATAAAAATGCTCAGCAAGGAGGAACCAGAGGGATCATATCTCAACATAATAAAAGCCATAGGTAAAAAAATCTACAGCCAACATCATACTCAATGGGCAAAATTAAACACATTTCCCTTAAGACTAGGATAAAGAAAGGGATGTATACTATTGCCACACTTATTCAAAATAGTACTGGAAGTCTTAGCCACAGCCATGAGACAAGAAGAAAAAATAAAAGTCATCTAAATTGGAGAGGAGGAAGTGAAACTATCTTTGTTCATAGTTGGCATGATATTGTACATAGAAAACCCTAAAGACTCCATCAAAAAAACACTAGATTTAATAAATGAATTTGGCAAAGTAGCAGGATATAAAATTAACATCCAGAAATTGATGGCATTCTTATATACCAATAATGAACACTCAGAAAGAGAAACTAAAAACAAACAAACAAAAAACAGAAAATAATCCCCTTTACCACTGCAATAAAACAATTAAGATACCTAGGAATAAACTTAACCAAGAAGGTCAAATGCTTGTTCTCAGAAAACTTCAGAACACTGAAACAAGAAATAGAGAATGAGCCCAGCTGGTGTGGCTCAGTGGTTGAGCATTAACCCATACACCAAGAGGTCTCCAGTTAAATAATAGGTCAGGGCACATTCCAAGGTTGTGGTCCCAATCCCCAGTGGGGGGCATGCAGGAGATGCTCAATCAATGTTCTCTCTCATCAATGTTTCTATCTCTCTCTCCTCCATTTAAAATCAATAAAGAAAAAAAAAATTAAAAAGAAATAAAGACCTTAAAAAGTGGAAATGTATACCATGTTCATGGATTTGAAGAATCAACATCATTAAAATGTCTATACTACCCAAATAGATTTATTGCATATCTATTAAAATGCCAATGGCATATTTCACTGATCTAGAATAAATACTCCCAAAATGTATATGGAATCAAAAAAGTCTCCAAATAACCACAGCAATCTTGATAAAAAACAAAGTTGGAGGGATCACCATACCAGATATTAAGCTATACTACAAAGACATTGTAATCAAAACAGCCTGGTGTGGCACAAGAACAGGCATACAGATCAATGGAGCAGAACAGAGAACACAGAAATTGGCCCAAAGCATTATGTGCAATTAGTACTCAACAAAGAGGTAAGAGCATACCATTGAGAAAAGACAGTCTCTTCAATAAACAGTGCTGAGAAAACTGGACAGTTACATGCAATAAAATGAAACTAGACAACCAACTTACTTTATACGTAAGAATAAACTCAAAACAAATAAAAGACTTAAATTTAAGTTGTGAAACCATAAAAATGCCAGAAGAAAATGTAGGCAGCAACTTCTCAGACATCTCATATAGGAGATTTTCACTATTACATTGCCTGTGGCATGAGAAACAAAGAAAAACATTAATAAATGGGACTACATCAAACTAAAAAGCTTCTGAATGGCAAAAGATACCAGAATCAAAATGAAAATGGAACCACTCTTTGAGAGAACATATTTGTCAGTGATACAATAAATATACAAAATATATAATATTTTATAATGGTTAATATCCAAAATATATAAAGTACTCATACAGCTCAACAAAAGGAAGGCAAACAATCCAATTGAAAAACGGGCAGAGGACCTGAATAGACATTTCTCCAATCAGGACATACAAATAGCCAAGAGACATATAAAAAATGCTCAGCATCACTAATCATCAGAGAGATGCAAATTAAAATGATCATGAGATATCACTTCACACCTGCTAGAATGACTGCCATCAACAAATCATCGAACAAAAAGTGCTGGCAAGGGTGTGGAGAAAAGGGGACTCTAGGACACTTCTGGTGGGAATGCAGACTGGTTCAGCCACTATGGAAAACAGTACGGTGTTTCTTCAAAAAATTAAAAATAGAACTGCCATTTGACTCAGTGATCCCCCTTCTAGGACTATATCCTAAGAAGCCTGAAATACCAATCAGAAAGTATAATCCACCTTTATGTTCATAGCATCACTATTTACAATAGCTAAGATCTGGAAACAACCTAATATCCATCCGTAGAGGAGTGGATAAAAAAGCGGTGGTACATTTACACAGTGGGGTACTATAGAGATGACATGGTGGACTTGCAGAGTATTATGCTAAGTGAAATAAGCCAATCAGAGAAAGACAAGTATCACCTGATCTCATTTATTTGTGGAGTACAGTGAACAAAATAAGCTGACAAACAAAACAGATTCTGAGACATGGAAGAAGGAAACAGACTGACAAACCTCAGAGGAAAGGGGTATAGGCATTACAGGAAGAGATAAACCAAAGAATTGTTATGCATATATGCATGAGCAATAGCACAGACAACAATGAGGTGAAGGCAAGGGGAGGGTGACAGGATCAGGCAGTATGAGTCAATGGGGGAAAATGGAGGGACATCTGTAATACTTTCAACAATAAAGATAAAGCTAAAAAAATTAAAGAACTGCCCTGGCCGGTTTGGCTCAGTGGTTGGAGCGTCGGCCTGTGGTCTGGAGAGACCCGGGTTCGGTTCCCGCTGGGGGCACGTGCCTCAGTTGCAGTTTGTCCCCGGCCCTGGTTGGTCATGCGGGTGGCAGCCACTCGATGTGTTCCTTTCACGTCAATGTTTCTCTCTCTCTCTGTTCCTCTCCCTCCCACTCTACCTGGAAAAAAAAAAAATTAAAGAACTATAAATACATTGTCTTATAGTCACATAATGGAATACAATATAGCAGTTAGTTATATGCAGTTTCATACAGTGATAGGGCTGAATCTTATGATTCAACATTGAATAAAAAATGTCAAACACAAAGAGCATATTATGACTATTAATATCAAATACAAATAAAAAGGCAAATAGTGAAGGCAGAAGTTTAGCAGAGCTTTTGGGCATTCTTAAATTGCTTGATCTAATTATTGATTACATGAATGCATTCCTTTTCTGAAAATCCACTGAGCTATATGGAAGAAGAAATGTAATTTCTTTATGTACATTGCACTTTGGACATTGACAGAAACATTTACAATGAATATTGCAGAAGCCTTTCACCTTAGTTCCCACACTTTACAAAGGGAAGAGTGCCAAGTCTGTGAGAATACCCTACCATGGGATATAGGGTGAAATTGTGTGAATGAGAATTGTTGAAGCCACTATTTTATTCCCAATACTCTTGCAAATACACCTTTGTTTTATCATTGTCTTCAATATAAACAGTCTTCAAGAATTTAAATTCTGACTATCAAATCATACTAAAAAGTATTCAGTCACAAGTGGATATAAGAGAAACGTGGTACCTATTGAGAAGGATTACAGAAATCTCATAAAGGCTATCTGAGCATGCTAATCCAGATGACGTCTATAGGAGTAGTCAGAAGATGACCTGGAAAATACTTTTTCTCTGTCTTTTAACAGTTTTATCATGGAGAACAAGGCAGTCAAATATTAATTACAAAATATCCTATTACATGGGTGTCCAAAGGGATTGCTGCTATGAGAACCCTGCTTTAAAAATATGATGATAACCACCAAAAAAAGAGAAATAATGAAGAATATTATTTGATTTTATGTTCTCCTTTGTTTTCCATATATCCATGCATTAAATATCTTAGAACTCAAAACTCATTCTAAGTAGTAACTCAATTTCAGATCTAATAAGCCAATATATATACATAAATTCACACACACATGAACACAAAGTCTTTATTATAGTTTTCATTCTCTGTCTGTTATTAATTTGCTTTTGTGTCTTTACATTACTGTTATCTAAATAGGCCTGTTTTATACATTCCAATGTGAAACGTGAAATAATTACGATTCAGGAAGCTGAATGGTGAACAGAAGGAAAGGATGGAAATCAGAGGAACTGGTTAGTTAGACTAACTATAAGTTCACACAAATAATGAGAAGGCAGAAAGAAAGCTTAAGTAGTACTGCATGTGGGGTCAGGTAGTTCTGGCTTTCTAGATTAGGGGATAGAGTATGAACAAGAATGACAATTAATTACCTATGGGAATAGGATTTCAGAAAATTAGTATTACTCATTATAAGTTTACACAACATAGATACAACTCTCAGGGACTAAGACATCTGTCTAATTATAGATCCAGCAGTTGCTCAGTTAGCCAGGGAGTCCACTAGTTATGTTTTGCAATTATTATACTCTTAAAAGGTAAGGCTAGAATCTAACATTTTTTAAAAAATGTCCTTGATATTTATTTTAAGTTCTCATTTAATATATTTGATAAATAACAATCTCAGATTCCTAGGATATGAAAACTTTAGCATTTTTGCACAAAATTCTAATAGTATTTTATCCATTACTAAAAAAATAAAATTTACAGACAACTGTTACATAAAACAACAGTGTCAAACATTTCCAATGTATCAGTAGGACCAAACGGTATGATTTGTTAGTAACACATATGTTTTATGGCTCCTTTAGATACCTGACATTTTGTTAAAAACATCTTAACATTTTTTAAATATTTTAAGATTTAGTAGTTATAATAATGTATTTGTCAGTATGTATTGCAATCTGTATGACCACTAAGCCTTTATTTTGTAAGATATGCTAATTAATGAGAGTTGTTTGTTAATTATTGCATGCAGGCAACAGAAAGCTGAATCAAGAATAATATCACTCTAGGGGTGCACCTCGAAGGCCCATTTGGGGTGATCAGGGAGGCTGTGCCACTGGATCCTACAGGACACCTGCAAATATAGTCCTCTCTACAAAGCCTAGGAGACATAGCAATTCTACCTAATACATAGAAACAGAAACAGGGAAGCAGCCAAAATGAGAAGACAAAGAAACATGTCTCAAATAAAAGTAAATAAAGAAACTCCAGAAAAAGAACTAAATAAAATGCAGATAAGCAATCAATCTGATGCAGAGTTTAAAAGACTGGTTATTAGGATGCTCAAGGAACTTGGTGAGACATTCAAGAAACTTAGTGAGACCTGCAAGAAACTTAAGAACTCCAAGGAACTCAGAATATCAACAACATAAAAAAAAAAGACCAGTCAAAAATGAATGATGCACTAACTAAAATAAAGAAGCATTTTCAGGGAATCGATAGTAGAGTAGGTAAAGTCAAGAAGCAAACCATCAATTTGAAATATAAGGAAGCAAAAACCACCCAATCAGAACAGAAAAAATTAAAAAATGAGGATAGTGTAAGGAGCCTCTAGGACAACTTCAAGCATGCCAACATTCACATCACAGGGGTGCCAGAAGGAGAAGAGAGAGAACAAAAAATTGAAAACCTATTGAAAAAAATAATAAAAACTTCCCTACCTTGGTGATGGAAACAGATATACAGGTTCAGGTAGCACAGAGTCCCAAATAAGATGAACCCAGTGAGGTCCACACTAAGACACATCATTAGCAAAATGCCAAAGGTTAAAGACAAAGAGAAATCTTAAAAGCAGCAAGAGAAAAGCAGTTCATTACCTACAAAGGAGCTCCCATAAGACTGTCAGCTGATTTCTCAAAAGAAACTTTTCAGGCCAGAAAGGAATGGCAAGAGATATTCAAGGTGATGAAAAGCGGTGACCTGCAACCAACATTATTCTATCCTGCAAAGCTATCATTTAGAATTGATAGACATATCAAGAGTTTCCCAAATAAGGAAAAACAAAAGGAGTTTATCACCACCAAACCAGTATTATATTAAATCTTGAAGAGTCTTCTTGAAGAAGAACAAAAATATGAACAATAATATGGCAATTAATACATATCTATTAACAATTGAATCTACAAACAAAATGTGCAAGCAGAACAGAAACAGACTCATAGATACAGAGAACTTTTTGATGCTTGCAAGATGGGCAGAGGTTCGGGGGATGGGTGAAAAAGATGAAGAAAATAAGAAGTACAAATTGGTTGTTAGACCCGATGAACCTCAAAGGGAAGGAAGAGGGAGAGCGGGATGAAATAAACCAAAGAACTTCTGTGCTTATATGCATAACCAATGGATACTACAATAGTGTGGGAAAGTTGGGGGAGATTGGGGAGGGGAAAGTCAATGGGGAAAATAAAGGAAGACATCTGTAATACATTCAACAATAAAGATAAGTTAAAAAAAAAAAAAGAAGAAGAAGAATATCAGCACAGCCAATGGGGCTCAGTGGACTGAACATTGTCTCGTGGACTAAGAGGTCCGGATTCAATTCCTAGTCAGGGCACATGCCCAGGTTGCAGGCTTAATCCTCAGTGGGGGCAGCAGATGGATATATCTCTCTCACATTAATGTTTCTATCTTTCCCTTCCTCTCTCTCTAAAAAAATCAATAAAAACATATTTTAAAAAAAGAATATCAAATGACTTCTATAGCCTAAAGAGTCATTTACATGATTGACTTAATTAATTTCCTTTAAAATATATATGTATACACACACACACACACACACACATATAATTATATAAACATAAACAATAGACATGGACAATAGTGTGGTGAATGCCTGGGTGGGGGCTGGAAAAGGTTGGAGCGGATTAAAGGGGGAAAAAAGGAGGACATCTGCAATACTCTCAACAATAAATATAAATAAATAAATAAATATATATATATATATATATATACAAGTTATAAATTATTTATAAACATATTATAAAATATAACAGGTGCATTTATATGTACATACACATAAATGTATATGCATACTCATGTATTATATGTATGTGTGTGGGTCTGTTCTATTTCTGGCTCTTGCATTCTCAAAGTTCTCTTGCATTCTTATATATTCATGCTTGTCAAATTCTTTCTCCTTGCCTGTTACTAATATGGATCAGAGTCTTTATATCTGTATTCAGAATTCTCCCAATGTCTATTTGCAATACCTAAAAATTTGCTTTTAAGCAAACAGTTTTTGCCAACAATATTCTTAAAGAAATGTATGCAAATATGCTTGATAAATGATAGCTACTAATTATCTATAACTTTTGGAGCTGCTGTTCTTTCTAGTTTCCTTAAGCTCTAGATCTCTAGTACTTTTTGTCCTGTGAAGTTGGCACTTTTCCCATCTATGACCTGTCTCTCTGCTCTGTGACAATGGAAGATTTGTCAAGAAAGAGATGTAACTTATTGTATTCAAAAGGTAACATTTGTGGGAGATTTTTCAAGGTGTTTTTAAGTAGTCTTAGTGCTTAATATACATTAGCTTATTAAATGTCCAAAACAACCCAATGATAACTTATCATTACTACCTTCATTTTACTCATTAAGTAATTGAGGCATAGCAACATTTCCTAGTTAGAGTCTGGCTGTGAACACAGCAGCCTTGCTCTGAAGTCTATGCTCCAGGGCTAGAAGTGCTATGCAGTTTCAAGCAATTCCCTAATTGGGTTTCCTAAATACTTACCTTTGTTTTTCCCCACCCTTGAGATGTTTACATTAAAAATTCCTCCTGAACTTGTGGCATAAAATCAAACAAAAACAGAAATTCTTCTCTCCACCCATGTAATTTCACCTCATAAGAGGTCTATCAGTGTGTTCTACTATCATTTATCATGAAGTATGCTTCCCATTTCTCAACCTAGTCTACACATTTTATATTTTCAAAAACTAAATCAATGCTACACTGTTGTTAAAAATTTGTGTGTCTTTGTCTTGGGATAAATCCAAGCTTTCCAGAAAGAACAACCCCCATGTCCTCTCCAATAATAAAAATAGCAACAACAGAGAATATGTAAACTAATTTTTGTGATACCAACTATTTTTTGTTTTTTACATCCTCACTCAAAAAAATTTTTCTTGTATTTTCAGTCAAAGTGGGAGGGAGGGAGGGAGAAGAGAGAGAGAGAGAGAGAGAGAGAGAGAGAGGGAGAGAGAAAGAGAGAGAGAGAAACACTGATGTGAGAGAGACATTGCCTAACCTCAACCAGGTCCAGGACCAAACTGCAACTGAGGTACTGCCCTTGACCAGAATGAACCCGTGACCCTTTGGTCTGCAGGGCTACATTTTAACTACTGAGCCAAACTGGCCAGGATGTGATAACACTTTTTAATTGAAAAATAATGCAGTAAAAATAAATTTTCTCTAAGCTTATTCTTTTTTTTCATATAAAACAGAATGATAAAAATCAATAATCTTTTATAAATGTTTGGTTAGCATTCACTCAGTTCAGCTTTATTTTGCTTCTTAATAAGAAACATATTATTTATTTTTAAACATGTAATAAATAGTACACAAAAAAAGTAATAAACAGTTTATTCAATGATATATGCATTTATTGGTTAGGGAAAAAGCAATCTGAGTATTTTTGTATCAGTGGAACCTCTCAGAAATGTTCATTGTAATCTGTGGAGAACATACTGTATGTCGGTTATTTTGTTACTAATTTAATGTTATTATTGAAAAATGGTGGTGGAGTGAATGGAAGTTATACAACTGATCTCCAAACTGGAATTATAACTAAAATAAAAACAAATCATTGGGGAAAAGCAACAGAAAAGCAGCTTGTGAGGACCTATTACCAGGGACACTGAATCGATCCTACTATGTCTGTGGTAGCAAAAGAGGGTGCGTTGGGAGCCAACAGACAGCAGTGGTTTTAGCTGTGAACAGCTCCTTCAGGGTTAAAAATCTCAAGCCAGCTTCACAGCACAGAGGGCCAGGACAGAGCACTAACTTAGCCATAGTACCTCACCTTGGGTTCTAGAAGAGGGAGGGCAGACTGGAGTGAAACTGTGTGGGGCCACTCGAGATTTTTAGGGTGCTCAGAATTTGTGCTGAGTTGTGGCCACACAGGACAGAAACCATCTTGCTCCTTCCTGGGAGCTCAAGAGAGAAGCAGCAGCCGCTCCCACAGAGATTTAACCCCACCCAGCTGGGCCAAAGAAATGCAAATTGAGGTTCATTAACAACAAGCATCTGTCCCACAATTTGGAAATCCTCTTACTCTGAACAACTGAGGGAGATGTTCATTCAACTGAGGGCTACAATCCAAGGCTCATCAAGTAACTGATACTAGTAGCCTTCAGGTATAAAGCTAGAGGATAACTGAACCTTTCCTGGGCTTACAAATCTACCCACAAAAGTACAACTTGACAGTGGTATTTAATGTGGGTGCTCCCATACTCATCCAAACCCAGTAGAGGAAGTACAAAGTGCAGAACACCAACACTCAAGGGGAAAATTAGGCAGGCTCCAAAACCCACTTAGATAACCAAAGTGGTAAAACAAACAAACAAAAATCTCAAATGAAAAAACAGCAGAACTCTAATGAAGATGAGATAAATGAAATGCAGTTAAGCAAGTTATCAGAGGTAGAGTTCAGAGCCATGATCTAGAGGAAGCTCAACGACATGAGTAAGGACATCAACATCATGAGTAAAGATATAGAAACATCGAAAACCAAACAAGTAGAAATGAAGAATGACATAGCAGAAATAAAGAACACATTGGAAGGAATAACCAGCAGAGTAGACAAAGGTGATGACCAGATTAGTGATCTAGAAGACTGAGTAGAATATAATTAACCAATCAGAAAACCAAAAGGAAAAAAAAAACAAACAAACAAACAATTAAAAAACAGTAAGACATCCTAAGAGAACATAACAATATTCACAACCTATAAGTGCCCAAAGAAGAAAAAAATGAGCAAGGGTTAGAGAATATATTTGAAGAAATTATGACAGAAAACTTTCCTAACTTGTGAAGAAAGAAGATATTCAAGTTTAAGAGGCACAAAGAGCCCCAAGTAGAAGAACCCAAATAGGCCCACACTAAGACACACAGTAATTAAAATGCCAAAAATTAAACACAGAGAAAGAATCTTAAGGGCAGCAACAGGTTACATACGACGGAACCACCATGAGGCTATTATCTAAACTCTCAACAGAAACACTACAGGCCAGAAGGGAATGGCATGAAGTAATCAAGGTCGTGAGAAACAGGGATTGAATCCAAAACTATGCTATCCAGCAAGGCAATTATTCAAAATAGAAGGTCAAATAAAGAGCTTCCCAGACAAAAAAAAAAGGCTAAGGGGATATATTAGCACCAAACCAGCAATGCAAGAAATGTTAAAAGGACTGCTGTAATTAGTAGAAGAAATGGGGAAAAAAAATATAACCGCACTAAATACAAATGGCAATAAAAAAGTACATATCAACAATCACCTTAAATGTAAATGAATTGAATGCTCCCATAAAAAGACACAGAGTAGCTGACTGGATAAGAAAGCATGGCTCACATATATGTTGTTTACAAGAGACCCACCTCACAACAAAAGACTCACATAGGTTGAAAGTGAAGGGATGGACAAAATCTTCCAACCAAATGGAAAGCAAAAAAAAAAAAAAGAAACTGGGGTAGCAATACTCATATCTGATAAAATAAACTAGAAAATGAAAGCCAGTACTAGAGACAAAGAAGACTACTACATAATATTGAAAGGATCTATCCAACAGAAAGATATAACCTGGATAAACATATATGCACACAATATAGAAGCACCAAAATATATTAAAAAATCGTCTGGAGGACTTCATAGTAGAAATTAACAGCAATACAATCATAGCAGGGGACTTCGACACCCTTCTCACATCACTGGATAGATCATCTACACAGAAAATTAACAAGGAAACAGGGACTATAAATGAAACACTACATCAAATAGATTTAATAGACATCTACAGAGAATTAAACCCCATGAACAAAGTATGTGCTTCCACTTTTTTATATCTTCCTTTATTTCTTTTTCATGGATTGGAAAAATTAACATCATTAAAATGCCCATACTACCCAAAGGAATCTATAGATTCAATGTAATCCCCATAAACATACCAATGACATATTTCACAGAAATGGAACAAACACGCCAAAAGTTTATATGAAACCAAAAAAGACCCCAAATAGCAACAGCAATCTTGCAATAAAAAGAACAAAGTAGGAGGGATCACATCACCAGATATCAGGTTATACTACAAAGCCATTGCAATCGAAACTGGCACGAGAACAGACAAATGAATTAATGGAACAAAACAGAGAACCCAGAAATTGACCCAAGACAATATGCTCAATTAATATTTGACAATTGGTGGCAAGAGCATACAGTGGAGTCAAGTGTCTTTAATAAATGGTAATGGGAAAATTGGACAGCTACTTGCAAAAAAAAAATGAAGCTAAACCATCAACTTACACCATACACAAGAATAAACTCAAAATTGATAAAGACTTATACATAATTTGTGAATCCATAAAAATTCTAGAAGAAAATGTAGGCAACAAAATTTCAGATATCATATGCAGCAGAATTTTTACTCATACCACATCTAAGGCAAAAGAAATAAAGGAGAAAATGAACACATGGGACTACATCAAACTAAAAAGCTTCTGCACAGCAATAGAAATAATCATCTAAATGGAAAGGGAACCCACTATATTGGAGACCAAAATAACCAATGATGCATCAGCAAAGGGATTAATTTCCAAAACATATAGAGTACTCAACTCAAAAAAATAAAGACAAAGAACCCAATTAAATAATGGGCAGAGGAGCTAAATAGATACCTCTCCAAACAGGACATACAAATGGCCAACAGACATATGAAGAAATGCTCAACATCACTAATCACCAGAGAGATGCAAATTAAAACAATGATAAGGTATCACCTCACACCTGCCAAAATGGCTGCCATCAACAAATCATCAAACAACAAGTGCTGACAAGGTTTTGGAGAAAAAGGGACTGTAGCACACTGCTGGTGGGAATGCAGACTTGTGCAGCCACTATGAAAAACACTGGTGTCAAAAAATTAAAAATTGAACTGCCATTTGACCCAGTGATCCCACTTCTAGGAATATATTCTAATAAGCCTGAAATACCAATCAGAAAGAATATATGTACCCATATGTTCATAGCAGTACTATTTATAATAGCTAAGATCTGGAAACAACCCAAATGTCCATCAATAGATGAATGGATACAAAAGCTCTGGTACATTCATACAATGGAAACTATGCAGCTGTATGAAAGAAAGATCTCTTATTCTTTGATACAACATGGAGAGACCTGGAGAATATTATGCTAAGCGAAACAAGACATTTAGAGAAAGACAAATATCACATGATCTCACTTATTTGTGAAATATAATGAACAAGGTGGGCTGATGAACTAAATAGACCCAGAGCCATAGAAAGGAGTATGGTTCAGATTGACAAACCTCAGAATAGTGGGGTTCAGGGGATGGATGAGATGAACCAAAGAACTTATATGCATGTATGCATAACTAATGGACATAGACAACAATGCTGGGTAGTGGGGGGAGGAGATAGAGAGGAGGGGCTCTAGGGGGAGGAAAGGAGAAATATTTGTAGCAAAAATAAATTAATCAAAATTTAAAATAAATAAATTAATTAAATAAAATGTCCATGGTCCAAGTGATTATGTCATGATGGAGAATCTTAACCTAAAATATTAATTGATTCAAAATATTTCCAAAAGCTACAGCACTTATCTATACTGTTAAAAATAAATAATTCAAAAACTCTTATTAATCACAGTGTTCACTAGCTTTTATGTTTAACTTTTGTGATGTTGAGTAGAATGTATTTCTGATAGAAGATGCACACGGTGCTCATGCTGCCTATAAAGTTTCATTTCCACTTGTATAATTTCTGAACAAAATTATAAAAATAAATATATTGGCTCATGTTGTGCTATGGAAGCAATATCTAGAAGGTATGTTTTAATAAAAAGAATCATTTGCTATTTTGCACATAAATGGATTTATATATCCAGTAAAACAAGCCAACCATTTTTTGACTCCCACCAATAATGTATTTATAAAGCTTATATAATGAAAATTACAACAAAAGTGTCTGTTAATACAGGACTATAAATGTTTGTGAAATGGCCTACTTATTAGACTTTCAAAGGTAGTGCTTCATAAGTTTTACTGTAAAAGTCAATACATATCCTACTTCATGAATGTTTATAACCACAGACGTTTTTTGCTCAGTACTGATATAATATGTTTTACCTACCCATATATAGGAGTTAAAACACACATATATCCTTTCAGAAACTTCTAACAAGTGCATGTTATATTTTTATCAGGTGTTAATGGATAAGACAGAAATTGTATGATTTATCATATTTCATTACCTTCTTCACAGACAGTTAATAGTCTATTGGTATCTTCTACTTATTGAAAAGAACATATTATCTGATATTGATGATATATATTTTTATATTATATTATATATTTATCATATTATATAATACATATTATTATACAAATCATTCCTCTATCAAGCAAATTATTTCCTTTAGTTTATAACAATTATTTTATAATTTGAATCTAAGATGTAAATTCATATTAATTTTATTTTATTGTTTTTTTGGCATTTAAATTATGTTTGTTTTATTAATATGAAGATAGCAGATTCTTTTTTTAAAATTTAAATATTAAATTTTTTTTATTTACAGTTGACATACAATATTATATTAGTTTCATGTGTACAGCCCAGTGATTAGACATTATATAACTTATTAAATGATCATACAAATAAATCCCATACCCATCTGACACCATACACAGTTATTAGAATATTACTAAGATAGCAGATTCAGTAGAATAGAGGGTTGTGGAAAAAGGCAAGATTGCTAGAGAATTTTTTTTAGTACTATTCTAACACGCCTTCTATTCTCATTTAAGCCTATAATAGGTGTTCAATAACTACTATTTTGAGAGTAGAATCAGAATATGCATATTTTAAAAACTAGCTGTTTTTGCTTTTCTAGATTCTCAGTACTTGCTAGATTCTCAATATGTTGCTGAGATTGTGGCATTCCTGTAGGGAAGTCGAATCCAGCACTGACCTCAAGCTGTGGTTATCAACAAGTATCGACCATGTGGTTCATATATAGTATTTTCATTTTTTTTAATTTATTTATTTTTGTTACAGATGTTTCTCCTTTATACCCCACTAATAACCCCCTCCTCTTCCCTCTCCACCCTGTCCCCACCTTTGTTGTCCATATCCATTGTTCATACATACATGCATATAGGTTCTGTGGTTTATCTCTCCTCCCTGCCCCCTCTTCCAAAGATTGTCAGTCTGTACCCCACTTCCACGTCTCTGGGACTACCCCATGCCTCAGCTGGTTGTATTCATTATATTCCACAAATAAGTGAGATCATGTGATATTTGTCTTTCACTCTTTGGCTTGTTTTACTTAGTTAGGATAATACTCTACAGGTCCCTCCATGTCATCTCAAAGGATAAGAGATCTTTCTTTCTTACAGATGCATAATACTCCATTGTGTATATGTACCACAGATTTTTTATCCATTTGTCTACTGATGGACACTTGGGCTGTTTCCAGATCTTAGCTATTGTAAATAGTGTGGCTACAAACATGGGGATACATATATTCTTTCTGATTGGTGTTTCAGGCTCCTTAGTGTATATTCTGAGAAGTGGGATTACTGGGTCAAATGGAAGTTCAATTTTTAACTTTTTGAGATAACACCACATTGTTTTCCAAAGTGGCTGCAACAGTCTGCATTCCCACCAGCAGTGTGCTAGAGTCCCCTTTTCTCCACACCCTTGACAACACGTGTTTCATGATTTGTTGATGGCGGCCATTCTGACAGGTGTGAAGTGATACCTCATTGTTGTTTTAATTTGCATCTCTCTGATGATCAGTGATGTTGAGCATTTCTTCATATGTCTCTTGGCCATTTGTATGTCCTGTTTGGAGAGGTGTCTATTTAGTTTCTCTGCCCATGTTTTAATTGGGTTGTTTGTCTTCCTTTTGTTGAGTTGTATGAGCACTCTCTATATATTGGAAATTAACCCCTTATCTGATATATCATTGGCAATTATACTATCCCATACAGTGGTCTGCCTTTCCATTTTGATGATTGTATCTTTTGCTGTGCAGAAGCTTTTGAGTTTGATGTAGTCCCATGTGTTCATTTTCTCCTTTGTTTCTGTTGCCTTAGGTGATGTATCCGTGAAAATTCTGCTGCATATAATGTCTGAAATTTTGTTGCCTACAGTTTCTTCTAAGATTTTTATAAATTCATGAGTCACATTTAAGTCTTTTATCCATTTTGAGTTTATTCTTGGGAATGGTGTAAGTTGATGGTCTAGTTTCATTTTTTTGCATGTAGCTGTCCAATTTTTCAACACCATTTATTAAAAAGGCTGTCTTTAATCCACTGTATGCTTCTGCCACTTTTGTCAAATATTAATTGAGCATATAGCCTGGGATCCATTTCTGGGTTTTCTGTTCTGTTCCACTGGTCTATATGCCTGTTCTTGTGTCAGTACCAGGTTGTTTTGATTACAGTGGCTTTGTAATGCAACCTGAAATCTGGTAATGTGATCCCTCCAACTTTGTTCTTCTTTTTCAAGATTGCTGTGGCTATTCGAGGTCTTTTTTGGTTCCATATAAACTTTTGGAGTATTTGTCCTAGCTCTGTGAAGTATGTCGTTGGCATTTTAATGGCGATTGCATTGAATCTATAGATTGTTTTGGTTAGTATGAACATTTAATGATGTTGATTATTCCAATCCATAAACAAGGTATGTGCTTGCACTTTTTTATATCTTTCTCTATTTTTTTTTTTTTTTAATGACCTGTAGTTTACTGCGAATAGGTCTTTTATTTCTTTGGTTAAGTTTATTCCTACGTATCTTAATTTTTTTTGCTGCGATGGTAAATGGGATTGTTTTTTTAGTTTCTCTTTCTGTGAGTTCATCATTTGTGTATAAGAATGCCATCGATTTCTTGATGTTAATTTTGTATCCTGCTATTTTGCCAAATTCATTTATTAAATATAGTACATTTTTGATGGAGTCTTTGGGGTTTTCTATGTATAGTATTATATCATCTGCGAATAATGACAATTTAATTTCCTCCTTTACCATTTGGATCCCATTTATTTTTTCCTCCTATCTGCCGTGGCCATGACTTCCAATACTATGTTAAATAAGAGTGGTGAAAGTGGGCATCCTTGCCTTGTTCCTGTTCTTAAGAGAAATGCTTTTAGTTTTTTCCCATTGAGTATGATGTTGGCTGTAGGTCTTTCATATATGGCCTTTATTATGTCAATATATGATCCCTCGGTAATATATCCAAGATATATTCCCACGTTGCTGAGCGTTCTTATAAAAAATTTGTGCTGGATTTTCTCGAATGCTTTTTCAGCATCTATTGATATGATCGTGTGATTTTTATCTTTTTTCTTTATGTAGTGTATCACATTTATTGATTTGCGAATATTGTACCAACTTTGCATCCCTGGGATGAATCATACTTGGTCATGGTGGATAATTTTTTGATCCGTTGCTGGATTTGATTTGGTAGTATTTTGGCATCTATGTTCATCAGGGATATTGGTCTGTAGTTTTCTTTCTTTGTAGTGTATTTTTCTTGTTTTGGTATTAGAATTATGCTTGCCTCAAAAAAAGAGTTTGGAAGTCTTCCCTCTTCTTGAATTTTTTGAAATTTTTTGAGGAGAATGGGTATTGGTTCTTCTTTGAATGTTCGGTAAAATTCCCCCATGAAGCTGTTCGGGCCTGGGCTTTCATTTTCTGGGAGAGACTAAATTACATCTTCAATTTCTTCTGTTGTTATTGGCCTGTTCAAGTTTTCTATTTCTTTCTGGTTCAGTTTCAGGAGACTATGTGTTTCTAGAAATTGATCCATTTCACTTAGATTGTCGAATTTGTTGCCATATAATTGTTCATAGTATTTGTTAACAATTTGTTGTATTTCTGTGGTGTCAGTTATTATTTCTCCTCTTTCATTTCAGATTCTGTGTATTTGGGTTCTCTCTGTTTCTTGATGAGTCTAGCTAAGGGTCCATCAATCTTGTTTATATTTTCAAAGAAAGGGCTTTTTGTGTCATTGATCCTTTAAAATAGTTTTTTTTTTTTTTTTGGTCTCCATGTCATTTATTTCTGCTCTGATCTTTACTATTTCCTTTCTTCTACTTGCTCTAGGGTTTTCTTTTTGTCTGCTTTCTAATTCTTTTAGTTGTTAGGTTAGATATTCTGTTAGAAATTTTTCTTGCTTCTTGAGGTAGGCATGTAGTGCTATAAACTTCTGTCTCAGAACTGCTTTGGCTGCATCCAATAGATTTTGTGTTGCTGTGTGTTCATTTTCATTGGTTTCCAGTAAGTTTTTACTTTCTTCCTTGATCTCCATGATAACCCATTTATTATTCAATAATGTTATTTACCCTCTATATTTTCGAATGTGTTTGCATATTCTAGTTGCAGTTGAATTCTAGTTGCATGCCATTGTGATCTGAGAACATGCTTGATATGATTTTAATCTTTTTGAACTTGTAGAGACTTAGTTTGTGTCCTAACTTGTGGTCTATCTTTGAGAATGTCCCATGTGCACTTGAGAAAAATGTGAATTCCGAAGTTTTGGGGTGTAGTTCTCTGTAGATATCTATTAAATCCATTTGATCTAGCCCTTCATTTAGAGTCTGTGTTTCCTTGTTAATTTTTTGTCTAGAAGATCTATCCAGTGATGTCAGCGGGGTATTGAAGTCCTGCTATGATTGTATTGCTGTCAATTTTTCCTTTGAAGTCCTCCAAAAGATGTTTAATATATGTTGGTGCTCCTATATTTGTGCATATATGTTTACCAAGGTTATATCTTCCTGTTGGATAGATCTTTTCAATATTGTGTAGTGGCCTTCTTTGTCTCTAGTTATGGCCTTCATTTTGAAATCTACTTTATCATACATGAGTGTTGCTACCACCGCTTTTTTTTTTGGTTTCCATTTGCTTGAAAGATTTTTTTTCATCCCTTCACTTTCAACCTATGTGAGTCTTTTGTTGTGAGGTGGGTCGCTTGTAAACAACATATATGTGAGTAATGCTTTCGTATGCAGTCCCTACTCTGTGTGTTTTTATCGGTGCATTCAAACCATTCACAATTAAGGTGATAATTGATATGTACTTATTTATTGCCATTTTTTTTTAGTGTGGTTCTATTTTTCTTCCTATTTCTTCTACTAATTATAGCAGTCCTTTTAGCGTACCTTGCAGTGCTGGTTTGGTGTTAATATATTCCCTTAGTCTTTTTTTGTCTGGAAATCTCTTCATTTGACCTTCTATTTTGAATGATAGCCTTGCTGGATAGAGTAGTCTTGGATTCAGATCCTTGTTTTCCATGACCTTAATTACTTCATGCCACTCCCTTGTGGCCTGTAGTGTTTCTGTTCAGAAGTCAGCTGAGAGCCTTATGGGGTTTCCTTTCTAGGTAATCTGTTGCTTAACTCTTGCTGCCTTTAGGATTCTTTTTTTTTTTTTTTTTTTTTTTTTAATTTGGAGCATTTTAATTACTTTGTGTCTTGGTGTGGACCTGTTAGGGTTCTTCTTACTTGGGGCTCTCTGTGCTTCTTGAACTTGAATGCCTTCTTCCTTCACCAAGTTAGGGAAGTTTTCTGTCATTATTTCATCAAATATGTTCTCTAACATTTGCCCATTTTCTTCCTCTTCGTGGACGCCTATGATGCAAATATTATGATGTTTCCAGTTGTCCCACAGTTCTCTTAAGCTATCTTCCTCTTTTTTAATTGTTTTTCCTTTTAGTTTTCTGATTGGTTGATTTTTTCTTCCCTGTCTTCTAATTCACTGATTCGGTCCTCAGCTTCCTCTACTCTGCTGGTTAGTCCTTCCAATGTGTTCTTTGTCATTCTTCATTTCCATGTGGTTGGTTTTCAGTGTTTCTATATCTTTACTCATGGTGCTGATGTCCTTACTCATGCTGTTGAGCTTCCTCAAGATTATGGCTCTGAACTCTACCTCTGATAATTTGCTTAGCTGTATTTTATTGATCTCATCTTTGATAGAGTTCTCTTGTTCTTTCATTTGGGATTTGTTTCATTTCACCATTTTGACTATCTCAGTACATTTTGGAGCCTGCCTAATTTTCCCTGTGGGTATTGGTGTTCTTCTGTTTGTGCCTCCCTCTACTAGGTTCAGATGAGCCTGGGTGGGCCCACATTAAACACCACTGTCAAGTCTTACTTTCCTAGGTAGATTTGCAAGTTCAGAAAAAGTTCAGTTATCTTCTAGCTTTTTCCTGGTGGCTAGTAGTCTCAGTTACTCAGTGCCTTGGAATGAAGCTCTGGTGTTTTGCCTAAGAGTATTTTCAGAGGGTGGGATAGATGCTGGTTGTTAATGTACCTCAATTTTTATTTCTTTGCCTCACCTGGGAAAGGCTGAATCTCTGAGTGGGTGGGGCTGCTGCTTTTCCCCACAGCTTGGGGAAGGAGCACACTGGCCAACATCCTTTATGGCCGCAACACGGCAGAAACTCTGAGTGCCCTCCAAATCCCAGGTGTACCCACAGAGTTCCAGCCCAGTCTGCCCTCCCTCTGCTATAGCTCCCAGGTGAGTGGCTGTGGCTATTTTAGTGCTCTGTCCTGGCTCTCTGTGCTGTGGAGCGAACTTGGTCTATTCCCCAAGGCCGTTGCTTACATCCAAGACTGCTGCTGTCCTTGGGCTCCCAGCCTGCCCCCCTCATGAGCCTCCGCAGATTCTACCAGAGTCCCTGGTTATATGGTCCTGTCCTGCTGCTTTTCTGTTGCTTTTTTCCAGGGTTTTGTCTTTATTTTATTTGTAATTTTTGTTTGGTCCTGGGAGATCATCTGTGTGGCTTCTATTTACTCTGCCTTTTTTTTCACAACCTCTAAACCTATCTTGTGCACAGCTGGGTGCCACAGGCCTTTCTGGTGCCCCAGTACTCTGAAGGTTTAGTGGGTAACTAGATTGCACAGTCCTTCTGGGGACCAGGCTCTATGCCTATGTTATGGGCTGCTGGGATGCACAGGCCTCTCTGGTGCTTCAGCATCCCACAGGTTCCATGGGTAACTGGATGTCAAAGACCTTGCTGGGTCGCACAGGCCTCTCTGGTGCTTCAGCACCCCACAGGCCCTGTTGGTAACTAGGTCGTGCAGTCCCTGCTTAGTGGCACAGGTCTCTCTGGTGCTTCAGCACCCCGCAGGCCCTGCGGGAATCTGGATGGCATAGTCCCGGCTGGGTAGCGCAGACCTCTGTGGTGCTTCAGCACCCGACTGGCCCCAATGGGTAACTAGATTGCGCAGCCCTGCTGGGTTGCATAGTCCTCTCTGTTGCTTCAGCACCCAGCAGGACCCGCATTAACTAGATTGCACAGTTCCTGCTGGGTCACAAGGCCTCTCTGGTGCTTTACCACCCCACAGGTCCCATGGGTAACTGGATGGCACAGTCCCTGCCGGGTGGCACAGGTCTCTCCAGTGACCTGTGCCCTACAGGTCCCTTAGGCGGGTAGCTGGATAGCACCAGTCTCTCTAGGGCTCATGCTTCCCACTGCTCTGTGAGCTCAGGGGTCTGTGGAGCCCCAGGTCCTGCTGCTTGTGGCTGAGGAGTGTTGCTGCTCTGTGGGGCTCAACTCCTGCTCAGCTTTTACTGTAGTTTTTGGTGGCGGGTCTCAGCTGCTGGTCTGTGTTTCTGTTGCCTGGGGATGGAAGTCTGCTCCCCAACCTCTGTTGCTGGGAGTATATCTCCACTATGATCAGGCTGCTACTATGGGGAATGGTGCTGGGCTCCAGGCCATCTGCGGCTTCTGCGACCAGCACCTTGGCAGCTCCACTACTGTGCACTGGTCTTTGTTGACACAGAGTGTCCACTGGCCCGATTGTGCCAGGTGAGCTGATGGGCTCAGGTTTCTGGGCCCTAGCCACTCCCACTGCCTCCTCCCAGGGAAGACCCAGATCTTCCAAAATAGTGGGACTTCCCTGTGTCGCAGGGAGAAGCACTCTGAAGTGCTGCTTACAGAGGTAGCTGGCTGCTCCTGTCCATAGCACAGGAACCTTCTGCTCCATGGCTCTGCACTGCTCGGGTTTGGTCTTCCACCTTCATGTCCACTCACACTCTCTCACATACTCGCTCACTCTCTCACACACTCGCCCTCCCTCCACTCCTGATGACCACCATCTTTTCTGTCTAAATTCATATTAATTTTAATTGGTAGTTTGAAATTTGGGTTAAAATAAAACGAGGATTCTACCATAGTGAAATTCGCTAGGTGACTAAATCATGAAAGAATAATTTAAGATAAAAAACAGCCTGGCCAGTGTGGCTCAGGTTGAGCATCGACTTATGCACCAAGAGGTCGCTGGTTTGATTCCCAGTTAGGGCACATGCCCAGGTTGTGGGCAAAATCCCCAATGGGGGACATGCAGGAGGCAGCCAATCAATGTTCTCTCTTACTGATGTTTGTATCTCTCTCTCCCTCTCTCTCTCTCTCTAAAAGCAATAAAGAAAAAACGAAGAAACAAAAGCACTCTCCCCTCCTAAGACAGAGAGTTGTAACTCATATTACAACTTAAGTACCTATGTGAAGTTAGTTATATAACTACTTTGCTTAGTCTAGGAAAGAGAACTTATTCACTGAACGGTATGATAAGCATTCCTAACCAACTCTTTTCTACCAGCAGAGAAACGATAAAAAGAAACAAACTTAATTACAGAACTAGTAACAAAGACCAAATATTAAATTATTATAGTTCTTTACATTAGGGTTTGTGTGGACAGGTGTGTGATAGTTGTGTTACCACATTATCACAATAAATTGTCACAAAAACTCTAAGTTCAATGTTATTATTATCATTTTACAAATAAGAAAAATATGCTCTTCATACTAGGTGATTTTCAAAGATGGAAATGATAAAATCCTATGTCCTTTCAACCCTATCATGATGCTTTTGCTTCTACCATTTAACTCTTCTCTTTCATATATTTTCTCGTAATTCATGCACATTAGAAATGGAGACCCATAGTATAAGAGAGTATGTCTCAGTTGACTTAATATAGCAACATTAAGTAGCACATTTCATCCTAAGTGTTAAGGGAGAGTCTGCATAAATAAAAAGTACACATCCTCCCCAGAAGGTAAAATTTTAATCAACAGGTTTCAGATTCCTCTGTTTCTTCCTTCTTTCCTAGTACAGAAAAATATGGCTATAAATAATTTAGCACCCTTCTAGCCATGACACTCAAGAGAAATTTTAGTTGGCTGATCAATTATACGTTTCTATTGACTATTTCAGTCTACTAGAAAAATATTTTATACTCTCTCTTTAAACTCTTCCCCTGCCACCTTAACACTCAATAGTATTCAGATTTTACTTCACTCAGAGAATTGAGAAATCAAAGTAGATGCTCAAATGTCCACCTCACATTTATCCACATGCCCATCATATTCTACCTTCCTCTCTGTTTTTATAAATGAAACATTCAGGATCTAAATGAAAACATTCATGATCTAATCCATACTCAACAGAATCCTTCTAGAAACTCTTTCTCATTTACATCAGTATTTTCTCTCCCTATTGCCCATATTTGTCAATAAATCAATTGATATTTTTTTACATCTTAAATTTCAAAAAAATATATATTAATGTCATTTTTGGCAATGAATGCTCAATTTCTTTGCCTTCATTTTCAGCAAAATCTTCAGAAGTTTTTTTATATTCAGTGGCTATAGTTCTCCTCTTTTCTTCTTAATCTACCTTCAAACCAGAGAAGATGTTATATTGTATGTTTTGAAGGTAAAGAAAGATAATCCAATAAATAAAAGTGGCTTCTACAATAAAAAAGAGAAATGAAACAGATTCCCCCTATCTCCAGAAGAAACACATATTTACAGATAACTTAATTTTAGTTCAGTAAAATTGGGTTCAGATTGCTGACCTCCAAAACTGAAAGAGAATAAATCCATGTTGTTTTAAGCCAGTAATTTTTGGTAATTTGCTACAGCAGCAGAAGGAAATATGTAACTCATTGTCAGTGCTGGCTTATCTAATGAATGAAAGGATAGATGATGATGATGATGATGATGATGATGATGATAGATGATAGATAGATAAACATAGATAGATGATAGATAGATGATAAATTATCAACAACATTAAAGTACATAGTGGGACAAAAGTAGGTTTACAGTTGTAAGTATGTGAAAGAGAATTTTCTTGTATTATCATTTATTAATTTTTGTATTATTTTTCCATATAAATTACCTTTAAATGAATACATAAATGTCTAAGACTAGGACCCTGTCATTCTGTATATTCTAATTGCTTTAATAGTCTACATTCATCAAATGGTTCCATATAAATGTCTTTTACCTTTATTTTATCTATTTTATTGAATTCCCCCAGTTTATGCACAAGAGAAATAGCATTTTAAACTAAAAACATAAAGATTGAGAAAAATTATGGAGATTTCACTTTTTTATTTCTTAAGATTTGCTGTAATAGGTATTTTTTGCTTTTCCTCTTAAGGATTCATTATGATTTTACTGCATATTTGAATATTATCTTCCAAAAATGGTTTCCATATAGAGTTACTCAGCCCACAAAGGAGTACTCTACAGCCAATGTTCTTTCTCTGTGTTCACAATTAATTTTACTGAATCTTGGTCTAAACATGTAACAATCATCTAAGTAACATTTAGCTACCAGGTGTAAATTCTCCAAGTGGAAATTAATGCTGGCACATTTGGCAAGGACTTTGTGCCAAGATTTATTATTTTTTCAATACATATTTTAGTATTCCTTTGTGAATAAAAATATGTACATGTTTTTATGATTTAATATTTATTTACTAATGTCCTCCTGCTGTAGGGTTGGGGAGCTGGAAAATGGACATTTTGTAACCTTGTGTTACACTCTCAACCTTGTGTTAATGAATTCTTGTAATCCTAGACTGTGGAGAAAACCTGGCCCACCCTAGTGTATTGGGTGCTTCATTTGCATGTGAATAAAGATTTGTTATATTTTGGCTTCAAGGTCTCTTCCCGTAAAAAGCAAGAAACAAAGCTAGGGTGTATGCAGTAATGTCATCTCAAGGAAATAATTTACTTAAATCCACTTGTGACCTGGGGGTACCAATCTGCAAAATAATGGGACTGCATCCAGATATCTGGAGCACTTGCTTCCTTGCAAAGCTTCCCCTCACTCCAAGCAGGTGTGCTTGTAGTTTCATTTCATTGCACCGATCCTGGCAGGCCTAGAGACGGCATCTGGCTAACTCTAAAACTCTGAGAGACAAAAACAGCATGCCAAATCATGACTCTTCCCCGGCCAGCCACATGCATTATAATAAATAAAAAGTAATTCTATTGTTGTCCCCCTACCTCATTTTCTATACTCTCTGCTTGTATCTAGAGCCTCCAGAGCTATCAAAATCTGGCCTCCAGAAATGGTCAGTTGTTAGTCACTTTTATTCCAGCTTGAACATGTCACTGTGTTTCATCTTCCAAGAAAACTGTCATTTGAAGTCTTATTTTTATTTATGAAATAAAGTAATTTTCTCTAATCAAAATTATATCAAGTAATAGGAAGTTAATATGAAAATAAGTCCATAGAGATTTTTCTGGTTTAATTGTTTATTTTAAAGGTGACATTAAAGAAACTAGCTAAAATCATTAGAAGACTATCTTCATTGCCAGATTCAAATAGATTAAATTTAATGTAAACTTTATCTCGTGCTAAAGTAATCATACTTTTTCTAACATTTATTATTATTATTATTTTTTGGTACATGCCCCTAGCGGGAACCAAACTCAGGACTCTGGTCTGCAGGCCGATGCTCCAACCACTGAGCCAAACCAGCCAGGGCTAAAATTTATTAAATTTTTATAGTATATATTAAATAATATTGATCTCTATTTATTTAATATGGAAATATCTTCATTGTCTAAATATAAGGTATCTGCTGAGAAATAAGAGACTTGTTTTTAAACTTTTAGTGCTAGCATGGTACTAGTTCCAGAGAAGAATTTTAATAATTAATTATTTGAGCATTTTCTGACATGCTCCAATAGTTAACTTCCCACATCCCTTCCATGAGATCCTAAAAATTTTATTATATGCTAAAATAAAATGACTTTTAACAAGACACAGTGTACTTTGAAGGCTGTGTAATTTCAGCAAATAATTGTGAAATTAACCTTTAGCTAAGTCTGCAAAAAACTACATTTGGAAAAAATAAGTAGTCAAAAATTTCTGAATACTACTAGTATGAAAACAAAAAAATAAAAATCCATGTGACACTTGGTAATATGTTAAATGTATGAAAATTTTAACCAAGTTTATAGAAAGGTAAAGCAGCACAGTAATACTGTGTTAACTAGCAATTTTATGCTGAACATTACCTGGAAAGAAAGGATTTAAATAAATTATGCTAGGCCACCTATAACAATTATCCATTTGTTTATCTAGGTCTAGAACTTTATAAAACACCATCAAATTTGCCCAACTGGATATATTGATCTGTGAATATATGTATATATAGAGATATAAACATGTAGAATGCCCATACATGAACTGAATATTTATATGTATCTATATAGACACACATACAGATATATGGACATGCATATATATATATATATATGTATATATATATATATATGCATATATATGTCTTTGAATACATACATATATACACACACACACACACACGCGCGCGCGCATGTGTGTGTGCGCGTGTGTGTGTGTGTTTATTGGTATCCAACCAACTTATAATATAGATGAGGAAAATTACTGGATAGTGTGTGGGGAGGAGAAAGAAAAAAGGAAAGCCTCAGTAGTGCTCTACTTTTAACCTTAGATAAATATATGACCTCTCAGATAGTGAGTTAGCAATTGGTCATGTCAGGCTTGGTTTTTTGCTCTGTTCAGGAGGTCTATTTAGGATTTGCCCTCAGTCCCACTATATAGCACAATCTCTAAGGCAAAGATTGCCAAAGTACAGTTCATAGGCCAAAGTCAGTCTATTGTCTGTTTTTATTTGTTTTTATACTTACATTTTAAAGGATTTTTTGAATACCAATCTGTTCATGTTTTGTCTGTGTCTTCTTCTTTTACACTAAGATGACAAAGTTAAGTAGGTGCTACAGAGAACATATGGCCATGAAATCCTAAGATATTTAGTAATTAGCCCTTTATGCAAAAGCTTTGTCATCCCTGCATTAGGGCAGTCTTTACTCTTCAAGTGTAGATTTTCTATTTTCTCAAGTGAATGACAAATGTCACAGAGGTGTTCTATTCTGAAGTCCAGAATTTCCAGCACTCTTCAGTCTCGAGTTCATTTATTAGCACTCAGTTCATTAAAAACTGTTATATTTTAAGCCTGATTGTTTCTCACTGTTTGTTCACGGTCTACCTTTCAGACAAAAATTAAAGGGCAACGTCATATAAGCATTAGTCATCTCTATCTGAACAACTCTCATTTCCAGGATAATGATCCACAAATTTCAATAAATTCAGCACCCTCAAATATAGTTCTACCTGCTCAGCTCAACAAGACAACAGTTCTCCACTTAGCCTCCACAACCCTGCTCTGTATAGTATTTTCTGACAAAAAATACTCAGGTCCATCTGTTTCCCTTCTCTCAAGAGTCTAAGACCTATACTGCCTACGATACAATATAAATGTTTAAAGTTGCTAGACAATCTGTCATTGAAGAGAAGGTGACATTTTAAATATGGTCTATAATACAATGGAATTAATAAGCAAAAGTCATTGAAAAGATAACACAAATATCTAAATAAATATAAAATATCACTTTGGTTTAATTATATCCAAATTTGCTCAGGTACTATTTTAAACTAAATATACAAAATAGCATAGTATTTCTCTACTATCTCTTCTAAAACTTATGTCTTGATTATTACATGTAGAGTGTATGCATGCATGATTCATAAATTAATTCAAGATATTAAATTTGACATCTCTAATAATATTTATATTAATAACCACATTAAATACGATGAATGTCAACCCTAACCACTAATAATTGCATATAAAAAAGAAGCATTGTTAATCTATTGAAGAAGTGCTAACATGGAAAATTACAGCTAATGGAAATAGTTGTATGAATTAATTTTAGATTAAAATGACAGATTACTTTGTGTTTTTATTAGGAAGGCCACATTTTTAATAACTGAATAAACTCTTTATTTTGAGATTGCTATACTTAGCCAATATTATCCATGCATGTCAATTAAACATATGATATCTATAATTATCTTATTAAATTAGCCTTGATGTCGGGCTTTATTATCTTCAAAATGTCAAAGTTATAACTATTTATTATTATTTTTAATTTTAGTTATAACTATTAATAATATCTTTTTAATAAAATCATTTAAGAGTTCCTTAAATTCCCAGAATTATTAGGTAATTGGTTCCAGAACATACAAGCATTATCTGAATGTTCGAAAACTTGCACATTTATTTCTGAACATAAACTTCACAAGATTCACAAAGCCTATTGTAGATAATCAATGAGTATGAACTAACCAATTTGGTAAGAGTTGATTGGTGTGTTTGTTTGTTGTGTTTTTATGCTGACATATTTGCTTGGTTTAGGAATAGTAAAACTAAACTCTAGATCAGAAGCCAATTATTAATTATGTTCATAATAAGCTATATAAGTAGCATAACAATAACTATCTGCTTACCATAATACACTCTGCACTTTAGTATTGTTTAGAGCTGCATTTTAATATTTACTTTCTTCTCTCTTCTGTTGGATATCTTCCAACAGAGTAGTAAGCCATACAAACAAAACAAACAAACAAAAAACAAAATAACTTAACATTTTGTGGAAAGCAATCTCAAAGAACGTCATTTCATACAGAAGTAGAGTGTGTGATATTGTTCAACCAATCAAGTGCTTAGCAAATGAAAATGACTTTTTTTCCAATTAAAAAAATCTATAATTTCCTACTCAAAATAAGATGAAGGAATACAGTGATTATGAAAATCATATTTTTCTATACACCTGTACCTAGTAATTATAGCTTATTTGCATACCTTTATCCCTTTGTTCAGAAAAAGTAAATTTTATATTGCATCCCACCTGCATTCAACACAGAATAAGTCTCTATAGTAATTTTGTAGCTGCATTTAAAAGACAAATAAAGCATGTAATTATAACTTTAAAAGATAATTTACAGTAAGAGTGAAGTTGGACTAGAATTTTAACAATGCATTAAACAGAAATAGAAGACAATAAATTAAAATTGTACAATGAAGTTATCTCTGGGAATGGGAAAAAAGGTTTTTATAAACCAAAGCACACTGTCACTGAGGTAATTAATGGTTGATAATATTACAATTAAGAATGAGAGTTTCCAGCAGTTAACTCCATGCCCTTTCAGTTTAGTAAAGTTAATAATAACATTTATATTTAATTTAGGAATTAACAAAGAAAAAAAAAAAGGTAATTCTAGACACAGTCAAAAGAGACTTGGAGATCATAATGCAGGGTGGGAGAGGGGTAGAATTTTTGCTGTTTTAACCAATAAGGAAAATTATATCAAGAAATATCACAGGACTTTACCAAGTTCATACCATTAATTATTTACATTGTTTAGAAAAAAAGGCTAAACCCCAAATTTCTGATTCTCAATTAAAAATACTCTCCAATTTAAAACATCTTAAGAAATAAATTTTAATTATGCTATAATTGACATAGAACATTTTATATCTGGTATACAACATGATAATCCAATATTTGTATATATTGCAAAATGATCATCACAATAAGGCTAGTTAACATCTGTCACATACATAGCTACAAATTTTTTTCTTGTGATGATGACTTTTAAGATTTAATCTCTTAAATGCATTTTAATTTAAATAGTAATTATAAATAGAAAAATTACTATGTTCATGGGGATAGATTATTCTGGCAGAACTATTTGATGATGGTATTCTTATTACCCAGCCTCAATTTCCTTTTGTTTGACCCATATCAACAGACCTAAGTACTTTCACTAACGGTCCCCCCCACACACACACACACACTCACAGAAAGTCCTAAAGAGCTAAGTTTTTCCCAGAATAATATAAATATCAGAGAAAGGTAATTCTCAAGATTACAGCTCTTATAGAATTATTATATGGTTATGGATTACTGAAGTTTGGTTATAAAGTTGCTTGATGTCCCAAGTATTTTATTTATGTCTTGATAACATGTAGAATTAAATGTGTTTTTAGATTTCTTACAGCATTGACATTTTAAGATATCTAATGGTATTTTAATGTTACTTATCATTTGTGGAATTATACTATTTTTATTATATTTAGAGGTACAAAAAGAATGACCTTTCCAAAGAAGAGAAAAACTCCACTAAACATTTAAAGTTCCTACCAGTGTCATCTTACCTGGTTTCCTTAGATAGAAACAAATGCATCCATCAGCATTATTCTGGAGTCAGCCTTCATGCTTCTCTGGGGGCATTCAGAATTTCATCCTATTTATTTTCATGTCTGTTCCCAACTAGTTTTTTAAATCCTTGAGGACAGAGTCTGTATTTTATTCATTTATATATATTCCTAGAATCACCATGGTGTCATGCACATAGAAGGTATACCTTATCAAAATAATTAATTGCCATTAAAAATTCTGCATCAAACACAAAGAATACAAATATAAAACTGTCAACATGCAATTCTAGGATAACATTATCTTGTTCTATAAAACTTAATTTATATGTGATGAATCACAATATAAATTGTCCATTTTGGGAGAAACATTATTTCATGGTTCATTTATTCATTAAACCCTGCATTTTTATAAAAAAAAATGTAAATTAAACACAACCAGTAAAATAGCCAAAAATATATGGTCATAGTGTATAGTGTATAAATATAGTCTGCATATACTAGAGACTATTCAATATATAATATTCTTAACTTTTCATTTTAATGTAGGAAGAAAAAGTAAAGCTTATAAAAATTATGAATAATTAATGATTATGTATATTGTGGTACTTCTGAACACTGTTTGGGGGAAAGTCATTTGGTGTTTGAATAATAATTTAGCAAAATCATAAACATTTTTATGCAATTTGATTCCTCCACTTAATACCTAAAAATATATAAAAAGAAAAGAATTAGTATAAAGAATTTAGATGTGTCTTTGCAGCATTCTTTATTATAGTGATAATACTCAAAACAATCTATGGGCCTCCCAATTGAAACTTTTTTTTTAATTATGATACATCTATAAAATGAAAAGAACATAGGGCATTATTTAAAATATTTGTGTATTGCCTGGCCAGTTTGGCTCAGCAGTTAGAGCATCTGCCTGAGGACCAAAGAATTGGGGGTTTGATTCCAGTGAAGGGCACATACTTCGGTTGCAGTTTGTCCCTGGCTCTGGTCAGGGTCGTTTGGGAGGCAGCTATTTATTGTGTCTCTCTCACGTCAATGTTTCTCTCTCTCCCTCCCACTGAAGATAAATGAAAAAACATCCTCGGATAAAACAAAAAAAAATTAAATGAAAAGATTTGTTAAAATATTTGTGTATAAGAATAATTAATTATATAAAGAGATGTTCAAAAAATGTTTATAAAATATAAAAAGATGTTAAATATGATCATATATAAATATAATCTTGACAGAAAGTAAAATGCTAACAAAGGGTAATTTATGGTGGAGAAATTATGTGATTTTTATTCTCTTATCTATATAACCTAAATGTTATATAACATTTCATGTATTTGTGGTTCATAAAATGTCATTTCACTTGGTTTGGTAAAAGTATAGTAATAACCTGTCACAATTGGGAGCTTATGATGAATTATGCCATTGATACTCATCAAAGTAATAGGATATTATAACAATTAACAAAGTGTTATTATTAAGTAGAGATCATTAACCTGTTCTCCCAAGCTAAAAATATTTATTTAGTTAGTTTTACTATTTGTTTAATTAAATTTATTGTGGTGACATTGATTAATAGGGTTATATAGGTTTCAGATGTGGATTTCTATGTTATAAGAGCTGTATATTATACTCGGTGCCCATCACCCAAAGTCAAACTATCTTCCATCAACATATATTAGGGCCCCTTCATCCCCTACCCTCCTAGCCCCTTCCCACTGGCAACCATCACACTATTGTTTGTGTTCACAAATTTTAGTTGTATGTCCCACATATGAGTGAAATTATATTGTTTTAATACAATATGCAGTCTCTTCTCTGTATTTTATAAATATTCCTTCTTCTTCCAATGTGACTATAATACTTATATCTATGACAATGATATAATCAGAAAGAAACTTGTTTTGGGATTACTGTCTTCTTACATGACCATCACTCTGGAATCCATTTATAATAGATATTTATCTAGCCAATATCTACTATTATTTTGAACAATGGGCTAACAGTTATGAAAGTATAAAGAATACAAGTAAGAGCAGGTATCAAGAGAAAATTTACAAGACTACCATAAGGTTAAGTGATTGTGTGTGTGTGTGTGTGTGTGTGTGTGCATGTGTGTGCTATCTGGGGAAGGGTGCCCCTTGACATATAAAAGTTGTTCATTTCCATTCTCACTATTTGCCCCACAAGGCTCTGAAGCCTCACATTTTAGAATTTCTGAAGCAGACTGTTCACAAAACCCCTCACAGCATTCACCAATATTCCAAGATAATTATACCAACCTCGTCATTCAGGTTTCTTTATTTAATTTTGATTGCTTTGAAATAAAAAACACAACAAAAATCAAAAGCAGAAGTCATTCCCACTTTCAAGTTAAATATGCTAGAAAGTGACTGGAAAAGAGATCATCATTCCTGGATTTAGAGATCCTAGAACCCAAATGACAAATATACCAAGAATGACCAACTTGTTCAAGTTTTTTTAATGTTTCCTGGCTTAGCATTGAAGTTCCATGTCCTGGAATACTCCTAAGTTCTAAGAAATTGGTATAGTGAATGCCCTAGTTATACTTGGACCATAATAAACAAAGTCCCCCATTGCATTTAGAACCAGTAACATCTATTGTTGAGACTAAGATTTCTGAAATTAGTTTGCTAGCTATTTTTTAGATTGCATATTTTTTATAGATATTCAGCATTACTCAAGTTCAATGTTAGTGTTCTATTGTACTGGATGAGTACATTTATTATAATCACTCCCAGTGCCCAATGTAATGATAGATTAATTATGTGCACTTTTAAAGTAACTATACTCCCAAAGTGATTATGCAACCAAAAAATATATACTATAAAATCACTTCTGTCATACCAGATTTAATACAGTCAGAAAACTATGCTACTTTATTCTCCAGTTTAATAGTACTACCCAGTTGATAAAACAAACCAGTAGTGCTTAATGTTGCACCGTACATTATAGTGGTCTAATGTTTCACTGTGAATTACAGTGCTTAATGTTTCACTGTGCAAATTTGATTGCATCCATAATGGCTGATATTTTAATAGTAACTATGCTATTAGTATATAGTGTTTGTTTTTTCAAAGTGTTATTTCCTTTTTTCTCTGCATTTTTCAAGTTAAAAACAGATTGTTTCACCTAGTAGGGAATGTAATATATCTGAGAAATCTTTATTTGAAAGTATTTTTGTTCCACAGTAATATGTTATCAATGAATGAGACAAACCCTGTTATAATAAGGACCTCAAGTGTGGTCCAAACATTTATTTATATTAATGATGTTCTGATAATGGCTTGCATCAAGGAAACTTCTTGTCTTATATGAGTTGTTATCCAATCACAAGTAAGAAAACAAAATTGTAAGTGATGAAGTAGGATAAAATCTCAAGCCTCATTACCCAGTAATTATTTTATCTAAAGAAAATTTTATTGCATAGTAAAGACAAAACACTAGCCATAAGAACATCCATTGCAATAATAAGGAAGGCTCAACAATCATCACTTTAGGATATCAGAGACAACACAGTTAACAATTGGACTTGGCTAATTTTCTGTGATATACCCAGGCAAGCGGACAAATTTGAGTACAATGTTCTACAACAGAAAGCTTTGAAAGTAATCCAGTAAATGATAAAATAAGCTCTTTATTTGGGTTATCCATTTTTATCATGTGTTGTATAATTAAAACTATCAACGACAAACATTGCAGTTGATTAATATATTTACTAATAAAAGATTTAAGGCATCAGCTTTCATTAAATTTTTGGACATAAAGACTTCTGAGTGTGACTGAAATATACTTGTATTTTAGCAACAACTCTCAACTTATTTGTAGGTGCTAAAAATAAATAAATAAATAAATTTTCTTTTTTAACTTTTTTATTAATTAATTTTTGTTACAGATATTTCTCCTTTTCCCTCCACTGATTCCCCCCTCCCCTCCCTCCCTGCCTTTTCCCAATTTGTTGTCCATGTCCACTGTTCATGCATACATGCATGTAAGTTCTGTTGTTTATCTCTCTCCCACCACCCCCCTCTTTAGGGGATTGTCAGTCTATACCCCACTTCCACATCTCTGGGACTACCCCATTACTCAGACTGTTATGTTCATTATATCCCATAAATAAGTGAGATCATATGAAACTTGTCTTTCTCTGTTTGGCTTGTTTCACTTAGGATGATACTTTCAAGGTCCCTCCATGTAGTCTCAAAGGATAAGAGATCTTTCTTTCTTACAGCTGCGTAGTACTCCATTGTGTATATGTACCACAGCTTTTTTATCCATTCATCTACTGATGGACACTTGGGCTGTTTTCAGATCGTAGTGATTGTAAATAGTGCTGCTACAAACATGGGGGTACATATATTCTTTCTGATTGGTGTTTTAGGCTTCTAAAGGGTATATTCCTAGAACTGGGATCACTGGGTCAAATGGAAGTTCAATTTTTAATATTTTGAGGTAACACCATATTGTTTTCCATAGTGGCTGCACCAGTCTGCATTCCCACCAGCAGTGCACTAGAATCCCCTTTTCTCCACACCCTCGCCAACACTTGTTGTTTGATGATTTGTTGATGGCAGCCATTCAGACAGGTGTGAGGTGATCCTCATTGTTGTTTTAATTTGCATCTCTCTGATGATTAGTGATGATGAGCATTTCTTCATATGTTTCTTAGCCATTTGTATGTCCTCTTTGGAGAGGTGTCTATTTAGTTCCTCTGCCCATTTTTTAATTGGATTCTTAGTCTTCCTTTTGTGGAGTTCTATGAGCACTCTATATGTATTGGAAATTAACCCCTCATCTGATATATCATTGGCAATGATGTTCTCCCTTACAGTGGGTAGCCTTTCCGTTTTGATGATCGTATCTTTTGCTGTGCAGAAGCTTTTGAGTTGATGTAGTCCCATGTGTTCATTTTCTCCTTTGTTTCTATTGCCTTAGGTGATGTGACAGTAAAAATTCTGCTGCATATGATGTCTGAAATTTTGTTGCCTACAGTCTCTTCTAGAATTTTTATGGATTCATGAGTTACATGACAGTCTTTTATCCATTTTGAGTTTATTTTGGTGTAGGGTGTAAGTTGATGGTCTAGTTTCATTTTTCTGCAAGTAGCTGTCCAATTTTCTCAGCACCATTTATTAAAGAGGCTGTCCTTACTCTACTGTATGCTCTTGCCACCTTTGTCAAATATTTATTGAGCATATTGCCTTGAGTCCATTTCTGGGTTCTCTGTTCTGTTCCACTGGTCTATATACCTGTTCTTGTGCCAGTACCAGGCTGTATTGATTACAGTGGCTTTGTAGTATAACCTGAAATCTGGTATTGTGATCCCTCCAACTTTGTTCTTTCTTTTCAAGATTGCTGTGGCTATTCGAGGTCTTTTATGGTTCCATATGAACTTTTGAAGTACTTGTTCTAATTCTGTGAAGTATGCCATTGGTATTTTGATTGGGATAGCGTTGAATCTATAGATTGCTTTGGGTAATATGGACATTTTAATGATGTTAATTCTCCTAATCCATGAACAAGGTATGTGCTTCAACTTTTTTATATCTTCCTCTATTTCTTTTTTCAATGACCTGTAGTTTTCTGCGAATAGGTCCTTTATTTCTTTGGTTAAGTTTATTCCTAGGTATCTTAATTTTTTTGTCACAATGGTAAATGGGATTTTTGCTTAGTTTCTCTTTCTGTGAGTTCATCATTGGTGTATAAGAATGCCATCGATTTCTTAACGTTAATTTTGTATCCTGCTACTTTGCCAAATTCATTTATTAAGTCTAGTAAACTTTTGATGGAGTCTTTGGGGATTTCTATGTATAGTATCATGTCATCTGCAAATAATGACAATTTCACTTCCTCCTTTCCAATTTGGATCCCTTTTATTTTATTTTTTTCCTGTCTGATTGCTGTGGCTAAGACTTCCACAGCAATGTTATATAGGAGTGGCGAAAGTGGGCATCCTTGCTTTGTTCCTGTTCTTAAGGGAAATGCTTTAATTTTTGCCCATTAAGTATGATGTTGGCTGTAGGTCTTTCATATATGTCCATTATTATATCAAGATATGATCCCTCTATTCCCACAATGCTGAGCTTTTTTATCAGAAATGGATGCTGGATTTTGTTGAAGGCTTTTTGAGCATCTATTGATATTATCATGTGGTTTTCATTCTTCATTTTATTTATGTGGTGTATCACGTTTATGGATTTGTGAATATTGTACCAGCCTTGAATCCCTGGGATGAATCCCACTTGGTCATGGTGGATAATTTTTTTGGTGTATTGCTGGATCCATTTGCTAGTATTTTGTTTAGGATTTTGGCATCTATGTTCATCAGGGATATTGGCCTGTAGTTTTCTTTCTTTGTTGTGTCCTTTTCTGCTTTTGGAATTAGAATTATGCTGGCTACATAAAACGAGTTAGGAAGTCTTCCTTATTCTTGAATTTTTTGAAACAGTTTGAGAAGAATGGGTATTACTTCTTCTTTGAATGTTCGGTAAAACTCCCCCGTGAAGCCATCCGGGCCTGGCTTGTTTGCTGGGAGAGTCTTGATTACATCTTCAATTTCTTCTGTTGTTATTGGTCTGTTCAAGTTTTCTATCTCTTCCTGATCCAGTTTTGGGAGACTATGTGTTTCTAGAAATTTGTCCATTTCGATTAAATTGTCAAATTTCTTGCCATATAATTGTTCATAGCAGTTGTGAATAATCTTTTGTATTTCTGTGGTGTCAGTTGTTATCTCTCCTGTTTCATTTCTGATTTTGTGTATTTGGGTTCTCTCTCTTTATTTATTGGTGAGTCTAGCTAAGGGTCCATCAATCTTGTTTATCTTTTCGAAAAACCAGGTCTTTGTTTTATTGATGCTTTGAATTGTTTTTTTTTTTTTTTTTTTGGTCTCTATGTCATTTATTTCTGCTCTGATCCTTACTATTTCCTTCCTTCTACTTGCTCTGGGGTTTTCTTTTTGTTTGCTGTCTAGTTCTTTAAATTGTGAGTTTAAATAGTCTATTAGAGATTTTTCTTCTTTTTTGAGGTAGGCTTGTAGTGCTATGAACTTCCCTCTCAGAACTGCTTTCGCTGCATCCCATAGATTTTGTGATGTTGTGTCTTCATTTTCATTGGTTTCCAGGAATTTTTTGATTTCTTTTTTGATCTCCTCGGTGACCCATTCATTGTTTAATAACATGCTATTTAGCTTCCATGTGTTCAAATGTCTTTGTATGTTTTTCTTGCAATTGATTTCTAGTTTCATGCCATTGTGATC
This sequence comes from Molossus molossus, assembly GCF_014108415.1. Lineage (NCBI taxonomy): Eukaryota > Metazoa > Chordata > Mammalia > Chiroptera > Molossidae > Molossus > Molossus molossus. Next base: position 81,937,294 of record NW_023425401.1, on the reverse strand, counting down.
TGAGAAGATGCTTGATATGATTTAATCTTCTTGAACTTGTAGAGACTTTTTTTGTGCCCTAAACTGTGGTCTATTTTTGAGAATGTCCCATGTGCACTTGAGAAGAATGTGAATTCTGTAGTTTTGGGGTTTAGTTCTCTGTAGATATCTATTAAATCCATTTGGTCTAGTGCTTCATTTTGAGTCTCCATTTCCTTGCTAATTTTTTGTCTAGAGGATCTATCCAGTGATGTCAGCGGGGTGTTGAAGTCCCCTGCTATGGTTGTGTTGCTATTGATTTCTCCTTTGAAGTCTTCCAGAAGATTTTTAATATATTTTGGTTCTCCTATATTGGGTGCATATATGTTTATCAAGGTTATGTCTTCCTGTTGGATAGATCCTTTCAATATTACGTAGTGGCCTTCTTGGCTCTACTTATGGCCTTCATTCTGAAATCTATTTTATCAGATATGAGTATTGCTATCCCATCTTTTTTTTTCTTTTCCGTTTGCTTGGAAGATTTTTTTCCATCCCTTCACTTTCCATCTATGTGAGTCTTTTGTTGCAAGGTGGGTCTCTTGTAAACAACATATAGATGAGTCATGCTTTCTTATCCAATCAGCTACTCTGTGTCTTTTTATGGGAGCATTCAGTCCATTTACATTTAAGGTGATTATTGGTATGTAGTTATTTATTGCCATTTTTGTTTAGTGTGCTTCTATTTTTCTTCCCATTTCTCCTGGTAATTACAGCAGTCCTTTTAACATTTCTTGTAGTGCTGGTTTGGTGCTAATGTATTCCCTAAGCCTTTTTTTGTCTGGGAAGCTCTTTATTTGACCTTCTATTTTGAATCATAGCCTTGCTGGGTAGAGTAGTCTTGGATTCAGATCCTTGTTTTTCATGACCTTGATTACTTCATGCCATTCCCTTCTAGCCTGTATTGTTTCTTGTGAGAAATCAGCTGAGAGCCTTATGGGGTTTCCTTTGTAGTTAACCTGTTGCATATCTCTTGCTGCTTTTAGGATTCTCTCTTTGTCGTTAATTTTTGGCAGTTTGAGTACTATGTGTCTTGGTGTGGGCCTGTTTGGGTTCTTCTTGTTTGGGGCTCTCTGTGCTTCTTGAACTTGAATGCCTTCTTCCTTCACCAAATTAGGGAAGTTTACTGTCATTATTTCTTTGAATATATTCTCTAACCCTTGCTTATTTTCTTTTTCTTCATGGACTCCTATGATGAGATTATATTCCATTTCCAGTTGTCCCACAGTTCTCTTAAGCTGTCTTCCTGTTTTTTAATAGTTTTTTCCTTTTGGTTTTCTGATTGGTTGATTTTTTCTACCCTGTCTTCTAATTCACTGATCCTGTCCTCAGCTTCCCCTACTCTGCTTTTTAGACCTTCCAATGTGTTTTTCATTTCTGATATGTCATTCTTCATTTCCTCCTGTTGGTTTTTAATTTCCAACTGATTGATTTTCAACATTTCTATGTCTTTACTTATGGTGCTCTTATCCTTTCACATGTTGTTGAGCTTCCTCAACATCATGGCTCTAAATTCTAGTACTGTTAACTTGCTTAACTACACCTCATTTATCTCATGTTCCGTAGACGTCTCTTATTCTTTCATTTGGCTTTTGTTTCTGTTTTTCACCATTTTGGCTATCACAGTGGGCTTTGGAGTCTGCCTAATTTTCCCTGTGTGTTTTGGTGTTCTGCTGTTTGTGTCTCCCTTTCCTGGGTTTGGATGAGCCAGGGAGGACCCACTTTAAACACCACTGTCAAGTCTTAGCTTTTCTGGTTAGTGTTGCTAGCCCAGGGAATGGTAGTTATCCTCTAGCTTTTTTTGCCTGGAGGCTATTAGTAGAGGTCACCTGAAGACCCTTGGTTTCTGAGTTGCCTGAAAAATTCCCTCAGGTGCTCAGTGTAGAGGATTTCCTGAGGGTGGGGCAGCTGCTGGTTGTTAATGGGCCTCAATTAGCATTTCAGTAGCCACCAGGTGGGGTTGAATCTCTGAGGTAGGGGCCGCTGCCTCTCCCCAGGGCCCTGGGAAGGAGTAAAATGACCACAGTCCTGCATGGCTGCACTCAACAAAAGCTCTTAGCACCCTTCAAAACCCGAATTTCCCCACACAGTTCCAGTCCAGTCTGCCTTCCCTCTGCTGGAGCCCAAGGTGAGTGGCTGCTGCCAATTTAGCCTCTGTCTGGACTCTGCGTCGTGGAGCCGCCTGGGACTTTTAACCCAAGGGTGCTGCTTCCAGACAAGGGCCAAGGCCGTTGCACTCAGCAGAAACCCCAGTCCTGAGCCGCAGTAGAGGAACACTGCAGAGGTGGCAGCAGCTTCCAGCAGAGTCCCTTGGTCCCTGCGAGTCCGAGCGGCACCAGCCAAGGGCTTAGCACGCAGAGTTCACAGGACTCAGCCTTGGTAGAGGCATCCAGCTGATTCCCCTGGTCCCAGCCAGTCCATGCGGCTGCAGCTGAGTGCTTAGCAGGCAACAGAGTTCCCAGGACCCATGTGGGGTCGCAAGGGAGGCGGTAGCAGCAACTTCCCGCCGAGCCCTCTGGTCCTGCCAACTCCCCTGGTCCCAGCGAGTCTGTGCGGCACCAGCGGATGGCTTAGCAGGCAACAGAGTTCGCAGGACTCATGCGGGGTCGCAAGGGAGGCAGTAGCAACAACTTCCTGCCGAGTTCCCTGGTCCCTGCCCAGGCCACTGCAGACGGTGTGTTCCAGGCCCCCTCTCGCATCCTCGCAAGCCTACCAGGATTGAGTCGGTGTCCCTGGTTATGTGGTCCTCCAAGGTGTCTTTCAGTTGCCCCTTCCTGACACTTTGCCTTTATTTTCGTTGTAAATCCAGTTTGGTCCTGGGAGATGGCCTGTGTAGCTCCATTCACTTCGCCGCCATTTCAATATCAATAAATAGATTTTTAAAACCTTATCTCATCAAGGGGAAAGCCAAAATTCTTAGGAGTTGCATTTCCATTCTGGAAAATCCTCCCTTGAACCAAAGTCCTATAGACTTAGAGAACTCAAAGAAAATCACAGTATGAAAATAACTGATTTACAAATAAAATGCTATGCATGTTCCCATGATAGAGATGAAGACTGTACGAATGGTAACCTGAAAAATAAGCAAAGTTCACTAACAGAAGAACCTACCATCAAGTGAGATATTTCAATGGATTGACACAGCCACCTTTCATATAAGTAAATTACTCATTGTCAACTGCATTGATCATTGAACACAATGGCTGCTCCTCATGTGATTCTCATCACCAGAGAACATTTTGCTATTAAAAAGACTGAAAGATAAATTTACATATTCTCATGGGCTGTTGCTAATGAACTTAGAGCATTAATAAATACAAGGCAAAATGCTGGAGCACCTGGTGTCCCAGTGCTAATACAAAACATTATTCCTTTATTAAAAATTGGTCCTTCCAACACTGAAATGTACATATTTATCAACCTATTTCATAAAAAGTGAAAGAACAATCAAATAATTCTAGTCCACTCCCTACAGGGAAAGAGAGAAAATCTAATATACTAAAAACACAGCAATTTTAATCTAAGAATATAGTCTTAAATCATTTTAATTCCTTAACATTACAGTTGCCAAATAAGTATAACATCAATAGCCCATCTCTGAAACACTCCACTGAGCTATCTAATGTTTGTATTCAAATGTCTGTTATTAATGGACCATGACTGTATATTCCTATTGTATACAATATTGTCCAATAACTTTGTTTCTCGTCAATTCAACAACATAAAAATGTTCTTCTTATTGTAATTTTAAATTATTTGTCAGAGAGAAGCATTGATCTGCTGCCTCCTGCATGCCCTCTACTGGCAACCCCAGGCATGTGCTATGACCTGGAACCTAACCAGGATCTCTCAGTCCATGGGATGGCATTCAATCCATTGAGCCCCAGCAGCTGAGCACATAATTTAATCTGTCAGAATAAAGGAACCAGCCCGGCCTGTGTGGCTCACTGGTTAAATGTTAACCCATGCACCAAGAGGTTGCCAGTTTGATTTCTCGTCAGGACACATGCCAGTTTGTTGGCCTAGTCCACATTGGAGGGCATGCAGAAGGAGACCAATCAATGTTCTCTCTCATTGATGTTTCTGTCTCTCTCTCCCTCTCCTTTCTTCTCTCTCTAAAATGAAAACAGAAAAAAAATATTTTATTTTATTAATTAATTAATTTTTGTTACAGATGATTCTCCTTTTTACCCTATTGACACTCTCATCCCCCAAGCTTGCCACCTTGTCCCAGCTTTATTGTGCATGTCCAACACCTCTTCTAGGGATTGTCAGTCTATACAATACTCTACATCTCCGGGACTACCCTGTTCTTCAGACTCCTATGTTCATTATATTCCACAAATAAGTGAGATCATATGATACTTGTCTTTCTCTGTTTGCTTGTTTTGCCTCATAAAATGAGTTTTGAAGTCTTCCTTCTTTTTTAATTTTTTGAAATAGTTTGAGGAGAATGGGTATTAGTTCTTTGAATGTTTGGTAAAACTCCCCCTTGAAGCCCTCTGGGCCTGGGCTTTTGTTTACTGGGAGTCATGATTACCTTTTCAATTCCCTTAGTTGTTATTGGTCTGTTCAAGTTTTGTATCTCTTCCTGGTTCAGTGTGGGAGACTATGTGTTTCTAGAAATTTGTTTATTTCGCTTAGATTGCCGAATTTGTTGCCGGATAATTGTTCATAATATTTGTTAATAATCCTTTGTATTTCTGTGATGTCAGTTATTATTTCTCCTCTTTCATTTCTGAATTTGTGTATTTGGGTTCTCTCTCTTAGTTTCTTGGTAAGTCTAGCCAAGGGTCCATCAATCTTGTTTTTCTTTTTGAAAAACCAGCTCTTTGTTTCATTGATCTGTTGAATTGTTTTCTTTTAGTCTCTATGTCATTTTTTTCTTCTCTGATGTTTATTATTTCCTTTCTTCTACTTGCTCTGGGGTTTTCTTTTTCTTTGCTTTCTAGTTCTTTAGGATGTGAGGTTAGATAGTCAATTAGAAATTTTTCTTGTTTCTTGAGTTGGACTTCTAGTGCTATGAACTTCACTCTCAGAACTGCTTTAAATGCAGCCCAGAGATTTTGTGTTGTTGTGGGTTCATTTTTTTGGTTTCCAGGAATATTTTAATTTTTCCCTTGATCTCCATAGTAACCCATTTATTGTTCAATAACATGCTATTTAGCCTTCATTTGTTCAAATGACTTTGCATGTCTTGTTGCAATTGATTTCTAGTTGCATGCTATTGTGATCTGAGAAGATGCTTGATATAATTTCAGTCTTCTTGAACTTGTAGAGACTTAGTTTGTGCCCTAACATGTGGTCTATCTTTCAAAATGTACCATGTGCACTTGAGAAGAATGTGAATTCTGAAGTTTTGGGGTGTAATTCTCTGTAGATACCTATTTTTTTTTTATTATGAATTTTTATTTATTTTTTTGTTACAGATATTTTACCTTTTTACCCCATTGGCACCCCCCATCCTACCCCCCCCCCTCCACCCTGTCCCCAGCTTAGTTGTCCATGTCCATTGGTCATGCATACCTGCATATAAGTTCTGTGGTTTATCTCTTCCCACCCCCCCACCCCCCATCCCCTCTTCTGAGGGATGTCAGTCTGTGCCCTACTTCCATGTGTCTGGGTCTACTGTATTCCTCAGACTGTTATGTTCATTATATTCCGTATATAAGTGAGATCATGTGGTATTTGTCTTTTTCTGCTTGGCTTCTTTCACTTAGGATAATACTTTCCAGGTCCCTCCATGTCGTCTCAAAGGATAAGAGATCTTTCTTTCTTACCGCTGCATAGTACTCCATTGTGTATATGTACCACAGCTTTTTTATCCATTCGTCTACTGGTGGACACTTGGGCTGTTTCCAGATCTTAGCTATTGTAAATAGTGTTGCTATGAACATGCGGGTACATATATTCTTCCTGATTGGTGTTTCAGGCTTCTTAGGGTATATTCCCAGCAGTGGGATCACTGGGTCAAATGGAAGTCCAATTTTTAATTTTTTGAGGTAGCACCATATTGTTTTCCATAGCGGCTGCACCAGTCTGCATTCCCACCAGCAGTGTATTAGAGTCCCCTTTTCTCCACACCCTCGCCAACACTTGTTGTTTGATGATTTGTTGATGGCGGCCATTCTGACAGGTGTGAGGTGATACCTCATTGTTGTTTTAATTTGCATCTCTCTGATGATTAGTGATGTTGAGCATTTCTTCATATGTCTCTTGGCCATTTGTATGTCCTGTTTGGAGAAGTGTCTATTTAGGTCCTCTGCCCATTTTTTAATTGGGTTCTTTGTCTTCCTTTTGTGGAGTTGTATGAGCACTCTATATATATTGGAAATTAACCACTTATCTGATACATCATTGGCAATGATGTTCTCCCATACAGTGGGTTGCCTTTCCATTTTGATGACTGTTTCTTTTGCTGTGCAGAAGCTTTTTAGTTTGATGTAGTCCCATGTGTTCATTTTCTCCTTTATTTCTGTTGCCTTAGGTGATGTATCAGTGAAAATTCTGCTCCGTATGATGTCCGAAATTTTGTTGCCTACATTTTCGTCTAGAATTTTTATGGATTCATGGGTCACATTTAAGTCTTTTATCCATTTTGAGTTTATTTTTGTGTATGGTGTAAGTTGATGGTCTAGTTTCATTTCTTTGCATGTACCTGTCCAATTTTCCCAACACCATTTATTAAAGAGGCTGTCTTTACTCTACTGTATGCTCTTGCCACCTTTGTCAAATATTAATTGAGCGTATTGCCTTGGGTCCATTTCTGGGTTTTCAGTTCTGTTCCACTGGTCTATATGCCTGTTCTTGTGCCAGTACCAGGCTGTTTTGGTTACAGTCGCTCTGTAGTATAACCTGATATCTGGTATTGTGATCCCACCTACTTTGTTCTTCTTTTTCAAGATTGCTGTGGCTATTCGGGGTCTTTTTTGGTTCCATATGAACTTTTGAAGTATTTGTTCTAGTTCTATGAAATATGTCGTTGGTATTTTGATGGGGATTGCATTGAATCTATAAATTGCTTTGGGTAGTATGGACATTTTAATTATGTTAAATCTTCCAATCCATGAACAGGGTATGTGCTTCGACTTTTTTATATCTTCCTCTATTTCTTTTTTCAATAGCCTGTAGTTTTCTGCAAATAGGTCCTTTACTTCTTTGGTTAAGTTTATTCCTAGGTATCGTAATTTTTTTGGCGCAATGGTAAATGGGATTGTTTTTTCAGTTTCTCTTTCTGTGAGTTCATCATTGATGTACAAGAATGCCGTCGATTTCTTGACGTTAATTTTGTATCCTGCTACTTTGCCAAATTCATTTATTAAGTCTAATAGATTTTTTATGGAGTCTTTAGGGTTTTCTATGTACAATATCATGTCATCTGCAAATAATGACAGTTTCACTTCCTCATTTCCAATTTGGATCCCTTTTATTTTTTCTTCATGTCTGATTGCTGTGGCTAAGACTTCCAGTACAATGTTAAATAGGAGTGGCGAAAGTGGACATCCCTGTCTTGTTCCTGTTCTTAATGGAAATGTTTTTAGTTTCTGTCCATTGAGTATGATGTTGGCTGTAGGTCTTTCATATATGGCCTTTATTATGTCGAGATATGATCCCTCTATTCCTACATTGCTGAGCGTTTTTATCAGAAATGGATGCTGGATTTTGTCGAATGCTTTTTCAGCATCTATTGATATGATCATGTGGTTTTTATTCTTCATTTTGTTTATGTGGTGTATCACGTTTATTGATTTGCGAATATTGTACCAGCCTTGCATCCCTGGAATGAATCCCACTTGGTCATGGTGAATAATTTTTTTGATGTACTTCTGGATCCGATTTGCTAATATTTTGTTCAGGATTTTTGCGTCTATGTTCATCAGGGATATTGGCCTGTAGTTTTCTTTCTTCGTAGTGTCTTTTTCTGGTTTTGGAATTAGAATAATGCTGGCCTCATAGAACGTGATTGGAAGTCTTCCTTCTTCTTGAATTTTTTGAAATAGTTTGAGGAGAATTGGTGTTAGTTCTTTTTTGAATGTTCGGTAAAACTCCCCCGTGAAACCATCTGGGCCTGGGCTTTTGTTTGCTGGGAGAGTCTTGATTACCTCTTCAATTTCCTTAGTTGTTATTGGTCTGTTCAAGTTTCTGTTCAAGTTTTCTATCTCTTCCGGGAATAGTTTTGGGAGACTGTGTGTTTCTAGAAATTTGTCCATTTCGCTTAGATTTTCGAACTTGTTGCCATATAGTTGTTCATAGTAGTTGTTAACGATCTTTTGTATTTCCGTGGTGTTGGTTGTTACTTCTCCTCTTTCATTTCTGATTTTGTGTATTTGGGTTCTCTCTCTTTGTTTCTTGGTGAGTCTAGCTAAGGGTCCGTCAATCTTGTTTATCTTTTCGAAAAACCAGCTCTTTGTTTCATTGATCCTTTGAATTGTTTTTTTGGTCTCTATGTCATTTATTTCTGCTCTGATCTTTACTATTTCCTTCCTTCTACTTGCTCTGGGGTTTTCTTTTTCTTTGCTTTCTAATTCTTTAAGTTGTGAGGTTAGACAGTCAATTAGAAATTTTTCTTGTTTTTTGAGGTAGGCCTGTAGTGCTATGAACTTTCCTCTCAGAACTGCTTTCGCTGCATCCCATAGATTTTGTGTTGTTGTGTGTTCATTTTCATTGGTTTCCAGGAAGTTTTTAATTTCTTCCTTGATCTCCTCGGTGACCCATTCATTGTTTAATAACATGCTATTTAGCCTCCATGTGTTGAAATGTCTTTGCATGTTCTTGTTGCAGTTGTTTCTAATTTCATGCCATTGTGATCTGAGAAGATGCTTGATATGATTTCAATCTTCTTGAACTTGTAGAGATTTAGTTTGTGTCCTATCATGTGGTCTATCTTTGAGAATGTCCCATGTGCACTTGAGAAGAATGTGTATTCTGTAGTTTTGGGGTGTAATTCTCTGTAGATATCTATTAAGTCCATTTGGTCTAGTGCTTCATTTAGATTCTCTGTTTCCTTGCTAATTTTTTGCCTAGAGGATCTATCCAGTGATGTCAACGGGGTGTTGAAGTCCCCTGCTATGATTGTATTGTTGTCGATTTCTCCTTGGAAGTCCTCCAGAAGATTTTTAATATATTTTGGTGCTCCTATATTGGGTGCATATATGTTTATCAAGGTTATATCTTCCTGTTGGATAGATCCTTTCAATATTATGTAGTGGCCGTCTTTGTCTCTAGTTATGGTCTTCATTTTGAAATCTATTTTATCAGATATGAGAATTGCTACCCCAGCTTTTTTTTGCTTTCCATTTGCTTGGGAAATTTTTTTCCATCCCTTCACTTTCAACCTATGTGAGTCTTTTGTTGAGAGGTGGGTCTCTTGTAAACAACATATAGATGAGTCATGCTTTCTTATCCAATCAGCTACTCTGTGTCTCTTTATGGAAGCATTCAATCCATTAACGTTTAAGGTGATTATTGATATGTACTTATTTATTGCCATTTTTGTTTAGTGTGGTTCTATTTTTCTTCCCATTTCTACTGCTATTTACAGCAGTCCTTTTAACATTTCTTGCAGTGCTGGTTTGGTGCTAATGTATTCCCTTAACCTTTTTTTGTCTGGGAAGCTCTTTATTTGACCTTCTATTTTGAATGATAGCCTTGCTGGGTAGAGTAGTCTTGGATTCAGATTCTTGTTTTTCATGACTTTGATTACTTCATGCCATTCTCTTCTGGCCTGTAGTGTTTCTTGTGAGAAGTCGGCTGAGAGCCTTATGGGGTTCCCTTTGTAGGTAACCTGTTGCTTATCTCTTGCTGCCTTTAGGATTCTCTCTTTGTCTTTAATCTGTGGCATTTTAATTACTATGTGTCTTGGTGTGGGCCTGTTTGGATTCTTCTTACTTGGGACTCTCTGTGCTTCTTGAACTTGAATGCCTTCTTCCTTCACCAAATTAGGGAAGTTTTCTCTCACTATTTTTTTGAATATATTCTCTATCCCTTGCTCCTTTTCTTCTTCTTCGGGGACTCCTATGATGCGAATATTATTACGTTTCCAGTTGTCCCATAGTTCTCTTAAGCTGTCTTCCTGTTTTTTAATAGTTTTTTCCTTTTGTTTTTCTGATTGGTTGATTTTTTCTACCCTGTCTTCTAATTCACTGATCCGGTACTCAGCTTCCCCTACTCTGCTTTTTAAACCTTCCAATGTGTTTTTCATTTCAGATATGTCATTTTTTTATCTCTTCTTGTTGGTTTTTAATTTCCAATTGGCTTATTTTCAGTGTCTCTATGTCCTTACTCATGCTGTTCAGCTTCCTCAAGATCATGGCTCTGAATTCTAGCTCTGTTAACATGCCTAATTGCTCCGCATTGATCTCATCTTCGGTGGAGGTGTCTTGCTCTTTCATTTGGCTTCTGTTTCTGTGTTTCACCATTTTGGCTATCACTGTGGGCTTTGGAGCCTGTCAAGTTCTCCATGTGGGTGTTGGTGTTCTGCTGTTTGTGGCTCCCTCTCCTGTGTTTAGATGAGCGAGGGAGGACCCACGTTGAACACCACTGTCAAGTCTTACTTTCCTGGTTAAAGTTGCCAGCCCAGGAAACGTACTGTTATCCTCTAGCTTTTTGCCTGGAGGCTAGCAGTCTAGGTTAATTGATGAGTTTTGGTTGTCAGTTGATTGAAAAACTCCCTCTGGTGCTCAGCCAAGAGGCTTTCATGAGGGTGGGGCAGATGCTGGTTGTTAGTGAGCCTCAATTAGCACTTCAATGGCCCACAGGTTGGGGTTGGATCTCCGAGGGAGGGGCTGCTGCCTCTCCTCAGAGCCCTGGGAAGGAGCAATGTGGCCACCGTCCTGAGTGGCTGCACTCAGCCAAAGCTCTGAGCGCCCTCCAAACCCCACGTGTCCCGACACAGTTCCAGTCCAGTCCGCCCTCCCTCCGCAGGAGCCCAAGGTGAGTGGCTGTGGCTGTTTCAGCCTCTGTCCCGGCTGTGCTGTGGTGCCGCCTGGGAGTGTGACCCGAGGGCACTGCTTACAGCTAAGGCCGCTGCCGAGCTGCCGAGCTGCAGACCGTGGGCTCCCAGCCCCCGTCTCGCGCCTTCGCAAGCCTACTGGGATCGAGTCGGTGTCCCTCTTTGTATGGTCCCCCAAGCTGCTTTTCTGTTGGTTTTTCCCGTCGATTTGTCTGTGTTGTAGTTGTAATTCCAGTTTGGTTCTGGGAGACGGTCTGTGTAGCTCTGTTCACTCCGCCGCCATTTTTTTTCGAGTCTGTAGATACCTATTAAATCCATTTGAGCTAGCACTTTATTTAGAGTCTGTTTTCTTGTTAACTTTTTGTCTACCAGTGATGTCAGCGGGGTGTTGAAATCCCCTGCTATGTTTGTATTGCTGTTGATTTCTCCTTTGAAGTCCTACAGAAGGTTTTTAATATATGTTGGTACTCCCATATTGTGTGCATATATCTTTACCAAGATTATATCTTCCTATTGCATAGATCCTTTCACTATCATGTAGTGGCCTTCTTTGTCTCTAGTTATGGCCTTCATTTTGAAATCTACTTTATCATATATGAGTATTGCTTTCTCAGATCTTTTTTCCTTTTCGTTTGCTTGAAAGACTTTTTTCCATCCCTTCACTTTCAACCTATATGAATCTTTTGTTGTGAGGTGGGTCTCTTGCAAACAACATATATGTAAGTCATGCTTTCTTATCCAGTCTGCTACTCTGTGTCTTTATATTGGAGCATTTAAACCATTCACTTTTAAGGTAATAATTGATATGTACTTATTTATTGCCATTTTTGTTTAGTGTGGTTATACTTTTCTTCCTGTTTCTTCTACTAATTGCAACAGTCCTTTTAGCATATTTTGCAGTGCTGGTTTGGTGCTAATATATTCCCTTAACCATTTTTTTTTTTTTGTCTGGGAAGCTCTTTATTTGACCCTCCTATTTTGAATGCTAGCCTTGCTGGATATAGTAGTCTTGGATTCAGATCCTTGTTTTGTTTTTCATGACCTTGATTACTTCATGCCGCTCCTTTCTGGACTGTAGTGTTTCTGTTGAGAAGTCAACTGAGAGCTCTATGCGGTTTCCTTTGTAGGTAACCTGTTGCTTATCTCTTGCTGCCTTTAGTATTTTCTCTTTGTCTTTAATTTTTGGCATTTTTATTATTATGTGTCTTGGTGTGGGCCTGTTTAGGTTCTTCTTACTTGGGGCTCTCTGTGCTTCTTGAACTTGAATGCCTTCTTCCTTCATCAAGTTAGAAAATTTTCCTGTCTCTATTTCTAACCTTTGGCCATCGTCTTCCTCTTCAGGGACTCCTAATGATGCTAATGTTATTATGTCTCCAGTTGTCCCACAGTTCTCTTATGTTATCTTCCCATTTGTAATTGTTTTTTTTGTTTGTTTGTCTTCTGATTGGTTGATTTTTTCTACCTTGTCTTCTAATTCACTGATACGGTCCTCAGCTTCCTCTACTCTGCTGGTTAGTCCTTCCAATGTGTACTTTATTTCTGCTATGTCATTCTTCATTTTAACTTGGTTTGTTTTCAGTGTTTCAATATCTTTACTGATGGTGCTGATGTCCTTACTCATGCTGTTGAGCTTCCTCAAGGTCATGGCTCTGATAATTTGCTTACCTGCATTTCATTTATCTCATCTTTGATGGAGTTCTCTTGTTCTTTCATTTGGGATTTGTTTCTTTGTTTCACCATTTTGGCTATCTCAGTGGGTTTTGTAGTCTGCTAAATTTTCCCTTTGGGTGTTGTTGTTCTGCTGTTTGTGGCTCCCTCTACTGGGTTTGGATGACCCTACGTGGGCCCATGTTAACCACCATTGTCAAGTCTTACTTTCTTGGGTAGATATGCAAGCCCAGGAAAGTTTCAGTTTTCCTCTAGCTTTTTCCTGGAGGCTATTAGTCTCAGTTACTCAGTTCCTTGGAATGTAGCCCTGTTGTTCTGCATAAGAGGATTTCCAGTGGGTGGGACGGATGCTGATTGTTAATGAGCCTCAATTTGCATTTCTTTGCCTCACCTAGGAAAGGCTAAATTTTCCGAGGTGTGGGCTGCTGCTTTTCCTCACAGCTTGGGGAAGGAGCACACTGGCCACCATCCTTCGTGGCTACAACTCAGCAAAAACTCTGAGTGCCCTCCAAATCCCGTGTGTCCCACATATTTCCAGCCCAGTCTGCCCTCCCTCTGCCATACCCCCAGGTGAGTGGCTGTGGGTATTTTAGTGTTCTGTCTAGGTTCTCTGCACTGTGGAGTGGGCTTGGTCTTTATTTCCCAAGGGCACTGCTCACAGCTAGGACTGCTGCTGTCCATGGGCTCCCATCCTGCCACTCTCTTGCACCTCTGCAGATTCTACCAGTCTCCCTGGTTATATGGTTCTGTCCCGCTGCTTTTTGGTTGCTTTTTTCCAAGGATTTGTCTTTATTTTATTTGTAATTTCCGTTTGGTCCTGGGAGATCATCTGTGTAGCCTTCATTCACTCCACCTCCATTTTCACATTCTCTACGCCTATCTTGTGTGTAGCTGGGTCGCATAGGCCTCTCTAGTGCCACTGCCCTTTGCAGGACCTGCAAGTAACTGGATCGCATAGTCCCTTTGGGGATCCTGCTCTATTCCTATGTTATGGGCTGCTGGGTCGCACAGGCCTCTCTGGTGCTTCAGCATCCCACAGGTCCCATGAATAATTGGATGGCACAGTCCCTGCTGGGTTTCACAGGCCTCTCTGTTGACCTACACCCTGCAGGTCCCATGCACAGCAGCTCAATTGCACCAGTTCTTCTCAGACTCTGGCTTCTTACCATTCTTGTGGGCTGCTGGGTTGTACAGGCTTCGCTGGTGCCCCAGCATACTGCAGGACCCGCGGGCAGCTGGATTGCACCAGTTCCTTTTGGGCTCTGCTTCCCTGGTTGCCCAATTTTTTGGCATATTGGTGTTCATAGTAGTTTTTTACAATCCCGTGAATGTATATAGTGTCACTTGTTACTTCTCCTCTTTAATTTCTGATTTTATTTATTGTGTCCTCTGCCTTTTTTTCTTGATGAGTCCAGGTTAAGATTTATCAGTCTTGTTTCCTGTATTTAAGTAACTTTAAAAACACAAAGGAAATGTGGTGAAGTTATGTGTGGGGAAAAAGCAAGAGTAAAGTCACAGAATTAGAACAATCCAAAATGTTATAAATGTATGTAATAGTATAGCCTGTTTCAAATAGTCAGCTAACATATTATAACTACTTCATTGTACAATTCAAGTTTTGGCATCAACTTTATTCAATCTTGCAGCATAAATACCATGAGCATATATTTCTCTTTAATAAAAATTCAAATATTGAGATTCCAAGATGGTGGCAGTGTAAGTGGAAGCTACGTGGACCTTTTTCCAGGACCCAATAGGAATTACAACTAAAATATTTAAAAAATCATCCAGAATAACCTACTAAAAGCTAGCTGGGGAGAACCCTTATAACCAAGGATGTAAAGAGGAGGCCACATCGAGACTGGTTGGGAGTAGGGAGGTATGAGAGGGCTGACTGGGCTTGCACAAGAAACAGCTTAAGTGGTGGAGGGATATCTCAGCTATGGGAGTTAACCCTGAGAAGTCTGGAGTCTAAATTCCAAGTAGTGCTTTTCAGCCAAGAGTAACAAAACCAGGAGAGGTGCCCACATAATATCAGGCTGTGAAAAGCACTGGGGGTTTGTCTGAAAGGGAGAGATGGCTAGAAACAGGCACCTAATAAAAGGCCAGCACACTAAATTTCACTTGCAGCCACTCACCTTGGGCTCTGGCAGAGGGAGGGTAGAATGGACTAGAGCTTAATGAAGACTGTTTGAGTGTGGTAACTGAGAAGACAGCCACCATGATCCCTATACTGAGTCATTCCCCCACATAGCTGAAACGATCTTCCTCAGGTAGAATTTTCCATCAATGCAGCTTTAGCTTGGGGGGAAGCAATTTTTCCATCCATTGGAAACTGTCACCCCACCTAAGGGAGTGTACACCAAGCTGACAGCTACAACCTGAGGCTCATTAAGTGACTGAGAGTAACAGGTAGTTTGCAGGCAGAGGCAGATCTCTTGGTGCTTTGAGGCTTTGCCAGACCTATTCCTCTGTCTGGGGCTAGTGAAAGCAGACCTTGGTGTCCAGTTCAGTCATTTCCACATAAAACCAACCCAGCAGAGGAAGCTACAAGTTGCAGATCACAGATAGTTCCAAAAGGGTACTCAGAATTACTCGCAATCAGAATCTCACATTGGCCTGCACCAGAGACCCTTCGAAGAAGCCCAAAACAAATAAATCCAGTGGCCAGGTTCAGTCAACTACAGAGCAGGGGCCAATAAGCTTCACAAGCAGAATATCCACAGGAAGATTTTTGTAGGCACCAAACCCTTCTAAGGCAAATAGCACTTTATGTGATAAGCACCTACACAGCATGCTGCATACTGTGCTGGGGGTTAAACCTCACTGTCAGTCAGCCTAAGAGTCAAGACCATGCATGAATGAGCCAATGGCAATCAAAACTCAATTATAACACAAAGGCCCACACAATGCACAAGGGACTTTACTAGAGCACCCAGGTCTAGTGGTCAGGGAGACTGTGTCACTGGGTCTCACAAGTCACCTACTACATAAGGTCACCCTACCAAGACCTGACATCATAGCAGAACTCCCTAATAGAGAGAAATAAACTGAAACAGATTGGTGAAATAGGGAGACAAAAAAAAAAAAAAAAAAAAAAACTCCAACAAAAGACCAAAAGAATTTTTCAGAAGAGCTAAATGAAATGAAAATAAGCATTTTATGAACTATAGAGTTCAAAATAATGATTATAAGGTTATTCAACAGCATAAAAAATACAAAAATATGAAACACAACCAGTCATAAATAAAAAATGGGATAGCAGAAATAAAGAATACACTGGAAGGAATAAACAGCAGATTAGAGGAACCTGAGGATTAGATCAGTAAATTAGAATATAGGGTAGAAATAAATCACTCAAAGATATAAACAGGAAAAAAAAAAAAAAAACAATTAAATAACAGGAGCAGGTTAAGCGAGTTGTGGGACAACATGAAACCTAACAACATTCACATAATAAGAGTACCAAAAAAAGAAAAAGTGAGCAAGGGAGAAATAACCTGTTTGAGAAATAATGGCAGAAAACTTCCCTAACTAGTTGAAGAAAAAATTCACACAAGTTCAGAAAGCACAGATAGTCCCAGGTAAGAATTGAAAGACGCCCATGCCAAGACATATCATAATTAAAATGCCAAAAATTAAAGACAAAAAAAGAATCTTAAAGGCAGCAAGAGAAAAGAAATGTGTTCTATTCAAAGGAGCTCCAATAAGGCTGTCAGCTGATTTTTCAACAGAAACACTGCAGGCCAGAAGTGAATGGCAAAAAATATTCAACGTAATGAAAAGCGAGGATCTTAATCTAAGACTACTGTATCCAGCAAGCCTATCATTCAAAATAGAAAATGAAATAAATAAAGAGCTTTAGAAGAAAATAATTAAAATGGTTAAAGAAGTTTATTACCACCAAACCAGTTTTGCAACGTTTAAAAGAACTGCTCTAGTAAGAAAAAGAAAGAAAGAAAGAAACATAGGCACAAAAAAACTGGCAATAAATAAGTATCGATCAATAATAACCTTAATGTAAATGAATTAAATGCTCCAATACGGTAGCTGAATAGATAATAAAACATGACCCATAAGGTAGCTGTCTACAAGAGACCCACCTCAGAACAAAAGACTCAGACAGGATGAAAGTGGAGAAATCTAAAATAAATTTTAATGCAAATGGAAACAAATAAACAAAAAAACTGGAATAACAATATTCACATCTGATGAAATAAACTTCAAAATGAAGCCCATAACAAGAGACAAAGAAGGTCACTACATAATGTTAAAAGGATTGATCCAAAAAAGGATATAACCTGGTAAATATATATGAACCCAATATAAGAGCACCAAAAAACAAACAAACCAAAAAACTACTGGATGATTTTAAAGGAGAGATTGACATCAATTATAGTAGGGGGCTTTACCCCACTGACATCACTGGATAGATGTTCCAGCCAAAAAAATAACAAGGAAATGGCAACCTTAAAAGACACACTAGAGCAAACAGATTTAGTTAAAATTGACAGAACATTTAACCCCAAAGCTGCAGAATATACATTCTTCTCAAGTGCACATGAGATATTCTCAAAGACAGAATACATGTTAGCACACAAACAAAGTGTCTAGAAGTTCAATAAGATTAAAACCATATCAAGCATCTTCTCTGATCACAATGGCATGAAATAAAAATCAACTACAATAAAAACACTCAAAAACATTCAAAAATATGGATTACCAATGAGATCAAGGAAGAAATAAAAACTTTCCTGGAAACAAATGAAAATGCCAACACAGCAACCCAAAATCTATGAGACACAGTGAAAACAGTCCTGAGAAGAATGTACATAGCACTGTAGGCTACCTCATGAAACAAGAAACATTTCTAATATACTATTTGACCCTACAACTTAAAGAATTAGAGAGATAACATATGAAAAACTTTAGTAAGTAGAAGGACCAGAGTGGAAATAAATGACATAGAGACTAAAAAATAATACAAAATATCAATGAAACCAAGAGCTGGTTCTTTGAAAAGATAAACAAGATTGATAAACGTTAAGCGAGACACAACAAAAAAAACAAAGAAACAGGACCCAAATAAACAAAATCAGAAATGGAAGAGGTGAAATAACAACCAATACCACAGAGATAGAAATAATTGTAAGAAAATACTATGAAAAATTATATGCCAATAAACTGGACAACCTAGGTGAAATAGACAAATTTCTACAATTAGACAGTTTTCCAAAACACAACCAGGATTATTCAGAAAAACTGGAGATATCAATAACAACTAAGGAAATTGAAGCAGTAATCAATAAACACTTAGCAAACAAATGCCTATGTCCAGATGACTTCACAGAGCACTTTTACAAATACTTAATAAAGAACAAACACTTATTTTCTCAAACTATTCCAAAAATTTAAAAGGAAAGTAGATTTTCTAGCTCTTTTTATGAGTCCAACATTATCCCAATTCCAAAATTAGATAAAGACAATACAGAAAAAGGAAATCACAGGCCAATATCCCTGATGAATATAGATGCCAAAATCCTCAACAAAACATTAGCAAAGCCAATCCAGCAACATATTAAAAAGATTATTTACTATGACCAAATGTGATGTATCCCAGAAATTCAAGGCTGGCACAGTATTCACAAGTCAATAAATATGACACACCACACAAACAAAATTAAAGAAAAAAATAATATAATCATACCAATAGATGCCAAAAAAACATTTGATATAATCAAGCTCTGCTGTTTGATAAAAAACTCTTAGCAATGTGGAAATAGAGGTATCATACCTCAATATTTTTTAAAAAGACCATAGATGGCAAAACCACAGCCAACATCAAGCTCAGTGGGCAAAAAAAAATAAAAGCATTTCCTTAATAATCTCAACAGTTATATCTGCTTTTACCACACATTTTCAACATAGTACTGAAAGTCTTATCCATAGCAATCAGACAAGAAGAACAAATGAAAGTCATCTAAATTTGAAAGGAGGAAATGAAACTGTCATTATTAGCAGACGACATGATATTGTACATTAAAAAATCCCAAAGACTCCACCAAAAAACTAATATATTTAATAAATGAATTCAACAAAGTAACGAGATACAAAATTAACATACAGGAAGTGTTGGCATTTTTATGCAATAATAATAAACACAGAAAGAGAAACTAAAAAAAAAAAAAAAAAAAAACAGTCACATTTATCATTGCAACAACAAAAATTAAGATACCTAGTAATAAACTTAACCAAGATGGTAAAAAAACGGTTCTCGCTTAGCTGGTGTGGCTCAGTGGCTGAGTGTTGACCCATGCACCAAGAAGTCACCAGTTTGATTCCCAGTCAGGGCACATGCTCAGGCTGTGGGCCTAATCCTCATTGAGGGGCATGCAGGAGGCAACCAATTGATGTTCTCTCTCTTCAATGTTTCTCTCTCTATCTCCCTCTCCCTTCCTCTCTCTAAAAATCAATAAAGAAAAAAAAAAAAAAAAAAAACTTGTTCTCAGAAAACTACAGTACGTTGAAAAAAGAAATAGAGGAAGAGATAAACAAATGGATGCATACGCCTTGTTTATGGATTCAAAGAATTAACATCATTAAAATGTCCATACTTCACAAAGCAATTTATAGATTCAATGCAATCCTTATTAAAATATCAACAGCATATTTCACAGATGTAGATCAAATTATCCTAAAATGTATATGGAACCACAAAAGACCCCAAATAGTTGAAGTAATCTGGAGAAAGAAGAACAAAGTAGGAGGAATCACTATACCAGATATAAAATTATACTACAAAGCCATTGTAATCAAAACAGCCTGATACTGGCACAAGAACAGGCATATAGATCAATGGAAAAGAACAGAGAATCCATAATTCAACCCAAGCCATTAAGCTCAGTAAATGTTTAACAAAGGAGGCAAGAGTATACATTGGAGTAAATATAGTCTCTTCAATAAATGGTGTTGGACTGCTGGTGGGAATGCAGACTGGTGCAGCCGCTATGGAAAACAATATGGTGCTACCTCAAAAAATTAAAAATTGAACTTCCATTTGACCCAGTGATCCCACTGCTGGGAATATACCCTAAGAAGCCTGAAAGAATCAGGAAGAATATATGTACCCCCATGTTCATAGCAGCACTATTTACAATAGCTAAGATCTGGAAACAGCCCAAGTGTCCACCAGTAGACGAATGGATAAAAAAGCTGTGGTACATATACACAATGGAGTACTATGCAGCGGTAAGAAAGAAAGATCTCTTATCCTTTGAGACGACACGGAGGGACCTGGAAAGTATTATCCTAAGTGAAAGAAGCCAAGCAGAAAAAGACAAATACCACATGATCTCACTTATATACGGAATATAATGAACATAACAGTCTGAGGAATACAGTAGACCCAGACACATGGAAGTAGGGCACAGACTGACATCCCTCAGAAGAGGGGATGGGGGGTGGGGGGGTGGGAAGAGATAAACCACAGAACTTATATGCATGTATGCATGACCAATGGACATGGACAACTAAGCCGGGGACAGGGTGGAGGGGGTGGGGTGGGGGGTGCCAATGGGGTAAAAAGGTAAAATATCTGTAACAAAAAAATAAATAAAAATTCATAAAAAATAAATAAATAAATAAATGGTGTTGGAAAAATCGGACAGGTACATGCAAAAAAATAAAAGTAGACCACTAACTTGCATCATACAAAAGAGTAAATTTAAAATGAATAAAAGACTTACATGTAAGTTGTGAAACAATAAAAATCTTAGAAGAAACCATAGTACCAAAATTTCATGTCTCACCTAGCAGAATTTTCATAGATATGTTGTCTAAGGCAAGAGAAAATGAACAAGTGGAACTACATCAAACTGAAAAGCTTCTGCGCAACAAAAAAAAAAACAATCCCAAAAATGTAAAGGGAAACCACAATATGGGAGAGCATAATTGCCAATGATACATCAGATAAGGTGTTAATTTTCAAAATATATGAAGTAGTCATACAACTCAACAAAAGGAAAACAAACAGTATAATTAAAAATTGGGCAGAGGACCTGAATAGATACTTTTCCAAAGAGGACATACAGATGGACAATAGACATATGAAAAAATGCTTGATCTTACTACGCATCAGAGAAATGTGAATTAAAATTACAATAAGTTATCACCTCACACCCGCCAGAATGGCTACCATCAACAAATCAACAAATGTCAAGTGCTGGTGAGGATGTGGAGATAAGGGAACCCTGGTACGCTGCTGGTGGGAATGCAGGCTGGTGCAGCCACTATGGACAACAGTATGGAGTTTAGTCATAAAATTCAAAAAGGAACTGCCATTTGATCCAGCAATCCAACTTATGGAAACATATCCTAAGAATCCTGAAACACCAATCAGAAAGAATATATGCACCCCTATGTTCACAGCAGTGCAATTTAAAATAGCTAAAATCTGGAAACATTCCAAGTGTTCATCAGTAGATTAGTGGGTAAAAAAGCTGTGGTACATTTACACAATGAAATGTTATGCAGTTTTTAAAGAGAAGGATCACTGCCCTGGCCAGTTTGGCTCAGTGATTCCAGTGTTGGCCCAAAGAGTTGGGGGTTTGAATCCAACCAAGGGCACATACCTCGGTTGTGGTTTGTCCAGGCCCTGGCCAGGGTCATGCAGGGGGCAACCAGTTAATGTGTCCCTCTCAAGTCAATGTTTCTTTCTCTCTCCTTCTCTCTCCCTCTCTCCCACTCTATCTGAAAAAAATACCATAATTATAAATGCCTATATTATATAATTGAGTCCATCTTTGTGTTTTTAAAATGCACATATAAGCTTTGTCCCAGGAATTCAAAAGTGAATTTTAGTAAGGTAAACTTTTGTCAAAGTGTTTTACTGTTATTAAAGATAGAACTCATTGAAATTATAAATTAATGTAAAAAAATAATTTGCAATGTTCAATAATGCTTAGAATTAGTAATAAGTGGAATTTCTCCTTACCTAATATAAGTCATATACAGCAACATTATATAGGAAATAACATAGATAAATGTATATGTCATTCCTTTAGGTATCAGGAAAACACTAGCAAATTTACTTTTGTTCAGTATGAATAAGATGAACTACAATTGTTCAACATAATTTCAGAGGAAGAAGAGAGAAAGAAAAAGTGAGGCATGATTATGAGAAAAATAAAACTGAATAGAAAAATCAAAAGTATCAAAAGCAACAGATAATAAATAAGAGAGTTCAACAAGGTTGCCAGATACAAGCTCAGCTAACAAAAGTCAATAACATTACCATAAGTCAGCAGTAATTACCTAGAAAATATAATAGAAAGCAAAATATTACCCACAATAGTAATATACACATTGAAGTATTATGTATGATTCTCTCAAAGGATATGAAGAAACACCAGGAGAAATGCCAGGTTAATAGACTGGACTACTTACTATTGTAAGGCTGCCAATTTTTCTCTTTTTAAAAATATACTGCAAGTTCAATTACTTTTGTAGAATAACTTTTAAGGAGGTTATTCTAATTATGTATTGGTCAGCTTCCAGAATTTATATAGATTGAAAATTTGAACATATATCATTTTTCTGCTTAGAAATCTCTTGAAATCTATAAGGATAAATTCAAATGCATTTTTGATAAATTAATAATATTAATAAGGAATGTTAAATCAATAATTTTATTGAGTATTTATATAGGGAAGAGCTAAGAAATTTAAGATGGATTGCAGGTGTTGAATCTAGCTGCAGCAAATCACAAAATACACTGTCTGCGGAGAAAACATAAGCTAACAGCAAAAAGCATCAAGATATAAAAAAACAAAATGATACCCTGGCCGGTTTGGCTCAGCGGTTGGAGCATCGGCCTGCGGACCAGAGAGTCCCGGGTTTGGTTCCCACTAGGAGCATGTACCAAAAAAATAAAAAAAGAAAGAAAAAAGAAAACAAAATGAGTTGGATATTCACAGAAGCCATTTAAATACAGTTAATTTCAAAGAAAACAAGTTAGTAAGATTGCACTAAAATTATACAAATAAGCTGTATTTGCAGGAAGCAAATGTGTTTGCAGTTACTGAGAAAGAACTTTTATATTGTTGAAGTAATCTACAAAATAATGAAATTACCAATCCCTAACAGCAAGAGAGTACACAGCTAGACAAGGAAAAACAAACTCATTCAACAAGAAATAAAAAAGAAAAGAACTAGCACCATATCTATAAAAACATGCTACATGAAAAAAAATTAAGAAGTTAGTAAAATGAATTATCTGACAAAGAAATACTATTGGAAAAAATTTGCCTTTATGTTTTTTTGTGTGTGTGATCATAGAAAAAAATCCAACATATTTGTAATGGACACACTGTCATGGGCTTTCCGTATCTTCCTTTATGAGTGAAGGACTCTTACCCCAGCTATTGAGATTGCTGCCAGGAGATAAACCTCAATTGTCAGTCCCTTTGAAGTTTGCCTCAGTTGAAAAATAACGGATTTTCTCAAGACCATGCCATTTCCAGAAGAAGCCAATACCAATGAAGGATACAGGTAAGAACATAAAGTCATGGCTGTTATGCCCCAATGCAGGATAACTCTGAAAAGGCCTTTCCAGCTCCAGAACTCTGCATTAGATATTAAGCCCTTCATGGGGACTGATTAGAAACAGTTCTTTTTGTATCCAAATCTGTTTTTCCATACCCCTTCAATAGGTGCCAATACTGAACACTCTCAAATAAAAATCTTACATTAATTACTATTTACTTTGGGACATCACATTTTGACAGTTATTACCAGAAATAGTGATTCAAGAAAGCAAATGCTAATATTGAATGTTGTGCTTGTATCATCTTCCCTCCAGCTGGCAATGATGTCCATCACCTGTGATAGATGGATCACAGATGCTTTTGGCATGAGACAGTGGAACACTTTTTCAAACATTTACCAATGTAACTGGGATTTTAAACTCTTGAGAAAAAAGTTAATTGGCTGAGGAATATAGTAACGAATTATAATGCAGACCACCAGATTTCTAAACAAGGACATGCCATCTGCAGTTGAGAATTATACTTTTTGAAAAATAGTTACTGGCAAGTGATTGGGTATGGGAAAGACAGAGTTCTGGACAAGGAACTGCAAGGGGTAATGTGGAAATTACTACTCATCATGGACTGGGTTTCCTCAGACTCACTGAGTTGCATCATAAATTTGGGCAGGCTCAACAATACTCAATCATAAGATGAGAGTGTACATCCAGGATCAAACATGAACAGAACTAAAGAACACAAGCAAACTACATGAGCAGGTAGCCCAAATATCTAGGGTATTCACCAATACTTCACAAGAATCCCTCCTTCAGGGCACAGTTATGACTCTTCGAAGACATTTCTTATGAAGAAATAACAGAGAAGAAAAAATTTCAACTTGGTTCATGAATAAATCACCACAATAAAGCTGCTCTAAAAGCCCCACTCAGGAATGGCCTTTAAAGACAACAATAAAGAAAATCTTACCAGCGAGCAGGGATATTATTCAGTTCCCCCTGATTACCTACTTTGAATGAAAGAATTAACTGAAACTTCTATTATACCTCGGTTCTCGAACATAATTCGTTCCAGGAGGACGGTCGAGAACCGAATTGTTCGAGAACCGAAGCAATGAAACCAATAGGAAAGCATGACTCCACAAAGCGTGACTCTCTCTCTGCACTCACACTGATGACGCAAGCAAGGCGCGCTGGGCCGAATGAACGCCATTCGGCTCAACTCGGCTCATCTCGGAAGTTCGAGTTCCAAATATTTGTTCGGATTCCGAGACAAAAGTTTCTCGAATCTCCATTTGGTCGAAAACCGAGGCGTTCGAGAACCGAGGTATCACTGTATATTTACCTATTAACATTAGTAAATTAATTTGCTAGGTAGCCAAATGTTTCAAAGGAAGAAGAATAAAGACCTAGAAAAAGAAGATAGAAATTAAAGCATATGGTGGGCAAATGGGAGTGAAACATATATGAAGATCTTTAGATTGCATACTAACACCCACTGGAGTGTACCCACCCAAAGAAACCAAGTATACAAAATTGATTAGCCAATTAATACTATCCCAATGTTGATACAATGGGTGCATGAATGAAGTAGTCATGATGGCCAGCTTAGAAGCTATACGTGGGAAAACTTAACATTTTTACAGACTGCTATTATCAAATGTTCAACTTGGCCGTAACAATAATCAGTCTTGATTCCAAATATTGCATCATTCCTTGAAGAACTGTTTGGCCAACTGGAAGAATATTAACTACATTAGAAGCCTTCCACCCTGGAAAGTAAAGCAAATCACTTTGTTAAAAAAAAATGTTCTGTATATTGCTTTTTCTTTCATGCTTATGGGGCCACAGTCAGCACTGCTATCACACACACACACACACACACACACTATATATGTCTAATAATAAAGGTATGTAAGCACAAATAGCTTACCATCATTCTTACAATTAGAAAATGTGTGTTCCCTGATGTCACAACTCTAGCTTACATGTATTAAGAAGCCCTCCCCAAAAGAGATATACTCTTATCAGAGGAAACAGCATTGAGCTGGAAGCTATGGCTGGATCTTGGCACTTCAGACTCTTCATGCCAAGGGATTAGCAGACAAGAAAACAAAGAGTCATCATTTTTGCAGTGATAAGTATCTCAAATTGTCAAGAGGAAGCAATAGTTTTGAACACAATGGAGCCTTAAAGGTTATGTTTGGCACCCAGATGATACACTGGGGTACAATCTTGTTGGTAAAATGTTCAAGTACAGCAACATGAGTCTGAGAAAGATTTTTGAAAGTCCTGGTAGTGCCACCAAATAAGCCACTGAGATCAGAATTGCTAGCAAGTGTGAAAGAAAACTAGAATATGGAGAAGAGAGAAACTGAGAATAGCCAAGTGTGGCTCTAAGGTCAACCATAGCACTAAGATTTACATATTATCCTACTAACCATTCTCTTCTAAGATCATCCCAGGAATCCCAGTAGATCTTATTACAGAACATATACAAAGAAATGAATCCAAGATCTTCAAGGAGTGGTCTGGGGTTGATGCTGTGATGTGCCACCCAAATCTTTCTTCATAAATGGTTTATTCCCCTAAGTGTTGGGGGTGCAGCTGAAAGATGCCTTATACTCTTAGACCTCTTTGGTGATTGTATCAGCTGAATAAAACTTCATCTTATTTTCACTGTCTTCACTGCCCATATTCAGTGAAGTAGCAGTGAAGAGAAATAAATACCTAGCTTTCCCCCACACCCAACTAAACTAGATATTAAGAAACATTTAGCTCCAGTTCTCACTGAGTTGGCAAAGTCCTATATGAGACTGCTGTATGGTAAAACATTTTCCTCTTCCCTATCATGTTTCTTTCCCTTAATTTTCACAGGTATTTATTCCAAGAACCCTCTCCAGCAAGTATCTTGCGCAATAATCTCAGAATAGTTTTAGCCAATCTAACACTGTATTCACTGCCCATATTCAGTGAAGGCTTCAAAAAACAAACCACAATTATGGTACAGAGGAAAACATGCAAATAATCTAATAAAATTTTCTAAAATATGCACAGATTGAATCTACACATAAAGATGTATATCATAGATGAGGGGAAATTGAACCAGAAATACCTACATTGAGAAATTATCTATTTAATTTAATGAGCTTCAAAGAAAAAGAAAAAATCCTTTGCCTGGTCGAGGACAATTTTAAAACACTATCAAAGGAAAAATATGAATGGATTAAGAATTTTCCACAGCTTTATTTCATATAAAACAGTGAAGCAAAACTTACAAAATACTCAATGTATGAAAGTGTGATCTAAGGATTTTATATCTATTTAAGCTTTTCTTTATGCATAAAACTTTCTGCCATACATTTAAATGTGAAATAATTCAGCTAATATTTTCATGACTCTTCATGAGGCAACCAATAAAGCTGCAGATACTATGACAAAAATTTAGCAGTGAACACCAAATATACTTGATATTAGAATTAAGACTAAAACAAACGTGGTAATTTAAAAGACTAATATATTCCAACAACATAGAGATTATAGATACCAATAATTGGTAGGGAAAGAGAAAAGGTAAATGCAACAATAAGGTCAGAAGGATGACTCTCTTATTTATAAAAATGGTATGAGGATCATTCAAAAGTTTTAAATCTTATAATGGGACTGTATGCATTCACTTTATAAAAAATAAAGTACTTACTAATAGAATTATTCATTAAAACAGTGGTAGAGAAAAGAAGTGAAGAAAAAAAGAAAAATATATTATTTTTCTCATTGTTTATATAAGGAATTATTGAGTACTATCTAAAAATAAAAAGACAGCCCTGGCCAGTTTGATTCAGCGGTTGAGCGTTGGCCTGCGGACCAGAGAGTCCTGGGTTCGGTTTCCGCTGGGGCACATACCACAATAAATAAATAAATAAATAAATAAATAAATAAATAAATAAAATAAAATAAAAAGACAAATTTACTACATAGCACTATGAACTTAAGGTATTTAGTAGAATAATAAATCAAAATAATGTAGAAGCAAAAACAAAGTAATCAATGTACATGGTAAAAGACAAAAGTTATAAATACTTAAAAGATGAAAATATATGACAATTGAAACAAAGTACATATGTTTTATTTATAAGGTATTCTTTAAAACCTATGGCAATATTAATTAAGCATAGACTATAGCATGAATACTGCAAATATCTTTAAATAACTTATAAAAGAAGATTCACATTGCTCATTGCTCTATAAAATGATACACCTAAAACAAAATGATTCATAAAAATAGAAAATAATCAACAATGACAACCAGGGAAATGCAAACATGATATAATAATAGGGTTGGTAGAAATGTAAATTGCATAACCAGTTTATTTATTATTTTTTAAATTTATTTATTTTTTATTTATTAATTTGTTTTTGTTACAGATGCTTCTCATTTTTCCCCCATTGACACCCTCCTCCCCTTCCCCCCTGCCCCATCCTCAGCTTTGTTGTCTATGTTCATTGGTCATGCATACATGCATGTAAATTCTGTGGTTTATCTCTTCTCTCTCCACCCCGCTCTCCTCTAAGGCTTGTCAGTCTGTATCCTACCTCTATGTCTCTGGATTAATCTTGTTCAGCAGTTTGTTTAGTTCACTATATTCCACAAATAACTGAGATTATGTGATATTTTTCTTTCTCTGCTTGGCTTGTTTTGCTTAGCATAATATTCTCCAGGTCCCTCCATGTTGTCTCAAAGGACAACATCTAAGGCAAGAGAAACAAAGAAAAAAATGAACACATAGGACTACATCAAACTAAAAAGCTTCTGCACAGCAAAAGAAACAACCATCAAAACAGAAAGGGATTCCACTATATCGGAGACCATAATTTCCAATGATGCATCAGATAAGGGGTTAATTTCCAAAATATACAGAGTGCTCATACAACCCAACAAAAGGAAGACAACCCAGTTAAAACATGGGCAGAGGACCTAAATAGACACCTCTCCAAAAAGGACATACAAATGATCAAGAGACACATGAAGAAATGCTCAACATCACACTAATCATCAAAGAGAAGCAAATTAAAACAACTATTAGGTATCACCTCACACCTGTCAGAATGGCTGCCATCAACAAATTATCAAACAAGTGTTGGTGAGGGTGTGAAGAAAAGGGAACTCTAGTACAATGCTGGTGGGAATGCAGACTGGTGCAGCCACTACAGAAAACTCTATGGTGTTACCTCAAAAAGTTAAAAATTGAACTTCCATTTGACCCAGTGCTCCCACTTCCAGGAATATACCCTAAGAAGCCTGCAACACCAATCAGAAAGAATATATGTACCCCCATGTTTGTAGCAGCACTATTTATAATAGCTAAGATCTGGAAACAACCCAAGTGTCCATCAGTAGATAAGTGGATTAAAAAGCTGTGGTACATGTACACAATGGAATACTATGCAGCTGTAAGAAAAAAATATCTCTTATTTTTTGAGATGGCATAACTAGTTTAGAATGTTAGCAGTATTTTCTAAAGCTGGGCAAATGCAAATTCCATGAACAAGCAATTGTTCTCGTCAGTAAATAAGACCATCAGAAATATAATAAAAGATGTATACAAGCCCTGGCCGGTTTGGTTCAGTGGTTAGAGCATCAGCCTGCGGTCTGGAGAGACCCGGGTTCGGTTCCCGCTAAGGGCGCGTACTTCGGTTGCAGTTTGTCCCCAGCCCTGGTTGGTCGTGCGGGTGGCAGCCACTCGATGTGTCCCTTCACGTCGATGTTTCTCTCTCTCTCTCTCCCTTCCTCTCTCTCCCTCCCACGCTATCTGTACAAAAAATGGAAAAATATCCTCGGGTGAAGATAAAAAATATATATATATATATGTATACAAAAAGTTTTAGTAGCATTATTTGCAAAAGTCAAAAACTGGTACCACTCAAATGTTTATCAGCAGTAGAATAGATAATTTAGTCTACAGCCCTACAGTTGAACACTTCATAACATTGAGAAAGACCAAACTGTCCAGCCAGTGTAGCTCAGTGGTTGAGCATTGACCCATGCACCAAGAGGACACTATTTTGATTTCTGGACGCATGCCCAGGTTGTGGGTCCAATCCCCAGTGGAGGGCATGCAGGAGGCAGCCAATCATTCTCGCTCATCGATGTTTCTGTCTGTCTGTCTCTCTCTCTCTCTCTCTCTCTCTCTCTCCCTTCCTCTTTCTCTAAAAATTGATATAGAAAAAAATTTTTTTTTAAAGAGAGAGAAAGCCCTGGCCAGTTTGGCTCAGCGGTTAGAGTTTCGGCCTGCAGACCAGAGAGTCCTGAGTTCAGTTTCTGCTAGGGGCACGTGCCTGGGTTGCAGTTTGTCCTAGGCCCCGGTTGGAGTCTTGTGGGTGGCAACCAGTTAATGTGTGTGGTGTCTCTCTCACATTGATATTTCTCTCTCTCTCTTTCCCCTCTCTCTCCCTCCCTCTCTATCTGAAGATAAATGCAAAAATGTCCTCAAGTGACGATAAAAGAAAAAAGAGAAAGACTAAATTACCTCTACGCACAGATATAACTTTGGGTAAAAGATATAAAATGGAACAAATTATGTAATTTGATTTATTAAAAAAAATTCTCTAGTTGATCTTGATTTGCTTCCAGATTCAATATTTTATTAAATTGTACCTATTTTCTTTTTCTGGTTTGGTATCATGCTCATTTTATTGTTATAATTTTGTAGTAATCTGTATTAGAAAAAGCATAACTTTTTCTCTATACTGTTTTTACTCAATTGCCTTAGCTTCCTTGGAACTGTTCCAAATATATCTACTTCTTTTATTTTATTTTAAATGTCTAAAAAAATTTACATGAGTGTAACTAACAACAAAAAATATTTTTTAAAAAGTATATGGTAAAATTTTTTTGCCAAGCTGTGTTCCTAATCAATGCTGTGTCATCCCAATAGGTAACTACTATTGTTCAAGTGTGCCAACAATCATACAGATTTTTATATCCTCTGTAGGAGACATACTAATACACGTATAGTATCATCACACAAGTAAATTTGTACATTTTTATTGTTTCACATAAAAGTATATATTGGAAATAGTATCAATGCATAAAGAACTTCTTCATTCTTTTGTTCCTCTTTTTTTTAATAAGAAAACACCTTTTATTTTATTAATTTTTTTTTTCTTTACTAATTTTAGAGAGTGAGGAAAGGAGAAGTAGGGAGAAATAGAAACATCGATGAGAGAGAACACTGTTTGGCCGCCTCCCACATGCCCCCCACTGGGGATTGGGCCCACAACCTGGGCATGTGCCCTGACGGAGAATTGAATTGACGACCTCTTGATGTACAGTCCATGTTCAACCACTGAGCCACACTGGCCGGGCAACAAAAACACCTTTTAAAGGGCAAGTTACAGATACCTATACTACTAAAAAGTAAGTAGATGTTTGTATACCAGTGTTCATCTCCATGGCGACCTATGTAATGTGTCAAAATGACTTCCTTGTCCAACTGGGCCTCAATCCATAAATAGCTGTTGATATTCAAAACAGGCATGCAGGTTGAAAAAAATCAGCAAAACATTTCACCAAACACAGGGAACTTCTCATAAATCTGGCCATGTGAAAAGAGGAAGAAGTCAAAATTCAAATAAAAGCTGAAAACCAAGATAGCAAAAATATAGAAAAAAAATCCCAGAAATGTTGACATCCCATAAAAATGTATCTCTTCTATGGAAGAATTCCATGGCAGTAATTTCTATGACAATAAAAGCTGTCAGTTGATTCTAGTTCTGCTAGTGATGATGATAATCTTATTCCTGAAAAAAAAAAAAAATTACCTCCTTAGCTTTTTTATTCTCAAAAGTCAGTATGGTCAATGGAGTATTACTCAACTTTAAAATAGAAAACAAAATCTAACCATTCACGATAACATAAATGAACCTGGAGTATATTAGATTAAGTTAAATAATCCAGTCTCAATAAAGAAAAACAAAAAGGTTATACAATTTCACTTATATGAAGTATTTAAAATACTCAAAGTCAGAGAAGTAGAGGACAGAATGATGGTTGCCAGTGGATGGGTTGAGAAAATGGGAGATGTTCAATACTATGGGATTTCAGTTATGCCAGATAGGTAAGTTTTAGAGATCTGCTGTACAATATAGTACCTATAGTTAACCAGGTATTGTGCACTTAAAATTTTAAGATGGTGGATTTTGTGCTAAACATTATTACCACAAATAGGGAAACACACACACACACACACACACAAACACAAGCCTTTGGAGATTATAGATATGTTTAATTATCTTGATTGTGATGATAGTATATGCATGTGTCCAAATTCATCAACTTGTATATATTAAACATATGCAGGTTTCTAATTGTTTTGTTTTTTTGTGTGTGTCACAATTATACCTCAATAAAGCTGTCAAAATGTAATATTAGCTCTGAATTCCTATGGTCAAGGTCCAAATTCCATCTCAACACCTTGCTAGCTGTGGGACTTTGGAAAAATTACTTAATGTCTCTGTTCCTCAGTTTTCTCATTGATAAAATATTTAATAATTGGTTTGTCATTAAAGAAGACAATAATTCTAAAACATTGGCCATAGCTCATTGCACATTTTATACATTACATATTTTTTAAAAAGACAGTTTAGAATGAAATAAAGCTTTGATTGGGATATTTGTTGAAATAATCATTTGATTGGTTTCCTTAAACAGATGATAATGCAATAAAGATTGAGAACACTCTATGTGACACTGCTCTTACTTCTTAGAGCTTACTGTTTTAGTCTCTTGAAGTTGGGATCCTAGTAAGAAAGTAATGTGCTGTAGGTAGGAATCTACATATTCAGTGAATTTAGGAAATCTCCAGGTACCAAGGTTTACTTAGCCATGACTTGTAAGATAGTAGATGAATAATATCTTATTAAAATAAAATAAAGACCAGGCTTGAAGATCCCTTGAGTAGACAAAACCATTTAAGCCACATAAACAAGTCTTAATCTAGCTTATGTTATGAACAAAAGCAAAAGTTAACTTGGGTTATTTCTTATCAATACCTCTGATAATCAAAAACAAAACTTAAGTCATCTTCCTAAAATGGTAGAAGATAATCACTTTTGGCCAAGACATCGCTGTCTGGGAATCCTCATTGTTATAACTAATTATTGTAAGGGTTAAACAACTTTCTTATTTTCACTCTATAAGGCATCCCAAAACAGTATGCCAGTTTCAGGTTTTAAGTAACTGTGAACAATTTGTCTCTTATTCAATAAATATTTATACCAAGTAAAGCTCTCTGAATTTTTATTTGATCCTTTCCATGAATACAAGCACAAACATGCTCATTTAATCCATAGTTAAAGCAAGATTGTGTTCCTTAGTTCCAGATTCAGTTTACCATAGTTATCTATGATCTTGAAGAGACCGCAGCACAGTATCAGAAGTTATCAACAGAGGGCATGAGAAGATATAAGAAAGTAGAAGCATATACCTTGTTCATGGATTGGAAGAATTAACATCATTAAAATGTCCATACTACCCAAAGCAATCTGTAGATTCAATGTAATTCCCATTAAAATACCAATGACATATTTCATGGAACTAGACCAAATACTCTAAAAATGTATATATGCTACTATAGTCTATTTTTCCTAATGATGTGCATCTTGTTAACTTATAAAAATAAAAAATAATATGTGTACTGTTCTAATAATATGTGTACTGTCCTATTAAAAATAATGTTTACTGTCCTATGTAAATATATCTTTTACAACATTATGAAAGTTTTCAGATTTCTATCTCAAAATATTTTATCTCTACATATTTATTCATTGACCAATATATATGTAATCCTTCCAGATTTTACACATTTTATACATTTTCCATAATAAAGTTGGCATGCCAGTTATCATTTTATTGCTTCTCTGCTGCAAATCAATTTTTCATTGCCTTTCTGAACTCTGCAAATATTTCATCTTAGCCTGCTGGAACAATATTTAAGCTTTGTCAGTAGATGGCACTAGAAGGACACTGGAGGAACAAAGCACTTTTCTTGGTTGTGGAATGCTTGTTTTCTTCCTTCTCCTACCATGAACCAGCTGCAAATGAGGCAGCCAGTGCAGTCACCTGGGCAGATTCCACCCCTATGAGCGGTTTCCCAGTCAGTCCGGCAGGTGCCACAGGGTACTCGAGCTTACCAGGTTTCACCTGTGGCACCTCAGCAAACTTTTCTACTATCCAGAGCAAAAGCTATACCCTCTGCAAGCGGCCTGGTTGCAAATGGGTGAGGGCATCTTTCAAATTTTGTCTTTCCTTGTGGGCTATGCCTTCAGCCCTAAAGACTGACTATTGCTTATGTTTCTGTATTCTTTACTATTCTTTGTAGCCAATCCCTTCTTTCTACTTAATAATTCTCAACATTATATTTTGTATTCTAATTACTATGTGGTTCCTGTCTTCTGATTAAACCCTAATACAGTTGGCTTCCAGATTTTTTGTTTAACTATATATTGTAAATATTATATGATTTTTTCATGTCATTCTATATAATAAAGCACAATTTTGATGAGTACCTTATAATTAGAAATCAATAAATATATTTGTCAACTTCTGTATTTTCAAATATGTAAATAAACCTATCAAAGAATTTTTAACTAGCTATGCCATTTATGAAATTTCAGAATCTATAAGCTAAATCCACTACTTTTTTTTCTTATTTAGTTTTGAAAATATGTGATTTAGCCAAATATGTCAAATACTCAACTTTGTTGTATATTTTGATTGTAACAAGCTAATATGAATTTAGAAGCTAAATATGAATTTAGAAGCTAAAATCATTTAACAAGCTAATATGATTTAGAAAAGTAAGATAACATCTATGGGATTAGAAACACTGAAATTCTGATGTCTATTTCACAACAGACATCTACCGTATCTTCTGAAAAAGTGATCACTTTGAAACCATCATTTGTTTAACAGCTTTATTGCATATATTGGACTAAGTAGGATGCAAAAGATAACTCCTTGTCTTGTTTTTAATTGTTTTTATTAATTTATTTTTGTTACAGATGTTTCTCCTTTACCCCCATTGACACCCTCCTCCCCATCCGCTCGCCCCCCGCCCTGTCCCAGTTTTGTTGTTTATGTCCATTGGTTATGCATACATGCATATAAGTTCTGTTGTTTATCTCTTCCCTATCCCCCAACCCCCTCTTCTGAGGTTTGTCAGTCTGTACCTTACTTCTATGTCTCTGGGTTTATTTTGTTCATCAGTTTGTTTTGTTCATTATATTCCACAAATAAGTGAGATCATGCGATATTTATCTTTCTCTGCTTGACTTGTTTTGCTTAGGAAAATACTCTCCAGGTTTCTCCCTGTCGTCTCAAAGGATACGAGATCTTTCTTTCTTACAGCTGCATAGTATTCCATTGTGTATATGTACCACAGCTTTTTAATCCACTCATCTACTGATGGACACTTGCGCTATTTCCAGATCTTAGCAATTGTAAATAGTACTGCTATGAACATAGGGGTACATATATTCTTTCTGATTGGTGTTTCAGGATTCCTAGAAGTGGGATCACTGGGTCAAATGGAAGTTCAATTTTTAACTTTTTGAAGTAACACCATAGTGGCTGCACTAGTCTGCATTTCCACCAACAGTGTACTAGAGTACCCTTTTCTCTAAACCCTTGCCAGCACTTGTTTGATGATTTGTTGATGGCAGCCATTCTGACAGGTGTGAGTTGATACCTCATAGTTGTTTAAATTTGTATCTCTCTGATGATTAATGACGAGCACTTTTTCATATGTCTCTTGGCCATTTGTATGTCCTCATTGGAGAGGTGTCTCTTTAGGTCCTCTGCCCTTTTTTAATCGGGTTCTTAGTCTTCCTTTTGTTGAACTGTATGAGCACTCTATATATTTTGAAATTTAACCCTTTATCTCTTATCCGATGTATCATTGGCATTTATACTCTCTCATATAGTGGGTTCCATTTCCGTTTTGATGCTTGTTTCTTTTGCTGTGAATAAGCTTTAGCTGTTGTATCAGTGAAAATTCTCCTGCGTGTAATGTCTAAAATTTTGTTGCCTACATTTTCTCCAAGAATTTTTATGGATTTAAGAGTCACATTCAAGTTTTTTATCCATTTTGGGTTTATTCTTATATATGATGTAAGTTGCTGGTCTAGTTTCATTTTTTTTGTTTTTGTTTTTTGCATGTAGCTGTTCAATTTTCCCAACACCATTTATTACAGAGTCTGTCTTTACTCCATTGTATGCTCTTGCCACCTCTGTCAAATATTAATTGAGCATAATATCTTGGGTCTATTTCTGGGTTCTCTGCTCTGTTCCATAGATCAATATGCCCGTTCATGTGCCAGTACCAGGCACTTTTGATTACTGTGGATTTGTAGTATAACTTGGTATCCAGTATTGTGATCCCTCCTACTTTGTTCTTCTTTTTCAAGATTGCTGTGGCTATTTAAGGTCTTTTATTGGTTTAATATTCATTTTTAGAGTATTTGGTCTAGTTCCATAAAATATGTCGTTGGTATTTTAATGGGAATTGCATTGAATCTGCAGATTGCTTTGGGTAGTATGGACATTTTAATGATGTTAATTCTTCCAATCCATGAACAATGTATATGCTTCTACATTTTTATATCTTTCTCTATTTCTTTTTTCAATGCCCTGTATTTTTCTGTGAATAGTTCTTTTACTTCTTTGATATGGGTCATGTTTTCTTATCTAATCAGCTACCCTCTGTCTTCTGATTGGAGCATTTAAGCCACTTACATTTAAGGTTATTATTGATAGATACTTAGTAGTTGCCATTGTCATTTTATGCCTGTGTTCCTCTCTTTTTCTCTCTATTACTTTTTCTTCTTAAAACAGCCTCTTTAGAATTTATTGCAGTGCTGGTTTGGTCATAGTAAATTCCTTTAGCTTTTTTGTGTGTATGTCTGTGAAGCTCTTTATTTCCCCTTCAATTTTGAATGGTAGCCTTGCTGGATAGAGTAGTCTTGGATTCAGACCATGCCTTTCATTATTTTGTATACTCCATGCCACTTCCTTATGGCCTGCAGTGTTTCTATTGAGAAATCAGCTGACAGTCTAATGGGAACCTCCTTGTAGGTAACTTTCTGTCTCTCTCTTGCTTCAAGATGCTCTCTTTGTTTTTAATGTTTGCCATTTTAATTATGATGTGTCTAGCTGTGGGTCTTTGGGAGCTTATCTTGCTTGAGACTCTCTGTGTTTCCTGGACTTGTGTGACTTTTCCTTCACCAAATTAGGGAAGTTTTCTGTCATTATTTCTTCAAACAGGTTCTCTATTCCTTTCTGCAATTCCTCTCCTTCTGGTACCCCTATGAGGCAAATGTTGTTATGTTTTGCATTGTCCCAAAGTTCCCTTAAACTTTCCTCGCATTTTTTTTTTTTTTCTCTCATTCGCTGTTCTACTTGGGCATTTTTTTCTAACTTGTCTTCTAACCCACTGATTCGCTCTTTAACTTCTTCTAATCTACTATTGAATCCTTCTAAGGTATTTTTTATATCAGCTATGTCATTCTTTACTTCGTCTTGATTTTTATTCATAGCTTCTACCACTTTTGTTACACTGATGTAGTTCCCATTGAGCTCTTTATACTTCTCATTAAGTTTCTTGTAGCTCTCATTGAATTGCTTGAGCACCCTTAAAATCATTGCTTTGAAGTCTTTATCTGACAAATTGCTTTCTTCCATTTCATGTGGTTCCTTTTCTGGTGATTCCTCCTTCTCTCTCATTTGGATATTGTTTCTTTGTTTCACTATTCTAGCTGTCTGGGAGTTCCAGACCAAGTGAGGAATATTGAGATGTGTAGGCAGGTCGGTATGTATCAAATAAGGCTGCTGTACCTACCAAACTATTTTGGTGCACAGCGCTTCTTTCCTGCTGTGGGTCCTGGAGGATTTACAACTGGCAGCTGGTATTGGTCTGTTGTGGTAGGTGCTGCTAGGGTATATGGGTCCAGCTTGTGTGCTGCTGGTGTTCACTGCTGCCTGATGGGGTTGATCAGTTGCTGCTGATGCTGCTGGGGGCAAGTGTCAGCTTCTGGTTTGAGTGTCAGCTCCTGGTTTGTGCTGCTACTGCTGCTGCTGTTGCCAGGAAATGCTCTCAGTTCCCAATCCTCTGCTGTTTTTGGGAGGTGAGGATGCTCAGCTCCTGGAACTTTGCTGCTGTTGGGGGAGGGTTTCCATTTTCAATCTGCTGGTACAGTTGTCAGGAATAGGTCTCAGCTTCCTGAGCCTTGCTGCTGCTTGGGCTGGGGCACCACTCCTGATCAGCCTCTACTGATACTACTGGGAATGGGTCACAGCTGCAGATCTGCACTGTTGCTTCCTGGGGACGGATGTCTGCTCTAGAGCCTCTGCTGCTAGGGGTATATCTAAGCTCCTGAGCCTCAGCTGCTGTTGGAGTTGGGGCTCCACTCCTGCCCAGAAACTGCTGCTGTGGGGGAAGGTGCTGGGCTCCCAAGCTGGTGCTATTACTGCTGGGAGTGGTGCTCAGCTCTGATCTGGCTGCTGCTGTTAAGGGTGTTGTTCTGCTTCCGAGTTGGCACTACTGTTGCTGCTGTGGGGGATGGTGCTTGGCTCTCAGCCAGTTGCTCCTTCTGCAAGCAGGCACCTTGACAACCCCATTACTGTGTGTTGATCCACATTGACACATCAGGGTCCACTGGACCAATGGTGCAAACTGCACTGGTGGAGTTGGGTTGCTTGGCCCTAGCTGCTCCCCTCTGCCTCCTCCCAAAGGAGACCAGTAGATCTTCCAAAATGATTGGGTCTTGCATTGCACAGGGAGAAGCGCCCTGACAAGCACTTACCAAGAGAGCTGCATACTCCCTATTCCACAGCACCAGAACCCTCTGCTCCATGTTTCTGCACTGCTTGAGGTTGCTTGTCCACACTCATGTCCACTCACACTCTCTCTCACAGTTGCTTACACTCTCACACACTCACCCTTGCTCTGGTCCTGCCCACCACCATTGTTTTTATTTCCAGAGTTGAATTGTTAAAGAATATGTCTAACTCTCTCAGGAAAGGGCTGTGATTGGTAAGTGGCAAGATTCTATTTCTATGTTCCCCACGAGTAAGAATATATAGTTTGGTAGTCACTTCTTAATGGGTGAAATGTACCACTATAAATGATCTTGATCCTTAAATATAAATCACTCACAAAGCACTTTCTTACATTTTAGGGACAATATTTCTGACAACTAATGCTACCGGAATTCAACAGTATCCTACTTGTTTACAATGAACCCAATGAAAGATAAGGGTATTATTAAGGTGTTTATGTCCCTTTGTGGTCAAAATTGTAATATAGCAAACAACATTGTACTACAAATTTATTTCTTGAATAGTTAGGAGGCTGCGTTTATCAGCGTTTAAAATATTTCTGAGACCCAAACACAGTAGTTTCTTAGTGATTCAGAAATACAGTTTAGTTTAGTTTATACAAAAAAATATATATATGTTTTATTGAATTTTAAATAGAATTTATCAATGTCTTGTATGTACATCTATAGCTTTTCAATAGTACACTGTCTATGAGGGACAATGGCATATAAATACATCAACAGCAAGTCAGATCATTAAATATTTTAATAGAGGTGCACATGAAGAGCTATAAATCATAAGAAAGATTATTTCTGTTCATAGGATTTTAAGAAAGCATCACGAACTGAATTTTTCTGTTGTGTGGCTCTTGAGCAATCCGACTGCAAGCTCCATGATAGCAGGGACCAACTGTTTTCTCCATCTCTGTATACATAAAACTTGGCGTAGGACATGAAATAATAAATATATATTGAATTTTTAACTGTAATGATGTTGTATTATTTATGAGTGTTTAGTAGGTATGTTCTACAGAGGGTCTCATAGAGCAATGCAACATAAAAATCTCATAAATGATCAGGTTTGGAGGTATAAACAAAAAAATATTTTTATAGTTTAGTCCTCCATTTTATCTTCTAAAAGATATGTTACTTGACCTCAAGTTATATAAAATATATTTTTGGGTTATTGAGGACCCTTACATGACAAAAGACAGAACATAA
Source organism: Molossus molossus (assembly GCF_014108415.1). Classification (NCBI taxonomy): domain Eukaryota; kingdom Metazoa; phylum Chordata; class Mammalia; order Chiroptera; family Molossidae; genus Molossus; species Molossus molossus. The sequence continues at coordinate 81,898,025 of NW_023425401.1, read as the reverse complement.
AACAAGGTGGTATTTTTTTTTATAGCTATCAATCCTGTAAACACTGTCTCTAGAAGGACAGTTAATTTTCTGAGGAGTACATTAGATTGCCAAAAGTGCTGTAATATCCATAGAGCTATAGCAGATAGTTTTCAACATGATGTCTTCTAATTTTGAAAGATAAATGAAAAAGTAATTTTGTGGAACACTGAATGTGTGTTTCACTATATATGTGTGCTTCACCATTACAAATATGCCTGTGATACACAGCATTGCACGGAGCCTAGAACAGATAGTTCTTCCATACATACTTATTAACTAAAGATTTACAACTTTAATCCCAAACCTTAGTAAGTAAAAATATTTTACTTTATACCCCTTCACTTCAAATCACCACCCATTGTTTTAGTTTATTCCTATTATCAATTTTCTTGAATGAGTTTCTGTTTTAATCCCTCACTTCATACTCAAGCTTTCACTGGCATGAAATTGTCCTTCAGGTTCACCAAAGAGTCACTTGACAAAATTTTTGTAATATTTGCTCTATGCAGAGCATTTAATAATTAATAAGCATTACCTCTTGGGAGAACTTGACATGACCTATCTTTTAAATGGAAACATGTGTGATTTTTGGCCATAACAAAATTTTAGGGTATGTTCTCCTTCTTATTTCTCTTTCCTTTCTTTTCTTTGATGTCTAATATTTTACTCTTCCTCTATGCAGTACATCAGTTCTTAAAAGCTGGAATATGTTCTCTTTTCTCCCTCACTGAACTTTTACATGGTCATCTCATGTACTCAAAGAACACAGCTGCATTTACATCGAGACAGAAAAATTTTCAAAAGATCTACTAATCTTTTATGTATTTTTTTTCACTTTTAGATGCCTACAAATCATTCAGATGAAATAATGAGAATTAAAATATGAGTATCAGTTAGACATTGAGCCAGCACTGGAAATGCAAGATATAGAAAAAATCAACTCATTTTTTATTTCTCCCACCACAGCACATTAATTTAATATTTTAAAAAATCTATATCTATGATTATCTTAAATATATATTTTTGTATTATATCTGTCACTGCACAGTGTTTTTCAACGTTGTCATTATTGGTTTTTAGGGTGGATACTTTTGCAAGCTATATAACTCTCCAGCACATTTAACATCCTTGCCTTATTCTTTTATTGTGCTAGAAGATACATAACATGAGATCTACTCTCAATACATTTTCAGTGTACAGTATTATTAACTATAAGCTTAATGTTATACAACAGATATGTAGAATTTATTAATTCTGAATAAATTAAACATTATATCATTTGAATTACAACTCCCCATTTCTCTTTTCCATCATTCCCTGGCATCTCCCATTTTACTTTCTGCTTCTATTAGTTTGACTATTTTAGCTACCTCAAATGAGTGGATTATGCAGTATTTGTCCTTTTGTGACTGCCTAATTTTACTTAGTCCAATGCCCTCCAGGTTCATTCATGTTATAGCATGTGACAGAATTTCATTATTTTTTAAGGCCAAATAACATTTAATTTTATATATATCAATCACACTTTTCTTATCAACTTTTTAATTGATGGACATTTGAGGTTGTTTCTAGTTCTTGACTTCTGTTCATGATGCTATAATGAACATGAGAGCACAAATATCTCTTTGAGATTCTGAATTCAAGGTATTTGGATCATTTTCTAGAAGTGAGATTTCTGAATCAAGTGGCAATTCTATTTTTAATTTTTTGAAGAATCTTCACACTGTTTTCCATAGTGGCTACACCGAAAATTATAGATAACAAAAGCAAAATAGACAAGTGGAACTATATCAAATTAAAAAAGCTTCTGAACAATATAGGAAGCAATCCACAGAATGAAAATGTAACCTATAGAAGGGGAGAAAATATCTGCAAACCATACATCTTATAAAAGGTTAATATTCTAAATATATAAGAAATTTCTACAACTTGAAAGCAAATGCACAAACACAAATCAAATAAATGAAAACAGACCTGGCCATTGTGGCTTCGTGGTTAGTGCTTTGGCTTGTGCACTGAAGGGTCACGGGTTTGATACCTAATAAAGGGCACATACTTGGGTTGCAGGTTCCATCTCCAACCCAGGTCTGGGAGTGTGTGGAAGGCAACCAATGGATGTGTCTCTCTCACATAAATGTTTCTCTCTTTCTATCTCTCTCTCTCTCTCTCCCCCTCCCTCTCTCCCTTCTACTCTCTCTAAAAGTCAATGAAAAAATATCCTTGGGTGAAAAGTGACAAAAAATAAAAATAAAAATAAATAAATAGATAAACAAATAAATACACAAAGTAAACTAATTTTAATAATGGGCAAATGACTTAAATATATATTTTTCAAAAGAAGATATACAAATGGCCAAGTATATGAAAAGATTTTCAACATCACTAATCATCAGAGAAATGCAAATCAACACCATAATAAGTTATTACCTCATACCTGCTAAAATGGCAATTATCAAAATATATATATATACAAAAATATAATGTGCTGGCAAAGGTATGGAGAAACTAGAACCCTTGTGTACCATTTTGGGAGTGTTGTGACATCCAAAAATGATCTTACTTTCTAAATACATCCATGAGAAGTGATACTAAGCCAAGTTGAACAACATTGGCATACACAATGCTGCAATTTTAAAGAGATATAACTTTATCTTGAAGCTGTTGGAGATAGACTGATAGTTTTAATTGAAGAAAAAACCTGAGCGTTATATTTAACAAAAATTCATTGTGGCCAATTCATGGAGAAATAGCGTCAAAGGGTACTCAGTTGGGGCAGGCATTCATTTGCAGACTACTATAATAGTCCAGGTACAGGATGATGTGGTATTCTGAACCCAGGTACAATTTTAATATTGAAAAGATGCAAGAAGCATGAAGAATTTAGAATTAGCAATATATGAGTTTGATGTGCTGTAGCCCTAAAGGGGACAATGGAATCAAGTTTGATCCCAGATTTCTGGCTTGAGTATGGGTTAAGAGGATCATTCACTATTTTAGAAACAAATTCTGATAGAGCAGATCCTAGAAGAACAGAAAAGAGACATACCATCTCTACCTGTGCTCCTTTGTATTTTATGCATTTATTAAGCTAATTTTATGAAGTTTCTAGAATTTTCCATCTTTAACATAAGGTGGAATCATTCACTGAACCTTTAAAACATAAGAGTGTCAGAGAAATTAGAGCTAGAGAATGAAAGATGAAGGCTGTCTTTAGGATCATATTTAAAGAACAGAAGAAGAAGGAGGGGAAAAAAAGGAAGTGGGAAAAGAAAAGATAAATATTCAGATTCCACTACTTGAAGTGGGTGGGCAGGAATGTGGCTACACATACTGTTTTTATGTTTGTTTTGTTTTGTTTTGCCTGTCTCATAAAATGTGCCTGTTGAAGTCAAAACGGGCTCTTGAAAAGAGACCCTAGTAGTTTGATTTCCTACCTGTAATGACATAATTTATAGCTGATAATAAATCTCAATTTTCAGTTCCATACTCTTTAAATAAAACATTTCAAATAGCAAAGACACATTTTTGAAACAGAAATGTGATATGTCCTGAAATCTATTTTGACTGTGATTAAATTAGTTCTGGATGACCTAAAGGAACATGTGGTTTTTGTTGAAGAAGAATCAAACTTCATTTTTCTGTAAAATTTTGTTGAGTTCTGTGTGAATATAGAAATGATATGTAAAAACAGAATTTGCTATACAATACAAAGCATATTTAATATGAGTTCATTTATAGTAATAAATTATATAAGAATCAAGTCAAAATAATAGTTTCATGTCAGATATATCTAAATATGAATATATATTGAAATATGTATATATACTACAGATTAACTTCACAGAATTATTTGTGTTCAGACCTACTCTAAATCTTATGAGAAACAACAATATTGATAAAGCAATGTGAAATTCAGAAGAGTGTGGATGACAAAGGGCCACATACTAACCCTGACAAGCTCAGGAGAGGCCTGCATGGCAGCCATAAAAACTCAGAGACCTAAAGTAACCACATAGGGTGGTCTGAAATTAAAACTCTACTTTTAAAAAAAAATTCTCACCTGAAGATATGTTTTTATTGATTTTTAGAGAGAGAGAGATCTATGTGAAAGAGAAACATCAATCGGTTGTCCCCATATGCACTCTAACTGGGGATCGAACCCACAACCTAAGTATGTGCCCTGACCAGGATTCAAATGTGCCAACTTTTGGTGTATGGGATGACACTCCAACCAACTGAGCCACCCAGCCAGGTCTAAAATTAAAACTTTTAACTAAAAGCAGTTCATGGCAAGTAGTCAGGATTTAGACAGTATTTTTTCCTAACAAAAGTCAAACTTCACCTTAACTGTGCCTGCCTTATTGTTTATTTGAATCTAAGTTAACATACCTGATGAACAAGCCTTTGGACTAACAACGTAATTTTTTTTCTAGACCCCTCATAGCACAACCACCTTACCAAAGCAGAGATCACAACTACCCTCACTGTTATTATCATGTTAATTGTTGACTGTTAACTATCCTATACCCACCTATGTAAAATAAGTATTTGTCTATCATTTTAATCCCACAGGTTTCCCTGCTTGCTTTCTCCTGCCACCATATCTATCACCAATGGATTTCACGTAACCCACTGACACTTCTTTTGATTATAATGTATAAAATAAGGTGTAAAACTTATGCTCCATGTTCTGGAGCATGTTTTCAATCTATTGAGGTTTTGCTCCCCAGCAATTGTTGTCAGTTTGGTTCAAGTAAACTCATGGAAATTCTTACAAGTTTGAATGTTTCTTATTTTGACTACTTGGTATAGTCAGCAGGATTCCAAAGAAGCCCACCCAGGAACTTGCAGACCCAAATTCATACTAGGTACCAACAGGACCCATTGTGCCCCACCAGCAACTTGTTTTGCATTGGGTAAACTTGGGTATGTTTCAACTGGAATTCTGGACCTTCCTGTTTTAAGTTAAAATACCCTTATTTTATTTGATCTGTTTTTGTGTTAAGTCCTCAAGGTGAAACTAAAGGTTATGTGTTGAGAGAACTGAGGCTAAAGTGGAACTAAAAGAAAAATAGGAGGCTGATTTTTAATTTTGGCTTTTCAATTGGAATTGCTTTCTGAGAGTCTGAACAAAAACCTTTTGCTGGATAAATGAGAGCATGAATTCATTTGGCTCCAAAGATAAGGGGCATTTTCTCCCTCCAGCCTGAATCTTGGGTAGTCTTAGGTAACTAAGAATATTTGTAGAAATGTCAGAGGTCATTCATCACAATGTGTGGGAGCCCTATAGGAAATTCCAACTCAACTCAATCAAATAACTGACTCATCTGGGGACATGCACATAAATGTTGGGTACCTAGTGCTCTGATTCCTCATGGCTGTATTGGACAGTTGGGGAGAGACACTGACATGCATAAATGAGTTTCAGATGACTTGGGAGTTGACAGGCCCTTGGAGCTCCACCCATAAGCAGTGCACTTTCATCCAACTACACAATTTTTCTAGAAATGTGTTCAGATTCCAAAATAATACAAAAATCAATGTGGGAAATCTTGCCTCCAAGACTAGAAACTCCCAGACCTAAACCCCCATTAATAATGCTAGTAGGGAGTGTTTACTTGCAGGTACTTTACAGAAATGGAAAGATTTAACTAGAAATAATATCAACATAAAATTACCAAAATAACTTTGGGCACCTAAATGAATTTTTTGCATACAAAAATAATTTATTTATTTTATTATTGAAAGTATTACAGATGTTCTCCTTTTTTCCCCAGAGCTTGCATGCAAAATTTAAAAATTCCAGCTCTAAAATAAAACTGAATGAATGGGAAATGTATCTTGATAAGAAAATTAAAAGCTTCTAGGAGAAACACAAGTAAATTATTCATTGTTTTAAAAAGTTAATAAGAAATTTTAGAGACTATCTCTGAACTAAAGAAGCTTCTGAAGCTAATAAATTTCCGGTGCACATTCCTCCCTCTTCTATAACTCCTCCACTATATCCTTGCTCTCTAAGCTTCCTTCTCCGGACTTACCCTCTCCTTCTTCTTCCTTACCCTTCTACCTCCTCTACTACCCTCCTTAGGAGCCTAGAAAATAAATGAGAAAAAAATGAGTCAAAGTAATCCAGAAATTCTAGAAGCTCCTTTAGGAGAAAAGTTGGTTTTAGGCAGAAAGGAACCAGCAATTATTTCCAGTTTTCTCTGGGATTCTGACTAGTTTGTAAAGAAATGTGTTAGAATATAGAATCCTGGCTATCTGACCTATTTTAATTAATATAATTACTGGTTTATGGGAGCAAAAGCAAAAACATTCCTAAAAAAGGATTGCAGGAAAACTCCTATAGAAAAGTTTGTTCAACTTAAGAGAAATTATAGGAAACTGAAATGGGATTTAGAAAGAGAAAAAAAAAAAACAAAAAACAAAAACAGAAGCAAGCATAAGGCTGCTCTGAGGACTATGAGAATGTGTTTTCCCTCTCCTTATGAATAGTTTAGAAGAAATTAAAATTACCATAAAAAAGAGAAAAAATTACTAAGGCCCTTGAAATACTGGGGCTACTTTATATGATTTTAACCACACCTAAGCTGGAGTAAAGTTTCTGGGAAAATGGTAGAAATATCTAATCAACCAATGTCTGTTTTTTAAACAGAACCTGTCCACTTCCAACTAGAAAATGTTATTGGGCAATGTGTGTGTGTGTGTGTGTGTGTGTGTGTGTATTTGCTAATCAAAGCTGCCTCAGTTCATATGATAGGGTGAGATTTTTATTACCAATTGATACCATTGGAATTAAGTCAACTATTAATTAATAACTGGAAAAGAACAAAGGGAAGGCCTAATAGACACATGCCCAATATGGTCTGGATGACATAAGGAAGATACTTGCCTGTCAGTCACTCCTGGAAAGAGGTCATTGGCTGGAATAGGTGTGGTCAGTTCAAGCATGAGAAAATTAGATATTAAGCTTCTGAACAAAGGAGTTCCCCTCTTGCTTTCTTGGTCTTGCTGCTCACACCTGACTCCTGGCCTAAGGGACTCTCATGCTTTGCACTTGCCCACATGCTGTGACAGACTTAACTTCACCATGGAATGGAAACTTTGGACACTAGTTTTTCTTGTAGCTCTGCTAAATCCCCAGCTGCACCTCTTCCAGGACTGGTTTAAGGAAAATGGAACTATACAAATCAAGGGATGTAATTCCACACAAATCAAACGTTCTACCATATCTCAACCTCCCATGGGAGCCTCTGGAAATGCTTATTTCAGTGGCACCCCAAAAACCTCACTCTCTCACTAGCAATGAAGAAGAGCAATCCAGGTAACTCTTTGATAACAGAATAATAACCACAAAGGGATATGACCAGGAGAATGGACTCATAGATCACATGGAAGTCTCCATCCTGCTGTACTGGAAGGATAAAATAATTAAAGAGGTGAAAACTGACTGGAAATAGGTACACCTGTAGCCATTCTGGCTTGATTCTGGCCTGCATAGGGAAGGACAAAAACCTGGCCTGGATTCTCTGGATTATGGTGAGATAAAACCTCCACTTCCTAAACTGGGGATTTGGTCACTTATTTAACCCTCTCTGTCTTATCCTAGTCCATTTCTCTATCCCAGCCCTGTAACACTTCTGGTGGTGATAGTTCAAATGCACCCAGCCATGCACACAGAATCCAACAACAAGGCAACAAGGGACAGGAAGAGGACCACCACAGGAGATGCCTTCACAGATGGCTCAGAAAGTTCTGGAGTGATCACTTACTACTAAGCCCTTATCCCTGGGGGGAAATGGTATCTCCCAGCTTCTTTTAGCCCTGGGAAAGTCCAGCAACCTGACATTGCCACAGAGCTGGCATCAAGTGCCCCCAGGTTCTCCCCCCAGTTTTGAGAAACTCTCCTCATCTCACCACTCTGCTATAGCCTGCATTTCTATGGTTTTCTTCTCTCTCTTTCCACCCCCTGCAACTCAGACTGCAGTTTAGAATCACCACAGGTAAATATGCAGATGGATGCCGCATGCACTCAATACTTCCTTAAATTTACTCCTGGTATGTGAAACCCCAAGAGCCCCCAATCTGTTTAGTCCCAGGAAGGGCACCAAATCCTGTACCCCTAGCCTGGGACTCAGGGTGGCCCATAGCCCAGCTGCTCCATCCCCATACCTGTGGTTCAGAGAATGGATAACCTGTCTTTTAATCCCTACTCCCACAGCTCTGCAGGCTTGGGGTGTACAAACTTGTGGCTGTGTACTGAGGAGAGGGAGTGGGGGCACGGGTATGGACATAAGATGATGCTTCTGCCAGCTGAAACTGCTGCTTCCAGCACAGAGTTATGCCCCCTGAGAGTTCCCCAGTCAAAGCATCCTCAAACCTGTGGCTGTATGCTGAGGAGAAGAAGGGAGGAGTGCCAGTTAAGTTCTTGGTCTGACATAAATTTCCCTGGCATGCTGATTCTGCTAATTATGATGAACCCCACCCTTTCTCTTTGCAGCCATTTTACTTAAGGGCAGAAATTGTCATTATGTCTGTTTTGGCTAAAATCTTGTTTAGAGGTGTAAGTCTCACCCCTCGTGACCATCTTGCTTGGGGGAAAGTTGTAAGTAGGCAATGGGATTAAAAAAATCCTACAACTTTTTTTTACTAATATTGCTTATATTACAAACATTACTACTGTATTTTAATTTACACAAATATTACTGCTTTTCAATTAATTATTTTTCCACAGGTATAGCAAATAGGAAAAAGCTTCAAATGTACAGGTGTTCAGAGAAATGAAAGGTTTTGTTACCAGATATTGAAAATTGACTGGAAATAAAATTTAAACCCAGAGCTTGGGACATTAAATTGGTTCCAGTTAAATTACCGAGAATATTAATTCCTTTCTTAAGGGAAGCTGTCTCATGCCAGTAAGCCTCTTAAGGGATTGAGGCTGTTAAAAAAAAATATGAGACAGTGATAGGTTACTTGCCCAGCTATTAGAGATCAGTTAAAAGAGCCAGACTTTTTCTACCAAAGACAGACATAGGGTGGTCAGAGATAATCAGAATCTTTCACAACTGGACAATTTTATTACCATTTCAGAAAGAATCTCTCCCAGGCAAGGGAAGATACTTCAGACTGTGGGCAAATATCAATTACCCTAGTTTGCTTAGTAGTCTTAGGCTCCTTGGATTCTGATCTATAACAGAAAGCTAAGAAGCAGAGATGGCATTCATGCTTCCTTTAAATTTTAGATTTTTCTCCCATAAATTAAAAAAAAAAAAATACAATTTCCATTCCTTAAGAGTACCCACTATGACATGAAATTTTGTTCTGGATTGGTCCAAATAAACTGTCTGCCTTTGTAATACTGATACCTGGTCTCCAAAATGCAAATTTGAGTCATCTATCGAAATGCAGAGTCTAAAAAATAGATCTTATCTGAGCCTAAGCTATCTAAGCCAATCAGGTCAATTCAGTACACCTTCGATTACTAAAATCAGTGAATTAAAATAGATCATATCTCAGCCTAAACTAAGCTAATCAATGTAATTCAGTTCACCTGTGAGTGTATAAATCAGCGTTTTGCTGTATACCTATCTCTACAAAAGTATGTTTCTTAAATGTCCGTGTATTTGCCAGTAAGGAAAAAAAAAGCCTATGTTTCTAAAAGTTATGGAATGTATTTTCCAATCTAGGGAATGTTAATTGGCCACTTTTAGCTTTTTCTCCCTATCTTATTCCTTCAGAATTTGGCAGTTTTTAATGAGAGTCATGACAATACATTTCTTTACAGAAATGTAATAAGACCAGTTTCAAGCTATGTGGTCTTATTAACCAAGACTCTGACTGGTATTCTGGGTCACAACCTGATGACAACTGTGGCTTTGGCTTCTCCTCTCTGAGAGACTGACTACTACCAATATAAAAATTCTTTGTGAATGAGTGAGATTCCAGCAAGGCAAATTTGAAAAATCCTGTGCAGTCAATTTGATCAATTACTACTAAAGTTGTATATATGCAAATAATCGAGCCAAACAAAATCTAGGCATAATATATTCTCTTTGAACATGAGAGTAATCTTAGGGAGAAAAATTGTGTTTCAGTGGAAACCACAATGCCTAATTGTGGGTAGTGAACTCCAAAGCAGTTAACTGTCTTCCACATTTTGTTTTTAAAACTATGTCTGTGTATGCCTACAGGCCTCATACCTGAAGACTTCACCAAAAGTATTTTAACTGCAAACAGTCTATCAGACTGTCACTGCTTGCTTTTGTTTCAGCAAAAGCCTTGTATTTGAAAATTTTCTCAACTGGTTTATGATTTGCTGTCTGCATTAGCCTTTGTGTTTTGTTTGCTTCTGTTTTTATAGAATATATACCTATGTTCTTGTATACCTAATTGCTTGCTCACACAATATAGGCCTCTGATTAGAAGCTATCTGTGTCACCATCTTCTGAAATGAGACTTGACTATTTGGACTTATTGCTGAGTCAATAAAACATGGACAATCTATCAGCTTTATTTGAAACTGCATTCCCTCTTCTGCCCAATGGTTCAAACAGAAAAGGTGCACAGTTTATCATGGGGAAAATCTTAGGGTATTTCCCTTAGCTTAATTTAGATTAAGTATGGTGAACAAAAGGGCTTCAGACAAGGTATGGCACACTGGCCTCCATGGAAGCCACTTCTCCAAACTAATTGTGGACACTGTAAGTTCATCTTTCCCTTTATCACATGGGATTTTAACTATCACTAGACCTTTAGTTTCTATAAGTCTCCTCACTTTTGAATTATGCCTTAACATTCTTGCCAAATTTGTAGTTTCCAGAATACAACAAGAATGCCAGCCTGTCCAACACTTTATTCTCTGGACATTGCCTACATCACCTCCCAGAGACTTTGCAGAAATCATCTTCCCTGCATAGAGTCACCTTTCTCTTTTTGCTTTCCCTTTCCTCCATCATACAGGGAGAACCTCTAAACCTTGGGATAAGGAGGCCTACACCCCTTGACAATAGGAAGCAGTTATAAGAAGATGGAGACCATTGTTCATTTCATCTTTGTAAGATTACAAGAAGTTTCATTTATTCTTAGAGGTAAATTATACCATTGTAATTAACCCAGTTAGGAATTAGTAACTGGAGAGGAGCAAAGGGAGGCCAAATAGATGCATACACAGTATTGTCTGGATGACATAGAGAAGATACTTGGTTGTCAGGCACACCTGGAAACAGGTTATTGACCAGAATAGGCACGGCCACTGCAAACATGGGAAGATTTGATATTTAAGCTCCTGAACAAAGGAGTTTACCCTCTCACTCCCAGACTTAACTTCACTATGGAATGGAAAGTTTGGATTCTGGCTTTGCTTTTAATTCTGCTTAGTCCCAGCTGCACCCCTTCTAGAACTGGTTTAAGGGAAATAGGACTTTTCAAACCCCTGGATGTAAATCCACACAAATAAATCTTTCTATTACATCTCATCCTTCTGTTAGGGGCATCTGGAAATGCTTATTCCAATAGCACCCCAAGAATCACTCTAACTAGCAGTGGAGAATGGCAGTCCACGAAATTCTCAAAGAACACAATGTTGCTCACATATTCTTTTTTACATAAGAGTGAAATGTATTTATTTATTTAATTTTATTTTTAAAAATGTTGTTTGTTTCTTTATTGATTTTAGAATAAGAGGAAGGGAGAAGGAGAGATAGAAACATTGATGAGAGAGAACATCTATTGGTCGCCTCCTGCATACCCCCCACTGGGAATTTGGCCCACAACCTGGGCATGTGTTCTGACCAGGAATTGAACTGGCAGCTTCTTGGTATATGGGTCAATGATCAACCACTAAGCCATGCTGACTGGGCAGGGTGAAATATATTTAGAACTAACTGAACCAGATACTGAATTAAATGGGTAAATAATGACTTCAAAGAAAGCTCCACAGGAGCAAACTAAACTTTAGCTTGACTGAATGTTTGCTAACCATCTTTTCTTCATTAGTAACTTCCATGAGAACCTGAGGGATGGCTTATTAGGGTAGCTGCCCTATTCAGAATGTCCCAAAACAACACAGAGATTTGTATTAATACTTCTAACCCTCAGCATGCTACATATCTGTCTCTCTGTAGATGAGGAACCAGTCCATAGTGCTTTAAGAGTCTCCTTTTAGGGTACATACTTACCAACTGGGGAAAATTTGACCCTGACTCCCTCAAGAAAAAGACTAATCTTTCTTTGCAACATGGTCTTGGGTCCAATATAAAGTAGACAGTGGAGAGGTTTGAATAGTTAATGGAACCATTAATTTTAATACTATCTTTCAGCTGGATCTGTTTTGCCATTCCCAAGGGAAGTTGACAGATGTTCATATATCTAAGCCTTTATGGCTCACAGAGGCAACCCTGTTATGTGCTGTCTATAAACTAGAATAATGTACCCAGATCGAAACAAACATTCCCAAAATGGGTGAATGGATTTTTCAATCCTTTGCCAACATTTGGGAGGTAACCAAATCATCGAGGTAAAAAAAAAAAAAAAAAAAAAAAAAGACTCTCTTTGTTTTACAAATGAAATATTTACAGGGCCAGAAATATGACTCCAGAAACAATCCAAAGCCCACCAAACCATTCTATCTTCCAAAAAGTGACCCCTATTCATCTTGAAAAGCTTATAGGTAATTGGCTTTATGAAACCAAAGTCCTAGGATCTTTGAAATGCAAATACCTGGTCTTCTTCAAGAACTTTATTTGGGCCATATTTTAAAATGCAAATTTTGGGGAAGTAAATCTTATCAAAGGGGTTGAAAAACTTAAGCCATATCTGAGCAAATCAATTTAATGTATTTCAGCTATTTTTTCTAAATTAGTGAATTTTGATACAAGTTTTTTAATATCTAGATATTTTCAAATAAAATAAAATACTAAAACGTTGATTGCTAGACAAGTCTTAAGTTCACCTGCTTTGGGCCTTCTATTGCCAAAAGGCTGTGTAGAGTGAATTTGGTCTTGTGCTTAATTGGAGGTGAGCTTTATTAAATTGAGTGTGTTTGCCAGTAGAGGAACCTATGTTTCTAAAATTATAAAGTGTGTTTGTAAAAGTCAATCTAGGGAATATTGGTTGCTTACTTTTTTTTTGCATCATTGGAAGTTAAGGTTTCTAAAAGTTAGAAAGTCTAATTAATTTAGAAAGAAACTGTATGGTTTGGGCAATAGAAGGCATAAGATACGGAGGTACTTTTTTTTTTCTTTTTCTTTTTTTATCCTCACCCGAGGACATTTTTCCATTTTTTGTTCAGATAGAGTGGAAGGGAGAGAGAGAGAGAGAAACATCGACGTGATAAGTGTTTGTCTGTGGATTATGTGTGATGTGTTTTCTGCCTCCAGATGGCATTACTAGGGTATAATATTTTGATGCCCAAAAGAGATTAAATACTAATATATATTCAGCAGAATCCTGTGGTCTACACAAAGCATTTGATATTAAAACTGGTTTAAGTTTGATTGAAGTTTTTTAGAATTATTACCATAAAATGTGTTTGTTTTACAAAAAGTTTAAGTTATGATCTTTTAGCTAAGTATGTTTGACAAACTTCCTAGAATTTAAATTTTAAGAGATAATTTTCACCAATAATGGCTTTAAATTATTCCAATGAGTCCCTGGATTACTTCAAGGATTTGTTTTCCCTTCTTATAAAAGAGAAATTTTAAACTAATAAGACTTGTTATTATATGCATAAAATTACATGAGAAGTTTTGCCAAAAAATAATAAGTATGTTCTATTTGTAATACATGTATTTTTATTAAAATGGATGTTCTAGAGTTTTCAGCCTGCTTTAGGGAGGAACTTGCAAAGATTCAGAACCAAGTGCAAACAGGGAGCTCCCAGGGGGTAACAAGTGTCCTGTAAGTGACACTGTACAAGCCAAGGATGATGGTTCCCTGTGAGGGCATTCAGGTAGTTGTACTTTGGGTGTTTGTGATTCACACTTTGGGATTTTATGAATTGCTTTAAATGCTCAGTGCATACTTCTGATAAGCCATGTGCAGTGTTTTAAAATCTTGCTTATTATTTATTTTTGTGTATTGAGATTGCGTATTAAATCTAAAATTAATGGTTTTGTATTATTCTTGTATGTCATTTCATAATAATTATTATTTACCAAAAATTGTTATCTTGAAATGTTATATCTTACAGAAAGGCAAAGTTATTTTATCAATTGCATGTCATTTTAACTTTCGTCATTGATAGACAGTCATTGTTTTGCTCTGATGCATTTGTAAATATGTTACATCTTTAGAAAGATCCATGAAGAGAACTCTGACTTACTCTAAATTAGAGGTTTCTTAGCAGGTCATATCTTTGAACTAGAAGCTTTATAGAACCCTAAGGAAGAGGTGGATTCATGGAAATACTGGCAAATAAACAGGATAAAGAAAAAAAAATTGGTATGAAACTGAATGAACTGAGGATAGTTATTATTCTTATGACTGTGTTCAAAATAGTGCTGATTCTTAAATCTTTTGTTTTATAAATATGAGGAAACCAAGAAGAGACATTCTACATTATTATCAATGGCTAATTAACTAGCTTATAGGGACTGATACATTAGTAACATCATTTCATAGTGTGTTCCTGGGAGACAAGTACTTCCAAGACCATGACTTACAATCAGAAATTTTTGTCCTTTGGAAATAACATTAATTAAAGATTCTCTCCAACATTATTGGAAGGGACCCTATCAGGTGCCTAACTGTAAATGGCAATTGCCCCTGTCTCTAACACTTGCCTCTACCTACAGTAAAGAAGAAAGACCTCTCTAGAATGAGCAGCCACCAACATCAGAGCTGGATAGCTATCCAAAGAAATCAATACAGCCTGTATACCTACAAATTGATGTTGAACTTTTTTGTTGTTGTTGTTTTATCCTCACCCGAGGACATTTTTCATTTTTCCATTTTTTGCACAGGTAGAGTGGGAGGGAGAGAGAGGAAGAGAGAGAGAGAGAGAGAGAGAGAGAGAGAGAGAGAGAGAGAGAAACATCGACGTGAAAGGGACACATCAAGTGGCTGCCACCCGCATGACCAACCAGGGCCGGGGACAAACTGCAACCGAGGTACATGCCCTTAGCGGGAACCGAACCCGGGTCTCTCCGGACCGCAGGCCGATGCTCTAACCGCTGAGCCAAACCGGCCAGGGCGATGTTGAACTTTTTATTTGATTGTCCTTACTTGTCTCTTACTGCTACTACTACTAATTATTATTATTGTTCTTTAGGCTTTTCTCAAACTATGTGTATATAGCTTAACTGTTAAATCATTAATAAGGTATATAAAATAACTTGTATATTATACTACCCTATTTTAAATGTATCTTTATTGTTGAAAGTATTACAGATGTCCCTCCTTTTCCCCCCAATGACTCCCTCCTCCCCACTCTTGCCCCTCTTCCCTACCTTCCCCGCTCTGTTGTCTGTGTCCATTGGTTATACATATATGCATGTAAGTTCTTTGGTTTATCTCTTCCCATTCCCTCTTGTCCTTTCCCTCAGACTGACAGATTTGTCAGTCTGTTCCTTACTTTCATGTCTCTGGAAATATTTTATAATCCTTTTTTTATTATGGTTTCTTTTTTGAAATTTAGAAGAAATGCAATTACAAAAGGAAAGATAAGGATGTATATATTTTAAGAGAAGTTAAAGGCAAGTAGTTTTTCCTATATTAAGCTGGTTACTTCTGAATGAGTGAAAAGAGACAAACTAAGAAGAATAGGGTATTTCTTGAAAGTTAGTGGAAAAGAAATATTAAGAAAGGAATTTTATGTATAAACACCAGAATCTAATTATGGGAATGAGCTTACCCCCTAACCCAACAAATATTACTAACTATATTAATTCAGATAGAAGTTGAGATGGCTATAAAAACACGGTTATCTATAACTGTTACTGAGGCACGGGAGATTTACTTATAAAACTCTTACTGTTTTTTCTGGCCTCTGGAATTTTAGATGGAAATCGTAATTTACAGCATCATGTTCTTACAGTCGTGGCCCCAATTAAAACATAAGGTTAGAGCTTCCAATTGCAGAACTAGTGGGAAACAGATCAATAACAGAACCTGAGTGCTTCTAATGGGAAGTAGAAGGGCCATAGTAAATAAGAATACATCTTATGGTCAGATTATAAAAACCAAAGTAGGTGTAAAGTGTGTCCTCACACTTTAAGTAAATGTTATACTAGATGCAAAATATAGGTAAGTGAGACAGCCCAAAAACTTGAATCATAATAGCTTATAGGTTATAAATTATCCAGAGTGTTTTCTTAATAAAGACCCATAAAACCTCACTGCCTTCCATTTACCTACTTCTCACTTTTGAGAAAATATTGGCCTTGACTTCCATCCAAGGTTATAGTCTGTCTCCATCCCCAGTGGTTCATCATTCAGCAAGACAAATACTGACACTGAGACTTCATAGAAATGAGCTGCCTAGCACCATGGGACCTCATTACCCAACCAATAGATTGGTTATCAATGCATCTCTGGATTGATTCATGACCAAAAAGGGGACATGTGAATGAAAAGGGTCATATACTAAACCTGACAAGCTCAAGGGAGGTGTGTATGGCAGCCTTACAAACTCAGAGACCTAAAGTAACCACAGAGAATATTTTGAAATTAACATTTTTTTAACTAAAGGCAGAACATGGCTGGTGGTCATGTTCTCAGGCAGTATTTTTCCCTAACAAAGGTCAATCTTCACCTTAACTGAGCCTGTCGTTTTGTATTTTTGCATGTAGGATAACATACCTGATAAACCAGCTTTTGGAATAACAAAGTAATTTTTTTCTGGACCCCTCAAAGCACGACCACCGCACCAGAGAAGAGACCACAAATCCGCTCATTGTTATCATGTTAATTGTTGACTGTTAACTATCTTATACCCAGCTATGTAAAAGAAATATGTGTCTATCATTTTACTTTTTACACAGTCCCAGATGTTTCCCCACTAGCCTTCTCCTGCCTTCCTAATTGATAACCAATAGATTTTATGTAACCCACTTATACCGCCTCTTTTGATTGTAATATATAAGATAAAGTATAAAAACTGCCATTTCCGGAGCATTTTCTCAATCAAATTGAGGTTTTACTTCCAGCAATTGTTGTCAGTTTGTCTCAAATAAATTCATAAAATTCGTACAGATTTGGATGTTTCTTATGTTAACAGGAGCCTGCATCCCTTTTCTTAGAAAGTACATTCTCAGAGGACAATTATTATTTAACATACATTGATTGTTACACTTAGAGTAATTAATTCCACAAGTAAACTATTTTTATATTTGTAAAGAAAATCATACAATATAGAAATGGAAACTCTACAAGCCAAAAGAAAGTGGAAACAAATATTTAAACTATTGAAAGAGAAAAAGTACTAGCTAAGAATAATATATCCAGCAAAGTTATCCTTTAAATATGAAGGAGATATAAAAACGTTTCCAGATATACAGAAGCTCAGGGAATTTATCACCAGAAGATGTCCACTGCAAGAGATACTCAGATTATTCTACCTAAAAGAGAAAAGAAAAGAAAAGAAAAGAAAAGAAAAGAAAAGGTCACAAAAGTGCAAGTAAAATCACCAAAAAGCTTACAGCATAAATAGGGATGATCTGTGACAACAAAACCATAAAAGAGGAGAGAATAAATGTCTAAATTTAAAGAGTGGGGATTAAATGCATTCAAAAGGAAAAAAAAAACAACAAAAAACTTCTGTTATATAAACCTTCTTTTTCATAAATCTAATGGTAACCACACACATACATACACACACACAGACACACACACAAAACAAACAAACAAACAGAGACACATAGCTTAAGAAAGAAAACAGAGTGAAAAAAGGATGGAATACTACCCAAGAAAAACAACAGACAAAGGAAAAGACCATTAGAAGCAGAGAGCTACCGAAAACAAATGATAAAATGGCTATAGAAAATTGTCATGTATCAATAGTCACACTAAATGTTAATAGTTGAATTCATCAATAAAAACAGAGAGCAACAGCTGAATAAAAAACAAACAAACAAAAAAACAACCATATGCTGCCTTCAAGGGATGTATCTAAACTGAAAGGACAAAGTTAATCTCAAAGTGAAAGGGTAAAGCCCTGGTAAGTTTGGCTCAGTGGTTGGAACTATGGTCAATGGACCAAAGAGTTGTGGGTTAGATATTCGGTCAAGGGCATATACCTCAGTTGCAGGTTCAATTCATGGCCCTAGTCGGGGTCGTGTGGGAGGCAACCAACTGATGGGTCTCTCTAACATTGTTGTTTCTCTCTCTCTCTCCCTTTTTCACACTCTATCTAAAAAAAAGGAAAACTATCCTCAGGTGAGGATTAAAATAAACAAAGTGAAAAATGATTCTTCAAGCAAATAACATACACAGAAAAGCAGGTGTAGCCATACTTATATCTCACAAAACATTTCAAGATACCAAAGGTAACAAATAATAAATATAGAAATCTTATAATGATCAAGGGGACACTACATCAAGAAGACACAACACATCTAAATATGGATGCACTCAATCAGGGAGCACTGCAATATATAAAACAATTACTAACAAAACTAAAGTTGAGAAATTGACAAAAACATAATCATAATTGGGGAAATACTACACTGACAGCTCTAGATAGATCATCCAAACACAAAATGAATAAAGAAGTATCAGCCTTAAATTACACATTGGCCAAATGAGAATAATCGATACTTTCAGAACTTTTCATATCAGAACATCAGATTAAATACTCTTCTCCAGTACACATAGAATATTTTCAAGGATAGACCATATGAGGTTACAAAACTAGCCTCAACAAATTCAAGAATATTGAAATCATACCAAACTTATTCTGTGACTATATTACTTTGAAATTAGAAATTAATTGCAAAAAGGAAGTAAAGAAACCCACAAATATATGGATATTAAATAACATACTATTAAAAAATGTCTGTGTCAAAGAAGAAATAAAAGGTGATATCTAGAGACAAATGAGAATGACAATACAACATTGAAACTTCTGGGATGCAGCAAAAGCACTAATAAGAGGGAAGTTTCTATCATTAACATTGCATCTCAAAGAACTGAAAAAACAAAACAAAAACAAAGTTAGCAGAAGAAAGGAAATAATAAAAATTAGAGCAGAACTGAATAAGATAAAGTATAAAAAGACTGTACAAAATTAATATAAAGAGCTGGTTCTTTGAGATTAATAAAATTGACAAATCCCTGGATAGACTCACTAAGGAAAAAAGAGAAAAGACTCATATAAACAGCCAGAAATAAAAGAGGAGAAGTTACCACAGACATCACAGATATACAAAGTGTCATACTAGAATATTACGAAAGATGATAGGCCATGAAATTTAATAACCTAGAAGAAATGAATAAATTCCTATAAATGTATAATCTTCTTAGATTGAACCATGAAGAATTAAAAAATAGAATAGACTGATAAACAGTAAGGAAATGGAAACAACCATCAAAAACCTCCCAGAAATAAAAGTGCAGGACCAGATGGCTGCACTAGGGAATTCTACCAAATATTAAAAAAAAAAAAAAAATTTAAACTTTCCTTCTCAAACTCTTTCAAAAATTGAAAAAGAGACAATAATTCCTAACACATTTTATTAGGCCAACATTATCATGGTACCAAAACCTGGTAAAGATAACATAAAAAATGAAAACTACAAACCAATATCTTTGGTGAATACAGATGCAAAAATCTTAAAATACTAGCAAATCAAATAAAAAAAATACATTAAAAACATAATATATTACAATTAAGTGGGGTTCATTACAGGGTCACAAGGATGGTTCAACATATGCAAATCAATCAATATAATATACCACATTAACAAAGCAAAAGATAACAATCACATGATTTTATCAATAGTTGCAGAAAAAGCATTTGATAAGATACAATATATTTATGATTAAAGTACTCAATAAAATGTGTATAGAAGGAAAGTATCTGAACATGACAAACTCTCAGCTAATATCATACTAAATGGGAAAAACAAAAAAAACTGAAAGCTTTTCTTTTAAAATCAGGAGCAAGTCAAAGATGCCCACTCTCACCACTCTTATTCAAGATAATGTTAGAAGTCTTAGCCAGAGCAATCAGGTAAAAGAAAAAAAAAAAAGGCATTTAAACTGGAAATTAAGAAGTAAAAGAGTGACTTTTTGCAGATGACATGATTTGTATATAGAAAACCCTAAAGGCTCCAACAAAAATATAAACAATAAACAAATACAATAAAGTTGCAAGATACAATATCAATGTACAAAATCTACTCCTTTCCTATATACTAACCATGAAACCTCAGAAAAAAAATTGAAAGAATAAATTTCTTTTCCAATTGCAGCCAAAAGAATAAAATACCTAGGAATAAACTTAACAAAGGATGTAAAGGACCTATATACTGACAACTATAAAGCATTGTTAATAAAGATTGAAAAAAAACACAATGAAATGGAAAGATATTCTGTGCTTATAGATTAAAAAAATCAACATAATTAAAATAAAAATTTAATGCAATCCCTATCAAAATTTCAAGAGATTAAACAAAACAAAACAAAAAAAGTTAGATTTTTATAGAATCACAAAAGGCTTTAAATAGCCAAAGCAATCCTGAGAAAGAACAAAGCCAGAGGTATCACACTACCTGAGTTCAAATTATACTAGAGAGCTATGGTAATCAAAAGAGAATGGTATTAGCAAAAAAACAGACACACAGACCAATGGATTTATGAGAGCCCAGAAATAAAACTACATGTGTATGGGCAAACATGTATTTTTTAAAAGCCCAAAACACACAATGGAGTAAAGAAAGCCTCTTCAATATATGGTGCAGGGAAAATTGGAAAGCCACATACAAAGAAATAAAACTAGATTACAGTTTGTCTCCATGTACAAAAATGAATTCTAAATGCACCAAAGACCTAAATAAAATATCTGAAACAATAAAGTACATAGAAGAAAGCATAGGTACTATAATTATAGACCTTGGTTGTAAAGAACACTTTATAAATTTGAACCCAAAGGCAAGGGAAGCAAAGACAAAAATAAAGGAACAAAACTATATTAAGCTACAAAGCTTCTGTACAGCAAAATATTCCAACAAAACAAACAGGCAACCAACCTTATGGGAGATGGTATTTGCAAACAATAGCTCTAATAGGAGGCTAATATTCAAAATACATATAGAACTTACACAACTCAACACCAAACAAAAAATCGAATTTAAAAATGAGAGCTGGGTGGGTGGGGTGGAAGATTTGAGGAAAAAAATGGAAAAAAATAGAGAAAGAACACATTGAACTGGACAACAGTGTGGTGATTGGAAGGGGGGGTGGAAGAAGGTAAAAAAGGGATAAATGGTGATTAAGAAAAAGAAATTGGCAGAGGACTTGAATATCAACACCTCTCCCAAGAAAACATACAGATGGCCAACAGATATATGAAAATATTCTCAACTTCACTAGCTATTAGGAAAATGCAAATCCAAACTAAAATGAGATACCACCTTACACCTGTTAAATCGGCTATTATCAGCAAGATAGGCAATAGCAAGTGTTGGAGAGATTGTAGATAAAAAGGAACCCTCATTCTTTGCTGGTGGGAATGTAAACTGGTACAGCCACTACGGGAAACAGAGGGACAGATCCTCAAAAATTAAGAATAGAGTTACCATATGACCCAGCAATCCACCATCTGAGAGTCTATACAAAAAACTCAAAAATATTTATTCACAAAGATATATGCACCCTTATGTTTATTGGAGCATTATCCATGATGCCCAAGACATAGAAACAACCAAAATGTTCTTTGACAGAGGACTAAATAAAGAAGATATGATACATATATACTATGAATAACATTCAGCCATTAGAAAAGATAAAATACTGCCATTTGTGTCAATATGGATAGACCTTGAGAATACTATGGTAAACATAATAAGTCAGAAAAAGCTAAGAACCATATGATTTCATTCATATGTGGGATGTAAAACTGAAACTCATAGACACAGACAACAGTATGGTGGTTACCGAAGGGAAAGGGGTGGGGGTATTAAAGAGTAAAAGAGGACAAATATATGGTGATAGAAGATGATCAGACTTTAGGTAGTAGGCACACAATGCAGTATACAGATCATGTATCATAGAAATATACACTTGAAACTATATGAGCTTATTAACCAATGCCACACTAATAAAGTTCATTTAAAAAATAAATTAAAAATGTAACTGCCATTTGACCCCATGATCCCACTTCTAGGAATATATCCTAAGAAGCCTGAAACATCAATCAGAAAGAATATATGTACCCCTATGTTCATAGCAGCACTATTTACAATTGCTAAGATCTGGAAACAGCTCAAGTGTCCACCAATAGATGAGTAGACAAAAAAGCTGTGGTATATATACACAATGGAATACTATGCAGATATAAGAAAGAAAGATCTCTTATCCTTTGAGATGACATGGAGGAACCTGGAGAGCATTATCTTAAGTGAAACAAGATAATCAGAGAAAGACAAGTATTGTATGATCTCACTTATTTGTGGACTATTATGAACAAAACAAGCTGATGAACAAAATAAACCCAGAGACAAAGAAGTAGGGTACAGACTGACAAACCTCAGAAGAGGGGGATGGGGTGGGGAGAGAAGAGATAAACCATAGAATATTATATGCATGTATATGTAACCATGGACATAGACATCAATGCTGGGGGATGGGGAGAAATTGGGAGGGGGTGTCAATGGGAAGAAAAGGAGAAATATCTATAATAAAAAAGAAAGAGAGAGAGAAAAGATAATAAATAAATAAATAAATAAATAAATAAATAAATAAATAAATAAATAACTTGTTGTAGCTCAGCCAGTGTAGCTCAGTTGGTTGAGCATCATCCCACACAGCAGGGGGTCACCAGTTTGATTCCCAGTCAGGGCACAGGCCTGGGTTGTATGCTAGATCCCCAGTAAGGGGTGTGCAAGAGGCAGCAAATCCATGTTTCTGTTTCATTGATGTTTCTATCTCTCTCTCCCTTCCTCTCTCGCTAAAATCAATAAAAAATATATTTTAAAAAATGCATGCAAACATTTTTTTCTAACTTTACATAAAATCTAGAAAAAAAAATTGGGGTTTTTAACTTGTCAAAAGAAGAATATATAATAAAGAAGTGAATTCAGGAACATTAGACTTAAGGATATTTGACATCAGTTTTGCATTTAAAAATACATAAATTAATATATTGGATTTTTGTCAATTTTTAAGTCAATCTCACATTTTGTTTATCCATTCTTTTTATGGTCACCTGAGTTGTTACCATGCCATGGTTATTGTAAATATTTTATTTTAATTTGTCTTTCTTTTTTATTTAATAAAGATAGGTAAATAATGTTTGCTATGTAACATGTATGATTTCATTTAGAATGCTAAATCTCAAAATAATTATTATGCTCACCATCAGTCCTATATTTTAGTGATTTTCAAACCTAGCTTAAATTAGGACCAACTTTGAAGTTTTTCTGTTTGTTTAATTTTCTCTAGTTTTTATTTTTTTATTTTTAATGCCACTCTTAGTCTAATCTGCCTCCCAATTTAATAAAAATATTTGGGGTGGGACCAGGTATTGGTAGATTTAAAAAAAACTCATGTGATTCTACTTTTCCTATAAAGTTGAAAACTACTGATGCATGTGATCACATGGATGCAGCAGTCATAGATTAATGGAAGGAAAAACACTTGAGAGAGAGGGGAAAAAAAAGACAGTATAAGAAAGCATGTTTTCCTACTCTTTTATTTTCCAAATATCTATATTTATAAAATAATACACAAATATAACAATAGAATTAGTGGGTGAATAGAATTATTGAACATGATTCTAATAGGGTATCTAATGCATGTATTAAATTCTACTTTTATTTTATTAGGACATATCTGTCGTGTGTGGATAAAAGTATAGATACTTTCCTTGTATGATGTGTAAGAGATGCTCTGTATTCTACTCATTCTTAATTTATTGTATGGTCATGTGAAGACTAAATATTAAATATGACCTCTTTGGTTTGCATAAAAGCATAGGATTTAAGTCTAGACAGTTATTAACAGTTCCAAATATATTAAAAACAAAAACAAAAAACAAAACAACCATAGTAATTCTAAAGGAAATACAAATTAATTTAAGAAAAAGTAAATTTTCTTTTCTTTCAAGAACATGTAGAAAATAGTCATTCTTATCCAAGTATTAAATAATGGAGATTCACTTGGTTTTGATGAGCAAATAAAAATTAATCACTTGTAATATTTAGGGCTTAAATGCAATCAAATTTGTGCTAAATCCTGAAAAGAATCTACTATTTTTCAAGTATTCCACATAAATATTGTACATTTCTGCATGTTTTACTTTATTAGTTATTATTTTATGAACATAATAGTCTGAATAAAATTATTGCTAATTCTGTAGAGTGGAAATTTCATAATATATAAGTGCCAGATATCTCATCTTAAGAATCTCATTAAGATCTTACAAATTCAACTAAGATGGCTACTCTACAATAAACTTACACGTTATTTTATTTATTCATAAATATATATATATATAAAGTATACCTAACTATATGGTACATTTTAGTATGATAGCATTTTCTCTCTGTGTTCAATTTAAAGTCTAACCAATAAAGATTTACCAATTTCTAGTACATATTCATGGTGTTGCGCAACAAATATTTTGATGTACCATTTTAATTTTAAATTTACTGGAGCTTACAAAGGCCACGTGAAATGTTTGATTTATGAATAAAAGCCAAAGCTTGAATATTAGTAAGTTTTAAGTAAGTGCCCATAAAACCAATTTTCCAGATTGATCTCATTCTATTCTTTCTCAGAGGGCCTAGCACTTAAGCAATGTTAGTCTGCATATGGAAAAACAGTTGGAATTTCCCTTCTAGATACTCAAATAGCCTTTAAAAGAAATTATATTATGGATAACCCTAACTGCCATTTAGGCACAGTGTAAAAGTCCTTCCCTTGGGTCCTCCATTAGGAGGATCTCTTCTGTCCATGAAAACAGATTAATTATGAAATTCCATGTACCATCAGGAAGTACTCTAAATTGCTCTTGTATGGCCCCCTAGGAGAGGTTCTCACTTTGAGAACTTGGATTCCAACTCCTACCCTGAGCAAAGGATTATAGAATCCATCAAGTGCTGGCATCATTTCATAATCTTTCAGTTATTTACATTTCAGTAAGTAGGCAGTAGATGATACCATTTTACTTTCAACAACTGAGTGAAAATGCAGAGCACTCTGGAAGAGGGTGTTAGTTTGTCATTGTATCTTTCAAAATGTATCTACACAACATTACAATTTCCTCTAAAATTTTCAAATCAAGCATTGGCATTCCTTACAAAAACTGAAATCAGGCAAGAAAGTCAGCTTGTAGCAAAAATAAAATTGTGTGACAGCGCAGCCCTTCATGCAATGAAACTGGCCGTTAGGGATCATTAGTAGGAACTAAATGAATGTTTCTCAGCCTAGAACATCAGCCTTATAATTTTAATTTTTAACATTTGCTACTGCTAGCTGCAATAGATTTTATATTATATAATATAGCATTTTATGGGTTCTCATAGAGACCCTTTTTCTTGTTTTTCACTCAAATATACAGTCTATTATTGATATCAATATATTTCTGTTGTTTAGATTTAGCTACCAAAATAATTTTGATCAGTTGAAATTACAGAAAAAAAATAGGCCATAAAAAGTAATGGCTGTTACAAATGTATTTGTCATCATTAAAATTTTCAAATATTGAAAAGTTAGAAAGTCTCAGCCATTTCCTATTCTTTAAACCTTGTCATTGTGTTTCTGCTTGATTATTAAGTTCAACGTGCATGTAAACACTTAGTTCATCCTTGAAGAAGCACACTGAGTTTGAAGTTATTTAATGCTTACTACATAAATTTCTATCTGAAGGTATTTCTAGCTCCATCCTGAAGTGTATAAAGTAATAGGGCAGAGCTAGAAGCATGATTTAATGCCTTCCTCCAGAAATAGCTTTGCCTGTAGCAGGAAAACTAGATTTAAAAAAAAAAAAATGAAATAAAATTGCTACACAGTTTTGCTCATTGTGAACTCCTAAAAGAAAAGGGGAAGAGAAAGAACACTTAAACAGACCAATAAGAACTAAAGAAATTGAATATGTAATCAAGACTCTCTCAGCAAGCAAAAACCCAGGCCTGGATGGCTTCACAGGCGAGTTTTACCAAACATACAAAAAAGAACTAACACCCATTCTAGTCAAATTATTTCTAAATATTCAAGAAGAAGAAAGACTTCCAAACTTGTTTTATGAGGCCAGAATGATTATAATTCCAAAATCAGAAAAAGACACTACAAAGAAAGAAATCTACAGGCCAATATCCCTGATGAACATAGACGTCAAAATCCTGAACAAAACATAGTAAATCGGATCCAGCAATACATCCAAAAAATTATTCACCATGACCAAGTGGGATTCATCCCAGGGATGCAAGGCTGGTACAACATTCACAAATCAATAAATGTGATACACCACATAAACAAAATGAAGAATAAAAACCACATGATCATATCAATATATGCTGAAAAATCATTTGACAAAATCCAGCACCCATTTCTGATAAGAATGCTCAGCAATGTGGGAAGAGAGGGATCATATCTTGACATAATAAAGTCCATATATGAAAGACCTAGAGCCAACATCATACTCAATGGGCAAAAATTAAAAACATTTTCCTTAAGAACAGGAACAAGACAAGGGTGGCCACTTTTGCCACTCTTATTTAACATAGTACTGGAAGTCTTAGCCACAGCAATCAGACAGGGAAAAAAAGGGATCCAAATTGGAAAAGAGGAAGTGATACTGTCATTTGCAGATGACATGATACTATACGTAGAAACCCCAAAGACTCCATCAAAAATATACTAGAGTTAAATGAATTTGCCAAAATAGCAGGATACAAAATAAATGTCAAGAAATTGATGGCATTCTTATACACCAATGATGAAGTCACAGAATGAGAAACTAAAAAACAATCCCATTTACCATGGCGGCAAAAAAAATTAAGATACCTAGGAATAAACTTAACCAAAGAAGTAAAGGACATCTTCACAGAAAACTACAAGACATTGAAAAAAGTAATAGAGGAAGATATAAAAAAGTGGAGGAACATACCTTGGTCATGGATTGGAAGAATTAACATCATTAAAATGTCCATACTACCCAAAGCAATCAATAGATTCAATGCAATCCCCATCAAAGTACCAACAGCATACTTCACAGAATTAGAAAAAGTACTTCAAAAGTTCATGTGGAACCAAAAAAGACCTTGAATAGCTGCAGCAATCTAGAAAAAGAAGAACAAAGTTGGAGAGATCACCTTAGCAAATACCAGGTTATACTATGAAGCCACTATAATCAAAACAGCTGGTACTGGAACAAGAACAGGCACATAGACAAGTGGAACAGAACAGAGAACCAAGAAATGGACCCAAGGCAATATGCTCAATTAATATTTGACAAAGGTGGCAAGAGCATACAATGGAGTAAAGGCAGCCTCTTTAATAAATGGTGTTGAGAAAATTGGACAGTTACATGCAAAAAAAAGGAACTAGACCATCAACTTACTCCATACACAAGAATAAACTCAAAATGAATAAAAGACATAAATGTGACCCATGAATCCATAAAAATCCTAGAAAAATATGTAGGCAACAAAATTTCAGACATCATACGAGCAGAATTTTCACTGATACATCACCTAAGACAACAGAAACAAAGGAAAAAATGAACACGTGGGACTGTACAGCAAAAGAAACAACCATCTAAATGGAAAAGCAATCCACTGTATGAAGAACATTATTTCCAATCATACATCAGATAAGGGGTTAATTTCCAATATATATATAATACTCATACAACTCAACAAAAGGAAGACAAAGAACCCAATTAAAAAATGGGCAGAGGAGCTGAATAGACACCTCTCCCAAACGGGACATACAAATAGCCAAGAGACATATGAAGAAATGCTCAACATCACTAATCATCAAAGAGATGCAAATTTAAACAACAATGAGGTATCATCTCACACCTGTCAGAATGGCCGCCATCATCAAATCGTCAAACAACAAGTGTTGGCGAGGGTGTGGAGAAAAGGGGACTCTAGTACACTGCTGGTGGGAATGCAGACTGGTGCAGCCACTGTGGAAAACAATATGGTGTTACCTCAAAAAATTAAAAATTGAACTTCCATTTGACCCAGTGATCCCACTTCTAGGAATATACCTTAAGAATCCTGAAACACCAATTGAAAGAATATATGTATCCTCATGTTCATAGCAGCACTATTTACAATAGCTAAGATCTGGAAACAGCCCAAGTGTCCATCAGTATACGAATGGATAAAAAAACTGTGGTACATATACATAATGGAGTACTATGCAGCTGTAGGAAATAAAGATCTCTTATCCTTTGAGACGACATGGAGGGACCTGGAAAGTATTATTCTAAGTGAAACAAGCCAAGCAGAAAAAGACAAATATCTCATGATCTCACTTGTATATGGAATATAATGAACATAATAGTCTGAGGAAAAGGGTAGACCCAGAAACATGGGAGTAGGGTACAGACTGAAAACCTTCAGAAGTGGGCAGGGGGAGAGGGGGTGGGAAAAGATAAACTACAGAACTTATATGCATGTATGCATAACCAATGGCCGTGGACAGCAAAGCCAGGGAAGGGTTGGGGGAGATGGGGAAGAGCATGTCAATGAGGTCAAAAAGGAGAAACATCTGTAACAAAAATAAAATTAAAAAAAATTAAATTAAACAAAACAAAAGCCCTAAATATCTAAAAAAATAATAATGAAATAAAATAAAAATAAAAGTGTAATGCCATTCTTATCTCTCAAGCTATACCAACAACAAAAAAAAAAGGGTCTTGCCAGCTTTAATCCATAGGCTATAGCTGCCAGACCCTGACCCACAGCAAGGAATGGAGATGGCCCATGATGTTCTTAAAAATTAACATCGGCATTAATAATTTAAGTTAACAATATTTATGGATTTAAAAAAGCAGCTAATATTTAATAAAAGTGTGTTGCTTATTGAAGAAAACATTTTAAAAATATGTTTTCATTGATATTTTAGAGAGAGAAGAGGGGTGAGGAAGAGAGAGATAGAAACATTGATGTGAGAGAGAAACAATGACTGGCTGTCTCCTACACACTCCCAACTGGGGATTGAGCCCACAACCCAAGCATGTGCCCTGACCAGGAATGACTTCTTGGTGCATGAGACAATGTTCAATACACTGAGTCACACTGGCCAGGAGAAAAATATTTTAACTTGAATTTTAACAACCATTGTATTACTTATATCTTTTCTTTTTACCTCCATTGAAGGACCACAAACTGAATAATCAAGAAGTGTAATCTCACCTTACTTAGAGTCAACTTATTCCAACATACATTTATTAAATTGTTGCCATATGCAGATAAATGTGGGAGGGAATAAAACAATGACCAAATGATCAAGTACCAATTACCCATTTCAAACACATGCACACATTCTCTCTCTGCTACAACATCCTTCCCCATCAAGACATCTTCCTCCTTTGGCTCTGACTCTATGTATTATGTCCACATCTTACACTTAAATGCCTTCCCACTCTAAATTACAATATGCCATGCCAAGCAATCCCTCCATAAAGACATACTTTATCTTATAACTGGGCTTTGACAATCCTGTTGGGCTGCCCCCATATATGAATGCCATTCTGATATTTTTGCCTCTGACACCCCAAGTCAGGCCACTCCTCTTTGGGAATACTCTTTTGATTCTAATTCTGCCCTCTACTACTGTCTACAAAAGGCTGCCTCCTTATATTTTGGCTTTTATTGTGTGAGATATTACAGAATGTGTGAGGAGATTAAGATATCTTCACTTTCATTATTCTTGCAATGTTCTTTGAGAGCAATTCTAAACGTTAGAATTTAAGAATTATGCTTCAGTTGTGGCTATGTAGCTCCTATTGTACCAAATCTCATGCAGATAGCAAATATATACATCAGATGTGCTGGAGAATTTAGGTGGATAGCAAAGAGAAGTCAACACTTTAAAGAAGAGAACATTAGTTTAATACCTTTTTTTTTATGGCTTTGACTCTATGAAATGACCCATATTGCACCAGGAAGATGACTAAAACTCTAATAAGCATACTTGCTGACTTAAATAATCAGAGGACAAGGTCCAGGAAAATCATATCATATCTGCTGGAAATTGACGAGTTAAATCTCAAAAAGAAGAGGGCTAAAGGACAGCACAAATTCTGTATAAATTCTGTCTGATTCTACGGCCAACACCTGAACTATGCAAGCACAGGGAAGACATAAATAGACTTCAGCTCTCATTAGGAATTCTGCCTACCATACTCAGTGTAGCTAAATTATTCCTTGTAAAATGAGAAATCCAAATTCAATTTTACCAATAAGACGCAAAAACCATTTACATTTCCAGGGCCCAGATCTGCCAATGAGAGTAATTCACAGGGAATAAAGAATAATTATATCAATATATACTATTCCTGTACAATACTAGCTCAAAGTAAGAGACAAGATAGGTAATCCATCCTGAAATGCCTTCCCAGCTCTTAGATAATGTGGTTTATGCACATTCCTTTCTGCCACCTATAGCCAAATTATTGTGACAATTAACAAATACCGCAGGATATAGTATGAGTAACTTTTTGTAGTAAACTGAACCACAGCTCAATATTTTTAATAACATTTTATTATGGTAGATCAATAAACTGAAGAATTTCACTTAGCATTCCCATTAAACATTAAAGATAAATTGTAGGCTATTAGTAGGTTAAACTAATTTCTTGTAGTTCTTAGTTCTGATCTACAGCATTTCCGCTTCTCCTCCTTCTGATCACAAAGCAGGATTGCATTTCACTCTAATTGCTAATGAGATGTGAGTATAAATAACATAAAATTTCTTTAGCAAATAAAGCCTTCAACAGTTAATGCACACTTTTCTATCTGCCCTTCCCATTCCCATAGTTACTACTGATATTTTAGAAGTAGGCACTTGTGATCCTTGATAGAAGATAAAACAGAGAGAAAGTAAAAAAAAGGAGACAGAGGAAAGCATATTCCCTATATTCACACAGACACAGGAAAGGTAAATACTTTCATAAACCAGACCTAGAGGGTGGTAGCAGAAAATAGGCTATCAAAGAAAAGATTAAGCCAGAAAATAAGAAAGAGAAAATAAAATGGTACCTCTGGTGGGTGTTGATTGAGTCCAGTGAACTAAACAGAAATTCTCTAAATTCCCCTTCCCTGAATGTAAATAAAAATATGGTATTTATGAAGAAGTTTCTTTACATGGCCACATATGGGTGTCAATTTAAAAAGTAGATTTCTAGAGCTTTTAATCATACAGAAAGTGTAGAAAACAATTGAACTATTTGCCAATCAAACCATGAATTCTGGAAAACATTTTTCAGGGTGGTTACACATTCTTTAGATACACAAAACTAGAAGTCACAGCATGGTAGCTTTAATGTGTAGAGAAGAGCTCTATATCTGGTATTTTAAAAGGCAGTCAGTCCCTTTCAGCTTTTTTCTACCCCTCTCAAAATAACATAAAAAAAGAAAGAAAAAAACTTAGCAGAAATAAATACTTATTTTATTCAACTTTAAAGTATTTCTGACTCTAAAATATTTATAATGCTATCTCTTTTTTCCTTTAGAAAATTAGATGCTTTGGGTAGCGCAGAAAAGTTAATCAATAGTTTATTAATATGCTCCTTCTCTCTATAAAAGGACAGAAAATGATTTCCTGGATTCAAAGGAAAATGAAAATCATGGATATCCTGTAAATAATTTAGACCCTATATGTAAAATAGATGATTAATGTGCTTATTCTAGGAAATGAACAAATAAGAGGGCTCTGATGATACAAATTGAAGAAATCCTACTTCACTGAATATGAAACTGAGGAATGTAAAACATTTGAGGAAATGTAAGGAATAAATGTAGAAATGACAAATGCTCAAAAGATCACTAAATTTTTCAATTATTCATCTTAGATATTTTTTGTATGATTAAAAAGATCTTGAGTATAAAATATGTAAGCCTTTTATTCTCTACCTGTTTGACTCTTCACCCATATAATAGAATGTGACAGAAGAGTTATTTTTCTAGACATATACTTAGCTTGGTTGGATGTTCACAGAGCATAATCTTTTATTCTCTATGGGCAAGCAAGTACGAGCTGTATTTATCAGAGTTCTACTAGAGCACAAGGCCTCACTTCAAGTACAATACATTTGTTTCCTTTGCTTCTCTATCAAGATTAATTACACAAATACTATTGAATAAAACTAGACTCCCTGTGTATTCCTGTTAATATTGCATTCTAAAAATGTTCTAAAGATTCTAATGGAAATGTTTCAACAAGAGTAATAACATCTAAAATAGAAAATAACTAGAAAATCTCCGTACCTAAGACGTGTTTATTAAGTCTGCTATATGCCTATACCTGTTTCAGATACTATATATTTAAAAATATTTCTGACTTGCACACTTTGCCTTTCTTTAAGTACTTTAAGTATTTATGCAAACAAAATCAAGTGTCCAAAAATGTGTTTTAAAATATTAACCCTAAAAATACAACGGGGAAATATAATTAGAAAAAAAAAAATTATAAAAAATATGGACTCTTATTCTGGCCAGTTTGGCTCAGCGGTTAGAGTATCAGCCCATGGACCAAAAGGTCACAGGTTTAATTCCCAGTCAAGGGCACATATTTGGGTTGCAAGTTTGATTCTCCGGCCCCAGTCACGGTCTTGTGAGAGGCAACCAATTGATGTGTCTCTCTCACATTTCTCTCTCTCTCTCTCAGTCCCCACCTTCTACTCTGTCTAAAAATCAATGAAAAAAAATATCTTCAGGTGAGGATTAACAGAAAATATGGCCTCTCATCATTTGTCAGTCACTGCATACATCATATGATCAAAACAATGCACTAAACTAAATTTGGGAGAGACACGGATACTATTTACTATATAATAACTTAGATTTAAATACATTCTATCATTGAGATATAACTCATGAGCACTGGGAAAACAGATGAAAAACAATTATTGTAAAATTTAAGTTTCTACAAGGCTTGTAGGAGAAGTTATATTTAAATAAAATATAAATTTATTATTGTGCAACTATGAGAGATGAGTATGATTTTGACTGTGGAAAAGGAAATGAAACAACATATAGAGATGAAAATGACACAATATAAGGGGTTAAGATACCACTAAGGGACTGCTTTAGGAAAATAGTTTGGTATGACTAAAAATTTAGAATTTCCACACAATAGGTGTATTGAATATATACTATAGCACTCATTATAGAGTGCATGAATATTAAATTAAATATATCTTAAACTTGAGTATTCAGGCTCATTTTCATAGTGTTATTTTGATTTGTTTTTCCAGAAGACTGAAATTGGAAAGCAGCTCTGAAAATAGTATAAAAGATAAATTGGAGAGACAAGAGTCAGTGGACACCAATTCAATCCATTAGTCAAACATATATTTTTGTACAATACTTTAAGGTGTTTAAGAAAATCATAATTTCTTTATATCTTTATAAGAGCCATATTAGATAAAAACAAAATGAGATAATACCAGGATGTTAAGAGTTATATAACAAAATAAAAATTATGTAGTCAAATAACTTTGCATGAAATACTAAGATACAAAAAAGTTAGCAAAATTCTTCATTATAATATAAATTAAAGCATATTTTTACTAAATAAGATTATTTATGAAGAATTCCTAAAATGTTCAATTTGACAGATTATTTATTTATTACAGTGGTTCTCAACCTTCCTAATGCCACGACCCTTTAATACAGTTTCTCATGTTGTATGTGAGTATATCTGCATGTGGGCGGACCCGCCTGGAGATGGATAGAGGAACAGTGTCTTGGTTCCTAATACCATTGGAAATATGTGTTTTCAGATGGTATTAAGCGACCCCTGTGAAAGGGTCGTTTGACCCCCCCAAAGGGGTCGTGACCCACAGGTTGAGAACTGCTGATTTAGAGAGCAAGGGAGAGAAAATCGATTTGTTGTACCACTTATTTATGCATTCATTGGCTGAGTCTTGAATGTGCCCTGACCAAGGATCAAACCCACAACTTTGGCATATGGAGACTATGCTCTGACCAACTGAGCTACCCAGCCAGGGACCCAGATACATTTGTACAGCAGTATCTCTAAGAAACACATTTTGGAAGCATACGTTTACTTTATTATTATTTTTATTAATTCCTCACCTGAGGATATTTTTTATTTTATCTTCAGATAGAGGGGGAGGAAAGAGGGAGGGAGGGAGGGAGAGACAGACGGGGAGAGAGAGAGAGAGAGAGAGAGAGAGAGAGAGAGAGAGAAACATTGATGGGAGAGAAACACATGGATCGGTTGCCTCCAACCAGGGCCAGGGACTGAACTGAAACAGAGGTACATGCCCTTGACCGGAATCAAACCTGTGATTCTTTGATCCACGGGCCGACACTCTAACAGCTGAACCAAACTGGCCAAGGCTGGATGCATACATTTTTTATTATTAATTTATGTTACCTAAAACATCCAATAAATACTTACGTCAAAGAAGATGAATCCGATTAGGGATAAAGAATGCATGTATCACTTCAAGAACTTGATTGTAATTCTTTTGGATATATACTCAGAATTGGGAATCTGAACAAATCAGAACCTTTGAACCTTTGGTAGGAGTGTAAAATGGTGCAACAACTATGGAACATAGTATGTAGGTTCCTAAAAAAATTAGATATACAATTACCATTTGCCCCTCTCTTTTTGAAGAACACTGAATACAGCAAAGGAAACAGAGTAGAAAAAAAGTAAAACAAACAAACAAAGCCAAAGGGCATTAAGAAAAAAAATGGAGTAATTAGATAATTTCACAAATCAAAATCTAAAAGCAGGGCGCCAGCATTTGAAGAGCATAATAATTTATGAGGGAACTAAAACATTATCCATAAAAAATGATTAATAGAGATTATGT
The DNA here is from genome assembly GCF_014108415.1 of Molossus molossus. Taxonomy (NCBI): domain Eukaryota; kingdom Metazoa; phylum Chordata; class Mammalia; order Chiroptera; family Molossidae; genus Molossus; species Molossus molossus. Next base: position 81,862,816 of record NW_023425401.1, on the reverse strand, counting down.
ATTGAAAAAACTACCTTTCTTGTCCTTCCAATGCACCAAATATGCCATATTTCTTTCCTCTCTGCATCACTGTGCGTAGGTCCCTATGCTAAATAAATCTGACCTATTGGGGCAAATTCTGGTAAGCATCTTTTGTAGAATACTGCATCGATAAATATGATTTCAGTTTCTGTGTGCTATAATTTAAAATTATAGAAGAATGAGAATTTGATAAATCGGATGGGGTAAACTAGATAACCCCTGGATAGAAAAAAGGTTTTGTGAATGTTCATTGAAAAAAATGTACATAAATCCAAGATACAGTTGCTTTGACATTTCTTTAAAGTCAAAGTTCTGACTTGAGAATTAGAGTGGCAAATGTTTTACTTAGATTATAAAAAGCATATATTATTTATTTACTTAGAAATATTGATTTTATTTGTATCTGAATTTCTAACTCAATCTTCCTCTTCACATATTTTGAGAAAGAATTTCATTTTCTACTCACACAAGCTACATTTGAGGGCAGAAAAATAATCTCCAGTAAGTCACTGAGGAGAGAAAAATTGTGCTCATCATACTTCACCCATACTGGGCTTTTTTACTCTCTAAAGAATTTTACAAAAATGTTAACTTTAAGAAAATAGAATGACCTAAAAAGGGAGAATTATATAAAAGAAAGGCGGAATTAATTCTTCAGGGATGCACAGAGCATAATATGAAGCATGTGGGAGAAAGCAGCACACGGGAATGGATGATAGCAATCAGCAGCAGCATGACTCTGAAGAAAACACTGTGGCTGCAAGGCAAGGCAACAGCATTTCTGGAGACAGAAACAGGCACTCCTGGCAGAGTCTAAAATAATAATTTGTCAAATGGCTTACAAGAGTGTCAGAACAGAAGGGGCAGCTGGCCACTGTGTATTTTATCACAGTTGTACATATGGGACATAATAACAGCAATCCAAACCATCAGTTGAAGGACAAATACATAATTAAAATGTAAATAAAATACATATTTATATAAAGGTACATTTAATCAGCCCTAGCTATTCCCAGTTAATGTTTTTAGGTTTTTTGGTTTTTTTAAAAGATTTTTACTCTATCTATACCACATATTTATGTAACATGATATACTTAATATATTATATGGCATAATTGCAATATAATGTTATTTTGCACTAGATGTAAACTTCGTAAGTCCCAAGGCCTATGACTATTTGCCTGGTCTTTGGAAATTGTCAATTATTATTTATATTAATACCAACTCTGCATTTTAGCTCTCATACAACTCTCCATGCTCAGGGATTAGAAGAAAAAAATAATTGTTCACATAATTTCCTCCTTCTCCCCCAACTACTTTCAATTTATTTTTATACATAAAATTATATAATGATTCTAGAACATATTTGGAATATAATTAAGGGTTAGTTTCCTCTCAGTTTAAAAAAGAAACAAATAAGGGTTGGAAGGTCGCAGCAGCCAGAGGTTTAGGAAAGTTTCTTTCGAGCTGCAGCCAGGAAGGCTGTGTTCAGGCTGCGAGCAGCTGGCATAGCCCCAAGAAGCCAGATGCCACCTCTCTAGCAGGTAGCAAGGCTCTTGGCCTGCATGGGGGCTTCCTGGTGGCTGTCAATCAAGAGCGTGGGGAGGGCCCAGGGTTCTGCTTGCCAGAAGGGGTCCCAGAAGGAGGAGCCTGTGAAAAAGCACTGTTGGCCCAAGGCCAAGAAGAAAAGATCCTGCCAAAGTGTCCCAAAGAACAGGTCACTGCTATGTGCGCTTCCTGAATGAGCGTCACCAGCAGATCCACAGGCTCCATCCCGACATGTCCTTTCCTAAGACCATCAAGATGCTGGGGAAACTGTAGCCAGTGGAGAATCAGTGGTACCTGGAGGAGGCCCAGAGGAAGAAATAGCAGTACTTGAAGGAGCTGCAGACAGACCAGCGGTCGGAAGCCTTCAAGATGGGCATGGAGTAGATCCAGGAAAAGAAGATCAAGAAACAGGACTCGGGCTGTGCTCATGAATACAGTCTTGTATGAATGGACACAAGGGTGGGCACTGCAATGGCTTCTCCACCTTTGACCTCCTCATTTTCCCTGAAGAATTGCTGGACCAAAACAAAGCATGGGAGGCAGAGCTGCTGGAAGATGAAGATTGCTTTGGAGGAACAGAAGGCAGTAGGCAGAGGCACACGCAGAGCAGGAACTGCACACAAGGGCCTGGACACAGCAGGAGCAGGTGCTGGAGGAGGGGTTGACTCTAGCACTGCAACAGCTCGGGGCCACACTAGATCCTTACTACCAACTTTGTCTCACTGACGCTGCTTCCACGGTCTGGGCTTCCACATCGCCAGGCTGCAGGGCGCCATGAAGGATGACCCCGCCCAGTACCAGAAGCTCAGTATCTACATCATGAAGATCCTGGTCCATGCCGCAGTGAGCATCTATAAGGGTGTAGGTCACTCACACCTCCACCCAGAGAAGACCAAGCTCTGGTCATAAACCCTCCCCTACTCACCCCACAGAGGAAGGTCAGAGATCCACCCTTTAGGACCAGATCTGATCCTGCACCTTGGGGGCTCCAGCCTTCCTAAAATTAAATTTCTACAGCATCCCTGTAGCTTACATCCTCCTAGAACCCCAAACCCAGAAAAGTCACCCGCCATACACAACACATGTAGAATCCCATGACCTCACAGGGATGCCATGTTACAGGGATGTGAGAACACCACACATGAATAGCATAATACTTGACACAGGGGTATACACAGCAGCTGAGAGACAGGTACACTGGCTCTCCAGGATCTGCCCTATTATACAGGGAGGGACTCCCCATAGGGTCTGACCACAAGTGCCCCACACATGTAGGCCAAGTTCTCATGCTTGGGTGAGGGCTCTCTGCATGTGTCCCTAGAATTCCTGCACCCCAGAATGGGAGCCTGGTACTGACTCCCTACTCTCCTCCAGTTGAGGAACCCTGGGGAGGCAGCTCCTTTTCTACTGCTTAATTTAGATTTTTTTTTTATCCTCTTCTGAGGAAATTTTTCCATTTTTTGTTCAGATAGAGTGGGAGGAAAAGAGAGGAAGAGAGAGAGAGAGAAACATCGACATAAATGGGATACACTGAGTGGCCACCTCCCGCACAGGGACAAACCACAACCGAGATACACGCCCCTAGTGGGATCTGAACCCAGGTCTCTCTGGACTGCAGGCCGACACTCCCACCACTGAACCAAACCGGCCAGGGCTAAATCTAGATTTTTTAAACTTGCCATCTCTTGGCCTGCTGGAATCAGTGCAATCATAATGAACCACAAGCTGGTTGGAGTGAGAGGGAGCCTTGCAAGACAGCAAGAACTCCCAAACTCTGGACACCTTCTATTTATTGTCAGATTTGTACCCCCAGATGAAAATAATTTTCTTGAAGCCAACAGATCACAAATCCTTATTTTCACCCAGTACACCTGGGTGAGCCAGGTTTCCCACCCGGGTCAGGTGAGAGTGCTTAACATAGGATTACAACACATCCATCTTCCATTCCCCCAACCCCACATCTCCTCCTTTCTGTTTTCTTGCAAATTTGGAAACTCCACTGTGTAGTGGTCAGGAGCATCATCACTCGTTTTTCGATCTTCTGCATAGAGGACATCAGTCAATAGAGTCCTCAGAGACTCACTTCTAGTCTTTGGGCTGGAAAGGATGCACAAGGCCAGAGGCGGGCACAGGCAGGGTGTCGCGGATGAGTTAATGGACAGCTTTCTGGGTGGACTGCAGAGCCCACAAGAACTGCAAGAGAACAACGGGAAGCAGAGTGGTTCAATTTTCAATGTTATTTTTTTTAATTAACTTATTTTTATTAGAAATGTTTCTCCGAAAACAAAAAATGGCGGCGGAGTGAACGGAAGCTACACAGACCGTCTCCCAGAACCAAACTGTAATTACAACTATAACACAGACAAATTGATGGGAAAAAGCAACAGAAAAGCAGCTTCGAGGACCATATAACGAGGGACACCGACTTGATCCTGGTAGGATTGTGAAGGCGTGAGACGGGGGGTGGGAGACCTCGGTTGGCACCTTGGCAGCGGCCTCAGCTGGGAGCAGCGCCAGCGGGTTACACTCCCAGGCGGCTCCACAGCACAGAGCCGGGACAGAGGCTAAAACAGCCGCAGCCACTCACCTTGGACTCCGGCAGAGGGAGGGCAGACTGGACTGGAACTGTGTGGGACACTCGGGATTTGGGGGGCGCTCAGAGCTTTTGCTGAGTGGCAGCCACGCAGGATGGTGGCCATATTGCTCCTTCCCAGGGCTCTGGGGAGAGGCAGCAGCCCCTCCTTCGAAGATCCAACCCCAGCCTGTGGGCCATTGAAGGACTAATGAATGCTGATTAACAGCCAGCATTTGCCCCACCCTCATGAAATCCCCCTGTGCTGAGCACCTGAGGGCGTTTTTCAATCAACTGACAACCCAAAACTCATCAAGTAACCTCCACTGCTAGACTCCAGGCAAAAAGCTAGGATAACAGTACCTTTCCTGGGCTCACAACTTTAACCAGGAAAGTAAGACTTGACAGTGGTGTTTAACATGGGTCCTCCCTCGCTCATCTAAACCCAGGAGAGGGAGCCACAAACAGCAGAACACCAACAACCAAGAAAAAACTTGACACGCTCCAGAATCCACTGTGATAGCCAAAATGGTGAAACACAGAAACAGAAGCCAAATGAAAGAGCAAGAGACCTCCACCATAGATGAGATCAATGTGGAGCAATTAGGCATGTTAACAGAGCTAGAATTCAGAGCCATGATCTTGAGGAAGCAGAACAGCATGAGTAAGGACATAGAGACACTGAAAATAAACCAATTGGAAATTAAAAACTATCAAGAAGAGATAAAAAATGACATATCAGAAATGAAAAACACATTGGAAGGTTTAAAAAGCAGAGTAGAGGAAGCTGAGGACTGGATCAGTGAATTAGAAGATAGGGTAGAAAAAATCAACCAATCAGAAAAACAAAAGGAAAAAAAACTATTAAAAAACAGGAAGACAGCTTAAGAGAACTGTGGCACAACTGGAAACGTAATAATATTCGCATCATAAGAGTCCCCGAAGAAGAAGAAAATGAGCAAGGGATAGAGAATATATTCAAAAAAATAGTGAGAGAAAACTTCCCTACTTTGGTGAAGGAAGAAGGCATTCAAGTTCAAGAAGCACAGAGAGTCCCAAGTAAGAAGAACCAAAACAGGCCCACACCAAGACACATAGTAATTAAAATGCCACACATTAAAGACAAAGAGAGACTCCTAAAAGCAGCAAGAGATAAGCAACAGGTTACCTACAAAGGAAACCCCATAAAGCTCTCAGCTGACTTCTCACAAGAAACACTACAGGCCAGAAGGGAATGGCATGAAGTAATCAAAGTCATGAAAAACAAGAATCTGAATCCAAGACAACACTACCCAGCAAGGCTATAATACAAAATAGAAGGTCAAATAAAGAGCTTCCCAGACAAAAAAAGGCTAAGGAAATACATTAGCACCAAACCACCACTGCAAGAAATTTTAAAAGGACTGCTGTAATTAGCGGTAGAAATGGGAAGAAAAATAGAACCACACTAAACAAAAATGGCAATAAATAAGTACATATCAATAATCACCTTAAATGTAAATGGATTGAATGCTCCCATAAAAAGACACAGAGTAGCTGATTGGATAAGAAAGCATGACTCAACTATATGTGGTTTACAAGAGATCCAACTCACAACAAAAGACTCACGTAGGTTGAAAGTAAAGGGATGGTAAAAAATTTTACAAGCAAATGGAAAGCAAAAGAAAGCTGAGGTAGCAATTCTCATATCTGATAAAATAGATTTCAAAATGAAGACCATAACTAGAGACAAAGAAGGCCACTACATAATATTGAAAGGATCTACCCAACAGGAAGATATAACCTTGATAAACATATATGCACCCAATATAGGAGCACCAAAATATATTAAAAATCTTCTGGAGGACTTCCAAGGAGAAATTGACAACAATACAACCATAGCAGGGGACTTCAACACCCCGTTGACAGCACTGGATAGATCCTCTAGGCAAAAAATTAGCAAGGAAACAGAGACTCTAAATGAAGCACTAGACCAAATGGATTTAATAGATATCTACAGTGAATTACACCCCAAAACTACAGAATACACATTCTTCTGAAGCGCACATGGGACACTCTCAAAGATAGACCACATGATAGGACACAAACTAAATCTCTACAAGTTCAAGAAGATTGAAATCATATCAAGCATATCTCAGATCACAATGGCATGAAACTAGAAATCAATTGCAACAAGAACATGCAAACACATTTCAACACATGGAGGCTAAATAGCATGTTATTAAACAATGAATGGGTCACCAAGGAGATCAAGGAAGAAATTAAAAACTTCCTGGAAACCAATGAAAATGAACACACAACAACACAAAATCTATGGGATGCAGCGAAAGCAGTTCTGAGAGGGAAGTTCATAGCACGACAGGCCTACCTCAAGAAACCAAAAAAATTTCTAATTGACTGTCTAACCTCACAACTTAAAGAATTAGAAAGCAAACAAAAAGAAAAGCCCAGAGCAAGTAGAAGGAAGGGAATACTAAAGATCAGAGCAGAAATAAATGACATAGAGACCAAAAAAACAATTCAAATGATCAATGAAACAAAGAGCTGGTTTTTTTCGAAAAGAGAAACAAGATTGATGGAACCTTAGCTGGACTCACCAAGAAACAAAGAGAGAGAACCCAAATACACCAAATCAAATATGATAGAGGAGAAGCAACAACCAACACCACGGAAATACAAAAGATCGTTAACAACTATTATGAACAACTATATGGCAACAAATTCAATAATCTAAGCAAAATGGACAAATTTCTAGAAACACACAGACTCCCAAAACTGGACCCGGAAGACATAGAAAACTTCAACAGGCCAACAACAACTAAGGAAATTGAAGATGTAATCAAGACTTTCCCAGCAAACAAAAGCCCAGGCCCAGATGGCTTCAAGGGGGAGTTTTACCGAACATTCAAAAAAGAACTAACACCCATTCTCCTCAAACTATTTCAAAAAATTCAAGAAGAAGGAAGACTTCCAAACACGTTCTATGAGGCCAGCATAATTCTAATTACAAAACCAGAAAAAGACACTATGAAGAAAGAAAACTACAGGTCAATATCCCTGAAGAACATAGACGCTAAAATCCTGAACAAAATATTAGCAAATCGGATCCAGAAATACATCAAAAAAATTTTTCACCATGACCAAGTGGGGTTCATTCCAGGGATGCAAAGCTGGTACAATATTCGCAAATCAATAATTGTGATACACCACGTAAACAAAAGGAAGAATAAAAGCCACATGATCATATCAATAGATGCTGAAAAAGCATTCGACAAAATCCAGCATTCATTTCTGCTAAAAACGCTCAGCAATGTGGGAATAGAGGGATCATATCTCAACATAATAAAGGCCATATATGAAAGACCTACAGCCAACATCATACTCAATGGACAGAAACTAAAAACATTTCCATTAAGAACAGGAACAAGACAGGGATGTTCACTTTCGCCACTGTTATTTAACATTGCACTGGAAGTCTTAGCAACAGCAATCAGACATGAAGAAAAAAATAAAAGGGATCCATATTGGAAAGGAGGAAGTGAAACTGTCATTATTTGCAGATGACATGATATTATACATAGAAAACCCTAAAGACTCCATCAAAAATCTACTAGACTTAATAAATGAATTTGGCAAAGTAGCAGGATACAAAATTAACGTCAAGAAATCGACAGCATTCTTGTACACGAATGATGAACTCTCAGAAATAGAAAATGAAAAAACAATCCCATTTACCATCACGCCAAAAAAATTACGATACCTAGGAATAAACTTAACCAAAGAAGTAAAGGACCTATTCGCAGAAAATTACAGGTCATTCAAAAAAGAAATAGAGGAAGATATAAAAAACTGGAAGCATATATGCTGTTCATGGATTGGAAGAATTAACATCATTAAAATGTCCATACTACCCTAAGCAATCTATAGATTCAATGTGATCCCCATCAAAATACCAACGACATATTTCATAGAACTAGAACAAATACTTCAAAAGTTCATATGGAACCAAAAAAGACCCCGAATAGCCACAGCAATCTTGAAAAACAAGAACAAAGTAGGTGGGATCACAATACCAGATATCAGGTTATACTACAAAGCGACTCTTACCAAAACCGCCTGGTACTGGCACAAGAACAGGCATATATACCAGTGGAACAGAACTGAAAACCCAGAAATGGACCCAAGGCAATACGCTCAATTAATATTTGACAAAGGTGGCAAGAGCATACAGTGGAGTAAAGACAGCCTCTTTAATAAATGGTGTTGGGAAAATTGGACAGCTACATGCAAAAAAATGAAACTAGACCATCAACTTACACCATACACAAAATAAATTCAAAATGGATAAAAGATTTAAATATGACCCATGAATCCATAAAAATTCTAGAAGAAAATGTAGGCAACAAAATTTCGGACATCATACGGAGCAGAATTTTCACTGATACATCACCTATGGCAACAGAAACAAAGAAAAAAATGAACACATGGGACTACATCAAACTAAAAAGCTTCTGCACAGCAAAAGAAACAATCATCAAAATGGAAAGGCAATCCACTGTATGGGAGAACATCATTGCCAATGATGTATCAGATAAGGCGTTAATTTCCAATATATATAGAGTGCTCATACAACTCCACAAGAGGAAGACAAAGAACCCAATTTAAAAAATGGGCAGAGGAGCTGAAAAGACACCTCTCCAAACAGGACATACAAATGGCCAAGAGACATATGAAGAAATGCTCAACATCACTAATCATCAGAGAGATGCAAATTAAAACAACAATGAGGTATCACCTCACACCTGTCAGAATGGCCGCCATCAACAAATCATCAAACAACAAGTGTTGGCGAGGGTGTGGAGAAAAGGGGACTCTAATACACTCCTGGTGGGAATGCAGACTGGTGCAGCCACTGTGGAAAACAATATGGTGTTACCTCAAAAAATTAAAAATTGAACTTCCATTTGACCCAGTGATCCCACTTCTAGGAATATACCCTAAGAAGCCTGAATCACCAATCAGGAAGAATATATATACCACCATGTTCATAGCAGCACTATTTACAATAGAGAAGAACTGGAAACAGCCCAAGTTTCCATCAGTAGACGAATGTATAAAAAAGCTGTGGTACATATACACAATGGAGCACTATGCAGTGGTAAGAAAGAAAGATCTCTTATCCTTTGAGATAACATGGAGGGACCTGGAAAGTATTATCCTAAGTGAAATAAGCCAAGCAGAAAAAGACAAATACCACATGATCTCACTTATATATGGAATATAATGAACATAACAGTCTGAGGAATACAGTAGACCCAGAAACATGGAAGTAGGGCACAGACTGACATCCCTCTGAAGAGGGGGAGGAGGGGGTGTGAAGAGATACACCACAGAACTTATATGCATGTATGCATGACCAATGGACATGGACAACTAAGCCGGGAACGGGGCGGGGGTGGGGTGGGAAGGGGGGTGCCAATGGGGTAAAAAAGGTAAAATATCTGAAACAAAAAAATAAATAATGAATTTAAAAAAAAAAAAGAAGACTGAAACACCAATCAGAAAGAATATATGTACCCCCATGTTCCTAGCAGCACTATATACAAAAGCTAAGATCTGGAAACAGCCCAAATGTCCATCAGTAGACGAATGGATAACAAAGCAGTGGTACATATACACAATGGAGTACTATGCAGCTGTAAGAAAGAAAGATCTCTTATCCTTTGAGACGACATGGAGGGACCTGGAAAGTATTATCCTAAGTGAAACAAGCCAAACAGAGAAAGACAAGTATCATATGATGTTACTTATTTGTGGAATATAACGAACATAACAGTCTGAGGAATGGGGGAGTCTCAGAGATGTGGAGGTAGGGTACAGACTGACAATCCCCAGAAGAGGGGATGGTGGGGGAGAGATAAACCACAGAACTTATATGCATATGTGCATGAACAATGGACATGGACAGCAAAGCTGGGGACAGAGCGGGGAGGGAAGAGTGGGGGGAATCAGTGGGGGGAAAAGGAGAAACATCTGTAACAAAAATAAATTAATTAATTAATTTAAAAAAAAAAAGAGTGCAAAGGAAAAGCAGGGATGCGAAGCAGGGGTTGTGCCCTTTCCTGCCTCTTGCACAGAGACTCTCCCTATTGGGTTGTTTCCTTCTAGTTCTCCCTTTTCCCAGGGGGCCTAAGGAGCTGTGCTGAAGGAAAGGGAAGGAAGGGGCAGACAAAGAGTTGTGACTGTTATAGAAACAAAATAATTGCTTACCTGGAAGAAGAGAGACCTCTTGTAGTAAACAATGACAACAAAAACTGCCAAAGGCTCCGAAAATGATGGCATAGAAACTATAGTAGGTGCAGCACAGCAAGAATATCATGTTATATAGCGTTAATATATAAATGCTTCTGTGGTGGTCAGTTTGAAACGTTAACTTGGTTTGGTTATCTGTCGTTTCTGTTCAAACACTAACTCATGATTTTGCCCTGAAGGTATTTTGTTGATGTGATTCAAGTCCATAATCAGGTAGCCCTGAGTAATGGCGATTACCCTAGGTAACCCTGATTCCTTCAGCTGAAAGGCCTGAAGAGCAGAGCTGAGGCTCAGAGCTCATGCCTGAGAGTTCCCGCTGCCCCTCCTGCAGATTTCTGGGATTTCTGACTCCTCCTTTCTGACCCCACAATGGCGTAAGCCAATTCCTTGCAATAAATCTCTTAATAAAAAAAAAAAAAAAAAAGAAGAAGAAGAAGAAATGTTTCTCCTTTTCCCCCCACTGATTCCCTTTCCCCCCTCTCTCCCTGCCCTGTGCCCAGCTTTGGTGTCCATTGTTCATGCATACATGCATATTGGTTCCGTGGTTTATCTCTCCCCCTACCCCCTTGTCTAGAGATTGTCAGTCTGTACCCCATGTACACGTCTATGGCACTACCTCGTTCCTCATTTTGTTATGTTCATTATATTTCACAAATAAGTGAGATCACTTATTTGATCTCTAGCTTGTTTTGCTTTGGATAATACTTTCCAGGTCCCTCCATGTCATCTCAAAGGATAAGAGATCTTTTCTTCTTACAGCTGCACAGTACTCTATTGTGTATATGTACCACAGATTATTTATCCATTTGTCTACTGATGGACACTTGGGCTGTTTGCAGATCTTAGCTATTGTAAATAGTGCTGCTATGAACATGGGGGTACATATATTCTTTCTGATTGGTGTTTCAGGCTTCTTAGGGTATATTCCTAGAAGTGGGATCACTGGTCAAATGGAGTTCAATTTTTAGTTTTCTGAGGAAACCCATTTTGTTTCCATAGTGGCTGCAGGAGTCTGTATTCCCACCAGCAGTGTACTAGAGTCCCCTTTTCTCCACACCCTCGCCAAAGCTTGTTTGATGATTTGTTGATGGCGGCCACTCTGGGAGGTGTGAGGTGATACTCTATTGTTGTTTTAATTTGCATCTCTCTGATGATTAGTGATGTTGAGCATTTCTTCATATGTCTCTTAGCCATTTATATGTTCTGTTTGAAAAGGTGTCTATTTAGTTCCTGTGCCCATTTTTTAATTGGGTTTCTTGTCTTTCTTTTGTTGAGGCATATGAGCACTTTACATATTTTGGAAATTAACCCCTTATTTGGTGTGTTGTTGGCAATTATGCTCTCTCATAGAGTGGGTTGCCTTTCTATTTTAGTGATTGTTTCTTTTGCTGTGCAGAAACTTTTGAGTTTGATGTGTTCATTTTCTCCTTTGTTTCTGTTGCGTTAGGTGATGTATCAGTGAAAATTCTGCTGCATATGATGTCTGAAATTTTGTTACCTACATTTTCTTCTAGGATTTTTATGGATTCATAACTCACATTTATGTCTTATATTCATTTTGAATTTATTCTTTTTTTTTTTTTTTTTTTTTTTTTTTTTTTTGGTACGTACCCCTAGTGGGAACCAAACCTGGAACTCTCTGGTCTGCAGGCCAATGCTCCAACCACTGAGCCAAACCAGCCAGGGCTTATTGTGAATTTATTCTTGTGTATGGTGTAAGTTGATGGTCTAGTTTTATTTTTTTGCATGTAGCTGTCCAATTTTCCCAACACTATTTATTAAAGAGGATGTCTTACTCCACTGTATGCTCTTGCCACCTTTGTCAAATATTAATTGAGCATATTGTCTTGGATCCATTTCTGGGTTCTCTATTCTGTTCCATTGATCTATGTGCCTGTTCTTGTGCCAGTACCAGGCTGTTTTGATTACAGTGGCTTTGTAGTATAAAATGAAATCCGATAATGTGATCCCTCCAACTTTGTTCTTTTTTTTCAAGATTACTGCGGCTATTCGAGGTCTTTTTGGTTCCATATGAACTTTTGAAGTGTTTGTTCTAGTTCTGTAAAGTATGTCATTGGTATTTTGATGGGGATTGCATTGAATCTATAGATTCCTTTGGGTAGTGTGGACATTTAATGATGTTAATTCTTCCAATCATGAACAAGGTATGTGCTTTCACTTTTTTATATCTTTCTCCATTTCTTTTTTCAATGTCCTGTAGTTTTCTGTGAAGATGTCCTTTACTTCTTTATTAAGTTTATTCCTAGGTATATTAATTTTTTGGCTGCAATGGTAAATGGGATTTTTTTTTTTTTTTAGTTTCTCTTTCTATGAATTCATCATTGGAGTATAAGAATGCCATCTATTTCTTGATGTTAATTTTGTATCCCGCTACTTTGCCAAATTCATTTATTAAGTCTAATGAATTTTTGATAGAGTCTTTGAGGATTTTTATGTATAGTATCATGTCATTTGCAAATAATGACAGTTTCACTTCCTCCTTTTCAATATGGATCCCTTTTATTTTTTCTTCATGTCTGATTGCTGTGGCTAAGACTTCCAGTGCTATGTTAAATAAGAATGGCGAAAGTGGGCATCCTTGTTTTTTTCCTGTTCTTAAGAAAAATGCTTTTAGTTTATGGTCATTGCGTCTGATCTAGGCCGTAGGTCTTTCATATATGGCCTTTGTTATGTTGAAATATGATCCCTCTATTCCCATATTGCTGAGCGTTTTATCAGAAATGGGTGATGGATTTTGTCGAATGCTTTTTCAGTGTCTATTGATATGGTCATATGATTTTTATCTTTCATTTTGTTGACGTGGTGTATCACATTTATTGATTTGCAAATATTGTACCAGCCTTGCATTTCTGGGATGAATCTCACTTGGTCAGGGTGAATACTTTTTTTTGATGTATTGCTGGATTTGATTTGCTAATATTTTGTTCAGAATTTTGGCATCTATGTTCATCAGGGATATTGGCCTGTAGTTTTCTTTGTTTGTAGTGTCTATTTCTGGTTTTGGAATTAGAATTATGCTGGCCTCCTGAAAGAAGTTTGGAAGTCTTTCTTCTTTTTTAATTTTTTGAAATAGTTTAAAGAGAATGGGTATTAGTTTTTCTTTGAATTTTTCGTAAAATTTCCTCATGAAGCTGTCTGGGCTGGGGCTTTTGTTTGCTTAGAGACTCTTGATTACATCTTCAATTTCTTTTGTTGTTATTGGTCTGTTCAAGTTTTCTATCTTTTCTCAGTTCAGTTTTGGGAAACTATGTATTTCTAGAAATTTGTCCATTTCACTTAGATTGTCAAATTTGTTGCCGCATAATTGTTCATTATATTTGTTAACAGTCCTTTGTATTTCTGTGGTGTCAGTTATCATTTCTCCTCTTTCATTTCTGATTTTGTGTATTGCGGTTCTCTCTCTTTGTTTCTTGGTGAGTTTAGCGAAGAGTCCATCAATCTTGTTTATGTTTTCAAAGAATCAGCTCTTTGTTTTATTAATCCTTTGAATTGTTTTTTTGGTCTCCATGTCATTTATTTCTGCTCTGATCTTTACTATTTCCTTCCTTATACTTGCTCTGGGGTTTTGTTTTTGTTTGTTTTCTAGTTCTTTAAGTTGTGAGGTTAGATAATCTATTACAAATTTTTTTGGTTTCTTGAGGTAGGCCTGTAGTGCTATGAACTCCCTCTCAGAACTGCTTTCAATGCATCCCATAGATTTTGTGTTGATGTGTGTTCATTTTCATTGGATTCCAGGAAGTTTTTAATTTCTTCCTTGATCTCCATGGTAACCCATTCATTGTTCAATAACATGCTATTTAGCCTCCATGTTTTCAAATGTATTTGCATGTTATGGTTGCAATTGATTTCTAGTTTCATGCCACTGTGATCTGAGTAGGTGCTCATACTAATTTCAATCTTCTTGAACTTGTAGAGACTTAGTTTGTGCCCTAATATGTGGTCTATCTTCGAGAATGTCCTATGTGCACTTGAGAAGAATGTGAATTCTGCAGTTTTGGGGTGTAATTTTCTATAGATATCTATGAAATTCATTTGGTCTAGTGCTTCACTTAGAGTTTGTGTTTCCTTGTTAATTTTTTGTCTAGATGATCTATCCAGTGTTGTCAGTGGGTGTTAAAGTCCCCTGCTATGATTGTATTGTTCTTGATTTCTCCTTTGTAGTCCTCCAATAGATTGTTAATATATGTTGGTGCTCCTTTATTGGGTGCATATATATTTATCAAGGTTATATCTTCCTGTTGGATAGATCCTTTCAATATTATGTAGTGGCCTTCTTTGTCTCTAAGTATGGCCTTCATTCTGAAATCTATTTTATCAGATATGAGTATTGCTACCCCTGCTTTTTTTTCTTTCCATTTTCTTGGAATATTTTTTTCTACCCCTTCACTTTCAACCTATGTGAATCTTTTGTTGTGAGGTGGGTCTCTTGTGAACAATATATATGTGAGTCATGCTTTCTTATCCAGTCAGCTACTCTGTGTCTTTTAATTGGAACATTCAGTCCATTCACATTTAATGTGATAACTGATATGTAATTATTTATTGCCATTTTTGTTTAGTGTGGTTGTATTTTTCTTTCTATTTCTTCTACTAATTACAGCAGTTCTTTTAGCATATCTTCCACTGCTGGGTTGGTGCTAATATATTTTCTTAGCCTTTTTTTTCTTTTGTCTGGAAAGCTCTTTATTTGACCTTCTATTTTGAATGATAGCCTTCTGGTTAAAGTAATCTTGGATTCAGATCCTTGTGTTTCATGACCTTGATTACTTCATGCCACTCTCAACTGGCCTGTAGTGTTTTTGTTGACAACTCAGCTGAGAGCCCTATGGGGTTTTCTTTGTAGGTAACTTGTTTATCTCTTGCTGCCTTTAGGACTCTCCCTTTGTCTTTAATTTTTGGCATTTTAATTATCATGTGTCTTGGTGTGGGCCTGTTTAGGTTCTTCTTACTCGGAGCTCTCTGTGCTTCTTGAACTCAAATGCCTTCCTCCTTCACCAAGTTAGGAAAGTTTTCTGTCACTATTTCTTTAAATATATACTCTAACTTTTGCCCATTTTCTTCCTCTTTGGGGACTCCTATGATGTGAATGTTAGTACGTTTTCAGTTGTCGCACAGTTCTCTTAAGCTAGCTTCCTGTTTTTAATTTTTTTTTTTTCTTTTGGTTTTCTGATTGGTTGTTTTTTTTTTTTACCCTGTCTTCTAATTTACTAATCCGGTCCTCAGCTTCCTCTACTCTGCTGGTTAGTCCTTCCAATGTGTTCTTTATTTCTGCTATGTCATTCTTCATTTCCACTTGGTTGGTTTTCAATGTTTCTATATTTTTTCTCATGGTTCTGATGTCCTTACTCATGCTGTTGAGCTTCCTCAAGATCATGGCTCTAAATTTTATCTCTGATAATTTGCTGAACTGCATTTCAGTTATCTCGTCTTTGATAGAGTTCTCTTGTTCTTTCATTTGGGATTTGTTTCTTTGTTTCACCATTTTGGCTGTCTCAGTGGGTTTTCAAGCCTGCCAAATTTTTCCTGTTGGTGCTGGTGTTCTGCTGTTTGTGGCCCCCTCTACTGGGTTTGGATGAGCTTGTGTGGGCTCATGTTAAACAAGTCTTACTTTCCTGGGTAGATTTACAAGCCCAAGAAAAGTTCAGATACCCTCTAGCTTTTTCCTGGATGCTAGTAATCTCAGTTACTCAGGGCCTTGGAATGTAGCCCTGGTGTTCTGCATAATAGAATTTCCAGAGGGTGGGATAAATGCTTGTTAATGAGCCTCAATTGTCATTTCTTTGTCTCACCTGGGAAAGGCTGAATCTCTGAGGGAGGAGGTTGCTGCTATTTGCCATAGCTCAGAGAAGGAGCACACTAGCTACTGTCCTTTGTGGTCACAGCTCAGCAAAAACTCTGAATGACTTCCAAAACTCGTGTGTCCCCACAGTGTTCCAGCCCATTCTGCCCTCCCATTGCCGTAGCCCCCAGGTGAGTGGCTGTAGCTATTTTAGTGTTCTTTCCTGGCTCTTGGCACTGTGGAGCAGGCTTGGTCTTTATTCCCTGAGGGCACTGCTCACAGCTAAGACTGCTGCTGTCTGTGGGCTCCCAGCACGCCACCCTTTGGACCTCCACAGATCCTACCATTGTCCCTGTTTATATGGTCCTGTCCTGCTGCTTTTCTGTTGCTCTTTTCTAAGGATTTGTCTTTATTTTAGTTGTAATTCTTGTTTGGTCCTGGAAGATCATCTTTGTAGTTTCCATTCAGTCCACTGCCATTTTCACATCCTCTTCCACCGGTTTTTAAAGTACATTTGTCTGAGGTTTCTTTTAAGGTCCTGTCTAAATTTTTCTTTAACTTGCATAGACCTTCTGTGAATTTCCTAGTGCTTTCCCTGGCATAAACCTGGGAGCTTGCTCAATCTATCTGCTGTCTGCACATGGCCCAGATCTCCTTCTCTTCCTCCCTACTCAGACCCACACATTTCTGCTCTTCTTTGCCTTCCACCTTTCCCTGAGGTTTTACTGGACATAACCTGCCTCTCAAAATTTAGTAAGCTTGGAATAACCTAAGTGAGTAGTCTGGTGCAGCTGGTTGACTAAAGTTTGACCTAAAACCTCTGGGACCAATAACCTCCCATCAAGCAGTGTCCACCATCCATTGATTCTTGGGTGGCTTGCTTCTGTTCAACCAGGTTATTTTCTGACCTAGTGTATCTGGAGAGGCCCCACTGGTTCCAGGGCTCTGGTCTATAGCAGATTTTCCTTGCCCCCTCAGAGAGCCTGTATCAGGGCTATGAGTTCAGGCAGTTGGGCTGAAGTTCCCCTAGTTTATGACTGATACCAAATGACATGGTCCAGAGTCATTGCCTCTGTCCCAGCACACCTGACCTCCTCCTGGACACAGCTGCTCCCATCCACAAACAACACCTCTTCCAATGATGGCAGTGGAACACCCCCAAGGCCTGAACAGGCTGTCTGCACCAGGTCGACCACCTCCAGGCAGTCCTGAAGAGGTTTCTCCAGGCCACCACGCAGGAGGCAGGCTGGCAGAATCGATGGCCAACATTTTGTAGAACTTGATGTGGGGCTGGCCTAGAGTGGCAGTGGCCAGCAATTGAACAGTCACTGGAGAAAATCACTTCTGAATAGTGGATATGGATACTCCAGCATGGCCAGAAACAAATGCATCATAGTATTTCTCCCATGGTCCATAGTCCTCTTTGAAGTCTAGGAGTAGGTTAGGGGCCCACTGGCCAGGACTGAGTCTGCTGTACCAGCATCCTTTACACCTATCCTAATCTTTTCTATCCCTAATTGGGACCTAGGCCTGCCATCTAGACCCTTCCTAGGGTGATTCTTCCCTGAGGGCCCCATTTCCCTAAAGGCTGCTTTTAATACCTTGGCTATTCTTTTGTCTTGTTTTTCCCCAGGGGTGTCTCTAATATATCTTTAGAGCTAATTAACCAATTTAGCCTTAGGCCTAACAGGGAAACAAGGTGAAAAGTGTCAAGGAAGCCCTCCCCTGTCAGGATTTGGGTCCCACCATGGGCAGAGAGATGGGAAAATTTCTTCCCACCCCAGGTTTACAAAATGACTCAGGAAAGCGGAGGGTCATACTTCGCACCCACACCTGAAATTCTTATTTTTAACTCCCCAAAGTTTAAAGAAGCCACCAAACCTGGGGTGGCAGACAGACAAGCTGCCCCAGCTGGCACGGAAGGAACACGCCCCTTCCGTGGACTGATCACCCTCCCTGGGGAACCCTGTGGCCTCTGGGTGATTGCTTGTGTGTCCACTTACCCACCATCCCTGTTTCCCAGGACAAGGGGCTCTCCACACTGACCCCAGACCCAAAGTGCAGTGCCACACAGGACACACAGAGCGGCCCACCAGCAGGGATGGCCCTAAAATAGAAATTATTCTGTTAACTGCCTGTAGCTACAAAATTTTGATATGGCTCTTCAGGTCCTTGTCTGATGGATGTAAGAACTAGCAATTTTTTTTTTCCTTTTGTTGGGAGCTCTTTTCAGGCCTACAAAGCACACATATTAATTACAGCTGTAGCAGAAGATGGTGGGGGAGTTATTAAGGATTCATTGCGTTTCTCGGCTTTTCTCAAGTCTTTCATTACACCTTGCTTCCTCACCTTATTAGCCTCCTGCAAAAGATTAAGGTAATTCCTAATCAGAGCCCAAAGAGTATATGTTTGGGCCAGAAACTTGTTCTGGCCTTTAGCTGTAACTCTGCCTCACAAGGTACTGCCCCACCTTGGCCCAGGTTTCTCTTGGGGCCCAGATTGGGGCCCACTATCAGTATATGTGCTCTAATCAAAACCTTTCTCAAATCTTTCTCTAAGAATGCTTCAAAATGCAACCCTATGAGGTATTCTGGGCACTAGGGCTGCTATCCATGATTAGAATAACCATAAGAAATTTGAGGGAGACACAGTAGAGAAACAGATAAGGACAAAAACAACGGAAGACACACAAGACAGAAACTTTTGCTTACAAACATCATGGAGCACAGTCACTCACACAGAATTATATTTACAGAGTCATACTCACACACCATTTAAATTTTCTTCCAGAAATTTCTTATCCTGAGCAGCGCCTATGCTGCTTGGGAGATGATCAGTCTTCCCTTCGGCCCCAGTGGTGGGTCTAATAAACAGGATTTTCCAGATTTGAACCCCACCTAACGTCTTAGGGGGGTTCCCAGGAGAGGAGAGGCTGTGCCGCGTTCTGCCCTCTCACTCTTATCCAGATAGACCAGTCACCCAGAATATACCTCTGGAGGCTTTACCAGGTCTCCTTTAATCTTTTTGGGGATGTCTTGGCATCTCCCGGCCACTGGTCAGAAATCCAAGTAGGATCTTCGGGGGCCTGGAACTCAGGGGGCGCCTCTCCTCAGGTCTATAGGGGTCCAGTGGCCAGATCAGGAAAGGCTGTTTGTCCCAAGCATCTAGCCCTTGGTGTAGCAAAACACCAGAGAATCTTACTTCAGAACATTGTTGCAAGTGCTTAAGGCTTTCCCAGATAATCCTAGAAGGAATTAAAGAGGGGCCATGGGACCGAGTCCGGGACTGAGTACGAGTTTTATGATCAGTGTCCAAGGTCAGCTGTGTCATTTGGGGAGTCAGGTTGAAGGGCAGGTCCTTCCTATTTATGGTAAGATTTTATCCACCAAGCTGCCAGCCACTTGGGACCTGTAGGAGACAAAACACAAGCATACTCCTGCCCCCAAGGCAGTGACTCTGCAGGATCTTGCCATTCAGGCCCTTGATGTGGATCTCTGTACCAGACTAAAGGCTTGGGCCCTGTGGCAGAAACCTTTTGTCGACATTTGGTAAAGGAACTTTGCAAACCATTCTCCTTTATGCTTTGCCTGAATTATTTAAAAACCTGATAAGGCAAACATTCGTGTACAGGTTGTTGATCTGGCTGTATTATAGCTGGGAAAGCCCTAAGGTCACTCTCTTTTCTGGCCTCTATAAGACAGCCCTCCATTGCTGGGCGAGGTGAAGCTAAGAAATCCTCCACAAAAGGTGGAGGAGGGGGAGAAAAGCTTCCCTCCTTTGGTGACCGTGTGGGAGCAGTTGGCTTCGGAGTTTCCTCCAAAGGGGAGGTTGGAGCTGCTTCGCTGCTGGGACTGATCTTTGGGAGCAGCTGCTATAATGCTCTAAGTACTGACCCCATGCTGTCTTACTGAAAACCTCTCAGGACACTAGGTATGTTGGCAGCTATCCCAAGCCAGGCACTGCTGGCTTGAGAAAACCTCTTTCTAGAGTGAAATTTCCTTAAGATCCTGATCACTCATTCACTTTCGCATACTGTTACATTGCTGATCATGAGGTTTTGCCGCTGTGTATATTACCACTTGCTGGTCCTGTTGAATTCTCGCTGCATACCAGAGTCACATCGGGGTCACCACTTGCCGTCTCTCGGCCTGCCAGGATCGGTGCAATTGTAATGAACCTACAGCCACACGCTGGTTGGAGTGAGAGAGAGCCTTGCAAGACAGCAAGAACTCCCGAACTTTGGACGCCGTCCTATTTATTGTCAGATTTGTACCCCCAGGTGAAAATCATTTTCTTGAAGCCAACAGATCACAAACCCTTATTTTCACTCAATATACCTGGGTGGGCCAGGTTTCCCCGCCCCCCCCGCCCAAGGTCAGGTGAGAGTGCTTAACACAAGGTTACAAAATATCCATCTTCCATCTCCCCAACCCCACATAAACTGAAAAAATGTAATTGGAATTTCAAAAGAAATAAAAAATTAAAATCATGTTGGTGTTACTTGTGATTCTGAATATGACAGAGTAGTTTAAGCATTATGCAAATAGTGTTAAGACCAATGTTCTTCAGGAAAATTATACAAAATATATGAAACAAAGGAAAAAAACAACCCTTTTTTATTATTATTATTTTGTCAATGTAAGGGAGATGCTGAAGCAACTGCACTAGGAGATCCAAGAGTCCTTAGGGAGGGGAAATGTAGAGATGTTAGTATACAGTCAACAATCACAATATTCTAGGCATAAAACAAGAGGCTTAGAATCCAGGTTTTGTTAGTTTACAAAACAACAGAGAGCTTCTGGTGGTCTCCTGGGGTTGGAGAGAAAAATTTGGAGAGTTACAGAGCAAGATGCTAACTATTTAGGAGCTAAAAATAAAAATATGTGTCTGACACACGGCCATTTTTTTTTTATCCTCACCCAAAGACATTTTTTTTCCATTTTTTGTTCACATACAGTGGGAGAGAGAAAGAGGAAGAGAGAGAGAAAGAGAAACATGGATGTGAAAGGGACACATTGAGTGGCTACCACCCACATGACCCAATTAGGGCCAGAGACAAATTGCAACGGAGGTATGTGCCCTTAGCAGCAACCAAACCCAGATCTCTCTGGACTGCAGGCTGATGCTCTGACTGCTGAGCGAAACTGGCCTGGGCCACACACTGCCATTTTTACCTTCAAGGAAAGCCATGTAGTTTAGAAAACAAAAGAAAAGGTTGCATAAATATTTCAATGAGCAGATCAAAGTATTCAGCAAATGCACTGTTCTTAAAAAATAAATTACAATTCAGAAATACTTTAGAGTTACACCCCAGAATCTGGAGTTAAAAAAAAAAAAAAAAAAAAAGTGTTGACACAATTTATGTTAAAAAGTTTTACAAACAGTTTATATTAATATGATTGTTTTTTAATGTGTCTGGCTAGAATAAAATATAGTAACCTTTCAAAAATAGAATATTTAAAAATATTATACAAAATATCCAGGATTCAGGTAAAAATTTTCAGGCATGTCCAGAAGCATGTGTATATAACAGAAACATAAGAGCTCCTTTAAATTACTAATATTAACATGGTCAAAAAAAAAAAGATGACAAGGTGCAGAAAAATATATTTAAAAGACAGAAAAATTCACCAGAAAATAAAATTATTTAAAAAAATAAAATTGTTTTTGTAGAATTATAAATTTATAAGCTGAAATTAAGCACTCAATAAATAAATTTAACAACTAAAGACAGAGTAATAAATTGTCAGTAGAAAATTAGATTGTCAGTTCAATTAAAAAAAAAAAAAACACAAGCTGAAGCATGGAAAAAGAAAGAATTATAGTAAAGTGGTCTAACTTGGGGATAACTGGGGTTCCAGAAAGAGCTGAGTCAGTGAAAGAATACTCAAAGAGCTAAAGATTGTGAATATTCCCAAATTGATATAAAAGTTTAACGCACAATTTCAAAAGGGTTTACCCTTTCTAGATAAAATAAATATTAGGAAAAGTGAATTGCACATTGGAGAGAGTTTCTAAATCTGAAACTAGTGAGCCAGGAAAACATTTAAATAACACATTTATAGTCCTGCAGAAAATAATTCTCAACACAAATTGATCTATCTAGTCAGTGAAATCCCAAACAGCCAAAAGACATATTGTGAAAATAAACTGATTCTAATTTGCGTGATACAAACAACCTAGAATATCCAGGTTAAGTCCGACTTGAAGAAACAAAAACAGAGGACTTATACTACCAAGTGTCTCAGCTTGAAACTATAATTGAGATACCATGATTTGACAACAGACAAATGGACCAATAAAGCATAATCGATCCTAGAAACAAATTTATTTATATAATGATCATTTTTTGAAAAATTTTAACCCTCACCTGAGGAGATGTTTTTATTGATAATATAGAGAGAGAAAGGGAGAGAGAAATAAATTGATGTGAGAGAGAAACACTGATGTGAGAGAGAAAACATTTATCGGTTGCCTCCCATAGGTTCTTGGACCAGGGATGGAATCCCAAACCTAGGTAAGTGCCTTGACTGGGAATAGCATCCACAACCTTTCAGTGTATGGGAGGATACTCCGACCAACTGAGTCACCTTGCCAGGGTTATAATAATAAGCTGATTTAAAATTAAGGCATTACATAACTCAATGGAAAAATTACAGTATTTTCCGAACTGGAACCAACATGATAATCATATAAAGCCTGGTCATTCCTAGAAGAACACAACTGGATACAGAAGCGAATTCAGGATGTCTCAATTAACCATGATAGCAAGGGAACACATAAATAATTCACCTGGATTGATTTCCAGGGTCAGATTCTCAGGTTTGACATTCTTTAGAGAGAGAGATAGAGAAAGAAACATCAATTTGTTGTTTCACTTATTTATGCATTCACTGATTGCTTCTTATAATTGCCCTGACTGGTGATCAAACTGGCAACCTTGGCATATTGGGATGATGCTCAGGCCAACTGAGCAACCTGGCCAGGGCCAGGGCAAGGGCCAGGGCCAGGTTTGGAATTTGTTTTTGTTGTTGTTTTTGACAATTTTTATTAATTTATTTTTGTTACAGATGTTTTCCCTTTATCCTTTATTAACACCCTCCTCTCAATCCCACTACACCCCAGCATTGTTATCTATGTCCATTTATCTCTTCCCTCCTCCTATTTACCTCCTCTAATGTTTGTCAGTCTGTACCCCACTTCCATGTCTCTAGGTCTATTTTGTTCATTGTATTCCACAAATAAGTGAGATCATGTGATATTTGTCTTTCTCTGATTGTCTTGTTTTGCTTAGGATAATACTCTCCAGGTCCCTTGATGTCATCTCAAAGGATAAGAGATTTTCTTTCCTATAGCTGCATAGTGTTCCATTGTGAATATGTACCACAGCTTTTATATCTACTAAACTATTGATGGACACTTGGGCTGTTCCCAGATCTTAACAATTGCAAATAGTGTTGTTATGAACATAGGGGTACATATATTATTTCTGATTGGTATTTCAGGCTTCTTAGCATATATTCCTAGAAGTGGAATCACTGGGTCAAATGGCAGTTCAATTTGTAATGTTTTTGAGGAACCACCATATTATTTTCCGTAGTGGCTGCACCAAGTCTGCATTCCCACCAGCAGTGTACTAGAATTCCCTTTTCTCTGCAAACTCACCAGCACTTTCTGTTTGATGATTTGTTGATGGCAGCCATTCTGGCAGATGTAAGGTGGTACCTCATAGTTGTTTTAATTTGCTTCTCTATAATGATTAGTGATGAGCATTTTTTCATATGTCTCTTGGCCATTTGTATGTCCCGTTTAGAGAGGTGTCTATTTAGGTCCTCTGCCCACTTGTTAATTGACTTATTTGTCTTCCTGTTGTTGAGTTGTATGAGTACACTATATATTTAGGAAATTAACCCTTTATCTGATGTATCATTGGCAATTATGCTCTACCATATAGTGGGTTTCCTTTCCATCTTGATGCTTGTTTTATTTGCTGTGTAGAAGCTTTTTAGTTTGATATAGTCCCATGTACTGTTTTCTTTGTTTCTCTTGCCTTAGGCATTTTATCAGTGAAAATTCTGCTGCATATGATGTCTGAAATTTTGTTGCCTACATTTTCTTCTAGGATTTTTATGGATTCATAAGTCACATTTAAGTCTTTTATCCATTTTGGGTTTATTCTTGTGTATGGTGTAAGTTGATGGTATAGTTTCATTTTTTTTTTGCATGTAGCTGTCCAATTTTTCAATCTCCATTTATTAAAGAGGCTATCTTTATTCCATTGTATGCTCTTTGTCAAATATTAATTGAGCATAATATCTTGAATCAATTTCAGCATTTTCTATCCTGTTCCATTGATCTATCTATCTGCCTGTTCTTGTGCCAGTACCAGGCTGTTTTGATTAAAGTGGCTTTGTAGTATGACCTGGTATCCAGTATTGTTATCTCAACTACTTTGTTCTTTTTCAAGATTTCTGTGGCTATTCAGGGTCTCCTTTGGTTCCATATAAACTTTTGGAGTATTTGGTCTAGTTCCATGAAATATGTTGTTGATATTTTAACGGGGAAGGCATTGAATATATAGATTGCTTTGGGTAGTATGGGCATTTTAGTGAAGTTAATTCTTCCAATCCATGAACAAGATATATTCTTGTATTTTTTATGTCTTCCTCTATTTCTTTTTTCAATGTCCTATAGTTTGTGGAGAACAGATCCTTCTCCTCCTCCTCCTCTTCTTCTTCTTCTTCTTCTTCTTCTTCTTCTTCTTCTTCTTCTTCTTCTTCTTCTTTTCTCCTTCTTCTCCTTCTTCTTCTTTTTCTTTCTTCAATTTATACTTACCATCAAATAGAGTGGGAGAGAGAGAGAGAGAAACAGAGAGAAACATCAACATGATAGAGCCACATCAACTGGATGGCTCCCGCACAACCTGACAAAGGGCCAGGACACCACAACGGAAGTATGTGGCCTTGGCCAGAATCAAACCTGTGACTCATGGGCCAATGCTCTGAGGAGCCAAACTGGCTAGGGAAATCCTTTACTTCTTTAGTTAAGTTTATTCCTAGATATCTTAGTTTTTTTACTGCAATAGTAAATAGGACTTCTTTTTGTTGTTGTTAGTTTTTCTTTCTGTGAGTTCATTATTGGTGTATAAGAATGCTGTCGATTTCTTGATGTTAATTTTGTATTTTGCTACTTTCCCAAATTCATTTATTAAGTCTAATAGATTTCTGATGGAGTATTAGGGATTTCTATATACAAAATCATGTCATCTGCAAATAATGAGAGTTTCACTTCCTCTTTTCCAATTTAGATCCCTTTTATTTTTCCTTCTTATCTAATTGCTTATTTTTCCTTCTTATCTAATGGCTAAGACTTCCAGGACTATGTCAAATAAGAGTGGCAAATGTGGGCATCCCTGTCTTGTTCCTGTTCTTAAGGAAAATATTTTTAATTTTTGCCCATTGAGTATGATGTTGGCTGTAGGTTTTTTTGTTTTTGTTTTTAATCTTTATTGTTGAATGTATTACAGATGTTCCTCATTTTTCCCCCATTGACCCCCTTCTCCCTACTCCTGCCCCCTCCCACCTCCCTCCCTACTTTTCCCACACTGTTGTCTGTGTCTATTGGTTATGCAAATAAGTTCTTTGGTTTATTTATTCCCACCCCTCAACCCCCTTCCCATTGAGGTTTGTCAGTCTAGCAACCAATTTGTACTTCTTAATCCCTTCACCTTTTTCACCCATTCCCCCAACACCCCTCCCATCTGGCAACCAACAAAATGTTCTCTGTATCTATGAGAATGTTTCTGTTCTGCTGTTCATTTGTTTGTAGATTCAATTGTCGATAGATATGTATTCATTGATATTTTGTTTGTTCATATATATTATCTTTTTCTTCAAAAACACCTTTCATCATTTCATATAATAATGGATTGGTGGTGATGAACTCCTCTAACTTTTTCTTGTCGGGAAAGTCTTTATATGGCCATAGATTCTAAATGACAGCTTTGCAGGATACAGTAATCTTGGTTGTAGGTTCTTGCTTTTCATCACTCTGAGTATTTCTTGCCACTCCCTTCTGGCCTGCAAAGTTTCTTTTGAGAAATCAGCTGACAGTCTTATGAGAACTCTCTTGTAGGTAACTAACTGCTTTTCTCTTGCTGCTTTTAAGATTCTCTCTTTGTCTTGAACCTTTTGCATTTTGATGATGATGTGTCTTGGTGTGGGCCTCTTGGGGTTCATCTTATTTGGGACTCTCTGTGTTTCCTGGAATTATATGTCTGTTTCCTTCACCAAGTTAGGGAAGTTTTCTGCCATTATTGTTTCAAATAGGTTTTCAATTTCTTGTTCTCTCTCTTCTCCTTCTGGCACCCCCAAGATGTGAATGTTGGCATGCTTGAAGTTGTCCCAGAGGCTCCTTACACTATCCTTATTTTTTTGGATTCTTTTTTTCTTTCTGCTGGTCTGATTGGGTATTTTTTGCTACCTTATATTCCAAATCAATGGTTTGCTTCTTGGCTTTACCTACTCTACTATTGAAACTATGTAAATTATTCTTTATTTCAGTTAGTGCCTTCTTCATTTCTGACTGGTCCTTTTTTATGCTCTTGAGGCCCTCACTAAGTTTACTGAGGTTCTCACTAAGTTCATTGAGCATCCTTATAAGCAGTATTTTGAACTCAACATCTGTTAGGTTGCTTATCTCCATTTCACTTAGTTCTTTTCCTAGGGTTTTTTCTGTTCTTTCATTTGGGACCTGTTTCTTTCTCTC
Organism: Molossus molossus; assembly: GCF_014108415.1. Taxonomy (NCBI): domain Eukaryota; kingdom Metazoa; phylum Chordata; class Mammalia; order Chiroptera; family Molossidae; genus Molossus; species Molossus molossus. The sequence goes on along the minus strand of NW_023425401.1, from coordinate 81,835,796 downwards.
CTCATTTTGGCTGCCTCCTGTGTTTGTTTCTGTGTATTACTTAATAAGAGGTATGGGACTATCTGAGACCAGATGCTGCTTGTTTGAAATAATTTAGGAAAACCTGAAGTAGGGTCCAAGACAGGCCAATCCTATGTTTGAGCAACTGGCAACAGCTTGGGTGGGCCTGAAAGTTGGGTGGGGCAGGGCTTCAGGGAGTCACCAGGACGGGGCAACCAGTGTGAGCCAGGTTGCGGGAGTCCCAGATATGGCAGCTGTCTGCCTCCCCAGGGAAGGGCTTACCAAAGGAACAAAGGCCTCTGACAGCACATTTGTCCTGGAGAAAGGCCCCTCTCCAGCCCTCGCTCCAATGCCAAACAGCTCAGTTCTTCCCTGTATGTCTCTGGCATCCCTCCAGCTGCCTCCCCTCCAAGCTTAGAGGGAGTGAGTCTGATAAGTCTGTGCGTGGGCCTTTTAAGAGTTGCTGCCTAGGGCTCCAGCTGCCTCAGCCACCCTAAGCCTCAGTTTCTGCTGTTTTTTCCAGCCAGAAGTTATGGGAACTTCTCTTCCTGGCACTGGAACCCTGAGCAGGGCTCCAGGTGTGGGACAGGGACCCCTCAGTCCTCAGGGAGGACCTTCCCAGCTGAGGTATCCTGATTTTTATCAGCCACATGTGGGTGTGGGACCAGCCCCTCCACCCCTACTACCAGTCTCGATGTGGTTGCTTCTTTAATTCTGTAGTTGTTGGACTTCCATTCAACTCAATGACAGGTGGTTTTGAATGATGGTTGTTCCGTAGTTTAGTTGTAGCTTTGATGTGGTTGTGGAAGGATGCAATATCGCATTTACCTACACTGCCATCTTGACCAGAAGTTGGCTGTAGTTTTTTTTATATATGATCTTTATTATGTTGAAATATGATCCATTTATTCCCACATTGCTGAGCATTTTATCAGAAATGGATGCTGGATTTTGTCAAATGCTTTTTCAATGTCTACTGATATGATCATATAGTTTTTATCTTTCATTTTGTTTATGTGGTTTATTACTTTTATTGGTTTGTAAATATTGTACGAGCCTTGCCTCTCTGGCATGAATACCACTGGGTCGTGGTTAATAATTTTTTGATGTATTGCTAGATCTGTATAGCTATATTGCTATAGCTAATATTTTGTTAAGAATTTTGGCATCTATGTTCACCAGGGATATTAGCCTGTAGATTTCTTTCCTTGTAGTGTCTTTGTCTGGTTTTGGAATTAGAATTATGCTTGCCTTATAAAATGAGTTTGGAAGTCTTCTTTCTTCTTGGACTTTTTTGGAATAGTTTGAGGAGAATGAGTGTTAGACCTTCTTTGAATGTTTGGTAAAACTCCCCAATTAAGTCATCCGGGCCTGAGCTTTTGTTTGCTGGGAGTTTCTTGATTACATCTTCAATTTCCTTAGTTGTTACGGGCCTGTTCAAGTTTTCTAACTCTTCCCAGTTCTATATTGGGAGACTGTGTGTTTCTAAAAATTTGTCAATTTATCCACCCAAAGGAAACAGAAGCACAAACCAGCAGCTGAGACCCATCCACAAAAACTACAGCAAAAGCTGAGCAGGAATTGAGCCCCATGGGGCAGCAGCACTCCCCAGCTGCCAACAGTGGGACCTGGGGCTCCACAGAGGATTGTGCAGTCCAGCAGCTCACAAGAGCAATGGGAAGCCTGAGCCCGAGAGAGACTTGTGCAATCCAGCTGCCGCCTGGGGGATCTGTAGGGTGTGGGGGCACCAGAGAGGCCAGTGCAACCCAGCAGGGACTCTGGGATTTACTTACCCATGAAAATGGTGGGGTGCTGAAGCACCAGAGAGGCCTGTGCAACCCATCAGGGACTGGGCCATCTAGTTACCTGAAGGACCTGCAGGGTCCTGAAGTACCAGAGAGGCCTGCGTGACCCAGCAGAAAATGTGCCATCCAGTTTCCCATGGGACCTTCAGGGCAAAGGGGCACCAGAGAGGCCTGTGAGATCCAGCTTGCACAAGATAGGTGTAGAGGAGGTGAAAATGGAGAAAGAGTGAATAGAAGCTACTAAGATGATCTCCCAGAACCAAACGGGAATTACAACTGAAATAAAGACAAATCGTCAGAAAAAAGCAACAGAAAAGCAGCAGGACAGGACCATATAACAAGGGACACTGGTAGGATCTGCAGAGGTGCAAGAGAGTGGCAGGCTGGGAGCCCACAGACAACAGCAGTGTTAGCTCTGAGCAGTACCCTTGGGGAATAAAGACCAAGCCAACTACACAGCACAGAGAGACAGGACAGAGCGCTAAAATAGCCACAGCCACTCACTTGGAGCTATGGCAGAGAGAGGGAAGAATGGGCTGGAACTCTGTGAAGACAACCAGGATTTGGAGGGCACTCAGAGTTTTTGCTGAGTTGAACCACAAAGAAAGGTGGCCAGTGTGCTCATTCCCTGAGCTGTGGGGAAAAGCAGCAGTGCCCCCACTCCTTGGACATTCAGTCTTTTCCAGGAGAGGCGAAGAAATGCAAATTGAGGCTCATTACCAACCAACATCTATCCTTTCCTCTAGAAATCCTCTTATGCAGAACACCATGGCTACATTCCAAGGCACTGAGTAACTGAAACTTTTCACCTATAGGAAAAAGCTAGAGGATAACTGAACCTCTCCTGGGCTTGCAAATCTACACAAAAAAGTAAGACATGACAGTGGGGATTATTGTGGGCCTGCCCAGGACCATCCAAACCCAGTACAGAGAGCTACAAACAAACAGCAGAACACAAAAACCCATAGGCAAAATTTGGCAGGCTTCAAACTCACTGAGATAACCAAAATGGTGAAACAAAGAAACAAATCACAAATGAAAGAACTCTATCAAAGACAAAATAAATGAAATGCAGTTAAGAACTTTATCAGAGGTAAAGTTCAGAGCCATGAACTTGAAGAAGCTCAACAGCATGAGCAAGGACATCAGCACTATGAATAAAGATATAGAAACATTGAAAACAAACCAAGTGGAAATGAAGAATGATATAGCAGAAATAAAGAACACATTGGAAGGACTAACCAGCAGAGTAGAGGAAGCTGAAGACATAATCAGTGAATTAGAAGACAGAGTAGAAAAAAATCAATCAATTAGAAATCCAAAAGGAAAAATAATTAAAAAGAAGGAAGATAGCTTAAGAGAACTGTGGGACAACTGGAAACATAATAACATCCACATTATAGGAGAACCAGAAGAGAAAGAAAATGGGCAAGGGTTAGAAAATATATTTGAAGAAATAGTGACAGAAAACTTTTCTAACTTGGTGAAGGAAGAAGGCATTCAAGTTCAAGATGCACAGAATGCCCCAAGTAAGAAGAACCCAAACAGGCCCACACAAAGACACATAATAATGAAAATGCCAAAAATTAAAGACAAAAAGAGAATCCTAAAATCATCAAGAGATAAGCCACAGGTTACCTACAATAGAAACCACATAAGGCTCTCAGCTGACTTCTCAACAGAAATACTACAGGCCAGAAGGGAGTGACATGAAGTAATCAAGGTCATGAAAAACAAGAATCTGAATCCAAGACTACTCTATCCAGCAAGGTTACCATTTGAAATAGAAGGTCAAATAAAAAGCTTCCCAGAGAAAAAAAATGCTAAGGAAATATATTATCACCAAACCAGCATTGAAAGATATGCTAAAAGGACTGAAGTAATTAGAAGAAATAGGAAGAAAAGTATAACAACACTAAACAAAAATGGCAGTAAATAAGTTGATATCAATTATCACCTTAAATGTGAATGGTTTGAATGCTCTGATAAAAAGACACAGAATAGCTGACTAGATAAGAAAGCATGACTCACATATATGTTGTTTACAAGAGACCCACCTCACAACAAAAGACTCACATAGGTTGAAAGTGTAGAGATGAATCAAAATCTTTCAAGCAAATGAAAAGAAAAAGAAAGCCATGGGAGCAATACTCATATCTGATAAAGTGGATTTCAAAATGAAGGCCATAACTTGAGACAAAGAAGGCCACTACATAATATTGAAAGGATCTATCCAACAGGAAGATATGAAAGGATCTATCCAACAGGAAGATATAACTTTGGTAATCATATATTCATCCCATATAGGAGCACCAACATATATTAAAAATCTTCTGGCGGACGAAAAAGGAGAAATCAATAGCAATACAATCATAGCAGGGGACTTCAATACCCCACTGACATCATTGGATAGATCATCTAGACAAAAAATTAACAAGGAAACACAGACTCTAAATGAAGGGCTAGAACAAATGGATTTCATAAATATCTAGAGAATTATACCCCAAAATGACAGAATTCACATTGTTCTGAAGAGTACATGGCACATTCTCAAAGATAGACCACATGACAGGACACAAACTAAATCTCTACAAGTTCAAGAAGATTGAAATCAGTCCAAGCATCTTCTCAGATCACAATGGCATGAAACTAGAAATTAATTTCAACCAGAACATGCAAACACATTTGAAAACATGGAGGCTAAATAGCATGTTATTGAGCAATTAATGGGTTACCATGGAGATCAAGGAAGAAATTAAAAACTTTCTAGAAAATTTTTCATGAAAATAAACACACAACAACACAAAATCTATGGGATGCATTGAAAGCAGTTCTGACATAGAAGTTCAAAGCACTACAGACCTACCTGAAGAAACAAACAAAAAAATTCTAATAGACTATCTTACCTAATAACTTAAAGAACTAGAAAGCAAACAAAAAGAAAACTGCAGAGCAAGAAGATGGAAGGAAATAGTAAAGATCAGAGCAGACATAAATGACATGGAGACCAAAAAAAAACAATTCAAAGGATTAATAAAACAAAGAGCTGGTTCTTGGAAATGATAAACAAAATTGATGGACTCTTAGCTAGATTCACTAAGAAACAAAGAGAGAAAACCCCAATACACAAAATCAGATATGAAAGAGGCGAAATAATAACTGACACCATAGAAATACAAAGGACTGTTAACAAATATAATGAACAATTATGCAGCAACAAATTTGACAAGTGAAATGGACAAATTTCTAGAAACACATAGTTTCCCAAAACTGAACTGAGAAAAGATAGAAAACTTGAACAGACCAGTAACAAAAAAGAAATTGAAGATGTAATCAAGAGTTTCTAAGCAAACAAAAGCCCCAGCCCGGACGACTTCACAGGGGAATTTTACCAAAAATTCAAAGAAAAACTAATACCCATTCTCTTCGAACTATTTCAAAAAATTCAAAAAGAAGAAAGACTTCCAAACTTCTTTTATGAGGCCAGCATAATTCTAACTCCAAAACCAGAAAAAGACATTACAAAGAAAGAAAACTATAGGCCAATATCCCTGATGAACATAGACACCAATATCCTGAACATAATACTAGCAAATCGGATCCAGCAAACATCAAAAAAATTATTCACCATGACCGAGTGAGATTCATCCCAGGGATGCAAGGATGGTACAATATTTGCAAACCAATAAATGTGATACACCACATAAACAAAATGAAGAACAAATACCACATGATCATATCAATAGATGCTGAAAAATCATTCAACAAAATCCAGCACCCATTTCTCAGCAATGTGGGAATAGAGGGATCATATCTTGACATAATAAAGGCCATATATGAAAGACATACAGCCAATATCATACTCAATGGGCAGAAACTAAAAACATTTCCATTAAAAACGGGTACAAGACAGGGATGTCTACTTTTTCCACTCTTATTTAACATAGTACTGGAAGTCTTAGCCACAGCAATCAGACAGGAAGAAAAAAATAAAAGGGATCCAAATTGGAAAGGAGGAAGTGAAACACTCATTATTCACAATTGACATGATTCTATAAGTGGAAAACCCCAAAGACTTCATCATAAATTTACTAGACTTAATAAATAAATTTGGCAGTGTAGCAGGATACAAAATTAATGTCAGGAAATTGACGGCATCCTATACACCAATGATGAACTCACAGAAAAAGAAACTAAAAAACAATCTTATTTACTATTGCAGCAAAAAAATTAAGATACCTAGGAATAATGTTAACTAGAAAAATAAAGGAGCTACTTGCAGAAAATTACAGGTCATTAAGAAAAGAAATAAAGAAAAATATAAAAAAGTGGAAGCACATACCTTCTTCATGGATTGGAAGAATTAACATAATTAAAATGCCCATACTACCCAAAGCAATCTGTAGATTCAATGCAATCACCATCAAAATATCAATGACAGCCCTGACCCATTTTGCTCAGTGGTTAGAGCATTGGCCTAAGATCTGGAGAGACCCAGGTTTGGTTCCTGTTAAGGGCACGTACCTTGGTTGCAGTTTGTCACTGGCCCTAAATGGGTCATGTGGGTGGCAATCACGCGATGTGTTCCTTTCATGTCAATGTTTCTCTCTCTTTCTCTCCCTCGCACTCTATCTGATCAAAATATCAAAAAAAAAAAAAAAAAAAAAAATGTCCTCAGGTGAGAAAAAAAAAAAATACCAATGACATACTTCACAGAACTAGAACAAATACTTCAAAAGTTTACATGAAACCAAAAAAAGACCCGTAATAGCCACACCAATCTTGAAAAAGAAGAGTCAAGTTGGAAGGATTACATTACCAGATTGCAGGTTATACTACAAAGCCACTGTAATCAAAACGGCCTAGTACTGGCACAGGAACGGGGATATAGACCAGTGGAACACAACAGAGAACCCAGAAATGGACCCAAGACAATATGCTCAATTAATATGTGACAATGGGGTAAGAGCATACAATGGAGTAAAGACAGCTTCTTTAATAAATGGTGTTGGGAAAATTGGACAGCTACATGCAAAATAATAAAACTAGACCATCAACTTACATTATATAGAAGAATAAACTCAAAATAGATAACAGAATTAAATATGACTCATGAATTCATAAAAATCCTAGAAGAAACTGTAGGCAACAAAATTTCAGACATCATACGCAGCAGAATTTTCACTGATACATCACCTAAGGCAACAGAAACAAAGGAGAAAATTAACACATGGGACTACATCAAACTCAAAGGCTTCTGCACAGCAAAAGAAAAACCACCAAAATGGAAAGGCAACCCACTGAATGGGAGAGCATAATTGCCAATGATAGATCAGATAAGGGGTTAATTTACAATATATAGAGAGTGCACATACAGCTCCACAAAAGTAAGACAAAGAACCCAATTAAAACATGGGCAGAGAACTAAATAGACACCTCTTCAAAAAGGACATACAAATGGCCAAGAGACATATGAAGAAATGCTCAACATCACTAATCATCAGAGAGATGCAAAGTAAAACAACAACAAGAGGTATCACCTCACACCTGTCAGAATGGCCGCCATCAACAAATCATCAAAACAAGTGGTGGTGAGGTTGTGGAGAAACGGGGACTCTAGTACACTGCTGGTAGGAATGCAGACTGTTGCAGCCACTATGGAAAACAATATGGTGTTAGCTCAAAAAATTAAAGATTGTACTGCCATTTGACCCAGGGATCCTACTTTTAGGAATATACCCTAAGAAGCCTGAAACACCAATCAGAAAGAATATATGTACCCCCATGTTCATAGCAGTACTATTTACAATAGCTAAGATCTGGAAACAGCCCAAATGTCTATCATTAGACAAATGGATATAAAAGCAGTGGTACATATACACAATAGAATACTATGGAGCTGTAAGAAAGAAAGATCTCTTATCCTTTGAGAGGACATGGGGGGACTTGGAGAGTAGTATCATTAGCAAAACAATCCAAGCAGAAAAAGACAAATATCATATGATCTGACTTATTTGAGGAATATAATAAACTTAACAGTCTGAGAAATGGGGTAGTCCCAGAGACGTGGAAGTGGGGTACAGACTGACAATCCCCAGAAGACAGTGTGTGGAGGGAGGGATAATCCACAGAGCTTATATGCATGTATGCCTGAACAATGGACATGGACAACAAAGCTGTAAAAATTTGTCAATTTTGCCTAGATTGTCTGATTTTTTTGCATATAATTGTTCATAATATTTTTTTAATGATCCTTTGTATTTCAATGGTTTCAGTTGTTACTTCTCTTTCATTTCTGCTTTTGTTTATTTGGGTCCTTTCTTTTTGTTTTTGGTGAGTCTGGCTAAGGGTCCATCAATGTCGTTTATCTTTTCAGAGAACCAGCTCTTTGTTTCATTGATCTTTTGAATTGCTTTTTTAGTTTCTGTGTCACTTATTTCTGCTCTGATCTTTATCGTTTCTTTCTTTTCACTTGCTCTAGGGTTTTTTGTTTGTTTGTTTATTTGTTTATTTTCTAGTTCTTTAGGTTGTAGGGTTGAAAGTCAGTTAGAATTTTTTTTTTTTTTTTTTTTTTTACTGTTTAAAAGGAATCTTGATTCAGTGACTATATAATTTGTGAGCTTTATATTTCTTAGCCATCCTAATAAAAGGATCCTCAAAGGCCACTTTGTCTTGTCTTATTTCTTAAAGTAGGCCTGAAGTGCCATGATCTTCTTTCTCAGGAATGCTTTTGTTGCATCCCATAGGTTTTGAAATGTTGTGTGTTCATTTTTATTCGTTTCCAGGAAGCTTTTAATTTCTTCCTTGATCTCCTTGGTAATCCATTCATTTTTTAAATAACATGCTATTTAGCTTCCATGTGTTTGAATTTTTTTGTTGTAGTTGATTTCTAGTTTCATGCCTCTGTGATCTGAGAAGAAGCGTGATATAATTTTAATATTCTTGAACTTGTGGAAGCTTAGTTTTTGTCCTAACAGGTTATCTATCTTTGAGGAGAATGTGGTTTCTGCAGTTCTGGGGTATAATTTTCTGTAGATGTCTATTAAATCCATTTGCTCTAGGGCATCATTTAGAGTCTCTGTTTCCTTCTTAATTTCATGTCTAGAGAATCTATCCAGTGATGTCAGCGAGGCATTGAAGTCCCCTGCTATGATTGTATTGCTGTCGATTTTTTCAATGAAATCCTCCAGAAGTTGTTTAATATATTTTGTTGCTCCTATGTTAGGTGCATATATGTTTTCCAAGGTTATATCCTCCTGTTGGATAGATGTTGTCAATATTATGTAGTGGCCTTCTTTGTTTCTAGTTATGGCTTTCATTTTGAAGTCTATTTTATCAGTTATGAGTATTGCTACCCCAGCTTTTTTTTTTTCCTTTCCCTTTGCTTGGAATATTTTTTTCTATTCCTTCACTTTCAACCTATGTGAGTCTTTTGTTTTGAAGTGGGTCTCTTGTAAACAATATATATATGAGTCATGTTTTGTTTTTTTTTAATCTATTCAGCTACTCTGCATCTTTTGATAGGGGCATTTAATCCATATATATTTGAGGTTATTATTGATATGTACTTATTTATTATCATTTTTGTGCCTTACAGTTATCTTTCTCTTTCTTCTGCTTATTACAGCAGTCCTTTTAATATTTCTTGCCGTGCTGCTTTGTTGGTAATATATTCCCTTAGCCCCTTAGCCACCACCCCCCACCCCCAGAGGAAGCTCTTTATTTTACCTTTTATGTTGAATGATCACCTTGTTGGATAGAGTAGTCTTGGGTTCAGACTCTTGTTTTTCTTTACCTTGATTACTTTATACCATTCTTTTCTGACCTGTAGGGTTTCTGTTTATAAGGCAGCTGATAGCCTTATGGCATTTCCTTCATGGGTAACCTGGTGCTTATCTCTTGCTGCCTTTAGCATTCTCTCTTTGTCTTTAATTTTTGGCATTTTAATTACTATGGGTCTTGCTGTGGGCTTCTTTGGGTTCTTCTTACTTGGGGCTCTCTGTGCTTCTTGAACTTGTATGTCTTTTTCTTCACCAAGTTAGGGAAGTTTTCTGTCACTATTTCTTCCAATATATTCTTTAATCCTTGCTCTATTTTTTCTTCTTTTGGCATACCTATGATGCTGATGTTGTTACATGTAATGTTGTCCCACAGTTTTTTTAGGCTGTCTTCTTGTTTTTTAATTGTTTTCTCTTTGGTTTTCTGATTGATTGATTTTTTTCTACCCTGTCTTCTAATTCACTGATCTGGCCCTTGGCTTCCTCTACTCTGTTGGTTATTCTTTCCAATGTGTTCTTTATTTCTGCTATGTCTTTCTTCATTTCGAGTTGGTTGGTTTTCAATGCTTCTATATATTTACTTATGCCATTGAGCTTCCTATAATTATTACTCTGAACTCTACCTCTGATATCTTGCTTAAATTCATTTTATTTATCTCTTCTACCATAGAATTATTTTATTCTTTCTTTTGGAATTTGTTCATTATTTTACCATTTTGCCTGTCTCAGTGGGTTTTGGAGCCTGCCAATTTTTTCCTGTGGGTGTTGGTGTTCCACTGGTTTTGGCTCCATCTACTGGGTTTGATGAGTGTGGGAGGACCCACGTTAATCACTGTCAAGTCTTACTTTCCTGGGTAGATTTGCAAGCCTAAGAAAGGTTCAGTTATCCTCTAGCTTTTTCCTTGGGGGCTGTTATTCTTAGTTACTTGATGAGCCTCAGTTTGTAGCCTTCAGCTGAAATAAAAATGCTTCAGCTGTAAGAGGATTTTCAGTGGGTGGGGCACTTGCTCACTATCAGACTTTAGATGTTTATGAGCCTAAATTTGCATTTCTCTGGCCTGGCCTGTTGGTGTTGAATTCCTGCAGAAGGGGCAGTTGCTTCTCCTTGGGGCGCTGGAAAGGGGCTCTTTAAGTAATATGACTATTGTTCTGTGAGGGAATAATTCAGTACAAAACTCCTGGTGCCCTCCCATCCAGCGCTCAGCTTTCTCCTGAGCCAGGAGTCCTGGACTCTCTCCACATAGTTCCAGTCCAGTCTACCCTCCCTCTGCTAGAGGACAAGGTGAGTGGCTGTGGCTAATTTGGTGCTTTTAAAAGTCCTTTCTTTCTCAGTGGAAACTGCACACTGCTAATACTACCCTCATTGCTGTCCATGGGCTCTCAGACCACCCCCATCTGCATCCACAGTTCCTAACAGGCTTGATTTGACATGCTCTTTCCATCCCTGGTTGTACTGGCTCTCTTCCAGCTAGCCTTCAGTTGGTTTTCCCCAAAGATTTGTCTTTATTTTCATTGTAATTCCAGTTTGGTCCTGTGTAGCTTCCATTCACTCCACCACCACTTCCATTCCTTCTATTATTGTTTTTTAATAGCAACTTTATTGAGTTACTTTTCAAATTCCATACAATTTACTCATTTAAAGTGTAAAATTCAATGGTTTTTAGTAGCTGGTCTCACAAAAATTTGGTAATTTCTTTGACCAGAACACTAAAGATTTCTCTAGTACAGTTAGAAAGCTTTACAACTACCAAGCAATTGGTAGACCACTGTCATCTCTGATTACACACATTGGCCATCTAGCATTTTTATTTTAAATCTAAAAATCTTTTAACTTAGCAGCTAGCCCACTCTCAACAGACCATCCTTGGATAAGGAAAGCCTTGGGGAAGGAGAACTGTACCCAAATCTCTCATTAACCATTTTTTCTGCCAGCAAGGCTAAGTAAATACCCACATATAAAAACTGATGTTGATATTCTGGCTGCATAATATATTAAAATCAATCCAGGCAAAAAATAGTTTTATAGGTGATCTACTTTTGCAAAAATTAGTTGACCCATATATTTATAATTTGTATACTTCTCCATTGGCATAGATATTAATATTAATATATCTTTGCAGATTTCCTCCTAGTTCTTTTACTGTACATACATTTTCATATTTTCTCAGATTATACAAAGTATGCTTACATGTATGGTAATATTTTGTGATTATAAAATTATTGCATAATCATTGTAGAAAATTAATTTCCAAATATTTATATAACTTTTATATTCTTAACTATGTAGTTGAGTTAAAAGTATAAACTGATTTTTTTTGTACCTTTTAAATATTTTTTTTATTTTTTATTACAGTTACTAGGCAACATTGTGTTAAATTCAGCTGTACAATATAGTGATTTGACATTTATATATATCAGGAAGTGATCACCTGATAAATCTAGTACTCTCTGACACCACAGATAGTTATTACAATAGTATTGAATATATTCCCTATATTATATTTACATCTTCATGATGACTTTGTAAATACCAATCTGTAGTTCTTATCCCTTCCCCTTTTTTTTAAATTCAACACCCTTGTATGTAGCAATCATCAAAATGTTCTCTATATCTATGAGTTTGTTTCTGTTTTGTTTATTCATTTGTTTTTGTCTTTCAAATTTCACATATAAGTAAAATTATGTGATATTTGTCTTTTTCTGTCTCACTTATTTCACTCAGCACAATACCTTATAGGTCCATTCACATTGTTGCAGATAGCAAGATTTTATTCTTTTTATTTCTTTTTTTTAATGATTGTGCCACATTCCATTGTTTATATAATTTATTTTCTCTTTATCTATTCATCTATTAATAGACACTTAAGTTGCTTCTATATCTTGGCTAATGTAAATAATGCTTCAATGAACATATGAATGTATACATCTTTTTTATTTAGTGTTTTCAGTTTCTTTGAATAAACACCCAGAAATGAAATCACGTCAGACTGGTGTGGCTCAGTGGTTGAGTGTTAACCCATGCACCAAGAGGTCGCTGGTTCAATTCCCAGTCAGGACATATGCCCAGGTTCTGGGCCTGATCCTCAGTAGGGGGCATGCAGGAGGCGGTCAATCAATCTTCTCTCTCTTTGATGTTTCTGTATCTCTTTCCCTCCCTTCCTCTCTCTAAAATTAATAAAAGAAAAAAAATTTAAAAGAAATGCAATCTCTCAGTCCTCCTTTGTCTCTTATCATGGCCTTTGTTTAAAGGTCTATTTTATCTAGTATAAGTACTGCTACTTCAGCTTTTTTGTTTATTTTCATTTTCATGAACTATATTTTCAATCGCTTTACTTTACTTTTAGTCTGTGTGTCTTTTGATCTGAAGTGAGTCTCTTGTTGACAGCGTAAATAAGGTCTTATTTTCTTATTCATTCATGTCTTTTAATTGGAGCATTTAATTCATTTATATTTAAAGTAATTGGTGATATATATGTAGCTACTGCCATTTTATTATTTATATGTTTGATCTTTTTTCTTCTTGTTCTTCTTAAAGAAGTCCCCTTAACATTTCTATAATACTGATTTGGTGGTGATAAACTTTTTTATTATCTTTTTCTTGTCTGGAAAGTTCCTTATCTGTCCTTCAATTCTAAATGATAGTTTTACTGGATAGAGTAATATTGGTTGTAGGTCCTTGCTTTTTATCATTTTGGATATTTCAAACCAATTCCTTCTAGCTTGCAAAGTTTCTGTTGAAAAATTTACTGAAAGTCTTGTGGGAGCTTCCTTGTAGCTGACCAAGTGCTTTTCTCTTGTTGCTGTTAAAATTCTTTATCTTAGACCTTTGGCATTTTAATTATGAAGTATCTTGGCCTCTTTGGCTTCATGTTGTTTGGGACTCTCTGCACTTCCTAGATTTATATGTTGATTTCTTTTACCAGGTTATGTATTATTTCTGTCATACGTTTTCAAAAAAGTTTTCAACTTATTGCTCTCTCTCTCTTTCTCTCTCTCTCTCTCTTTCTCTCTCTCTCTTCTTTTTTTGGTATCCCTATATGTAAATATTGGTATGCCTGGTGTTTTCCCATAGATCCCTTAAACCATCCTCATTTTTTAAATATTCTTTTTGCTTTTTACTGTTTGATTGGGTGTTTTCTGCTACCTTATCTTTCAAATCTGTGATTAAATCCTTCACTTCATCTACTCTACTGTCGATTTCCTCTTGTGTATTCTTCATTTTAATTACTCTATTTTTCATTTCTAATTGATTCTTTTGATGTTTCCATTTCCATTTTTATGTTTCCTATCTTTTTGTTGAAGTTGTCACTGCCATTATTGAGCATCATTATAACCAGCGTTTTGAACTCTGCATCTGATAGATTGCTTATCTCCATTTTCTTTAGTTCTTTTTCTGGAGTTTTGTTCTGTCCTTTTATTTGGGCTGCCATCCTATGTTTGTCTCTACATATTATTATGTAGAGCTGCTACTTGTCCCAGTCTTGGTAGGGATATCTTATATAATAAATGTTTTGTGGAGCTCAGTGGTGCACTCTCCCTGGTCACCTGAGTCTTGTGCTCCAGGTGTGTTTCTTGTGTAGGTTGTGTTTTAGTTGAGCCTTGATTGCTACTGATATGAGCTATCAAGTGATCTGCATATTGTTACCACTTGTGCTGGGCTTGAAGGTGACCAGGATATGCTAAGCTGTGAACTGAGGTTGGCTGCCCCTAGAGCTGGGCTTGGGGCTGCTTAGTAAGAGTTACAGAGCATGTCAAGAAAATTCACTGCTTTTTTAAGGTTGTAAACTTTGAGAAATGTTAGAATAGTCTATGGTATGAACCAAGATAGGCCATTTGAATGGAAATGCCATTGAAAGAGCTTGGTTGGGCCCCCAAGTTGGGTGGGACAAGGTCTCGAAATTATCAGGATTTGGTGAACAGTGTTGTCTAGTTTGATGGAGATTCATGTAAGGCATGGCAAAAGACAAAGAATATCCACTGTTATTTCTGTATAAAATCTCAGTTTCATGTTCTGCTTAGGGAAAGACTTCCTCATAATAAAATTATGATGTCTTATCCTATTTTACATTCTTCTAAGGTATTTTTTTTCTTACAATGGAATATTATCAAATGTATTCTAAACAGGCAATCTGCACTCTGCACAATTCATCTATGCACACATTTCAGTTCCCATGATTAAGTTAAAAAATCTAAGCCCCACAACAACACAATTTTAAACTTCAGTTATCCTTATATATTAACTGTGAGAAAGTACACAAAGTAAAAACTTCACAGCTAGTTCTTCTGTCCACATATCACCACATACATAACAGATGTGCACTGTGATCAGTGAACAATTAGGTTATTTCTTTCTAACTGTATCAGTCCTTTGTCACTGTGCATGTTATTCAATTCACACACAGACAGGAAAATGTGTCATTGTGCTGGCTTCTTGTCTCCTAGTGAATATCCACATGACATCACAAAACCAGGTGATAGAAAGAGGGTAAACAAGGCAACAAATGTGAGAGGGCAGCAAAAAAAAAAAAAAAAAAAATGTGATTAGGCTGGAAGTGAAATTCTAATGGAATGTAAATGAAGTGGTAGAAGAAATAACTGATTGTGCAAATGTTGAATTTGCAGATATCAGAAACCAAATGTTTAGCCGAAGAAACTTAATAAAAGCAAAATCAACATAAGTGAGGACAGTGGTTGTGACAGAAGCAAGATGTCCCAGAAGAAGTGACAAAAATAAAAAGTTCACACTAAAGAAACTTTCAGATATAGTTTGCAACATTAAAAGCACACAGGATAAAATGTTGGAAGCTGATACAAATTTAGTATAGAGTATAACAATTTGGCAAGTATAGAAAAGATTCTTGCTCCTTTTCGTAAGTTATATTACAAAAGGAGGGTAAGTGTGGTGCAAAGTAATCTTGATAATTATTTTTTCTTTTCTCCTTTAAATAATACTTTATTTTTAGAGAAATTTTAGGTCTACAGCAAAATTGAGCAGAAACTCCAGAGAATTCACATATACTTCCTGTCCCCTTCCCCCACAGAAGCACAGCCTCCCTACTATCAACTTCCCACAAAAGAAATGTATGTTTGTAAAGCAAAAGAATATTAAAAAATGAGGATGGTTTAAGGGATCTCTGGGATGTATGACAATTTATGAACCTATATTAACAAATTATAATCACTCATAACCAATATTTTACCTTGGGGTTCAATACATTCAATGGGTTTTGACAAAGTGTGTATTGGCATGTATCTTCTGGTATAGTAGTATAAAATTCCTGTGTTCTGCCTATTCATCCCTCTTTCCCCCCTAATCAATTGATCTTTTCACTGTCTCCATGCTTTTGCCTATTTTAGAATGTCATATAGTTGGAATCATATAATATGTAGTCTTTTTAGATTGGCTTCTTTCACTTTGCAATATGCATTTAAGGTTCTTCCATGTCTTTCATGGCTTGGTAGCTCATTTCATGTTAACACTGAATAATATTCGTGTCAGATGTACCACAGTTTATTTATCCATTCACCTAATGAAAGATATCTTGTTTGATAACAAATGTTGTCAACTAAAACTGGTATAAAACATCCATGTGCAGACATTTTTTCATTTATCTTCAGATAGTGCAGGAGGGAGAGAGGGAGGAAGAGAGAGAGAGAAACATCAATGTGAGAGACACACAATGACTGGTTGCCACCCACATGATGCCAACCAGGGCTGGGGACTAACTGCAACCGAGGTACGTGCCCTTAGCAGGAACTGAACTGGGTCTCCCTGGTCCATGGGCTGATGCTCTAACTGCAGAGCCAAACCAGCCAGGGCCCGAGTGCAGATTTTTATGTGGACAAGTTTTTAACTCTTTTGCATAAATAGCAAAAAGCACAAGTGACAGATTATATGGTAAAAGTCTGTTTAGTTATATAAGAAACCACCAAACTGTCTTCCAAAATGGCTATACCATTTTGCATCTGTATCATAAATAAATGATAGCTTGTGTTGCTTCACATTTTCTTCAACATCTGTGTGGGAGACTATTTGCATGGCATCCATTTTGCTAAAATCTGCTCTGCCATCTCCTGCCCCAAGGCAGGATACCTCTGTATACAATGTTTCTGCGTTCCTTTAAGTACTCAGCCAGCCAGTATGCTCTGTTTATCTTTTGTTCCAGCCGGGATATTTACATGATATTTACCTGAAATTGCTTCGGGGTGGTTACCACAAACTTATCGCTTGGCAACAAATGTTCTTGTTTTTCTGCTTCTTGCCCTATATATACTGTGGATCTCCCCAGAATAAACAGACTTGATCAGAGCCCTGTCTTGTCTCCATTTCTCCTGTCTCTTGTCCCTCCTTATCCTCACTCCCCCTCTAGAGTCCTCCTTGCTCGACCTGCGGGACGGGTCACATCTGGTGTTGTCAGTGTTCTGAATTCTGGATATTCTAACAGGGGTGTAGCAACCTTTCTATAATTGTTAGTTCAAGGAGTTTTTTTGTTGTTGTTGACTAAGATTTTCTACAAAGACAAAATTTTTATGTGCAAATACAGTTAACTCTTTTCTCCTTTCTAGTATGTACACCTCTTATATCCTTTTTTAGTCTGATTGTATTAGCTAGAATGTCCTGTATTATATGGAAAGGAAGTGTTGGGAGAGGACATACTTACCTGTTCTTAGCAGGACACATTCTAATTTCTCATCATTAGTATAATGTTAGGGTAATGATGACTTCATAAAATTAGTTACGATGTATACTCTCTGCTTCTATCCTCTGAAAAAGATTATAAACAATTGGTATAATTTCTTACTTAAATGATAGAATTCACCAGTGAACATATCTGTGCCTAGTACATTCTGTTGAAAAGATATTATTGATTCAAGTAATTTAATAGATATAGTTTTATTCATAGTGTGTATTTCTTTTTGTGTGAGTTTTCAAAGATTATGTCTTTCAAAAAATTGTCTATTTTTTTCTAGATTCTTAATTTTATGGGCATAGAGTTGCCTATAGTATTTTTTATTTTTTAATGTCTGTGGGATATTTATTGATATTCTGTTTTTCATTTCTGATATTAGTAATTTGTCACATATTCCTTTTTTTTTTTTACTTAGTCTGCCTAGAGACTTTTTGGTTATATTGATACTTTTGAAGAGTCAGCTTCTGATTCTGTTAATTTTTTTTATGAATTCCCTATTTTAAAATATATTGATGCTTGCTCTAATTGTTATTATTTCTATACTGCTGCTTGCCTTGTATTGAAATTGACCTTCTTTTTCTGGTTTCCTAATGTAGAACCTTACACAATTGATTTTAGACCATTCTTCTTTTCTAATGTATTAATTCAATGCTACAAATGTTATTCTAGCCCTGCTTTTGCTGCATCCCACGCAGTTTGATATGTTTTTATTTTAATTTAGTTCAAGATACTTTAAAATTTCTCTTGAGACTTTTTTCTTTGACTTATAGATTATGTAGAGGTACACTGTTTAATCTCCAAGTACTTGGAATTTTCTGGCTTTCTGTTATTGCGTACTTTAGTTCCATTGTGTTCTGAGATGAGACATTATATAATTTCTGTTGTTTTACATTTCAGGAATGTGGTCTCATCTTGGTGTATATTACATGTGAACTTGAGACAATGTCTACTTTTATGCTGTTGGATAAAGTAGTCTGTGGATGTTTACTATATCCATTCAACTGATGATGTTAAATTCAGCTATGTCCTTACTAATTTTCTGCCTGTTGGATCTACCCATTTATGAAAGAGGGTTGTAGAAATCTCCAACTATGACAGTGGATCCCTGTTTATGTCTTTGAAGTTTTATCAGTTTTTGTCTCATGTATTTTGGTGCTTTGTTAGGTACATTAAAAAGTGTTATATCTTCTTGGAGAATTGATAATTTTACTATTATGTAATGCTCCTCTTAGTGAATGATACTTTTTCTTACTTTGAAATCTGCTCTGTCTATAATATAGCTACTAAACTTTCTTTGATTAGTGTGGTATATCTTTCTTCTTCCCTTTACTTTACTCTATATGTGTTTTTATATTTAAAGTGTATTTCTTATACTTGGGTCTTGTTTATTGATCCTCTTGGATAATATCTGTCTTTTGGTTGATGTATTTAGACAATTAACATTTAAAGTGTATGTTATAGTCAAATTAATAGTTACTATACTTGTTGCTGTTTTATATTTTTTGCTGTTCTTGTTTCTATTTTTACATTCCACTTTTTTTCCATTTGTGGTTTTAATTAATTATTTTATATGATTCCATCTTTTTTCCCTTGAAAATTCAGGCATGAGGTACTAGATGAAATGAACTGCAGTAAATAGGCCATTAGTGATGTGCTGTTATGGGGGGGAGAGTGAAGCATTCTATAGTCCTATCTATGATTAGGTCTCAGTCTTATTGTGAGCTTCACAAGTGCCTCTTAAGTTTTTTTTTTTCTTCACCTAAGCGAGACAAAATGGGTGGAAGATACTGGAGTTGGGCATCGCCCTTTCCCCAAGTCAGTTAAGCTTTGACAAAACCCCATTAGATTAGACCTGTGGTAAGACATTTTCTCTTGAGGTCAGGATTTGTCAGAAATAATAATATTTGTCTGTATTTCAAATCACAGCCCCAACCTGACCCCCAAGGAGAGTTTTCTCTACCTTCACAATAAAAGACTTGGTAGAGCTCCAAGTAATAAAACTCACAAAAGTGTGAGGGTCTCCTTGGGTTTTTAACTTAAAAAATGTTCAGCCAGGAGCTTCCAGTAAATTTTTATTCTTTGTATTTGCCTGTCAGTTTCTACAATTTTGGAAACAGTGATTTTCCCTATGACCTCACTTCTCTGATGAATATAAAAAGAACTGTTGCCCTTGCCAGTTTTCCTAAGTATTTAGAGCATTGGCCCACAGATCAAAGGGTTGAGGGTTCAAGGCCACATAATTGGGTTTCAAGTTCAATCCCTGGCCCTGGTCCAGGTCTTGTGGAAGGCAGCCAATCAATGTGTTTCTCTCTCATCGATGTTTCTATCTCTCTCTTTTTCTCTCTTCCTCTCTCTCTAAAATCAATGAAAACATATTTTTTTAAAAACAGAATTGTTGATTTGTTGACTAGCTTACCTTTCTTTTAAAAATATTTTTTGTTGATTTTTAGAGAGAAAGGAAGGGAGAAGGAGGGAGAAACATTGATGTGAGAGGGAAACAGAGATCAGTTGCCTCCTACACATCCCCTAGCATGATTTGAGTCCACAACCTGGGCGTAACCAGGAGTCAAACAGGCAACCTTTCAGTGCACAAGATAATGCCCAACTAACTGAGCCACATCAGCCAGGGCAGTTTGTTTGGCTTTTTACTTGTTAAGACAGAGTGGCAACTTCCAAGCTGCACCGGACACTAAAAGTCTAATAAGATTTTTACAGTGGAATAAAACGTGTCAATTATCAATATCTTCCATGTTTTAGATGGCAGAATATTAACTAAATATGTGGTGTTGCATTTAAAAAATCTATCTGTACCTTTATAACCAAGAGGAAGCAAGTTGCTAATGTTATGTTAGAAAATATTTAAGGTTATGGAACAATCATGTTTTTCTAATTAACCATTAAGTTCTTTGTACAATTCAGTTTGCCTGATCATTTTTGCAGTTCCACTAATAAGAACAGCCTGTACTTTTTTTTTAAGTTTCACTTTTTTTTTTTTCTTTATTGATTTTTGGAGAGAGGGGAAGGGAGAGGGAGAGAGAGATAGAAACATTGATTCGAGAAAATATCAATTGGCTGCCTCCTGCATGCCCACCACTGAAGATTTAAAACTATTGAAACTTTGGAGCATGTTTTGATATTGGATATATCCCCATTTCAACTACAATTCTACTTTTATAAATATTCTTTATGATGATAAATCACACTTACTTATAATTTTTAAAAAATAGAACTTAAGGTCTTTAAAAATGTGTCTCTACCTGCTATTTTGTATATTTTTTATATCTGATTTGTGTATTAGAGCTCTTCTAGTTTTGGGGGGTTTTTTATTGATAAATTGGGAAGCAACTGATGTCTTTCCAAAGTGTAGATCTTTGATTATATTTTCTAACTTAATAAAGCTATTTGTATTTTGTACTCAAAACATGAGTCAATTTGGATTCACAGAATTTATTCAATAATCATCCATTTTGTCTACATTTTCAAATGAGTTGGAATAAAATAAGCATATTATTCTTTTTGTATTAAAAAATATCAATGCTTTATAACATCTGGAGCATATTTACTAAACATTGATTATTTTAATGATGTTTTTAAACAAGAAGTTTGGGGTTTTATTTGTCAGTTTATTGCTTTTCTTCTCTATTTGGGCTTTTCTCTTTGTTAATATTGTTCTTCTACTTTTTTATATTTACCTTGTTCTTTTTCTGTGTCCACTGTCTAATTTCTGTGGTTTCCATTTTCAACAAGCCAACAAGCTCCACCACCCCATCCCATGGCCACTTCATCACTGGCCATTAAAACTTAATCTTATCATTTGAGTGAAGATTCAGAGACCTTATTTTGCTTTCAAAATTATTCTAGCATCAGAAAAATAAAAATTACGGTTGGCCTTCACACTGCTTATAAAGCTTACCTTTTCCAAAGTTTCATAATTAAAAAAATATATTTCTTCCATTTAAAAAAAATTTTTTTGGTGTTGATCAAAACCTAGCAAGACTCCTTATAGTCTATTTAAATCCAGGAAAGTAAGAAAGTCTTAATACATACAGGCTCACTGAAATATCCTTCTTTTTTTTATTCCTCACCCAAGGATATGTTTATTTTTTTATTTATGTATTTATGTATGTATGTATGTATGGATGGATGGATTTATTTATTTATTTATTTTAGAAAGAGAGGAAGAAAGAGAGAAACATCAGTGTGATGCCTCCTGTATGGGATGGAACCTTCTACCTGTGTGTGTGCCCTGACCAGGAATCAAACCCACCACCTTTTGGTGTATCACTGCAATCAACTAAGCCATGTCAACAAGGGCTGAACTGTCATAATTTTAAGGTATGTATAAACTTGAATAGTGATTCTTTCAAATATTGCCTAGTCCCCCTTTCTTTTCTTTCATTCCTACATCTTTTACACATGGTCAATTAGTGTCATAAACTCTTCCTTCCTCCCACTACAGGGTATGAATTGGAAAAAACAAACAAACAACATTATTTGAACAATCTGTAATCTTATGCTTATTGCAGCATTATTCACAATATCCAAAGTCTGGAAGAAAACCCAAGTGTCTGTCTATAGACAAATAGATACATAATATATGTTATATACACAATAGACTAATACTCAAGCTTAACAAAGAAGGAAATTCTATGATTTCCAATAACATGGATGAAACTGGAGGTCATTATGCTAAAAAAAAATAAGCCAGATAAAGAAAGATAAATAGTGCATGATGTCACTTATATGTGGACTCTAAAATAAACAAACAAACAAGTAAACAAGCTCTTCCTCCCCAGACTTTTTTTCTCTCTCTCTCTCAGTAATGTCTAGCAGTCTCTATCATGAGTCACATCATTTTCTTATGTTTTTTTTTGTCCTAGTGTTGTAGCTCACTGTCCTTAGAATCCAACTTGTCTTTAAGCTGCCCTAATTAACAACCTCAGAGACAGCAAGATGAACAATGGGGAATGTTATAGAGGGCTTTAGCCCCATAAAAATTAACTAGAGTTTGACCTTCACTGGGAATTTGAAAAGCAACATCCTTCAAGAAAAGGGAGGACAGAAACGGCCCCAAGGCCAGAGTGTCCTGCATGCTCTGTAAAGAAACTGATAGGGAGAAACTGAAGCTCCCTTTACCCCATAAAACTGTAACTGTTCAACATGTGTGTATTGCACCTGACTGACCGCTGATATCTGTCTCCAATTTGTTAGTTTTTAAAACTTGGATAATGGAATGAATAGCAGAACAGATGTATGCTGACCCAGTTTACCCAGTTCCCTTTCGCCTCAGCTCCCTCCCCCCTCCGTTCCCTCCTGCTTATCGCTAACTGCTTCCGCTTCTGTACATGCAGCTTGCTTGCTCTGCTAAACTCTTGAATGACCCCTGCCCTATATAAGCAACCCTCCCCCTGAGCTCGGGGCTGCAGTTCTCCTCTGTGTAGGTTGGCTGCAGTCCCTGCGCAGGTAATAAAACATCCCCAAAAACTGAAAACTGGAGTCTGAGTGTGGTCGATCTCCTGGGTTACAACACTAGATCACAAACCATGGAGCCTGTGTCCTTACTGGTATACCTGGATTGTAGTTTACCTTTTTGTTTTTCCCCCTTTGATATGCATTCCTTCCACTTCTGGCACTAGAACATCATTTTTCCTTTGGAGAAGTTCCTGGGATTCAGGTAAGTCGCTGTCCCCATCCTACTTTCATCCCTTAGCCTAGCTAATCACAGTACCTTATATACACTCCATTTGTTTTCAGTACTTATTTCTCTATTTAACATAATTTTTTTGCTCTAAATTTTAGTCTGTTTTTTTTTTTTAATTGACTTTAGCAATCCTTCCTTACGCTCAATTAATGTAATGCTTTACTGTAGTAGCCTGCAGAGGGATGCTTATAGGTTCCAGTTTATTAGCAAAGATGATTAGCAAGACGATTGTTGGGTTCTCATCATCCTGAAGAAATCATAGGTCTTTCCTTCCCACTGCTCCACTCTCATCCCCAAATTCCCCTACTCCCACTCTGAGTCCCCTCGGCACAAATCCCTTACATCAACACTTGCTCACTCTGGGCCTGCCTCCTTCATAGGGAATAAAGCCCCTCCTTCTCATGGACAGGTTAGAGATTATGTGAGATAATTGGTGCTCCTAACATTGTTTGCTCCTTTTTTCCATCATCTCACCCCTCGACCTGTCCATGCTGTCCTTGTGTACATGGTTACCTCATAATTATCCAATTACTTGTGTCTCCTTTAAGCTGGTTGACTGGCCAAGCCTGGGCCACTCCCCTTCTTGGTTATTTCAGGGTCTTTCAACCCAGAGGGCAGTCAATACTTCAGGCTCCTAGTGTTCACAAAGAAGTGGGCCAAGGAGCTATGGAATTAGGCAGGGAGATCAGGAAACATAGGGAAGAGGTGATATCAGGCTTTTCTATACCAAAGTACAAGAGGAAATTGACAGATCGGTTTTAAGAAAAAAGAGGGCAGCCCTGGCCAGTTTGGCTCAATGGTAGAGCATGGGCCCGTGGACCAATGAGTCACGGGTTCGATTCCGGTCAAGGGCATGTACCTTGGTTGCGGTTCATCCCTAGCCCTGGTCGGGGTCATGCAGGAGGCAACCAGTCAATGTGTCCCTCTCACATTGATATTTCTCTCTCTCTCCCTTTCTCTCCCTCTCCTCTCTCTTCCTCCCACTCTGTCTGAAGATAAATAGAAAGATATCCTTGGGTGAGGATTTAAAAAAAAAAAAAAAGAGGAAGAAAGAGAGCAGAAAAGGCAGGTGGAAGCAGCACACTCTCAGCCAGGCTGTGGTCTTCACTCTGTCTTCACCTCACTTGGGCACACAGAGAACTTCCACCATCCTTTCTAATACCCAAGACCCCCCTGTATTCTGCGTGTGCCCCCCAGCCCTGGGGTCCTGAGAGTGAAAAGAGGATGAGTGGGACCACTGTGGCCTAGTCTGCAGCAATACTGCTCTGTTACCTCAGTGTGTCATCAACCAAACATGTGCTCAGGCTCCATTCTCCCAGGCTTGGGGGAAAAAAAGGTGGAGGGGCTGGTGTGAGAGATGGAAAGCTAAAAATGAGTACCTCCCCAGCCCAGTACTTGAGCAAAAGAAAAAACAAAAACAAAAAAACACAGAGGCTCCAGATGGCCTCTTAGTCTCCTCCTTCCTGCTCAAGATCAAGAAAACCCCTTCATTTGAAGATGGAGAAAGATCCTCAGACTTACAAATTTTAAGCTTTCTCATATGAGTAGACATTGTATCTGCCTTCTTAGGAGCTCAAGGGAACCCTAACAGGAAAATTTCCTTCAGGCATGCCACTACCTGCCTGGGGAAATCCATAGAGATTTTAGAAAGGGGACCACACACAGGGATGGCTTCATGCTTCCTGCATTTCCCCTGCTCTCCAGTTCCCAAATCTAAGCTGCTGAGGTTGGGAGAGAGAGCACCAGATGACTTTAAGGACATTTTCAGGGACTGGAAGAAGCAAATGAGATTACTTTAGGACTCAAATTCTAGTGGCTCTAGAAATCCACAACCTGGATGATAGGGTGAGTGTACATCAGTCGTAAGTATATTTTGGCCAGTTGCCCATGCCTTCTCCCCCAATAGAGAGTAATAAATTCCAGGTTAAGTCCCAACATTGTTCCTCTTCTTACCATCCCATTCCCAGGGTCTGGCCCAAAGCAGGATAGTGGTCAATGGCAAATGCAATAAATGCACAGGAATCATAACCATGATCATATTTTCTCTTCTTTTGGGTTAATAGAGTCTATAGATCTTCTCTTCTTCATTCATTCATTCATTCATTCATTCATTCACTCATTCATCCCTTTCATGCATATGTATATATGCTGTATATTTCTCCCAGACTGACCATTTGAGGGGTAGGGAGTACAGGTATAAGGCATTGTTCTGACCCATCAGCATCTCACTAATGAAGGTTCTGTGATGCCACAATCCTACCAAGTCACAGCAAGGTTCCTGGCCTTTTGGGAAGTACAGTTGACTCTTGAATAATGTAGTTTTGAACTGTTTGGGTCCATTTATAAATTGATTTTTTCCCAATTGATCCACTCAGTTCAATTGAGCAGCACAGATTAATTGACGCTGGTAGCTGAAATACACATTATTTAAGGGTCAACTGGGGGTTGAGAATCTGTGCATGCATGAATTTTTGACTGCACAACCTCAGAATTTCTTACCCCTGCATTGTTCAAGAGTTAACTGTACTCAAAAAAAGCTTACATAATTAAATTGAATCTTAATGATAGCAAGCACCAGTGTCTATGCCAGCCCCTCCTTTTCCTCCTGGCATCCTGGGGCCACACCCATCAAGATTCTTCAGACAGCCCAGCCAGTGTAGCTGAGTGGTTGAGCATCAACCAATGCGCCAAGAGGTCTAGTTTGATTCCCAGTCAGGGCACATGCCCAGGTTATGGACCCAATCCCCAGTCGGGGGCATGCAGGAAGCGGCCAATTGATGTTCTCTCTCATTGATGTTCCTATTTCTCTCTCCTCTCTCCTTCTCTCTCTAAAATCAATAATGAAAACAAACAAACAAAAAACATTAAAAATTCTTGAGACAAAATACTCCCAAGGAGCCAGACCTGGAAGCACAATCTGTCCAGACAGAGGTGCCAAACAAAGAGTGAGAGAAAAGAGGGGGAGGGAGGAGGAGGCAAAAGAGGAAGGACACATCTAGGGGACAGCAGTAGCAGCTTGAGGCTTATTTCTTCTGTTGCAGCAGGTTCTGCTCATCTGGGTTCTGAGCCCATGACTCCTGTCTCTAAAATTATCTACAGAACTTTCTCCACAGGCAGAGAATGAGCCCCTGCGCCTTGGGCAGTAGCATCTCCATGTTGTATAGGGTGAGCATCTTGTGGGGCTGAGGCTGAGACCAGACCCTTGACTGGACTCAGCCTTGGGGCCACAGGGGCCTCCTCAATGGCCAGCCTGCCCTGTTCCTATAGAGATCTCACCTCTTGCCTTGGCCCACACAGGAGCCTTTGGGAGGCACCCCAACCAGATTGCAGACAGGCCTCAGAATTTGTTACACTGGCATAGCTGGGACGCCCTCACTGGGCCCCTCGGGCAGAAGCTCCTCTGGAGTTGTGTGGGCAAACTTCCTCCCTCCTCCCAACTTTCCTGAAATTTAAAGAGGCCAGGAGACCTGTGTGCACTCTAGGACCTTGTGGTCCTTTTCTTTGGTCCCTAACCCAGGCCCCAGGCCAGATCAGAAAGCAGAGTCCTTCAAAGAGACTGGAGAGATCTCCTTTAGACTTTGGGACACCTGGTGACCTTTTATAGACAGACCTGGATGGGTCAGACTAAACTGAGAGATTTGGACAGTGAGGGAGGAGGGAGGAGTCAGGGCCTTTGGGTCTGAGAGCCCCTCAGTGAGCAAGTAAGTGAGCCCACCTTTCTCACAGGCCTTTCCCGTCAGCCTCCCAGCCCTCTTCTGGTTCTACCCCTGCTGGAGACTTAGCCTTTCTTAACTATTATTATTTAATCTCTCACCTGGTTCAGAATAAATATACAAATAATAAAAACACTCAGTCCTCTCACAATCTGTGGGTCAGCAAAAATTTTTGTAAAGGGCCCAGGTAGTAAAGATAAATATTTTAGATTTTGCAAGCTCAGGCATATAGTTTCTGACACACCTTCTTCTCCTTATTGCTGTTGTTGTTCTTTTTCTTCTTTCCTTTAAAGTTGTAAAATCCATTGTTAGCTTATATAAGCTAAGATTCAAAATGGAGCTGTAGGCAGGATTTGACCCCTGGACAGAATTTTCAGCCCCTACTCTGGACCTCTAGAGACCCTCCCCAACATGACATACATGTAGTGGGGTGCTAAATAAAATGCAGAGTACCCAGTTCAATTTGTATTTCAGAGAAACAACAAAGAAGACTTTAGGTGTAAGTACGCCCCGAGTACTGCAGATGCTGTCTCTGGCAACGTCCAGGGGAGGCAGTGTCTACGCCCCACTGCTCCTGCCGGCTGTGCCTTTAACAGAGTGTTCCCAGGTAGGCTTATGTCATACCTATGAGGCAGGTATTTTCTTTATTTTACTGATGTGTGTGTGTGTGTGTGTGTCAGGGGGTGGGGGTGAGGTGTGAAACAAAGCTCAAAGGAGAAAAGTAAATTACCCTGGGACACACAGCCATTTAGTGACAAAGGCCAGATTCAGACTCACTCCCCTGATGCGGAAGCCCAAGGTCTCTCTGCCCTGCCACGCTCCCTCACTGTGACTGGCAGTGTTCCAGGGCAGTGAAGGGACCTGTGCAGTCTCAGTGAAGAAGAACAACAGAAAGCACAGCCTATCCTGATCCCACAACACAAACTTCTGATGTGAGCAAGCTAGGAGCCATCGTGAAGATTAGTTAGTTCAAGCTAAGTTGGGAACAAACAGAAGCCCTGGTTTATTTAAAGTCCCATGGCAAGCCAGAGGCCCAGTGGCCTGGGTATCTGGAAATGTAGAGTCCCAGGTATGTGTGTGGGTTACCCACTAGCTTCAGAGCTTTTTTTTTTTTTTTTTTTTCTACCTGTGACTGTTGCAGAAAGCTGGAAGTTTCAGAAAGGAGAGAGAAAGAGAGTGAGTACGGGGAGACAAAGTGTTCGTACAGAGTGGAGTGTTTCTGCAGGTGGGGTGTAGGAGGACCACTCTTAAATCTAAAGGGTAAGCAGGATTCCTGTTTTTTTGTTGTTGTTGGCCCAAGGTCAGGTCCTAGTGCCCTGAGCTAACAGTGCAGTTTGATTAGCTGCCTTCCCCATACACCTAACAGTCACTGGATTCAGGCTGGGTGGGGGGAAGGAATTTAAACCCTTGAACCTAGGGACTTTGTGACCATTAAGCCAGTGTTTGTCACCATGACTCGGCCTGCTGACCACTCACCTTCTCTATCATGTTGTGCTCCAGCCTAATCTCCCAATTTGGTCCCTGGTGGGAGAGAGGACAAGGCAGTGAGGTATTTGAATTTCAGGGAGGAAGGCTACAGGAGGACACAGTCATTTAAGATTCCAGATTTTCTGTGCTTCCTCAGTTTTCTTCACCTGGTGCTGCCTTTTTATGGGTCACCAGGACAAAAGAGAAATTAAGAACAGACTCAAAATGGGTGTGGAAGACTGAAGGGGTGGGGGTAGTTTGCTGGACACAAATTTCTTTCAGATCTTGGGGGCAACATCATATGCTTGGACAGTGGGGAAGGTTGGCCACAGAATGTGTGACACTACCCACCCAAGTCCTCCCTGTACCTTCCCAGGATTACTTGCTCCAAGGGGACAGGGTGCTGTCCCGGAGCTCCTCCTTTCTTGAGGGAGAAGGTATAGATCCCTGGCTCACTGCAAGGCCATACTGGGTAGCACTTCCTACCAGGGAAGGACTCAGTTGGGTCTGGAACCAAGAGTCCCAGACTTGAGTATCCAAATACAGGAGGCTGTAGGTGCAAGGGATGGGAGATGGGGTGGTAACAAGATCAGAACTCATGGGAGGATTGTCATGTTGCTAGCCTCATTTAGTGAAACTTGCCATCATACTTTCTCTAAGTACCCTTGCCTAGACTCCAAATTTCAGAAGACTTGTGTGGCTCTGGGCAAATGCATCATTGTCCCTCTTAATGGTACCATTTATAAAGATGAGCATATGGACTTGAAGAGGCTAATGTCCAGTCTGCCCCTGATGTTATGGTGGTCAGTCTCTGACTTAGCCTTCCATGTCTGAAAGGTCAGGGCCCATGAGGTAGGAGGACTGGACAGTCAATGTGGACTGGGTCTGGAACAAATCGGGAATTCACACATAGTTCTAACCAGTACTTCCTAACTCAGGCTGAGTTCAAGCTCTAAGGAAAAGTTAGGTTCTCGCCCTGGCCGGTTTGGTTCAGCGGTTAGAGCGTCGGCCTGCGGTCCTGAGAGACCCGGGTTTGGTTCCCACTAAGGGTGCGTACCTCAGTTGCAGTTTTTCCCCGGCCCTGGTCGGTTGTGTGGGTGGCAGCCACTCGATGTGTTCCTTTCACATCGATGTTTCTCTCTCTCTCTCTCTGTTCCTCTCTCTCCCTCCCACTCTACCTGAACAAAAAATGGAAAAATGTCCTCGGGTGAGGATAAAAAAAAAAAAAAAAAGTTAGGTTCTCAAGATTTAGTGGAGGGTCCAAGGGCAACCAGAGTATGACTGGCCTCCCTAAGTTCCACACTGGCAGGGGCTGAAGGAGATCAGAGAGATGATGTGTGTATGCGTGAGTCCATATGTGAAGCCCATATTGGGGCAGAGGAGCTGCATGATGCTAATTCTTGTGTTTGGGTCATAGTTTTTCAATATGGGCACTGTTGATGTATTGGAACAAATAATTCTGTAGTGTGGTAGCTGACCTATGCATTCTAGGTTTTTTAGTTGCCATTCACAGGGTTACAGTAGCATCTCCCTTGGCTCAGGTGTGACAGTCAAGAATGTCTTTAGACATTTCCTGATGTCCCTGGGCAGCAAAATCAGTCTTCATTGAAAACCACTGATTTAGGGCAAAAAAGTATATACATATGTTTGTTTTTTTCTGGTTTTGTCCCTCTTTTTGTTTATCTTATGTCTCTCTATATTTCCCCCTCTTTTTGCTCTCTCACTGTCTCTGTCTCTCTGAAATTGTATCTGCTCCCTTGTTCTTAGTCTCTGTGCTAGAGGCATGGTGTTTGTGTGCATGTGTGTGAGGTGTATGTGCTATGTAGGATGTGTGGTGTGTGATGCATGCTGTGTGTGGTTGTGGTGTATGATATGGAATATGTGTGTCTGTCTGTGCCCATAGCTCTTATCGGTCTCTCTGTGAAACCCTAGGTTTTTTTTTTTTTTTTTTTTCTTTCTTTTATCTCTGCCTCTTCATTCCCTGTCCAGCTTTCTGCAGCACCACATCTCTTCTCCCTACACCCTTTTAGAGGGTGTCCCCTTACCTCTGTTGTCATGAGACGGCCTGCTTAGGCAGTCCTGGTTCGATTCCCAGTCAAGGCACATGCCTGAATTACAGGCTTGATCTTTAGTGGGGGGTGTACAGGAGGCAGCCTATCGATGTTTCTCTCTCATCAATGTTTCTATCTCTCTCTCCTTCTCCCTTTCTCTTTCTCTAAAAACCAATAAAAACATATTTTAAAAAAGATAAGAAGCATGAAAATACTTTATATATTGTACAATGTCATACAAATGCAAGTTATTTGCTTTATTATCTTTGGTTGGGTTGGAGTATTTGAAATTGAGCATATTCAGGAAATAATTTTATGTTAGAGACTACAGTTTTTGTCTCAGAGCCTTGAATCTTGTGGTGGAAGGAGCACAGTCCTTGGAGCCAGATCAATTAGGTTTCAAAGTCAAACTGTTAATTGCTGGTAGAGAGATCTTGGGCAAGTTAGCCTACTTCACTGAGTCTGATTTCTGTCTACAAAAAAGCACAGACATTCATGGTCATGTGATCTTATGTCAGGCCCTCACCCTCTCAGGGTCTCAGTGCCTGTCTGGAAAACTAGAATAACAACAGCTAATGTGCAGGTTAGTGGTGAGAATTAGATGAGACAGGTGTGGGAGGCACCTGGCCCAAGGTAGATGTACTCTAATAGCCGCTGTTCTTTTTTCCTTAATTTCTTCTGCTGATGTTTTGGGGTCTTTGAGCCCTTTCAATAACCAGCTTACCCTCCCATGGGAAAATTCCTCTGCAGGACCAGAACAGATCCAATCTCAGGCTGTTACCACCATACAGAATGGGTTCCTGTATCATTCATCCTACACCCCTCACCTGTTTTTTTCTCCCAGAGACAGTTAAACTCTAGTTCCTTGCTCACTGTTGGAGTGAGTAGGGGAGAAATGGGGTCTATAGCATTTCCCCACACCAAGCTCTGTAACCACGTCAGTCCTAGCCCAGTTATAGAAAATACCTCCCAGGAAGTATCTGGTATATGAACTCTAGCTCATCTCTTGAAGTTCAGCTCAAATGCCATGTTCTCTCTTTTCTTTCCTTTTCACTCATACTCACCCAACCAGAACCAGTCCAGCCTCCTCCTTGCTCCCATACCCCTTTCTCCATACCCTTTGTGTATGGTATAGCATTGCATTACCATCATATTTTTACCTGCCCATCTCCCCCACTGGTGTTCTTACTCCCTGTCAGAATACCTGGCATGGAGTATATGTTGAATTATGTTTTATGGAAAATGACCTCTGCCAAGGAAATTGCCAGCTATTTAGTGGGTTCTTGCCTAGGCCCCAAAATCAAAGGTGGATCAGTGAGCTAGAGAGGCTCAGAAGGTGACAGGGGAACAAGGGAAGGTAGCAGAAAAGTGTGTGTGTGTGTGTGTGTGTGTGTGTGTGTGTGTGTTTGCATTTGTGATGTGGTTGGTCCAGAGAAAAGTGTGGGTTTTGTTAATACCCAACCTACACACAGAGAACAATGACTTCTGCTTGCAGAGGGTAGAAATTGAGCAGCAGCTGGGGTGAAGGATCGAGTGCAGTGTTTATGTGCAGAAAGGGAACTGTGGCAGCAAAATATTGCTGACTGAGAAAAGGTCGGGTCTTAAACAAAAGACATTTCTTTCTCACAGTTCACAGTTCTGGAGGCTGAGAAGTCCAAGATCAAGGCACATTCATTTCCCAGTGAGGTTCCTTCTTCTGGCTTGCAGATAGCCACCTTCCTGCTGTTTCCTCCCATGGCAGAGAGAGAAAGCTCTTGTATCTCTTCCTCAAGTTTTTTTCAAACAGCACTAATCCCCTCATGGCAGCTCCAGCCTCATTACCTCTTCTAAATGTAACCAAAGGCCCCATCTCCAAATATTATCACATTGGGGGGGTAGGGCTTCAACATCTGATTTTTTTTGGGGGGGGGTGATAAAATGCAGTGTATAACTATCTATCTATTATCTATCTATCTATCTATCTATCTATCTATCTATCTATCATCTATCTATCTATCTATCTATCTATCATCTGTCTATATATCTTGGTATCCTTATGTATAGAATAACAAGATGGCTTATAAATCACTTCTCTACATTATTTTATTTTATCCTTTGAAAACTCTTGCAAGAGGTCGCTGGTTGGATTTCTGGTCAGGGCACATGTCCAGGTTGTGGACCTGACCCCCAGTGTGGAGCATACAGGAGGCAGCCAATAGATGTTCTCTCTCATCACTGTTTCTACCTCTCTCTCCTTTCCTCTCTTTCTAAAATCAATAAAGAAAAAATGTTTTAAATTTTTTGCACTATTCCCATTCTCTCTATAACTTATCAATGTTGCTCTTAAAGTGTGATATCAGAATTGTGTGTAGAGGTAAGCTGATTGGCAAAGGTTGAGTGTATCTATTATTTCCAGTGGTAGAATTCCTTAGATCAGGACATTATTTTCTGATTAATGCAAACAAAGACTGTCTATTTTTGTCATTTTCTGAAAAAAAATAAGGCATTTTTATTACACAGGCAATTTATTTTAAATATATAAAAATTAGCAAATAGAGCTAAGTTTAAAAATCAGAAAAGAAAAAATAATACAGAATTCCACATCCCATGCTCAACAATTTAGATACAGAATAATCACTTAGCCATTTAACTAAGGATTTTGTCAACATCTATATCCAGCAGTTTCCATGACTTCCTAAGTCCCTCTCTAGTGTTGGTGCTCTGGATGCCTGTAAATGAGTGGGACCTGGAGAACATACTGGCCCCATAGTTCCCTCATCCAGGGGAGCTACAGGACCTATAACCACAAGTGGGCCTGCAGGTATGATGGGAACACTGAGCTACTGTCCCCACTGTTAGGGTCTCAGTGACAACTCTAACAATAGCAACATTGGATTTGTCAATGGGGAGAACACATGGGTTGTCACCTATGGTCAGTGCAGTGTTGCCAGTGTTGTCACGTATGGAATCTGGCTGTTGCAAACCTGCACTACCTGAGGCCCACACCCTGTGCTGGGGCAATCACTTTTCCCAACATTGAAGGGTGTTTAGGCTGCCAGCCATCACTAGCCCCAGACATGGACTAAGAGGTGGTTCCTGAGTCCAAGGGAGGGTTGGAAACTTGGTTGTTCTCTCTGCTTATTAATTTTTTTTTTTAGGTAAATGAGTGGGGACATCAGCCAAGAGAATGTTGCCATTGGTGGTTGTTGTCATGATTAGGGGGTGACATGGACAATGGGGAGTGGTTCTCCCCGGAGACATAAGGAGAAAGGAAAAGGACAGCCTGGGAAGGAGTGATATCCACTGCTTTGGTCTCAGTGGCAGGGTTGAAGTTTACAGAAGTGCTCTGTATTGGATAATGGATGACTGTAGAAGACATGAGTGGTAGTCAAGTGCTAACATGAGCACTGGGAATAGAGTTTTCCTTATCCTCACCATCAGGGGTCCCTAAAGTAGGCTGAGGTGTGGTTTAGGAGTCAATGGGATAGTTTGGGTTAGGGCAGGGGTCCTTCAATACAGTAAAGGCTGGTGGAGGGGTCTGCAGGGCACCTGTGCTCCACTGTGTTGAATTTGGTAAAACAAGAATCTCATACTGGAGTCTAGAGAAGATATGATTATGAGCACAGGAAGAAAAAGTATTGTTCATTTCAATGACATCAGGATATAAAGTAGGCTGAGAGGTGGCTGTGATGTTAAAAGGGACAGCCACACTGCCTAGCTGAGCATTGATTCAGGCGCCAAGAGGTCACCGGTTTTGTTCCTGGTCAGGGCACCTGCCCATGTTGTGGGTTGGATCTCCAGTGGGGGTGGGAGGCATGCAGAAGGCAGCCGATCTATAGTTCTCTTTCACATCGATGTTTCTATCTCTTCCTTCTCCCTTCCTCTCTCTCTAAAAATATATATTTTAAAAAAGGGACAGCCACAGTTGTGATTGGCTGAGCAGTAGAAACAGGGGTACTAGTAGAAGAGACTGGAAGAGGGGTGGGTAAGACAAAAGAAGGGGGGGAATCTACACACATAGGGGTTCAGGATTTAATTGGCAGAAAGGAGGCTGAAAGGAGAAGGTTGAGGTCCTAGGAAGTATGGGGAGTCATAAATAGGACATGTTGTAGTTATAATGGAATAAGATTAACCTGCATTCTCATAAAGTGAAATTCCTAAAATGTGATTAAAATGAAGAGAATTCATGTGAGAAGCAAGAGCAGAATGAGTGATCATGTCTGTTTCCTGAGCAATATTTAGAGTCAGAGAATGTGGAGGAACAAACAGGTTCCGGAGTGAGGTAGCTCGGTCAGCTGAGTTGTTAGTAGTTTCAGAGACCTGCCCTGTTTGAGTTGCCAGGGGTAGTGTGTCTGCAATCGCCCACACAGGTGGAGATAAAGAAGGGGTAGGCTGAGTGGCACTGCAGTCAGCCATGACCTCAGTTTTATCTTCCAAGGTCTTGACACTCAGTGTTCTCCATGATGCCCAGGTTTCTGTCAACAGCAAGCAAGGCCATTTAAGAGGTGGGGACAGCTCTCCTCGATCCCATAGCAGTGGTGGCAGTGGTAGCAAAATGGTGTGGACATTTTGTGTTTGAGGGGTTTCTTGATGGCAGAGGCCAATGGAGAATTGCTCCTTTGTGGGAGATCTAAAGACTTTTCACAGTGCATCTCCTTACCCAAAGTTAGTGAACCTGACAAGCTGGGTAGATGGTCTTCACCCAGCACTTTCTTTGTGAATCTCCTGCAGCAGGGAGCAGCATGGGTTGGATCAGAGAGCACTGCTACTTCTGAGTCAGGTTTCAGAGGAGGCAGGACATGTGCCGCAGGGCTGTATGAGCTTGTGACCACCTGGCCTTCAGAGGAGGAGCACATGGGAGATATCTGGGCATTTTCACTCAAGCTGTCTTGTGGGTGCTTGGGACTGAAGTCCAGAGGCCCAGGACTGCACTTGCAGGAAATGAGGACTCCCTTGGTCTTGAGGGGCCTAGATGTCCATGGTAGATTCCCCACTGATATGGGAGCAGCTCTAATCATCCTGTCTGTTGTTGTCTATTTGATCCTCTTTGTTCTTTGCCATCTCTTTTGGGGCTCTTCTTAGAACTTAACCTCGATCTCCTTTGGGTAAGTAAGATGGTGGTGGATAGTTATGGCTTCACAGCCTTGATTACCTGCTCAGGTGGTGAAAGCAGGAGAGAAAATTGTACCCCAAAAAAGGCATATTGATGGTTCTCAAATACCCAAACATCTTGAAATTATGAGCAGACAGCATGAGCTTCTTTGGAGGATCTTTCCAGTTCACCAAATGAAGGCTCCCTAGAAAAAAAGCACATAGTCCTGGGGAAAGGACACTGCCATCTAAGCTGGATGTAAAAGCCACATGGTAAAGGTGCATGATCCTGGTGAAACAGCCTGTGATCAGGGCCCACGGCATGTGCAGGAGCAGCAAGATGGTCCTGGCCAGACGGGACATCATCACAGCAGACAGGGAAAACCATTGGGTGATGACCACCTGGTAAGGGATGTGGGTTGGCAGCA
Organism: Molossus molossus; assembly: GCF_014108415.1. Lineage (NCBI taxonomy): Eukaryota > Metazoa > Chordata > Mammalia > Chiroptera > Molossidae > Molossus > Molossus molossus. The sequence goes on along the minus strand of NW_023425401.1, from coordinate 81,800,092 downwards.
TGACAGAGGAAACTGAGAGAACATATTGCCCATCTAGAGCCATTTGTGTGCCAGATGACCCTGACAATGAAATAGAGACTAGGAGAGCCTTTTTGCTTTCCACTCCTCAAGTTCTAGAGCACACTAAACTAACTTCAGCCAGGAGCTTGTGATGTCACAAAGAAATCTACACCAGGAGGAGTTCACATGGGCTGTGAAAGGGGGGATGAAAGCATCAGAAAGTAGGGGGTGGGGCAGGCACACACAAGTTCAGTGCATCAAGAGAGGATGCAAAAGGTTAAAGGACAACACTTCAATGGCTGGCCAATCCCTTCTGGACTTCCTAGTGCCTGTAACTTTCCCCAATATATTGCAAGTGTTTGGTTCCAGATGGGCTACCATGTGAAGACTCTTCAGGACAATGCCAGAGTTCAACCCTCTTGGGCACTAGCTCTGCAGGCCCCTGGGCACCTTCTCAGGAGCCCTGAATGCCAAAGACCTTCAAAATAAAAGATTTGAAAAGTAGCAGACATGCTCAGGAAAAAAATCATAAAAACAGCATTTGAAGGCCCTGGCTGGTTTGGCTCAGCGGGTAGAGCATCATCCTGCAGACCAATGAGTCGTGGGTTTGATTCCAATCAAGGGCACATTGGTTGTGGTTCATTCCTGGCCCGGGTTGCATCATGAGGAAGGCAACCAGCAAATGTGGTTCTATCACTTCAGTGTTTGTCTCTCTCTCTCTCCCTTCCTCTCACTCTATCTGATGATAAATTGAAAAGTATCCTCGGGTAAGGTTATACTTGGGTTATACTTCATGTTTAAATTTGTATATAATTGTTGTCTCAACCATTGAAGGCACAGTGCCAATTTACATTTATTAGGCTAACACTTTAAGAAAGAAAGAAAAGAATTACACCATGAACAAAATAATATTGCCTGACAAAACAAAGTATTGTATCTAATGTGGCCATGAAAAGACCTGGATTATCAGATTTAAAAGGGGAAAGTCACACTACATATAACAGATTGCTTTTCTTAGTTATCTTTGCACAATGGGCATACATTTATTTTATTAGTCATTTCAATCATGTAGAAATAATAGTCTTAAAGAGTGTTAGAACATTAAAGTGCTCAGTTTCATGGAACTCCATTGATATGTTTTCTTGACCACATATATATTTCAGAAATTTTATAACCTCTTTGTTTACTGCCGAGATGTGTGTGTGTGTGTGTGTGTGTGTGTGTGCACTACCTTATCACCCAGTGCTGGCATTTATAAGTTACTATTAATATAATTTTATTGAATCCCAAATCAGTAATGTTTAAAATACTGAATGATTTGATCACAGAATTTTGGACAAGATAGTTTAGTTATGTAATCTAAATTAACACAGAAATACTGGGCCTATTCACCTAATTCATTCTCTAAGAACAAGCTAGATGGATACCAATATTAAAGATTAATTGGAATCACTAAAAGAGTAGAAATGTAAAATAGCAAAGAACAAAGAAAAAATCCTTAGAAATTAAATAGGGTGCAGGAAGTCAGTAAGTCACTAAACATAACATCTAGCAGGCTGCAACCAAATTAATCAGTCAAACAGCTATAACACAGAGATTGATGAGTTACTCTAAGTACTCTAGATTGCTCACCTTCTTTTTGCCAACTATTACCTAAGTTTGCTAAGGATTTATAATTAAAAGGATGACCCTATAACTGTCAAAACTATATCCTCTTTTATTTTCTATATTACAAAGCCTATCTCTCTTAAAAATAATTCTGAACTTTGTTTTAGAATGATATTAATTTTCATTGTGGAAATTTAAAAAGTCTAGTGTACTGCAAGAACCTTTGTTCAAATTACTTTCTGAAAAAAGACAATCTTCTTAGTATAGAATCATAGTGGCATTGAGCAAAATATTAATGTTATAAAATTATAAATAAAAACGGTTATTGAATTTAACAAAAATAGAATCTGTTGTTTAATTCAGCAAAAGATATCTTTAATTTTCCTACATTTATATGCTTCAATTTCTCTACATTGTTATGCTTGTGAAAAATCAAACTTGTGAATTTTTAACCAGGTGATTTATTAGTAGCAGTTGAAAATATGAGGTAAATAAAAGAGCTGTGCTGTTTGATAGGGGAGCCATTAGACCCATGACTTTGAGCAATGATGAGCAAGTCTGACATTTCAGATATCCTACCGACTAAAACACACACTGGATGTCATAACTTAGTAAGGAGAAAATAGAAAATGTCTCAATAATTATATACTGAATACATGGCAAAAAAAAAGTACATTAACACGTTAGCTTAAATAAAGTATATTCTTAAAATTAATGTTGGTTTGTTTTTCCTGTTTCAGTGAGTTCATTACAAAATTTAAATGTACATATGCAGTTCACTTTTGTGTCCTGCATTGTGTTTCCACTAGGCAGTGCTGACCTACAGATATGGGGAGACAGGATTTTAGGAGACTCACTCTCAGGTTGACTGTTTGCAGTGGTGCCCAGAATGCATGTTGTCTTTGCCATGAGTAGGTCAAACACAAATGGAAAACATTTCCCATGTCAAGGATATGCATATTATTTAATTTAAAATATCAAAAATGTTTATTTTAAATAAAATATTTATTAGTTATTTTCATCAATTCCCAGCTAATTTAGCAAGGGGTGTGTGTGTGTATAAATATATACACAAAGTAGTCCTGTTTGTAAGTGTATAGAAAATTCAAATTGATACCATTATAATACTCTGATTATTATTTAACAGGAAAGAAGAAAGTGGAGACTGGATAATATAGGCACGCCATTTACACAGTTTTGCTAGAAAGCCGAAAGTTAACATTCTCTAATTCTATTCCCCACAAATTGATGGGGGAAGGGAGAGACAAAGGCAGTTTAGACACATGACCAGTAAAGTATGAAACTCATGGGAAGGTACTTACCTGTAAGTCACACCTGGGAACTAGTCAGTGACCAGAATAGATGTGGCCACTGCAACATTGAAAAATCTGAGATACTTAATCCCTGAACCAAGAAAGTTCATGCTCTTGGCGCGCGCGCGCTCTCTCTCCCTCCCTTGCTGCTCACATTTGACTCCTGGCCTGCGGGGCTCTCTTGCTCTGAATTTGTCCACTGTGGGGTTGGGGGGTTGGAAGATGGACAATGCGTAACCTTGTGTTAATGAATCTTCACTGTCTGGCCAGCCCAGGTGCATTGAGTGCTTCATTTGCATGTGAATAAGATAAGGTTTGCATGGGTGGACTAATGGGTCCTAGTACTCAATAATGTTTATGTTGTTATTTTTTAGTCTCAAAGTCTTTCTGTGGTAAAAAGCAAGAGACAAAGCTAGGTTGTATGGTTTGCAGAGACACCATCTCAAGGAAATAATTTACATAAATCCACTTGTAACCTAGGGGAACTAATCTGCAAATAAAGATCTGGAGCATTTGCTCCCTTGCAAAGCTTCCCCTCTCTTCAAGCAGCGTGTGCTTGTGGTTTTATTGCATTGCACTGATCCCAGCAGGCCAAGAGACGGCAGTCCATATGGCTCATCAACATGTGGAACCCATGCAATGGACTGATAGACTGAATCTTGCCTGATATTCTGCCAGACCCAGTTTCATCATGGAAAAAAAAAAACAAAAAACTGTGGACACTGGCCCTATTTCTAGCTTTGCTAAACCCACAGCTGCATGTCTTATAGGACTGGGTTAAGGGAACTGAGATTTTACCATCAAGAAATGTAACTCCCTCCATGCAAAGAAAGTCTTTTACCACATGTCATTCTCACATGACACTTCTGAAAATACTTATTTCAGTGGTAACCCAAGAACCCCCCTCCCAGTAACAATGGGGAAATTTGGCCCAATGATTTCTCCTGCAACAGGTTGGTGAGCCAGCATGGAGAAATTAAATTGGGAGAATGGACTTGTGGAGTGTGTGGAAAACATTTCCTTAGGCCTCCAAGTCTAATGGTGAAACACAAAGCCTGAAGCTCTGCTCCCACCTGCGTCTGGCCTGTACCTGGAAGAACAAAATCTTGATCTGAATTCTCTGAATTTTGGTGAGATAAAAACCTTGGTACTCTAAACTAGGGTTTTGTCTCTCTTTTTCTCATGCTAATCTGTTTCTTTGTCTTAGCCCTGCATGGTCAACTCAGGTACACCTAGCACAGGTAGCTCTGGAGCGCGCACTTGCTGCTAGCTCTGGGCCAGGGGAAAGGGAAGTATAAGGGTGGCTCTCAGCCAACCCCTCCCCCAGCTTCTTTAAGCCCTGGTGCCAGCAACTCTGCCCCTACCTGTGCCATAAAGCAGCCCATAGCTCAGTGCAACCCCAAACCAAGGGGTGCCCGAGGCTCATGCTCCTCTGTGCTTCCCATCTCTCCACTTTTAAATTTCATGGATGCATGCTGCCAAGAGGGGAGGGGAACTCATGGATGGATACTGGTTGAGACTGCTTCTGTGGCACAGAGCCCTTTGGAAGTTCCCCAGCCCAGGTGCCTAGCTCTTCCACCCTCTACCCTCTGTAACGCTTGGGGTGGAAATTTGCCTTTTTTTTCTCTCCTTCCTTGAAATGGATTCCTCCAAAACACAGCCTGAAAATTTTCCACTTCTCCCACAGCGCCTTGCAGGCTTGGGATGTTTGGCTCAGACCTCCTGTGTGCTGCAGAGGGTCGGAGGAGGTGCACCAATTAGGTTCTCCATCTGGAATCTTTTCTACTAACAGACACAGAGAGAAGCTGCTGCAAGGGTGCTGACCCCTGACACAGTTTCTGCTGATTGTGATGGCCCCCCGTCTCTCTGCACATTGCTAGGGTGCTGAAGCCAAAACCATGGCTAGCCAGAGGATGCCAACCCCTGACAGCCATGAATGCCGCTAGGTTCTGTCATTTATGGAATTAAACTGTTCTGTAAACCTTTAACCTATCGCTTATTGTTAATACTGTTTTCTTCTACAAACACAATTATGTTTTAAGTTCATACAAATATTGCTGTCTGTTTACTAGTGCTTCTTCCACAGATCTGGTTAATAGACAAAGCTTCAAATATGCAGGTGCTCAAATAAATAAAGGGTTTTTGTTACTTAATCTTGGAAACTGACTGAAACTAGAATTTAAACCCAGAGCCTGAAGTTTTAAATTCTATCCAGTTAAATTAACAAAGAATTCTCATTTCTTTATTAAGATAAGCTGTCTTATGCTACCAAGACTCTTAAGGGACCAAGGCTGTTAGGAAAATATGAGACAATGACAGATTACCAACCCAACTGTTAGGGACAGTTTTTACTAAAAAAAATAAATAAATAAAACCAAAATAGTATTAATTAAAAAAAAAAAACACAGTAGAAATACTGCATAAGGCCAAATTCTTAAAAGATCCAGATTCACATGCTCTAATACTACATTAGCACTAAAAGAAAAGAGGTAAATTGTTTTTAAGTTTTTTGAACTAATTTCATAGAAAAACTGCTTCAGGTAGAAAGTATGCTCAAATAAATAATCTGAGACTATCTGGGACTCTGCAGTCTAATAATTTAACTTATAGACATTATTCAAAGAAAGTCTTTTAATTTCATCTGAAATAATATTCACATTAAAATATTTTTTTCAAAAGAAAGAATACTCTATGCACCTCAATCACAAAAACTCTTAATTGAGAAATAATGCATTTATACTTTTTATCTAATAGTAAGCAACATATAAAATTCTAATAAAAATTGAATTTGTTTTATAACAAACTATGAAGGGATTCAATTCTCAAGTGGTCCACATAGTCCCACTCTAATCTGGAAGATATTTCAGAGACAATATATAGAGAACAGCTATGTAGGCAACAGATTAAAGCTCCCTAACAACAGACAAAATGAAAAAGGAACATTGTCTTCAATGCCTATTTCTACATCTCTCCGAGGATTTTATGAATCATCCATCAATCTTTATACTCATGGGAGAAACAAGTTTTTTGTTGCTATTAATCCTCAACCAAGGATATTTTATTCATTGATTTTTTAGAGAGAGTGGAAGAGGAGGAGGCAAGGGGAGAGAGAGAGAGAGAGAGAGAGAGAGAGAGAGAGAGAGAGAGAGAAAGAAATCCATGTGTCTCACATTAATTGATTGTCTCCTGCACTCACCCCAACTGGGACAAGGATCAAACCTGTAACCCAGGTATGTTCCTATGACCGAGAATTGAACCCACAACCCTTCCATGTGTGGGTGATGCTCTAACTACTGAGATCTCCAGCCAGGGCAAAAAAAGTATTTATTTTAGTTTTATTTTTTATTTATTTTAAATCATCACCCAAGGATATTTTTCCATGTATTTTTCAGATAGGGTGGGGAGGAGGGGTAGAGAGATAAACATCTATGTGAGAGAGACATATCGACTGGTTGCCTCCTGCACAACCCTGATCAGGGCCAGGACAAACTGACTGCGGTAAGTGCCCTTGACTACAATCAAACCCGCGACTCTTTGGTTCGCAGGCCTATGCTCTAACCACTTGGCTACTGGCCAGGGCTTCAAGCATATTTTTAAAGATAATAACTATAATAATACAGATTTTATTGATGATGGCAAGTGATAATTCTGCTATAATTTCTCTGAACTCATTTAATCCTATTAACAGCCCACAAGTTATTATTATTGTTACTTCTTTATAGATGAGGAAATTGAGTCACAGTGAGTGACTTGTCTAACCTCACACAGATGACAAAAGGAAGAACCAGAATTTGAACCTTGGTATGTGTGACTTCAAAGTCTGTGCTTTTAAAGATCTCACATTTCTGTTGAGGAAGTAACAGGCAGTTAAGGAGTAACGCCCAATTCCCAATAGTTAATATAATTTATTTACAAGTTCACTTACCTACTCGCTGGCATGCAGAAATGCACAAACATCAAAAGTGATTAATATTTTAAAATAAAACAGTAAAACCTTAGTTTGGGCTTAATTATGAATTATCAGGTGCAGGGAACATAAGTGAAAATAGGTAAGAAACTTTTGGACTTGATGATCAATACACACATTAGCTACTATTGCACAAATAATATGGAGTGTTTATATTTTCAAGACAGCAAAATAGTACATGTGACAATTACCAATATATGTTTTCAAAAAGATTTAACTATGTGAATTAAATGTCACGTTACTTCTATGATCACTCTTTTGTGTGTGCATATTTGGGTATTTTATTTACCAGCTTTTGTTTTTTGCAAAAATGACGTACAGATGGTTGCTTTTAAAAGTTTTACCTCCTTCCGTAAATGTGTCTCTGTCCAGATGGACATTAGGCTTCAGTGCCAATATTGGACCTTCACCACATGGACAAGAAGATCTATGGCAAGAGACACTATATTCAGCTTTGTACTTCAACAAAATCATGTTTCATTAATTGTTAGCCATTCTTAGTTTTTGTAGTCAGGGAATCAAGAAGCAACATATCATCTTCAAGATATCTATATCATCTATCTATCTATCTATCTATCTATCATCTATCTATCTATCTATCATCATCTATCTATCATCTATCTTTGGCAAAAAAATTAATACATTATGAATTTTAAGGTGACAGAAGTAACTGTTTTTAGCCAAATTCATTGAGTATAATTTACTTAGAGTAAAAGTCACCTTTTAGGGATACAGTTCTAAGAGTTTTGACAAAGTAACACAGTCATGTAGCCAGCAGCACAATGAAGCTAGAATATTTCCATTCCCAAAACCATTTGCTCATGCCATTTGTTAAACTTATGAGTTACACTGTTTGGTGTCTGAATGTTATACCAAACTTGCTTTTATAAATAAAAATCTCACCTGGTTTTGAGTTATACTTTTTGTATAATTAAATGTGTGCTTAATTTAGTGACATTTTGTTTAGAATTTCTGCATCTATATTCATGGCAGATATTGGTCTATAGTGTTAATTCTCTTGCAATGTTTCAGTCTGATTTCAGAATTAGCCTGATGCTACTGTCATAGACCAAATTGGAGATTGTCCCATAGTTTTCAATTTTAGGGAAAGCTTTGTATACAAATGGGATTTTTTCCCTTAAATATTAGTAGTGCCCACCAGTGAAGCCATACTTCCTGCACTTTTTTATGTGGAAAAATTTCTAGTTATATGTGTAACTTCTTTAAGGAAAAAAGGACTATTTCTTTTTCTCTTGAGTTAGCTTTGATAAACTGTTTATTTCCAGGAATTTGACTTTTATCAGAGTAGTCAAATTTATTAACATAAAAAGTTTATAACAAACCCAGCCAGTGTGTTTCAGTGGTTGAGTATCGATCCATGCACCAAGAGGTTGCCAGATCAAACTCCTGGTCAGGGCACATGCCCAGGATTGTGGGCCTACTCCCCAGTGGGGAGCATGCAGGAGTAGCCAACTGATGCTCTCTTTCATCGATGTTTCTACCTCTCTCTCTCCTTTGCTCTCTAAAATCAGTAAAGAAAAAAATGTATAGCAATCCTTATTATTCTTTAAATAATCGTAAAATTTGTATCATGTCACCTCTCTTATTCTAGATATTGGTATTTTGAGTTTTCACTTTTTTTTCCATCCTCAGTCTGCCTAGAGGTTTATTTTATTGATCTCAAAACATAATAATAACAGCTTTTGCTATCACTGATCTTCTATATTATAGTATTTTCTGCTTCAGTTTCATTGACCTCTGCTCTGCTTTTTTATTGTTTTCTTTTTACAAATTTTTGGTTTAATATTTTCTCTTTTCCTAGTATTTTAAAGTGTAAGTTAAGGTCTTTGAGTTCTCAGTTTCCAAAATAAGCATCTAGAGCAAAAATTCCCCTCCTAAGTATTGCATAAGGAGCGTCACAAACATTTTGATATACTGTGATTTCATTTTACTTCAATTTGCAATAGTTTCTAATTTTCTACTGACTTGTTTTTGACCCCCAAATCATTTAAAACTATACCATTTAGTTTCCAAAATCTGAGACTTGTTCAGAGATCTTTTTATTATTGATTTCTAATTAAATTCCACTGTGGTCAGAGAACATAGTTTATATGACTTAAAATCTTTTAAATCTATTAAGAATTGTTTTATGGTCTAGAATATAGACTAGACAGTCTTGTGCACTAGAAAACATGTATTTGGCTATTGTTGCATATTGTGTTTTATAAACATCACTTGGGAGAATTTTGAAGACAGTAGTGTTCAAATCTTATCTGCATAGTTATACTTCCCTACTTATTCTATAAATTATTAAGAGAATTGTAATTTCAAACAATTATAATCAATTGAGGGTTTGTCTATTTTTTCTTCATATATTTTAAAAAATATGTTTTTATTGTTCAGCCAATGTGGCTCAGTGGTTGAGCATCGACCCATGCACCAAGAGGTCGCCGGTTCAATCCCCGGTCAGGGCTTATGCCCAGGTTGAGGGTCAAATCCCAGGGCATGAAGGAGGTGGCCAGTTGAAGTTCTCTCTCATTGATGTTTCTATCTCTCTCTCCCTCTCCCTTCCTCTCTCTCTAAAAAAATCAATAAAGAAAAAAAAATTAAATGCGTTTTTATAGATTTTTGTGAGGGAGAGATAGAAACATCAATATGAGAGAGACACATGGATCAGCTGCCTCCTGCACACCCCCTATCAGAGATCAAGCTCACAACCTGGGCATGTGTCCTGACTGGGGATCAAACTGGGAACTCTCAATCCATGGGACAACGCTCAATCCACTGAGCCAAGTAGCCGGGTGCTTAACATATTTTAAAGATCTGTTACTAGGTGTATAAAATATTAGGGTTATATATTTTTGATGAACCACATTATCATTATGAAATGGTCATCTCTATTCCCAGTGTTATTTTTTTTTTCTGAAATCTAATTTTTCTGATATTAACATAGCTATTCTTATTTATTTATTTATTTATTTATTTATTTATTTATTTTATTTTTGTTACACGTTTCTCCTCTTTTACCCCATTGACACCCTCCTCCCCATCACCCCTGCCCCATCCCTGGCTTTGTTGTCCATGTCCATTGGTTATGCCTACATGCATATAAGTTCTGTGATTTATCTCTTCCCACCCCCCACCACCCCCTCTTCTGAAGGTTGTTAGTCTGTACCCTACTTCTGTGTTTCTGGGTCTACCCTATTCCTCAGACTGTTATATTCATTATATTCCATATATAATTGAGACCATGTGGTATTTGTCTTTTTCTGCTTGGCTTGTTTCACTTAGGATAATACTTTCCAGGTCCCTCCATGTGGTCTCAAAGGATAAAAGATCTTTCTTTCTTACAGCTGCATAGTACTCCACTGTGTATATGTACCACTGCTTTTTTATCCATTCGTCTACTGATGGACACTTGGGCTGTTTCCAGGTCTTAGCTATTTTAAATAGTGCTGCTATTTATTTATTACATATATTCTTTCTGATTGGTGTTTCAGGCTTCTTAGGGTATATTCCTAGAAGCGGGATCACTGGGTCAAATGGAAGTTCAATTTTTAATTTTTTGAGGTAACACCATATTGTTTTCCATAGTGGCTGCACCAGTCTGCATTCCCACCAGCAGTACACTAGAGCCCCCTTTTTTCCACACCCTCACCAACACTTGTTTGATGATTTGTTGATGGCGGCCATTCTGGGAGGTGGGAGGTGATACCTCATTTTTGTTTTAATTTGCATCTCTCTGATTATTAGTGATGTTGAGCATTTCTTCATATGTCTCTTGGCCATTTGTATGTCCTGTTTGGAGAGGTGTCTATTCAGTTCCTCTGTCCATTTTTTAAATTGGGTTATTTGTCTTCCTTTTGTTGAGTTGTATGAGTACTCTATATTTTGGAAATTAACCCCTTATCTGATGTATCATTGGCAGTGATGTTCTCCCATACAGTGGGTTGCCTTTCCATTTTGATAGTTGTTTCTTTTGCTGTGATAGCTACTCTGTTTTAATACAGTAACTCTATTTTGATTAGTAGTATCATGTTATATTTTTCCCTTCTTTATTTTTAAAAATTTTATGTCTTTATAATTGCATTGCATTTCTGGTAGAAAGAACCTACACAAAATAGTCTTACTTTTTAATTTAATTTGACAATCTCAACCTTTTAATTGAAGTATCTAGACCACATATATTTAATTTTATTATTGATATGTCCATAACATTTGATAACAATACCGAATTTTTACATTTATACTAGGGAGGCTGTATATTGTTTTTTCTGTGTCCATGAGTTCTTTCTCTTTTTTTTATTCTTTTTTGCTTATTCCTCCACCCTCCCAGCTGCCCTCCACCGCTCAATAGCTATCAGCCTGCTCACTATCTATGAGTTTGTCTCTATTTTGCTTGTTACAGTGATACCTCGGTTCTCGAACGCCTCGGTTTTCGACCAAATCGGTATTCGACCAGGAGATTCGAGAAACTTTTGTCTCGGAATCCGAACAAATATTTGGAACTCGAACTTCCGAGATGAGCCGAGTTGAGCCGAATGGCGTTCATTCGGCCCAGCACGCCTTGCTTGCGTCATCAGTGTGAGTGCAGAGAGAGAGTCACGCTTTGTGGAGTCACGCTTTCCTATTGGTTTCATTGCTTCGGTTCTCGAACAATTCGGTTCTCGACCGTCCTCCTGGAACGAATTATGTTCGAGAACCGAGGTATCACTGTAGTTCATTTTGTTCATTTGATTCCACATATGAATGAAATCATAATGTACTTGGCTTTCTCTGACAAACTTATTTCATATAGCATGATGCTCTCCAGGTCCATTCATGCTATCTCAAAGGCTAAGATTAGCTTTTTTTTTTTTTTATGTCCAAGTAGTATTCCACTGTGTAAATGTAACATAGCTTCTGTATCCACTCATCTACTGATGGACACTTGGGCTGCTTCCAAATCTTGGCTATTGTAACTAACACTGCAATGGACATAGGGGTGTATATGTTCTTTTAAATTAGTGTTTTGGGATTCTTTGGATGCATTCTCACAAGTAAAATTGTGGGTCTTAAGTCAGTTCCATTTTCAATTTTTTGAGGTAAGTGCATACTGCTTTCCACAGTGGCTGCATCCATCTTCATTCTCACCAACAGTGCACAAGGGTTCACTTTTCTCCACATCTTCACCTATACTTGTTATTTTGGAAATGAAAACAAAAAATCCCATTTACAATTGCTTCAAAAAACAAAAACAAAAAAATAAATATCTAAGAATAAATGTAACCAAGTATGTAAAAGACCTGTATTCAGAAAAGTATAAAACACTGAAGAAAGAAATTGAAGAAGATACAAATAAGTTCAAATATATACCGTGTTCATGGATAGAAAGAATAACATTATTAAAATATTCATACTACTCAAAGCAATCTATAGATTCAAAGCAATTTCTATCAAGATACAATGGTGTATTTCACAATACTAGACAAAATAATCCAAAAATTTATATGGAACCACAAAGACCCTGAATAGCTACAGCAATCTTGAAAAAAACAAAACAAAACTGAAGGAACCATGCTACATGATATCAAACTATAATATAAGGCCATAGTGATCAAAATAGCATGGCACTGGCATAAAAATAGACTGTAGATCAATGGAACATAATAGAGAGCCCAGAAATTAACCCATGCTTTTATAGTCAGTTAATATTTGACAAAGGAAGCAAAAACATACAATTGGGAAAGGATAGTCTAGTCAATAAATGGTTTAAGAATATTGGACAGATAAGTGCAAAAAAATGAAACTAGACCACTTTTTTATACCATACACAAGAATAAACTCAGAATGAATTAAGGACTTAAATGTTTGACTCAAAAACATAAAAATCCTAGAAGAAAACAGGCAGTAAAATCTCAGACATTTTTTGTAGCAATATCTTTTTCTGTTTTATCACCCCAGGCAAGGTAAATTAAATAAATAAATAATTAATTAAATAAATAAATAAATAGGACTACAAGAAACTAAAACTTTTTTCACAGCAAAGGAAACCAATTTAAAAAATGAAAAAACAACCCATTGAATAGAACAGTTTTACTGAAACATCAGATATGGTCTTAATATTCAAAATTTATAAGGAAATTTTATAAGTATAAATAAACTCAAGTTTAATAAAATCAACTATAAATAAAACTCAACAACAACAATCCAATTAAGAAATAGGCTAAGTACCTGAAAAGACACTTCTGCAAAGAGAGCATACAGATGGCCAATAAACATATGAAAGATGCTTATTGTTATTAATCACCAGAGAAATGTAAATTAAAACCACAATGATATATCACCTCATACCTATCAGAATGTTTAACATCAATAAATCAACAAATAACAAGTGTTAGATATTATTCTTGTGTATGGTATTAAATAGTGGTCTACTCTCATTTTATGTACATATCTGTCTAATATTCCCAATACCATTCATTGAATACACTATCCTTACTCTATTGTATGTTTTTGCCTACTTTATCAAATATTAATTTACTATAAAGGAGTGGTTTATTTCTGGGCTCTTCATTCTATTCCATTGATCTATATGTCTGTTTTTATGCTAGTAGCAGGCTGTTTTGATTAGTATGGCTTTGTAGTATGGTTTGACATCAAGAAGTTTGATTCCTTCAACTTTGTTCTTCTTTCTCAAGATCACTGTACTATTCAAAATCTTTTGTGGTTTCATATAAATTTTGGAATATTTCTTAGTTCAGTGAAATATACTATTGGTATCTTATTAGAAATTGCATTAAATCTATGAATTGCTTTGGGTAGTATGGACATTTTAACGATGTTAACTCTTCCTATCCATGAATATGGTACATGTGTTTCAGGATAAATGAGTGGGCAAAATTTTCCCATTGCTAATGGGAGTGGAGCTTTTGCAATGTCTTGAGGAAATGAATATTCTAAGCCTCTCGTAGGAGAATGAGATGTGATAAAATACTTTATTTGCAATGGAGTTATATTCCCTGGGTTGCAAAGTTCCAGTTCCTTTAATCCAGCCTTAAAATAAGGGTAGTTGTAGGTTTAGCAAAGCTAGAAGCAGGACAGTGTCCAGAGTTTCCATTCCATGGTGAAGCTGATTTCAATGTAGCATCAGGCATCAGGCTAGTCATGGTCCAATATGTGGAGTACACATGGCCATAGGCCACATGAGAAAATGCATGGAAATGCTTCCCCTACAACCAGAGAGCCAGGAATTTGAGCAAGCAAGAGAGGCTGGAGGGAAACCTCTTTTATTCAGAAGTTTATTTCAGATTTTGCATTCTTACAGTGGCCATGCCTATTTTGGCCACTGATGTGTTCCCAGGTGTGATTGACTGATAAGCACCTTCCCATACTACCCAAACTTTACTGGGCATCTGTCTAATCTGCCTTTGTCTAGTCCCTTCTCCCAGCAATTTGCAGAGAGTAGACTTAAAGAGTGTTATATTGAAGCTTTCTGGTAAAATTATATAAATGGCATGCCTTTATTATCTGGTCTTCCCTTTATATCTTTCCTGTTAAATACTAAATAGATTATTATAATGGTATCAAATTCTCCCTGAGAGAAATGAAACCTCTTATAATCTTATAAAGGAGAAATGGGAGAAGGTCTCCATCTTCCGTAACTGCTTTCTGCTGCTAAGGGGGCATAGACCTACCCATCCCAACGTTGAGGGGTTCTCCATAGCTGACAGAGGAGGGGAGAACAAAAAGAGAAAGGAGTCTTTATGTAGAGAAGAGGGATTTTATAAAGTCCATGTCAATGTCATTTCCCTGGGAGGTGACATAGGCGATGTCCAGGAGGAGGAGGTATTGTGTTGGACAATGTGGCAACTTTGTTGTATTCTGGAAATGACAAACTTGACAAGAAAGTTAAAAGACACAATTCAAAAGTGAGGAGACACATAATAACTAAAGGCTTAGTGAGAGGTAAAAACCCATGTGACAAAAGTGAAATATTAATTTATAGTTTCCCCAATTAATTTGGAAGAGTGGCTTCCCTAAAGCCGGGTGTATCATACCTGTCTGAAACCTTTTTGTCCACTATACCTAACCCAAACTAAGATATGGGAAATATCCTAATATTTCCCCCATGAGAAACTGTAAGACTTCTCTGTCTGACCTGTTTGAATGGAAAAGGGAAAGCAATTTCCAGTGAAGTGGATAGAATGCCCATGTTTTATTGACTCAATCATAATTTCAAATTGTTGAGTCTCATTTTAGGACATGGTGATGCTGATTGTTTCTTAAGTGAAGCCCATATAGTGTGAGCAAGTAATTAGGTAAGCAAAGACACAGACATATATTATATGAAAATAGAAGTAAACAAAACATAAAGGTTTGTGTGCACAGTAAATTATAAACCAGTTGAGAAAATTTTCAAATATAAGGGTTTTTCTAGAAAGAAAATAAGCAATGACAATCTGATAGATTATCTATAGTTAGAACATTTTTGGTGATTTCATTAGGTGTTGAGGTCTGTATGGCATATACAGACAGCTTTAAAACAAAACTTTAAAGACACTTAATTTTACTGGAGTTTAATACCCACAACTGGGTATTGTGGATTCCATGGAAACACAATGTTCCTCCCTAATATTATTTTCATGTTTAAAAAGATTGTACTAAGTTTAGTTCTAGTTTAGCTTGATTATTTGCATAAACACAATCAGAGTAGCCATCAATCAAATTGATAACACAGGCTTTCTCAAATTTGCTTTGCTAGAATCACATTTATTTACAAGGAATTTTTAGTTTGAGTTTTAGTGAGCAGGCAGCCCCTCAGGGCAGAAAAGCCAAAGCCATAATTGCCATCAGGCTTTGCCTGGAACACCTGCAGATTTGGGTCAAGTCTACAAGTCCTTGAGGTCCCCAAAGACATCTGGAAGTTTCTTTTTTGCTATCTTTTAGGGAAGCAATCTTTACCCTTTCCTCAAAAGATTCCCATGAATTATGTGACTAAGCAAGGTATTAGGCCTTTTCTGGGAGTGGCTTTTGATTGGTTTTAAGAGTCAATCTCAATTTTTTAAGGCTCTCTGGTGACATCGAGAATCCAGGCATGTCTCTCTTAGATAGCCATTCCAATCAAAGTCTTAGTCAATAAGACCACATAGTTTGGAATTAGTCTTACTGGATTTATGCAAATAAATGCACTGCCATAATTTACTCATTGAGAATTGCCAAGTTCTGGAGGGATCATGTAGGGAGAAACAAATCAGAAAGTGAATAATTAGTATTCTATAGATTAGTAAATACATCCTGTCCGATAGCCTGGGAACTGGCGCCAGGCAAACTGTTCAGCCATTACCTCGCTTACCCAACCTAAACTCCCACCCTGTTTCAGGAACTGTTTGCCCCGAACTCATAGATCAACTCCTGTCCCATTCTCCTGTCCTAGTCCAGGAACTGTTTGCTCCAGGACAATAGACTCACATTCCAGGGGCCCCCATGCGTAGCCCCTCAGGACCTAACCCTAACAACAAGTTCCCGCTGCCATAGGTGCAGATATAAAAATCACCAACCCCAGCATCAGGCGCGGCTTCTAGGACTCGACCCCCGGAGTCTGTGAACCCGCCCGGAGTGTACCCAAAAAAGCCTGATTTCTGCTTATTCGGCTGTTTGGCTCTTTGGTTTCTTCCCACCTCCCACCGGCGGCGCCTGGCTACCTTACACATCCCATATCTTTTAGAAATATAGGCTTTCTTATTGGCAACCATCAAAATTTGCTGATATAGCAAACCATAGGTGAACTGAATCAAACTGATTGGCTTAGATAGTTTAAGCTTAAATAAGATCTATTTTAACTCATTGATTTAGTAACTCACAGGTAAATTAAACTAAAATGATTGGCTTAAATAGTTTAGCCTTAGACAAGATCTAAGAATCTGCATTCCAATAGATGAATCAGACAAGACCTCTTGAAGACCAGATTTTTAGCATTTAGAAGCAGACAAAACCAGAATAAAATTGTATGCCAGAGTGAGCACTCTTAAGGAATGAAAATTTTATAGTTGTTCATTTCAGGGAGAGAAAAATCTCGTCTGGCTATGGAAGGAGATTGAAATGCTGAGGAAAGGTTTGAACATCTATTTTCTTTTGCTTTCTGGTCATGTGCCAGGGCCTAGGATTAGCACAGGACACCCACTGCCAGTTTGTGTCCAGAGGCTCATGCCTTGACCCTCCTTTTTTACAATGGGGAAGAGACCTTTCTGAAATATCAATATAATTTTGCTCAGGTGTGGAGGTATACCAGCATTGATGCTGATTAATCACCATTTGATTGGACTTATTTTACTCCAGACAAATTATTTTGATAGCTTCTGATTGTATTAAATACCTTTATTCCTGTGTCTGTCTGTACAAGGGATGTCTATTGTTCCCACTGCCTGAGGTAGAAAAAGTCTGCTTCTTTTAACAGTCTTTTAACAGCTGAGTCAGGGTGTGTGAGAGTGTGAGAAAGTGTGAGTGAATGTGAGCATGGAAGACCAACCTTGAACAGTGCAGAGACACGGGGCAGAGGGTTCCTGAGCTGTGGATGGAAAGCAGAAGGCTACTTGGCAAGCAGCAAGCCAGTAAACTTTTCCCAGTGTGGCAGGGAGGCCCTGCCACTTTGGAGGATCCCAGGTATTCCCTGGGAGGAGGAATGGGGAGCGGCTGTGGCCCAGCAACCTAAGTCCACTAGAGCACCCTGCATCATCCACCCAGTGAACTCAGCTGTGTTGGCACAGCCAGCACACAGTAGGTGACTGCAGCAGTAGCTGAAACCAGCTGGGAGCCAGAGCCCCACCCTCAACAGCAGCAGTGGCTCACCTAGGCCTGTGGCCATGGTGCTGCGGCACACAGGCTTTAGATTCCATGCCCACGGCAGCACATAGCCAGCCCAGGACCCAGACCCACAGGATGCACACCCAGCCCAGGGCCCAGGACCCAGGCCCGCAGCTGCGAGCAGGCCAGCCCAAGCCCTAGGCTCCAGGCCTACAGCAGCACATCACCAAAGACTGATCAAGAGCGGTTCCCCAGACCAAGCAGCAGCGAATCTCGGGGAGCCAAGACCTGCATGGCAGGCCAATTCCAGCTGCCAGGTGTCAACCCTCCAGGATCCACAGCGGACAAGAGGAGCCATACACCAAAACAGGCTGGGAGGCACAGCAGCCTTAATTGATACACACTGTCCTGTCTACACATTCTAGCATCCCTCACCAGGCTTAGAACTACCAGATTGCTAAAATGGTGAGACAAAGAAACAACAACCAAATGAAAAAAAAAAAAAAGAGGAATGATCAGAAATGGAACTACAGGAACTAGAAGAAAGCAACTTGTCAGACAAAAAATTCAAAACAATGATTATAAGGGTGCTCAAACAATTTGGTGACAACTACAAGCAACTTAATAAGAATTATGAAGTGCTCACTGGGTACTACGTCAGCTTTAAAAAAGGTAGAAGCAATGCATAAAGAGATAGAAGCTATACATAAATATCAAGAGGAAATAAAGAATGGCATAGCTGATATAAAAAATACCTGAGAAGGGTTCAATAGTAGATTAGAAGAAGCTGAAGACTGAATCAGTAACTTGGAAGACATGGTAAAGAAAAACACCCAAAAAGAGCAGCAAATGGAAAAAAAGTTTAAAGAGCAGGAGGAGAGTTTAAGGGAGCTGTGGGATAATACAAAACACAACATCATTCACATTTTAGGGGTACCAGAAGGAGAAGAATCAGAGAAAGAAATAGAAAACCTGTTTCAAGAAATAATGGCAGAAAACTTTACTAAACTGGTGAAAGAAAAAGCCGCACAAGTCCAGGAAACACAAAGGGTCCCAAGCAAGGTGAACCCCAGAAGACCTACAGCTAGACACCCCATAATTAAAATGGCAAACATAAAGACAAACAATCTTAAAGGAAGCAAGAGAGAGACAGAAAGTAACCTATAAGGGAACTCCAACCTATAAGGGAACTCCAATTAGACTGTCAACTGATTTCTCAATAGAAACGATGCAGGCCAGAAGGTAGTAGCATGAAGTGTACAAAGTAATGCAAGGCAAGGGTCTGAATCCAAGACTACTCTATCTATCAAGGCTATCATTCAAAATTGAACGAGAAATAAAGAGCTTCACGGATAAAAAAAAAAAGAAAAAAAAAAAAAGCTAAAGAAATTTATCACCACTAAACCAGCACTGCAAGATATGCTGAAGGGACTGTTGTAAGAAGAAGAAACAGAGAGAGAGAAAGAAGAACCCAGGCATAAAATAAAAATGCAACTAATAACTATCTATCAATAATAACCTTACATGGCTTAAATGCTCCAATCAAAAGACATAGGGTAGCTGATTGGATAAGAAAACATAACTCATATATATGACGTCTACAAGAAACTAACCTCATAACAAAAGACTCAAACAGGATGAAAGTGAAGGGATGGGGAAAAAAATCTACCCAGAAAACGACAATGAAAAAAAATCTGCTGTAGCAATACTCATATCTGACAAGACAGACTTCAAAACAAGGTCCATAATAAGAGACAAAGAAGATCACTACATAATATTAAAAGGATCAATCCAAAAAGAGTATATAACACTGATAAACATATATGCACCAAATATGGGAGCTCCAAAATATATTTTAAAACTTTTGGAGGACTTCAAAAGAGAGATCAATAGCAATACAATCTTAGTGGGTGATTTTAACACCCCACTTACACCACTGGGTAGATCTTCCAGACAAAAACTTAACAGGGACATAAAGTCCTTAAATGATAACCTAGATCAGTTGGACTTAATTGGTATGTACAGAACATTTCACCCCAAAGTTGCAGAATATGCATTCTTCTCAAGTGCACATGGGACATTCTCAAAGATAAACCACATGTTAGGACACAAAGTAAGTCTCTATAAATTCAAAAAGATTAAAATAATATCAAGCATCTTCTCAGACCACAATAGCATGAAACTAGAACTCAATTATATCAAAAACACAAAAAAAATTCAAACACTTGAGGCTAAATACCATGTTATTAAACAATGAATGGGTTACCAATGAGATAAAGGGAGAAATTAAAAACTTCCTGGAAACCAATGAAAATGAATACACAACAACACAAAATCTGTGGGATGCAGCGAAAGCAGTCCTGACAGGGAAGTTCATAGCACTACAGGCCTACCTCAAGAAACAAGAAAAATGCCTAATAGAATCTTTAGCTCTACAACTTAAAGATCGAGAAAGAAAACAAAAAGAAAAACCCAGAGAAAGTATAAGGAAAGAAATAATAAAGGTCAGAGCAGAAATAAATGACATAGAGACTAAAAAAAAAAAAAAAAACAAAGTTAAAAAGATCAATGAAACAAAAAGCTTGCTCTTTGAAAAGATAAACAAGATTGATGGACCTTTAGCCACACTCACCAAGAAACAAAAAGAGAGGACCCAAATAAACAAAATCAGAAACAAAAGAGGAGAATTAACAACTGACACCACAGAAAGACAAAGGATCATCAAAACATACTATAAACAATTAAATGCCAACAAATTGGACAACCTAGGTGAAATGGACAAATTTCTAGAAACACTAAGAATCCCAAAACTGAACCAGGAAGAGATAGTAGACTTGAACAGACCAATAACATCAAAAGAAATTGAAGATGTAATTAAAAAACTCCCAGCAAACAAAAGCCCAGGCCCAGATGGCTTTACAGGGGAGTTTTACCAAACATTAAAAGAAGATCTAATACCCATTCTTCTTACACTATTTCAGAAAATCCAAGGAAACGGGAAACTTCAATCTAATTTTATGAAGCCAGCATAATCCTAATTCCAAAACCGGATAAAGACACTACAAAGAAAGAAAACTACAGGCCAATATCTCTGATGAATGTAGATGTTAAAATCCTTAACAAAATATTGGCAAATCAGATCCAGCAATACATCAAAATAAAAAAAATAAATCCACCATGACCAAGTGGAATTCATCCCAGGGATGCAAGGATGATACAATATTTGTAAATCAATAAATGTGATACACTACATAAACAAAAAGAAAAAGCATTTGACAAAATTCAGCACCCATTTCTGAAAAAAAAAAAAAAAAAACGATCACTAATGTGGGAATAAAGGAATCATATCTCAACATAATATAGCCATATATGAAATACCTACAGCCAATATCATACTCAATGGGCAAAAACTAAACACATTTTCCTTAAGAACGCATACAAGACAAGGATATCCACTTTCACCACTCTTATTTAACATAGTACTGGAAGTCTTAGCCACAGCAATCAGACAGGAAGAAAAAATAAAAAGGATCCAAATTGGAAAGGAGGAAGTGAAACTGCCATTATTTGCAGATGACATGATACTATATGTAGAAAACCCCAAAGACTCCATCAAAAATCTACTAGACTTAATAAATGAATTTGGCAAAGTAGCAGGGTACAAAATGAACATCAAGAAATTGATGACATTTTTATACGTCAACAATGAACTCACAGAAAAAGAAACTAAAAAAAACCAATCCCATTTACCACTGCAGCAAAAAAAAACTAAGATACCTAGGAATAAACTTAACCAAAGAAGTAAAGGATCTCTTCACAGAAAACTACAGGTCATTGAAAAAATAAATAGAGGAAGATATAAAAATGTGGAAGCATATAACTTGTTCATGAATTGGAAGAATTAACATCATTAAAATGTCCATACTACCCAAAGCTATATATAGATTCAATGCAATCCCCATCAAAATGACAATTATATACTTCACAGAACTAGAAAAAAATACTTCAATGCTTATATGGAACCAAAAAAGCCCCCAAATAACCACAACAATTTTTAAAATATGAACAAGGTATGAGGGATCACATTATCAGACATCAGGTTATACTACAAAGCCACTGTAATAAAAACAGCCTGGTATTGGCATAAGAACAGGCAGATAGATCAATGGAACAGAATAGAGAACCCAGAAATTGACCCAAGACAATATGCACGATTAATATTTGACAAAAGTGGCAAGAGCATACAGTGAAGTCAAGACAGCCTCCTTAATAAATGGTGTTGGGATAACTGGACAGCTACATGAAAAAAAAATGAAGCTAGACTACCAACTTACACCATACACAAGAATAAACTCAAAATGGATAAAAAACTTAAATGTGATTTGTGATTCCATAAAAATCCTAGAAGAAAATGCAGGCAACAAAATTTCAGACATTATACTTTGCAGAATTTTTACTGATACATCACCTAAGGCAACAGAAACAAAGGAGAAAATAAACACATGGGTCTACATCAAACTAAAGAGCTTCTGCACAGCAAAAAAAAAAAAAAAAAACAATCATCAAAATCGAAAGGAACCTACTGTATGGGAGAGCATAATTGCCAATGATAAATCAGATAAGAGGTTAATTTCCATATATAGAGTACTCACACAACTCAACAAAAGGAAGACAAATAACCCAATTAAAACATGGGCAGAGGACCTAAAGAGTCACCTCTTTAAATAGGACATACAAATGGCCAAGAGACATATGAAGAAATGCTCAACATCACTAATCATCAGAGATCAATGCAAATTAAAACAACAATGAGGTATCACTTGACACCTGTCAGAATGGATGCCATCAACATATCATCAAACAACAAGTGTTGGTGAGGTTGTGGAAAAAAGGGGACTCTAGTACACTGCTGGTAGGAATGCAGACTGGTGCAGTCACTATAGAAAACACTATGGTGTTACCTCAAAAAGTTAAAAATTGAACTGCCATTTGACCCAGTGATCCCACTTATAGGAATATACCCTAAGAAGCCTGAAACACTAACCAGAAAAAAATATATGTACCCCTATGTTCATAGCAGCACTATTTACAATAGCTAAGATCTGGAAACAGCCCAAGTGCCTATCAGTAGACAAGTGGATAAAAAAGCAGTGGTACATATACACAATGGAGTACTATGCAGCTGTAAGAAAGAAAGACCTCTTATCCTTTGAGAGACGACATGGAGGGACCTGGAAAGTATTATCCTAAGTGAAACAAGCCAAGCAGAGAAAGACAAGTACCACATGATCTCACTTATTTCTGGAATATAATAAACTAAACATACTGATGAACAAAATAGTCCCAGAGACATAGAAGTAAGGTACAGACTGACATTCCTCAGAAGGGTGGGGATAAACCACAGAACTTATATGCATATATACATAATCGATGGACACAGACAACAAAACTGAGGATGGGTTGGGAGGGGATAGGAAGGAGGGAGTCAATGAGAAGAAAAAAGGATAAACATCTGTAACAAAAATAAATAAATAAATAAATAAATAAATAAATAAATAAATAAAATAATGTGGAAAGCAGACACTTCCCCCAAAATAACTGAGTCAGTAATCTGTTCTTGTCTTATATATTTCTTAATAGCCTTGGTCCCTTAAGAGGCTTGGTAGGATACAGTCTTTTTAAGGAAGGAATGGCCACTCCTTGTTAACTTGATTGGATAGAATTTAAACTCTCTGGGCCCTGGCTTTTAATTATATTTTTAATCAGTTTATAAGGTTAGGTCACAATAACCTTTATTTTTTTCAGCACTATATATTAGAAGCCATTTCTATTAACTATGCCTGTGGAAGAAGTATTATTTAACTAGCAATAACATTTTTATGACTTTACAGCATAACTGTGTTTGTAGAATAAGTAGTATTACTAACAAGTATTGGGTTAAAGACTTGCAGCAGAGCAGTTTAATCCCAGGCAAGATGGCAGAGGGGACTAGATTTGCACCCTTAGGCTGAAGCAGCTTCAGTGACAATTTCTGTCCTTAAGCAAATGGTGGAAACTAGCAACATGCATGGTTGTTGAAGTGGTATCCTCTGGCTAGCCTTGGCTGTGGTTACAGCCCCCAGCAACAAGCAGAGAGAGAGCAGGGCCATTCCAGCCAGTAAACCTGTTTGTCAGGAAAGTGTATTCCAGATAAAGAATCTAATTGCTGCACCTATCCCCTCTTCCCCAGCACACAGTAGGTCTGAGCCACACACCCTAAGCCTGTGGGTCTGTGGAGGAGAGGGAAATTTTCCAGGCAGTGTTCTGGGGGAATCTCAGTTGTTTGCAAGCACACTATTGGAGGGAAGGGGAGGAAAAAGACTAATTTATTCTGCGTACCACAGGGGACAGGGAATGGAATAGCTGGGTACCTTGGCTGGAGAGCTTTAAGAGAGCAGGGAACAGGAGGCAGAGCTCTGAGCTGTGGCGGCAGTCTCAGCCACCACCACACATGAGCTCCCCTCCCTGCTCCAGCATCATACACCTATGAAATTCAAAACCGGAGATATGGGAGGCAGAGAGAAGCATAAGCCTGAGGGTACTCTGGCTTGGGGCTACACTGAGCTCTGGGCCACATTAAGTCCCAAGCCAAAAGGTTGGGGTTACTGGTGTGGAGGTTTAAAGAAGCTGGGGAGGGAAGTCTTTAGCGGGGAAGCAGCCCTTAAACCCAACACCCCCCCCCCCCCCCCCCCCCCGGGCTGGAAGCTTAGAACCTCTGATGTGTGGGCCATGGCTCTAGCTACGGTGCAAACAAGATTTCAGAATGGAGGCAAGGTGCTATAAAGGCAGGGTGAATCTGTGTGCCTGGGAAGCTTCTCAAATTCCCCACATGACACAGAACCTATGAAATAGGCACTCAGCATGTGTGCACCTCACTCTTGCCCTGCAGGAGTTCCCAGTCCCACCACTGTGGTGGTGGCACTGAGTAAGCACTGGTACCAGCCCACCCATTTTCGGGATCACAGGCAGCTGAAGCTGGGTGGCTGCTGCTCCAGTCACAGCCCTGGCTGGAGATGTGGCTGGATGCCCCACACCCACAAGATCAGCACAGGGTCTGAAACATCAGTGTCTGAGGTGGAGAAAAGCAGAGAAAAGAGAGCAGATTGCCACATAGGAATCAGAAGGCGGGGTGGGGGTGGGGGATTAATTATAGAATCCCCAGAATAGGAGAGCTAAATTCCATTTCTTACCAGGCTCCCCAGGGTCTGATTCAGCTTTTACCTTCTTTGTGGCTTACTCCTCCAAGTCCTGGCCTGTAGGGACTTTTCCCTCAGTGTTTCACAAATCCATTCTCCTGATTAAACTGCTGGTTGGCTCACCAATCTGTTGCAGGAGAAATGAGTGGGCCAACATTCTGGGTCACTAGTAGGAGTGCAGTTTTTACGATATCTTGAGAAAATGAATATTCTAAGACTCAATTGGAGAATGAAGTGTGGTAAAAGACTTTATTTGCATATAGTTCTTGGGTTGAAAAGTCCCAGTTCCCTAAGTCAGCCCTGAAACAGGGGCAGCTGTGGGTTCAGTAAAACTAAAAGCAGGCAGTGTTCAGAATTTCCATTTCATGGTGAAGCTGAGTCTGACTAGCATCAGGCATCAGGCTTGTCATAGTCCACTAGTTCACTGTGTTGGGTCAACATGGTTGTGGGCCCCATGGGAAAATACAGGGAATACTTTCCCTGCAACCAGGGAGTCAAGAAGCTCAGGCAAGCAAGAGAGGGAAGAGGGGGAACTTCCTTTGTACAGAAGTTTATGCATTTCAGATTTTGTGTCCTTGCAGTGGCCATGCCTTTTTTGGCGACTCACTTGTTCCCAGGTGTTAATGACAGGTAAGCACCATCTCATGTTACCCAGACTTTACTGGGCATCTGTCTAAACTGCCTTTGTCCAGTCCTTCTCCCAGCAATTTTCACGGAGTAGATCTGGAAAGTGTTGAATTGCAGCTTTCTGGCAAAGCTATATAAATGGCATGCCTGTATTATCTAGTTTTTCCTTTATTTCCTGTTAAATAATAACCAGGTTATTATAATGCTATCATATGCTTCCACCTACTTGTATCTTCTTCAGGTTCTTTCTTCAGTGTCTTGTAATTTTCCAAGTACAGGTCTTTGCTTTCTTGGTTAAATTTATTCCTAGGTATTTAATTTTTTGAAGCAATTGTGAATGGAATTATTTTCTTCATTTCCCTTTCTGATAGGTCATTATTGATATATAAGAATGCAACTGTTTTCTGGATATGTATTTGGTATCTTTCTACTTTACTGAATCCAGTTATTACTTCTAGTAGTTTTTTGGTGGAATCCTTCAGATTCTCTATATACAGTATCATGTCATCTGCAAATAACGACAGTTTTACTTCTTCATATCCAATTTGGATGCCTTTTATTTCTTCTAGTCTGATTGCTGTGTCAAGGACTTCCAGTATTATATTAAATAAGAGTGCTGAAAGTGTACATCCCAGTCTTGCACCTGATCTTAAGGGATATGCTTGTAGTTTTTGCCCACTGAGTCTGATGCTGGCTGTATGTTTGTCATATATGGCCTTTATTACATTAAGGTATGTTTTCTCTATTCTCACTTTGCTGTAAACGTTTATCATAAATTGGTACTAGATTTTATCTAATGCTTTTCCTGAATCTTTTAATATGATCAAGTATTTTTTTTTCAATCTTCACCCGAGGACACTTTTCCATCTTTTGTTCAGATAGAGTGGGAGGGAGACAGAGGAAGAGAGAGAGAGAGAGAGAAACATCGACGTGAAAGGGACATATCGAGTGGCTGCCACCCGCACGACCAACCAGGGTCAGGGACAAACTGCAACCAAGGTACATGCCCTTAGCGGGAACTGAACCCGAGTCTCTCTGGACCGCAGGTCGATGCTCTAACCGCTGAGCCAAACTGGCAGGGCTGATCAAGTGTTTTTAAATTTCATTTTGTTTATGTGGTATATGATGTTTACTGAGTTGTGGATATTGCATCAACCTTGCAACACCAGAATAAACCCCCCTTGATCGTGGTGTATTATCTTTTTAATGTATTGCTGGCTCCAGTTTACTAATAGTGTTTTTTTAGGATTTTAACATCTATGTTTATCAGGGATAATGGCCCATACTTTTCTTTCTTTGTATTATCTTTATTTGGTTTTGGAATTAGAATAATGTTGTCCTTGTAAAAAGAGCTTGGGAGTCTTCCCTCCTGTTGACTTTCTTGGAATAGTTTCAGAAGGATGGGTGTTAGTTTTTCATTGAATGTTTGGTAAAATTCATCTATGAAGCCATCTGGTCCAGGACTTTTGTTTGTTTTGATTATTTTTTATTATTATTATTACTGCTTCAACATTTCTGCTCTTTCATTTCTGATTTTATTTATTTGCGTCTTCTCTCTTTTTTCTTGATTAGTCTAGTTACGAGAGAGTACATTTTTGAAAAGCAAGCAAAGCTAAAAACAATAATTATACCAAAAAAGTTTTGTGGTTTTTTTTTGTTTAGTTTTGTTTTGTTTTATACATAACAAAATAGGTTTACCAAAGTTTGGTTAGAATAAAGGAACATTTTAGAATACTCTCAATCACACGAGGGAGTAGAAGTTCTAAAATATTGGGAATGCAGCCCAGTGTATAAAGGCAGACCGTCTCTGATCAATTGCTTTTTAAATATTTTATTTATTAATTTTAGAGAGAGACGAAGGGAGAAGGAGAGAATGATAGAAACATCGACGGGAGAGAACATCAACTGGTCACCTCCTGCATGCCCCCAACTGGGGATTTGGCACACAACCTGGGCCTGTGCCCTGACCAGTAATCGAACTGGCGACCTCTTGGTGCATGAGTCAGTGTTCAACCAGTGAGCCATACCGGCCAGGCTGATCAGTTGTTTTTAAAATAAATTCAAGGGTTAAAAACAAAACAAAAAATATAAAAGCAAGACAAAAATACTTATGTATAGCATTTCATAAGGAAAAAATTGTCACTCTTACTTGAGACAGTTTTCTCTCCTTTTCTATGTCTCTTACTCTGTTCATAACACTCCTGTTGAAAGTCTAGTTTTGCTGAAAGTTAAAATCTATGTAGGCCATATTATCTATCTTATATATAAAAAAATCACATCCACTATTATACAAGGATCAAGATATCTCAAAGTTAAATTCACCAGAAAGTCCCAAAAAAGTTTAAACAACCACATACACATATTTAAACTTAATTGATTAATCTTCAGAAACATTTTTCTCTTTTAAATGTGATACCAATTCTGGCCAATGAAGCAGTTTGCTGGTGTGCCAAACTGGGGCAGTATGGTGTTCTTTTTAAAAATGTTGTTGCCCTGCTGATGTGGCTCAGTGGTTGAGCATCGACCCATGGACCAAGAAAGAGGTCACTGGTGTGATTCCCTGTCAGGGCACAAGCCCAGGTTGTGGGTCTGATCCCGAGTGGGGGGCATGCAGGAGGTGGCCAATCGATGTTCTTGCTCATCGATGTTTCTCTCTCTCTCTCTCCCTTCCTCTCTCTCTAAAATCAATAAAGGAAAAAAATTAAATTTTTAATGTTGTTAATGTTTTAAACATTTCTTATTTCCTTCTCTGCTGCGTTATCATTATTAACTGTTATAGGTTAGGAATAAGTTAAATAACCAGTTTTACGAAAATCCATAAAATGTGTATCTGACTACATAGGCTTTGATGATTCATTTGTAATAAAGCATATGGACTTTTTTATGAACTTTGGATATTTTCATTTTAGCTTCTTCAAGGATAACTAGACTATCCCCACCTATTTCTAAATTCTTCTCTTTATTATGATAAGCTCACTATACTAAAAATAAGATTTTAAATGTCCCCTTGTCCAGCTAGTGCGGCTCAGTGGTTGAGCATTGACCCATGAACCAAGTGGTTGCCAGTTCGATTCCCAGTCAAGTCATATGTCCAGGTTGTGGGCCTGATCCACGGTAGGGGCATGCCAGAGGCAGCCAATCGATATTCTTTCTCATCAATGTTTCTATTTCTCCCTCTCACTTCCTCTCTCTGTAAAATCAATAATAAAAAAAAAAAAAAGATTTTAAATGTCCCCAAGTAGACTATGCAGATATCTTCCAGAGATTTCAGGAAAAATCCCATTCAGAATACCAATAAATCATTAATAGTGCATATAAACTGAGTTTATATATGCTTTCTAAGTTGGATAATTTACTATAGTCTAATAGTTTACAGTAAATCTGACACAAACAGAGGTTAAATTAGAAATACACATAAACTTGTATTAAAAAAATAAAATTCCATGTATCTTTACCATGCCATTTCTTCTTCAATTCCCTTAAAAAAGCAACTAAAATAAATTTTAATATGATATTTCACTGGACTTTGAAAACCACCAACATTTTATTTACCATTAATAAATAACTGAGGTTGGGACACAGACTAACTAAAAGACTGGGAGCTAATTCTGGGATTAAAGAATGTTTCTCCTCCCCTGGAATCTTACACTACAATAATAGGAATCCTGTACTTTCTACTTGACTTCTCTGTATACCTGAAACTTCTGTGAAAAATACGGTAAGTATATTTATTTTATGAAAAACAACAACTGCCTATGCTTAATCCAAAAATTATCAGGAATGCTGAATGAGGATCTTAAGAAAAGCACAGTTGTTAACATACCTAATATGCATATTAATATCAATATAACATTTAGAGTGTGGTATGTGATTCATACTAAATACTTTATATCAACAATCTCCTGAGAATATGAGCATAATGATGAATTTTTAACTTGTCAGGGAATGTAAGTAACTTGTCCATGTTCACCAAGCTATTAAGTAGCAAAATTGAGATTAATGTAAAGTTTGTATGGCTTGAAATTCCAATTTTTTGTAATATTTTCCCAGATTAAAAAACAATCAAATCTCTTAATATCTAAAGCTTAACTGAAATATCTTTAGATCTGCCCAGTTCAAATTAGTACAAATGGGTATTCCTAAGCTAATACATGCCCGTGAATGTGCAGATACACACTCATCTTTTTTGGCTCCTGTACATGGATCACAAGGGTTATCTAAGAACATTACTTGTGCACTTTTAATTTATTTCACTCCCATCAGCTATAAATAGAAGTATATATGAAAATAATTTTCCTTCTATTTAAAGACAGAAAGTTTGGAACTATAAACTATCTCCAGATGTAAAACATGCTGTATTTACTGAGATAGGAAATAAAAGAAAAAGGAAAGGGGACAGAATACAAAACAAAAAGGGTTTCCCTGACCCTCAGCTTGGCACAAAGAACCCTTGCAGTTGTGTGGGGATATCAGATCCATTCATTACTGCACAATAAAATTGTTTTTTAGAAAGAATGAATTGTGCTCAAAGGCTTGAAAATCCTATTTAACATAATGAAAAACTATTTATTAAAAGCCTTTTTTGTTTGTTTTTTAAACTTAGGTGAATAGTATGATGACATCTTAAATATTTATTGTTGTAGTGAAGGAAGGGAAGAGTTCACTTGCTGGTAATAGTCAGAACAGGACCTTTTTCTTAGCACAGCTGTAAATGAGCTAAAATGATGACTGCATAATAAATATTCCACAGATGCCACTGGAGGAAGTATAAGATGTACCCTCATAAGAGATGTAAGACCAGTGGAGGTAGAAGGTTTAAATCAGCAAAGCATTTGTCCCAATCAAATACTAAATTAAAGTATTAATCTAAAATATTTATAAAACAAAAATTTAATTCAAGAATTCTGCAGTCCAGAAAGAAAGAAAACTTCCTTTGTTTTCTAGGTAATATGGGCTTAGAGGGATCTAATTCAGCTTCTTAAAGACCACTCAACAATATCTCCACTTATTTCTAGATTATGCTCTTTGTCCTAAGAAGTTGAAGGTACTAGATTAACTTTGAATAAAAATGATGTTAACGCATTTTGAAAACCCCCAAATTTATTGGACAAATACCTCTTAGAGATTTCAGGAAAGATCAGATTATACTGGAATCTTCTTCCCTCTCCCCAAATGGCAGAATTAAAATTTGAAAACAAACCAACAGAACTGAGTACAAATAAAGAAAAATATTTTAGAATGCTTTGACCTTGGGGTTTTATTTTCCATTTGAGTAAATAAGCTTAGGGTGAGTGAGAAGAGTGCAATAAAGGGTCTATCTCTTTAGGTGTTTGAATACTGCAATGTAAAACATTTCACTGTTGTCCAAGAAGAATTGTGTATAGTACTAGGACTTCAAAATATCCTTTTTTTCCCACACATGCACTCATGCACACATACCCTTATGCTTCAGAATCTTCATTTGGAGTCCATGTCTGCACCTAAGGACCTTGTTCTATTACATTTTTTACAAATATTAACTATGACTCTTAAATGTACTAGGCAAAATACTTTGTCAAATTAGATATATTGTTTATTTCCTGAAACCATAGAGTAAGAATTTCAGTTTAACTTAACAAGACAAGCACTTTTTTATGTTTGTTTTAGTCATTGTGCTGAATAGTTGGCCAGGCTTAACCCAATGAACTTGACAGATTTTGTTCAAGTCAAATTTCCTAAAACCATTAACCTTCCCAAAAAAGGAAATAAAAGTCATTTTAACCCTTTTCCAGAATCTCTCCTTTTTTTTAGTCTTTTCTACTTTCTTTCTAGATTTTGGCCTCTAATTTTTATATAGATACTCCAACTCTTTTGTAAAACTTTAGTATCTCACAAATGGGCATGAAATCATTTTGAAACACTCTTATTTTGCTTTTATTCTTACTATTCTTGTGGGGGTGCTGGGTGTAGTCCCAGGGTCTGTGACTGGACCACAAATCTTTTTTTGGCTGAATTCTTATTTATAAAAATTCAAAGTAATGTTATAATAAATTCTTTTTTTTAAGCAAGACTGCACATAAATAAATGGTGTGTCTTCTCTAACAGATTTTTGCAATTTAAAACCAGTTTCAATTTTTGAAACCTCTGCTCTCATCTGTCAAAAACAATTGAGTCATGCATTATAATATTTTATTTCAGCTACATTTTTCCTATTGTATATCAAAGCATGCTTAAATAAATAGCAAATAAATGAACACCTTATTTTCTTATGTATTAGTGTCCAAATAACTAATTTTCTTTATAAACTTTGATATAATAATAAGTAAAATTATAGTTGCTGTTAATTTGGTCTAAAAACAACAAGAAACAATGATCATTTAACTGCTTAGAGAAAAACAATGGTATAAAGGTGTAGAAGATAAATAAGTGTTAGGCAAATCTGATTTTTAAACTCAAAGTTGTTATTAAAATCTTTGGGCTTTAGAGATATAGCATATTCACCTAGAACCTGTGTCTTTGGTTGGAAAATTACTATATAATCTACCTAATTTTAGATAGATCTCTACCTTCTACCTAATTTTAGGGGTAGAGAAGATAGTAAACCAAAAAAAATCATACTAGTAAACAACTAGGTAGAAAAATTAAATAAAATACATATAAAACAGAATAGATCTCCTAGAACTTGAATTGCTGACAGAAAGCCTTTAATTTAATTAATTTCAGTAAAAGAAAGGAGATAAAAAAGAATAGTGGAAAACAAGTCAATGGAGCAAAAGTAGAGATGAATAAAAAGTCATCTGTAGTGTCTGAGATAGAAAACCCAACAAATAACATTAAAAAACTATACAGTGTTGCCTGGCCAGGAGCCTCAGTTGGTTAGAGCATCACCAAAAAGGTTGCAGTTTAAATTGCTGGTCAAGGCACATACCTAGGTTGCAGTTTCAAACCCCTGGTTGGGTTGCAATAGGAGGCAACTGATCAATGTTTCTCTCTCTCTCTCTCATTCTCTCTCCCCCTACCTCTCTCTCTAAATTCAAATAAAAAATTCTCAGGTGAGGATTAAAAAAATGTATTCAATGTTATAATGCAGGAAATTTCCCCTACCATACAAGAACTAAAATTAACTTTTTATCAGAGTATGACTACAGTTTAATTTTTTTTAAATGAATACAAGAAGTCGAGAAGGATAGCCTCTGTAAGTAACTAGTTGATGGTGTTACCGGCACAATAACCTGGTTATTATTTATCAAGAAAGGAATAAAGGAAAGACAAGACAATATAGGCATGTCATTTGTACAGCTTTGCCAGGAAGCTTGCAATGAACACTCTAGGTCTGTTCCCTCTGAGAGTTGAGGAATACTCTGGACAAAGGCAATTTAGATGCATGCCCAGTGAGGTCAGAGTGACATGGGAGGTACCTACCTGTCTTGGGAGGTGCCTACCTATCCATTACACATGGAATCAAGTCAGTGGCCACTGCAAGCAAACATAACCTAGATATTTAATCTCCTAGACAAAGGAGTGTTTGCTTCTGCTCTCTTGCCATTCATGCAAGATTCCTAGCTTGTGGGCCTCCCCTGACATGCAACTACCATGTGGGCCGCAGTCATGTGAGACCCATTCAATAGATTTATGGACTGAATCTGGGCTAATCCTAATCTAGACACAGCTGCACCATGAAACGGACACTTTGAATTTTGGCTTTATTTTTGGACTTGCTAAACCCACAACTACCCTACTTCCAGAACTGGAATAGGGACATGGGACTTTAAAACCCCAGAAGTGTAATTCCATGCCAATAAAAACCATCCATTCTCCTGAGCAAATCGTAGAAATTCATTTTCTAAAGATATCCTTAGAACTTTCTGCCCACAAGTGTCAGAGGTACCTGGCCCCTAATTCCCTCTGGCAACAGATTGGTGTGCCAGACAGGAATGTTAGAACTGGGAGAGTGGACCCATGGACCATGTGGAAGGCAGCCCTCCGGGGATGAAAGCTGACTGGGAACCACTTCTACAGCCACAGCCTAGGCTTGGACCTGATTTGCAATGGGAAGGACAAAAAGCTGGCCTAAATTCTCTGAATTCCACTAAGATAAATCCTAAACTGGAGGTTTTCTCTCTCCTTCTCTCTCATACTAGTTCATCTCATTGTCTCAGCCCTGAGTGGCCAATCCAAGCCCAGTCTGGGTCACAGGGTTGGGAGGGTGAGACTGCAAACGGTGTCTTCACAGCTAGCTCCAGCTCTGGAGCAGTTGCTCAATACTAATACCTGGGGTTTGGGAGGATGAGCAGCTCCCAGCCTTTTGTAAGACTTGGGAGAGTAGGGCAACCCAGTATTGCCGTGGGTTATCCATCCAATGCACAATTGTTTTTCCCCAGTTTTCAGATCTCTCCCTACCCCTCTGCATTCCGCCTGCAACTTTGTGATTTTTCTCTCCTCTGGGTTCTCTCCTCACCTCCTCTAGGAACAACCCCAGGGCAATATGCAAATGAATTCAGGCTCAAGTTTCTTACTCCTTAAGATTTACTCTTGGGTACCCAAGTGCCTCTGACCTAGGATTTATTATTAATTTTGTAAATGGTTTTTTATTAGTTTTTAGAGAGAGGGAGAGCTAGAAACATTGATGAGAGACGCATTGATAGGCTGCTTTCTGCATGCCCCCTACTGGGGAGTGAGCTCACAACCTGGGCATGTGCCCTGACTGGGAATTGAACCAGTTATCTCTTGTTGCATGGGTTGACACTCAACCACTGAGCCCACTGGCTGGGCTGACTTGGGATTTAAAGTGACCCACAGTTCAGTACAGCCCCAAGGGAACCCCAGACCTATAATTCTCTCTGCTTCTCTTGTCTCCCTTTTTAAGTTTCATAGACAAGGGGGGATAGAGCTCCTGGGCTACTGGTTTAGGCTACTACTGCAGCCCAGAACCCTGCCTCTGCCTTATGGGAGTGTTCCCCAGTTTAGGCAACAGCAAGTATTTTCCTCTTCCCTGGAACAGTGTGATTATAAACAGCTGAAGTCCCCCCAAATGCAGCCTGAAAAGTTTAGAGGTGCTAATTAGAAACTCCATTGTAACTGATTTCCCCTGGCAAGGTAATCCTGCTCCTTGAGATGTCCCAGCCCCACTGCAAGGTAATTCTATCCATTATGCTGCCCACCCAGGGCTCTGCCTCTGGCCCCTGATTGCTAAAGGGCAAAAACAACGCTATTACTATTCTGCTGTTTTGGTTAAGGGTGGACATTATCATGAGGTTCCTTCTGATTAAAGGTAGAAGTTCAACACCACTTGCCCCCACCACCCCCACCCCACATCACCATATTGTTTATTGAGGCAAAAGGTTATAATTAGGCAATGAAACAAACTGCTGTGAATGTTTTAGCCTAAAGCTGTTTTCTTCTGCAAACACTATTCTGGTTTTAAACTGTTACAATTGCTGCTGCTTGTCATTAATGCTGTGCTTCCACATATATCATTAATAGAAATGCTTAAAATCTACCATGCTCAGAGAAATAAAGGGTTTTTGTTACTTAGATCTTGGAAACTGACTGAAAATGGAATTTAAATCCAGTGCTTGGGATTTTAAACTCTAATCCAGTCAGATCAGGATTAGATCTGAGGATACAAATTCCTTTCAGTTTTACTACTACCAAGCCTCTTAAGGGACCAAGATTTAAAAAAAAAAAAAAAAAAGTAAGACAGAGATTACTGGCTCAACTATTAAAAACCAGTTAAATGGTCCAGAATTTTTTTTATAAAAGCCAACAATAAGGTTAGAGGCCATCAAAATCTCCCATGAGGAGTTAAATAATCCCGACACGGGGACATAGGGTATCAGATCAGCATCATTGTCAGTAACTTTCCACACCTAGGCAAAACTGTATTGCCATTTTGGGGAGGCCTTTGCCTCACTACCCCAGCATAGCACAAGAGAGGGCAGGGCAAGATATGAGTCTCTGGATGCAGAGACTGGAGGTTGGTTCTTGTGCACACCCTAGGTCCTGTGGCATATGACCAGAAAGCAAGGAAGCTTGAGGGAGTTTAACTAGTATCTCAACTTTCCAATCTCTCCCATCTCCATGGGAAGAGAGATTTTGTTTTCTCCCACAAATGAACAACAATAACAATTTGTCATTCCATTCAAGAATGCTCACTAATGTAGAATATTATTCTGGGTTGTCAAAAAATACTGCCTTTGTAATCTCATCTGAGCCTAAACTTGTTAAACCAATCAGTTTAACTCAGTTCACCTGTGATTATGAAAGCACTGAATTAAAATATTAAAGCCTGAGCTATCTAAGCCAATCAGTTTAATTCAATTCACCTGTGGTTTACTAAATCTGTGTGTTCTGCTTGAAGCATGGCTCTTCAAGTGTCACTATGTTTGCCAATGAGAAAGCCTGTATTTCTAAAAATTATGAAATGTGTT
Source organism: Molossus molossus (assembly GCF_014108415.1). Taxonomy (NCBI): domain Eukaryota; kingdom Metazoa; phylum Chordata; class Mammalia; order Chiroptera; family Molossidae; genus Molossus; species Molossus molossus. The sequence goes on along the minus strand of NW_023425401.1, from coordinate 81,764,151 downwards.
TGCCTGGATATTGTGGCTCAGTGTTTGAGCATTGACCCATGCACCAAGAGGTTGCTGGTTCGATTCCTGGTCAGGGCACATGCCTAGGTTGTGGGCCAAACCCCCAGTGGGAAGCACTGCCGGAGGCGGTGGCCAATCATTGTTCTTTCTCATCAATGTTTCTATTTCTCTCTCCCTCTCCCTTCCTCTCCCTCTAAAAATAAATAAAGAAAAAGAAAAAAAAAAAGGAAATGTGTTTGCTCATCTAGAGGATTCTAATTGGTCATTTTAGTTTTTCCTCCCTATCTGATACCTCCAGGATTTGACAATTCTTAATGAGTGAATCACGGAAATGCATTTCTTTGAATAAATTTAATAAGACCACTTCCAAACTATATGGTCTTATTGAATAACTAAAATTTGAATGCCATGTCTAAGAGAGAGAGGCCTAGATTCTGGTTGCCACCAGAATGCCTTAAGGATTTGAAACTGACTCTCAAGACTGATCAAACCTGATAAGAAGCCACTTGCAAAAAGACCTAATACCATGCTTGGTTGTGTAGTTCATGACAATCTTTCCATGGAAGGAGCAAAAGTTGTTTTTCTGAAAGATGGCAAAAGGAAACTTCAATACTTACAGGACCTCAAGGACTTGAGGGTGTGGCCCACATCTTTGGGTATTCCAGGCACAGCCTGATAGCAACTGTGGCTTTAGCTTCACCCTGAGGGTCTGATTGTTGATTTCTCAGTAGAGATCACTCTAAAGATTACCTATGAATAACTGACATTCTAGCCAAACAAATTGGAGAAAGCCTATGAGATCAATTCAATCCATTGCTAACTCTTATTGCATTTATGAAATAGCCAAGCCAAATTAAAACTGGACTTAATACATTCCCTTTAAACGTAAGAGTACTCGTAGGGAGAGAAAGAAATTGTTTCAGTGGACTCCACAATTCCCAATTGGGGGCATTGAACCCCAGTGCAGTTAACTATCTTCAAAGCTTTGCTTTTTTTTTTTTTTTCCTGTATTAATTTTAGAAAGAGAAGAAGGAAGATGGAGAAAAAGATAGAAACATCAATGAGAGAGAACATCAATTGATCAATTGGCCGCCTCCTGCATGCCCCCCACTGGGAATTTGGCTCACAACCAGGGCATGTGTCTTGGCCCAGAATAGAACTGGTAACCTCTTGGTGCATGGTCAATGCTCAACTACTGAACCACACAAGCCAGGGCCAATGTTTTGCCTTTAAGGCTGTGTCTATAAATACCATACAGACCTCCGCACCTGATAAAATCACAAAAGGTGTTCTATCTACAGATAATCTATCAGATTGTCAATATTCACTGTCATTCCAAATAGCCTTACATCCAAAGTTTTCACAACTGATTTATGATTTGCTATGTGCATTAATTTTTATGTTTTATTTACTTCTGTTTTCATAGAATGTATGCCTATGTTCTTGTTCACCTGATTGCTTGTGCACACAATGTACTCCTCACTTTAGAAGCCATCTGCATCACCAACTTCTGAAATGAGACTCAGTGGTCTGAACTTATGATTGGGACAATGAAACTGTTGTAGCTCACTGTCCTTAGAATCCAACTTGTCTTTAAGCTGCCCTAATTAACAACCTCAGAGACAGCAAGATGAACAATGGGGAATGTTATAGAGGGCTTTAGCCCCATAAAAATTAACCAGAGTTTGACCTTCACTGGGAATTTGAAAAGCAACATCCTTCAAGAAAAGGGAGGACAGAAACGGCCCCAAGGCCAGAGTGTCCTGCATGCTCTGTAAAGAAACTGATAGGGAGAAACTGAAGCTCCCTTTACCCCATAAAACTGTAACTGTTCAACATGTGTGTATTGCACCTGACTGACCGCTGATATCCGTCTCGAATTTGTTAGTTTTTAAAACTTGGATAATGGAATGAATAGCAGGACAGATATATACTGACCCAGTTTACCCAGTTCCCTTTCGCCTCAGCTCCCTCCCCCCTCTGTTCCCTCCTGCTTATCGCTAACTGCCTCCGCTTCTGTACAAGCAGCTTGCTTGCTCTGCTAAACTCTTGAATGACCCCTGCCCTATATAAGCCCCTGCCCTGAGCTCGGGGCTGCAGTTCTCCTCTGTGTAGGTTGGCTGCAGTCCCTGCGCAGGTAATAAAAACATTCCCAAAAACTGAAAAATGGAGTCTGAGTGTGGTCGATCTCCTGAGTTACAACAGAAACATGTTTGGTCTACAGCTTCACTCAAAACTGCTTTTCCTTTTCTTCTCAAACAGGTCAGACAGAAAAGGTGAACAGTTTCACCCTTAGCTTAATTTGGGCTAAGTATGATGGACAAAGGTTTCAGACAGGTATGATGTCTGCCTTCAGGAGAGCCACTCAATTGGGGACACTGTAAATTAACCTTTCTCCTTGACCTCATGGGTTTTTGCATCTCACTAAGCCTTTGTTGTTAAGTCTTCTCATTTTAGAGTTTTGCCTTTTAACTTTGCAAAGTTTGCCATTTCCAGACTACAACAAGGATGACAGCTTTTCCAACATGGCATCCTCCTAGACATCACCCATGTTACTTTCCAGGAACACCAGACTGACTTAAACTTTGCAGAATCCTTCTTTGCTGTGTGAAGACGCCTTTCCATTTTTGCTTCTCCTTCCTCCGTCACACAGGTACAACTTCTCAGCTTTAGGACAGGCAAATCTTTGCCCCTATGACAGCCTAAAGTAGCTACAGAAGACAGAGATCTTTGCCTATTTCTCCTTTATATGATTATAAAGACGTTTCATTTTTCCCAGGGAGGAATGTTACCAGCACAATAACCAGGTTATTATTTATCAGGAAAGGAATAAAGGAAAGACCAGACAATATAGGCATGCCATTTACACAGCTTTACCAGGAAAATGGCAATTAACACTCCAGGTCTATCCCCTGCTGATAGTTGGGGTGGGGTTTGGATAAAGGGAATTTAGATGTATGCCCAATGATGTCTGAGTGATGTGGGAGGTGCCCACCTGTCTTGGGAGATGCCTACCTGTTATCACATGTGGAAGCGAGTCAGGGGCCACTGCAAGTGCATGGAATATAAATATTTAACCTCCTAGATAATGGAGCTCTCTTGCTTCTGCTCATTCTCTTGCTGCTTGAAACAGACTCTTGGCTTGCAGGGCTCCCATGCCCTGCACTCACGTGTGGCCTGAAACCATGTTGGAACCATTCAACAGATACATGGGCTGAATCTGGACTAATCCTAATCTAGACGCAGCTGCACCATGGAACAGACACTCTGAACTTTGGCTTTATTTCAGGCCTTGCTAAACCCAAAACTGCACCTCTTCCAGGACTGGACTGAGGGATATGGGACTTTACTACCCCAGAAGTGTAATTCCATGTTAATAAAAACCATCCATTCACCCATGTGAGTCTTAGAAAAATCATTTTTTAAAGATGTCATAAGAACCCTCCTGCCCACAAGTATTAGAGGTATCTGGCTCCCTCTTCCCTCTGGCAACAAAGGGATAGCAAGTTTTTCTTTTTTAAAATTGTATTTATCTTTATTCTTGAGAGTATTACAGATGTCTCACTTATTTCCCCTCTGCCTGCCTCCATCCAGTTTCCACCCTACCCCAGGTGTTCACCACCTATTGTCTGTGTTTGTTGGCAATGCATATATGCATATAAAGTATTTGCTAATATCTTCCCCAACCCCTTTTCCCCTTCCCTGTGAGATTCTTTAGTCTGTTACATGTTTCCGTGTGTCTGGTTATATTTTATTTGTCAATTCATTTTGTTCCTTTAGATTCCTAATGTAAGTGAGATCATGTGATATTTGTCTTTTTCTGACTGGCTTATTTTGTTTTGAATAATAATCTCCAGGTTCCTCTGTGCTGTCTTAAAGGGTAAGACATCCTTCATTTTTAAACCTGCATAGTATTCCATTGGGTAAATATACCACAGCTTTTGTATCCACTCATCGACTGATGGGCACTTTAGCTATTTCCAGATCTCGTTATTATAAATAACACTGCTATGAACATAGGGGTGGATATATTCTTTCTGATTGTTGTTTCAGGATTCTTAGGTTATATTCCTAGCTATGAGATCAGTGGGTCAAATGGCAGTTCCATTTTTAATTTTTTGAGAAAACTCCACACTGTTTTCTGTAGTGGCTGCATCGGTCTGTATTTCCATGAACAGTATACTAGGGTTCCTTTTTCTCTACATCCTTGCCAAAACTCTTTGTTAATTTCTTGATGGTAGGCATTCTGGCAGGTGCGAGATGATACCTCATTATAGTCTTAATTTTCATCTCTTTGATGATTAGTGATGTTGAGCATCTTTCCATATATCTCTTGGCCATCTGTATGTCTTCTTTGGAGAATTGGCTATTCAGGTCCTCTGCCTACTTTTTAAATGGATTGCTTGTCTTCTTTTTGTTGAGTTGTATGTGTACTTTATATATTTTGAAAATTAACCCTTTATCCAATGTATCATTGGTAAATATGTTCTCCAATAGACTGGGTTCCCTTTTGATTCTGACGCTGGTTTCTTTTGCTATGCAGAAGCTTTTCAGTTTGATGTAGTCCAGTTTGTTCAGGCAATGTATTGGTAAAAATTCTGCTACATGAGATGTCTAAGGTTTTGCTACCTATGCTTTCTTTTTCTTTATGGCTTCATTTTGTGTTTGTTCTTATGTATGGTATAGTTTTATATTTTGGATGTACCTGTCCAATTTTCTCAACACAATTTATTGAAGAGACTGTCTTTACTCTATTGTATGCTCTTGCATCCTTTGTCAAATATTAATTGATCATAATGGCTTGGGTCAATTTCTGGGTTCTGTGTTTTGTTCCATTTATTTATATGCCTGTTCTTCTGCCAGTACCAGGCTGTTTTGACTATAATGGCTTTGTAATATAACTTGATAGATGATGTTGTGATTACCCCAACTTTGTTCTTTCTCAAAATTGCTGTGACTATTTGGGGTCTTTTTTGGTTCCATATACATTTTTGGAGTATTTGTTTTGGACCTGTGATATAAGCGATTGGTATTTTAATAGTGATAGCATAAATCTATAGGTTTCTTTGGGCAGTATGGATATCTTAATGATGTTAATTCTTCCAATCCATGATCATAGTATTTATTTACAATTCTTTGTATCTTTCCCGATCTCTTTTTTCAATGTCCTGTACTTTCCTTAGTACAAATCTTCTACCTCCTTAGTAAATTTATTCCTAGGTGTCTTAATTTTTTTATTGTAATGTAAATGGGATTTTTTTTTTAATTTCTCTTTCTGATAGTTCATTACTGGTTTAAACATTTTTCACTGGTTATTCTATATTAATTTTGTATCTTGCTACTTTTCTGAATTCATTTATTAACTCTAATAGATTTTTGGTGGAGTCTTTAGGGTTTCCTAGGTACAAGATCATGTTATCTGTGAATAATGACAATTTTATTTCCTCCTTTCCAATTTGGATGCCTTTTTTTCTTCCTGTGTGATCACTGTGGCTAGAACTTCCAGTATATGTCGAATAAGAGTGGTGAGAGTGGCTATTCCTGTCTTGATCTTGTTCTTAGGGGGAAACACTTAGTTTCTGCCCATTGAGTATGATGTTGGCTGTAGGTTTGTCATATGGCCTTTATTATGTTGAAGTATGATGCCTCTATTCCCACTTTGATGAGATATTTTTTTATCAAAAATAGGTGCTTAATTTTGTCAAATGAGGTTTTTTTTGCCCCTATTGATATGATCATGCGGTTTTTATCTTTCATGTCATTTGTGTGATATATCACATGTGCTGATTTGCAAATATTGTACTAGCCTTCCATCCTTGGAAGAAATCCCACTTGATCATGGTGTATAATCTTTTTAATATATTGCTGGATCCAATTTGCTAATATTTTTTTAGTATTTTAGCATCTATCTTTATCAGGGCTATTGGCCTGCAATTCTCTATCTTTTTTTTTTTTTTTTTTTTCTTTATTGATTTTAGAGAGAGAGAAAGGGAGAGGGAGAGAGAAACAGAAACATCAATGAGAGAGAATGTCCATTGGCCACCTCCTGCATGCCCCCCACTGGGGATTTGGCTCAAAACCTGGGCATGTGCCCTCATCAGGAATTGAACCAGCAACTTCTTGGTGCATGGGTCAATGCTCAACCACTGAGCCACACCAGCTGAACTAATTCTCTTTATTTGCAGTGTGTTTATCTGGTTTTGGATTAGGATAATACTAGCATTGTAAAAAGAGCTTGGAAGTCTTCCTTCCTGTTGAATTTTTTAGATTAGTTTGAAGAGAATAGGTGTTAGTTCTTTGTATGTTTGTTAAAACTCCCCTGTGAAGCCATGTGAACTAGAGCTTTTGTTTGTTGGGAATTTATTCATTACTGCTTCAATTTCCTTAGTTGTTATTGGCCTGTTCAAGTTTTCTGACTCTCCTTAGTTAACTGTTGGAAGATTGTATAGGAATTTGTCCATTTCACCTAAGTTGTCCAATTTGTTGGCATAGAGTTATTCATAGTATTTTCTTACAATGATTTGTATTTCTTTTATATATATAATGTATGTATATATTCATTATTTTATTTATTTAATTTTTTTTTTAGAGAGAGTGGAAGGGAGATACAGAAAGAGGAACATTAATGTGAGAGTGGAACATTGATGAGCTGCCTTCTGCTTGCCTCATACCAGGTATTGAGCCTGCAACCTGTGCATGTACCCTTACCAAGAATAGAACCAGCAATGTTTTTGTGACTGGAACAATGCCCAGTCAACTGAGCCACATGGGGGTCAGAGCCAGTCCTTTGTATTTCTGTGGTGTCAGTTGTTACTTCACCTCTTTTGTTTCTTTTTTTGAGGGGGGGGGGAATCCTCTCTCTTTGTTTCTTGATAAGTCTGGCTAAAGATTCATTAATTTTGTTTATCTTTTCAAAGAGCCAGCTCTTATTTTATTGGTCTTTTGTACTGTTAGTTTAGTCTCTATATTATTTATTTCTACTCTGATATGTATTAATTCCTTTCTTCTATTTACTCTGTGATTTTCTTGTTGTTCTCTTTATAGTTCTTTTAGTTGTTAGGTTATATAGTTTATTAGAGATTTCTAATTGTTTCTTGAGGTAGGCCTCTAGTGCAATGAACATCTCTCTCAGGACTGCTCTTGCTATATCCCATAGATTATCGGTTGTTTTGTGAGCATTTTCATTTGTTTCCAGGAAGTGTTTTATTTCTTTCTTTCTTTTTTTTATCCTCACCTGAGGACATTTTTCCACTTTTTGTTCAGATAGAGTGGGAGGGAGAAAGAGAAAAAGAGAGAGAGAGAGAAACATCGACGTGAAAGGGACACATCGAGTGGCTGCCACCCACATGACACAACCAGGGCTGGGGACAAGTGCAGCCAAAGTATGTGCTCTTGGCAGGAACTGAACCCGGGTCTCTCTGGACTGCAGGCCAATGCTCTAACCGCTGAGCCAAACCAGCCAGGGTAATTTCTTTCGTGATCTCACTGGTAACCCATTCATTGTTTAATAACATGCTATTTAGCCTCCATGTGTTTGAGGGTTTTTATTGATTTCCAGTTTCATGCCATTGTGATTAGAGAAGGCGCTTGATACAATGTCTGTCTTTTTGAACTTGTAGGAACTTAGTTTGTGTCCTAATGTGGTACCATGTGCACTTGAGAGGAATATATATTGTGTATCTTTGGGATAAAATGTTCTGTCATGTCAATTAAATTCATGTGATCTAGAGTATCATTTAATGTCACAGTTGCCTTGTTGATTTTTTTGTCTAGAAGATCTATTTAGTGATGTCAGTGGGTATTAAAGTCTCCTACTATAACAGTATTGCTGTTAATCACTCCTGTAAAGTCCTCCAAGATTTTTTTTTTATATTTAGGTGGTCCTATATTGGATGCATATATGTTTACCAGGGTTATATCCTCTTGTTGACATAACCCTTTTGTAAAATATAATGATCTTTGTCTTTTGTTATGGTCCTTATTTTTAAGTCTTTTTTTTTTTTTTTTAAGAAGTATTATTGCTACATCTGTTTTATTGTTGTTATCATTTGCATTGAAAATGTTTTTCTATCTCTTCACTTTCATCCTGTGTGAGTCTTTTGTTCTGAGATGGATCTCTTCTAGACGGTATATGTATGGGTCATGTTTTCTTATCCATTCAGCCACCCTATGTCTTTTGATTGGAGCATTTAAGCCATTTACATTTAAGGTTATAAATGATAGGTACGTATTATTGCCATTTTTATTCTTTATGCCTATGTTCTTCTTTCTGTATTTCTTCTTCTTCTTCTTTTTTTAAAATATTTAAAACATGTTTTTTTATTGACTTCTTTTAGAGAGAGAAGAAGGGAAAGAGAGATAGAAACATTGATGTCAGAGGGAAAAATTGATCAGTCACCTCCTGCATGCTCCCTGCTGGAGATCAAGCCTGTAAGCAGGGCATGTGCCCTGGCCAGGAACTGAACTGGGACCTCTCAGTTCATGAGACAATGCTCAATCTACTGAGCCATGCCGGCCAGGCATATTTTTTCTTCTTCTTACAGCAGTCCCTGTAACATTTCTTGTAATGCTTGTTTGGTGGTAACAAACTCCTTTAGCTGTTTTTATTTTAAGATGCTCTTTATTTCACTTTCTATTTTGAATGATAGCCTTGTTCAATAGATTAGTCTTGGTTTTAGATCCTTGCTTTTCAGTACCTTGAATATTTTATGCCACTTCAATACTTCATGACATTTCCTTCTGCTCTGTAGTGTTTTTGTTGAGAAAGCTGACTACATTGTGAGAGCTCCTTTGTAGAAAATAAATTGCTTTTTTCTTGCTGCTTTTAGGATTCTCTCTTTGTCTTTAATTTTTGGCATTTTAATTACGATGTGACTCGGCATGGCCTTTTTGGTTTCTTCTTGCTTGGGACTCTCTATGCTTCCTAAATTTTTGTGACTTTTTCTTTCACCAAATTAGGGAAGTTTTCTGCTATAATTTCTTCAAACAGGTTCTGTATCACTTGCTCACTTTCTTCTACTTCTGGTGCTCCTATGATGTGGATGTTGTTACATTTTATATTGTCCCAAACTCCCTTAAACTGTCCACCTGATTTTTAATTGTTTTTTTAGGTCTCTGATTAATTTTATTCTACATTGTTTTCTAATTTTCTGATTTGATATTCCTCTTCATCTAATCTTCTGTTTATTACTTCTGGTGTATTCTTTATTTCTGCTATGTCATTCTTCATTTCCATCTTGTTTTTCATAGTTACTATGCTTTTTTCATGCTGTTGCACATCCTTATTATCATTATTCTGAACACTATATCTGATAAATTGCTCATTTCCAATTCATTTAGCCCTTTATTAGAATTCTCTTTTTATCAGAATTTCATTTGCGGTATGTTTGTTTGTCTCCCCTTTTTTGCTGATTCTTTGTGCTTGTATCTGTTTATTAGGTAGATCTGCTATGACTCCCAGTGTTGGTGGGCTGCCCTCCTGTAGTGGATATCTTGTGAAACCCAGTGGTTTAGTCTCTTTGATCTTCTTAGCTGAGTGCTCTGAAAATGTTCCTTACATAAATTAAGGGGTCCCTCACAGTGTAATTGGATCTTGATTGCTGTTGTCCCTTTCATGGATGAGCTTGATTTTTGGGCTGGCTGATTATGAGTCTCAACCCCAATCACATTATGTGCTGACAGAACAAAACAAGACAAAATAGGGTTGGAATTAAAACCACACACACACACAGAATAATAACTAATAACCAGAACCAACACAACCCTACCACTGACAAAAAATAATAATAATAAAATAGAAGAGGAAAAAAGAGCAATAAAATGAGATACTATATTACAACAGATCAAAAGAATTCGAGCAAAAAAAAGGAAAGAAGCAGGAGAATGTGAAAGAAAAGAAGATAGAAGAAAATGAAAAATGAAAAAAAAAGAGAAATATATACACAAAATAATAATAATTTAAAAGGGTAATAATGCCCGGCTGGTGTGGCTCAGTGGTTGATCATCGAGCCATGCACCAAGAATTTGCTGGTTCTATTCCTAGTCAGGGCACATGCCCAGGTTGTGGGCCAAATCCCCAGTGGGGATCATGCAAGAGGTGGCCAATCGATGTTCTCTTCACATTGATGTTTCTATTTCTCTCTCTCTCTCTCCCTTCCTCTCTCTCTAAAATCAATAAAGGGGGGGGGAGAGAGAATTACAGGCCAATATATAAAGAGGAAGAGTAAAACTGAAAAATATTAAATATATAAAAATGCAAATAAAAAGAAAAAATAGATGGAGAAAAGGGAAAAGAGAAACGAGGGATGTGATAGAAAAAAGAAGCAGAACGAAGTGAAATTAAGAGAAGATTATATACAAAATAATATTAAAGAAATAAAAGGACAAAGAAAAAAATTAGTTCTGCTCTGTAGATTTTGGTGCCTTCTGCATTTACCCTTTGGAGCTCTATTTTTACTTGCTGGATTTCGCTCAGATGTACAAAACTGGCTCCTTGGTGTGCTGGTCACAGGCCTCCCGGCAGGTTCTCTGGTGTAATCAGTGTCAATCACTATCCCTGTCTGGTTTTCAGCCACCAGTCTGACACCTCCTGGACAGAGTCTTAAACAGTCTGGTTGGCAGTAACTCTAAAGCCCAGAGAGTGGGTCTGCCTTGTGTCTCATCCCTTGAATGTCCTTTTTCTGAGTTGTTCTCCCTTCCCCCACGAATCTTCCTTCTGCGGGAGTATCTGGTACCTGGCCAATATGGTATAAGCAGACTCATTTTGGGGATAGTGCTTGTAATTTGTAAGAGTGGGGGAGTAGGCACTTCTTTTTCCTAGGGCTGACTATACTCACTGAGACATCTGGATCTGCTTCCCTATAATGCTACCAAAGGGTCCAACACACACCCCTCTGTCTCCCAGACAGAGATCCCCCCCTGATAAAAACCCACCCAGAAGAGACTGTTGTAACACCTTAGCTTGGCTTAGCTCCTTGGCACTGTTTTGCCAGCACTGAAGTAGGAAGGAATAAAAAAATATAACAAACAGACTAAGCAGCAAACAAACAAACAAAAACAAATACAGCCCTGGCCTGTGTGACTCAGTGTTTAGATCATCTGCATATGCACCAAAGTGTCACAGGTTTAATGCCTGATCTAGGGCATGCACCTAGGTTAGGTTTGATCCCTGGCCTCAGTCAGAGCACACACGTGGGTGGCAATCAATTGATGTGTCTCTCTCATATCGATGTTTCTCTCCCTTTCTCTGTGTTTTTCCCTCCCTTTCACTCTCTCTAAAAATCAGTGGAAAACATCCTTGGGTGAGAATTAACAACAGCAAAAAAAAAAAAAAACAGCCCCTCTTGGCATTTCAATCTTTCTGTTTAACTTCTGTTCAGGCTCCAATTGGCTAAATGTCCATGACCCCTGCACTGTCAGTCTGAGCTATTAGGGTGCAGATTTTTAGCCCCAGGCCTTTTCCTTTGGCTCCAATCATTGCAGAACAAGGCAGAAGTAGCAGATTCACAGGTCGGGGACAGGGCGCCATCAATATACTTGAGGTGGATGTGAAGTAGGGAAGTTCACTCTCTGTTCACTCTGTTCACTCTTTTATTTCCCCTAGGCACTCAGACCTGCCCCTCTCCAGCTCTCTGCCCAATGTTCTACCTGGGGTTGCAGGCCCCCTCAGAATCATTGCCAGGTGTAATGATTAGTTCCCTCTGCATCTGAGGTTGCCGAGGTGCCTATCTGCAGAGGCAGTTTCACTTGCCCTGGGCTCTGTGGGATTGATAATGGCAGACAGAAGTCCCCTGGTTCCCTCTGCCTGATGCTACAGTGGTTCTTTTTCCAGACTCTAATGCTCCAGGTTTGGGATTCCTGTGTGGGGGTGAGAACCACACTCACAAGGCAAGCGAGCTTTGCAGCCAATATCACTCAGGCCTCTCAGCTGGGCTCCCCTTTGCTGTGACTCCCCTTCTCTTAACTGGCTTTTTGGTGTTTCTTCAGTGCTCCTTAGACATAATATGTCCAGTTAGCTACACTTCTTTTGTTTTTCCAAGTTGACTGTGCAGTCATTTAGCTGAAAATCCAGTTCCTGATTGGGAGCAAGAGCACACAGTCTCCCATTACGCTGTAGCCATCTTGCCCCGTATAATGTTATATTTTTAAAGAGCCTTATTAGCTTTTGACCTGAAATATATTTTCATTTATGTATGGAGATTTTTAATTGTTCTTTGCATTCTTAGGTACAATTTTGGATAATTGCTCTATGCATACTTCAGAAATATATTTCTCATTTTATTTAATGTATTTATTTAATTATTATTATTATCATCATTAGACTTTTTTTACATCTTATTCTTTTTAAAAATTTATTTTATTACAGATGTTCCTCCTTTTTCCCTGTTGATATTTCTCATTTTATAATACAATTTATTACAAAAATTTAATTATAAAAATTCATGTGGTATTAGCACTAATTTGGTAAAGTATTCATTTTAAATATTCTCTCCTAGATTTTAAAAGCATCAAATTAATTAGAAACAAAATGAATAGAAAAAAATAAAGATTTTGGATTATTTGGAGTTATTTACACACAGACACACACACACACACACACACACACACACATACACACACACACACACACACACACAAGGACCCTTTGTCAGCTGGGGAGTTACAGTTGTCCCAATCTATCCACAATTTTGTTGGAATATGCTTAAAACCAAGAATTGGTGTTTTATACTTCTCTACCATATTAAACTTTGAACTATTGGAGGAAAGCTATATGATTAATTTGTGTATCCTGAAAACTTGGCAAAATGTCTGTCAAAAGACTCATTAGCTCTGGCCAGTGTTTCTCAGCGGTTAGAGCATTGGCCCACATACCAAAGGGTTGTCAGTACAATTCCTTATCAAGGGCATGAAGGTACCTGGGTTGCAGGTTTGATCCCCAGCCCCTATCAGGGCCCGTGAGGGGAGGCAACCAATCGATGTGTCTCTCTCACATTGATGTTTCTCTCCTTCTCTCTCTACCCCTCCCTCCCTTCTACTCTTTCTAAAAATCAATGGAAAAAATATCCTGGGATGAGGATTAAAATAAATAAATAAAAGACTCTCATTAAATGGCAATTTTTCTAAAAAGAAAATTTAAACCGTACACTAGAAGCAAGGAAACAGAAAAGGAAAGGAGTGAAGAGATAAAAATAAAAACTATATATTTTAAAATAGAAGTACCATCTTTAAAATACTTTTATTTATTTTTTAATTTGATTTATTTTTGTTACAGATGTTTCTCCTTTCCCCCCCACTAAATCCCCCTCCCCCCTGCCCTGTCCCCAGCTTTGTTGTCCATGTCCATTGTTCATGCATACATGCATATTAGTTCTGTGGTTTATCTCTCCCCCAAAACCCCCTCTTCTAGAGATTATCAGTCTGAACCCCGCTTCCACGTCTCTGGGAATACCCCATTCCTCAGACTGTTATGTTCACTATATTCCACAAATAAGTGAGATCATATGATACTTGTCTTTCTCTGTTTGGCTTGTTGTGCTTTAAATAATACTTTCCAGGTCCCTCTATGTCGTCTCAAAGGATAAGAGATCTTTCTTTCTTACAGCTGCATAGTACTCCATTGTGTATATGTACCACAGCTTTTTTATCCATTTGTCTACTGATGAACAGTTGGGCTGTTTTGGAAAAGTAGTTGGCATCTTCAACTCAGAACATAGCCTTGAATATATCTATCAACTCAGAACATAGCCTTGAATATATCTAGTGCATCCACTTGTTAAATGCCATTTGCTCAATAAATACTTATAGTGAACATATCCTGTTTTTTGCAATGTGCTAGATAAGGAAATTGTTTTCCAAGTAAAAACCAACTTGTAAAAGAATGTTTGGTTTTACTTTTTAAGAAGTATGGTAGTCTACATAACACACTGCACTTGCTTATCTGAACACCTAATAAAAGGAAGCATTGGTACAATTTTTCATGAACAAACAATTGAAAACATTAAGATTTTTATTTCTATTCCCTGATCCTGTGCTCAACCTGGTATTATATATATATTTAAATATATAATAAATATATAGATAATAAAATAAATACATAATATATATTTATAATATAAAAATACACATTTTAAAGAAGTTATTTCATCTTTCTCAGAAGGTTTAAAAATGAAAACAAAACAAAAACAATTAAATTATTCAATGGTTATTCAATAGTAAAGAGTGGAAAACAGTATAAAGGGAAGAATAAAGAGCAGAGAAAATAGAGGAATTTACCTCAAATTAAGGGAAATTCTGCAATCAAAATTTTTGTAATAGGTAATCCTTTCTGATATGAATGACAAAAATACATCATATAGACTGAAGAGTTTAAGAGTTTAAGTATTTAAGTGTTTAAGTACAGACTTTTATTAAATTGCAGCAATTCTTCCTATAATAAACAAAAAGTCAAGGATAGGTAATTGATAATGACACATCCCTTCTCATTTCTTCTTCCAATGTCTTACCAAGAAAGAACCTTGGATTAAATTTGAGTGGGGTAATATATTCCCCACAAAGTCACCCTGATTTCAGCTCTTCCCTCAAAGTTAAGTGGTTTTGGGGATACTGAGTGGATCTACTTACCCTTCAAAAGTGTTGTCTGTTATCTGGCAGCTGAAGAACATCTGTGGATCAGCTGTTGGACCAACAGGGAGTTTGTGGACTGAAATTTTGCAAAACAAAGAAAAGGTTATCTTTCAGACTTACAATAGTGATGCTTATCTCTAGGAGGTCTTGGGGTAGGGAAGAAAAGAGAAAGAAATAGAGAGAAATAGATAAGGAAAACATCAAATAAATATATGACATGGTCAAGAGCAAGGAACAGCAAACACAATAGAAAATTATAAGAATTAATAAGAATAAAAAGAACAACACAGAATGAGGGGGAAAATAGGCAGCAAGTCAAGTTCTTTTTGATAGCCATCAGTGTGTTTTAAAATGGAGAGTGACAAGGTTGTTTTTCCAGTTCTGCAAGCCATTAATTCTCAGTGCTTGACACAAAATTGACTAAGCATTCGAAGACAAATAAGAAAGTTTACAGTCCAAATTAAAAAACAGATCCAAAAGGACGTCTCATCATTTTAAGAAATATAAAGTCTTCCAAATTTGAGGGCAATAGGTAAATCTACTTTAGCTCTCTCACTGCAAGGATATTTGTTAAAATGCTCGATATACTGATCCTTTGCCTAGGAAAATAATGTGCAGTCATTGAAAAAGCATTGTGGTGTTAAAAAAATAAAAAAGTAGAATGCACCTTTTAATACTTTTTATGCTTATAAGAAACTACACAGATTCACTTTGCAGGCATGCTTTTATCTGTTTGCAATTGAAATGGAAAATTACAGTGAACTACTTAAAAGGAGATCCATTAAATGGGATTTGTTATGTAATAGAGCTACTTTCAAATGTTCCATTGTATAAATTAGGGCTACCACCAGCCTTTTGCATAATATATAGTATACATGAAATCAGAAGCCAGCATATACTAAATATACTTAAGAATATAGTTATAAAGCAGCAATTATGGGCAGAGACTGTGCTTGTTTCTAACAGTGAAAAGGAGAAATATAAACACTTTCCCTGGCCCTAAGGTACTTATAATTAAATTGCCAATGGACAGTACAATATATCATCATAGTTGCTTTCTTGAGCAGGAACTAAGAAAATAAATAAATAAATAAATAAATAAATAAATAAATAAATAAATAAATAAATAAATAAAAAAAATAATTCATTGCTTAACAGTTTAAAAGGTTCTACAGTATGTTTTGATCACCAGGTGCTGATGACCAGGCTGTGGATCTGGATGAAGAAATTCAACCCCTAGCCTTGAAACCCCAATTTTAATTCACAATGGGCCTAGTTCACTCATGTTTATTCATGTTCATTCTATTTGTTATACTGGGAAAAGGTTCTCCAGAGAAACAGAATCAATAAGGAAGAACAGAGAGATGATTAATGGATAGACAAGAAACATGGCTGCCCTGGCCCCTGTGGCTCAGTTGGTTGGGCACTGTCTGGTGCACAGAAAAGTTGCTGGGTGATTCCCATTCAGGGCACATACATAGGTTGGGAGATCAATTCCTAGTAGTGGGCGTGCAGGAGGCAACCAATCAGTGTTACCTTCTCACATCAATGCTTTGTTTTGTTTTGTTTTGTTTTTCCCTCTTTCCCTCTTCCTTCTTCTCTCTCTAAAAATCAATAAAAAATATTTAAAAAAATAATGTGGCTTACACAGCTTTGTGGGTGCTGGTGAATCCAAAATTTATAAGGCTGACCAACAATCTGGAAACTCAAACAGAATTTTTGTCTTTCAGAATTTCTTCTTCAGGAAATATCAATCCTTATTTTTAAGACTTTCAACTGATTGGTTAAGGCCCACACACATTACAGATGGCAATGTGTGTTACCTAAAGTAAATTATTTCTAAATGTTAATCATATCTAAAAAAATACCTTCACAACAACCCATATATTAATGTCTAAAAGATACTTTCATGGCAACTATGACAACACATATATTAATGTTTGCCCCTAACAACTGGCAACAAACTATGTACCAGCCTAATCAAGTTGACACATAAAACTAACCACCACAGTAAATCTCCGAAAACTGTTTAATTTAAGGTTTAATGTTTTATATAGCAGGAGGTTCCCTCAGAATTTTTGCTTAGTTATAATACTGCAATTAGAACTTCTAAGTAGATATTTCCATTAAACTTACCACTTAAGACAGAGTCTAGAGAAAAATGTATGGGCAAGAGAATATAAATGACATTTTCACCCCCAATTTTCCCAGTTGTTCTTTATTCTTTGTTCATTCTTTCCCTGTTTTCATTTCAACTTAGAGAGTCATATAAATACTTCATTTGATTTTTTAAAAACAACTCTCTTCTGCCTGAAAATATGACTATAAAGAAGATGTAATAGACAGAAGTACCTTGCTTGATATCTTAGTTTTCTATGGAAAATAACTCAAAATAGCCACTAAGGAAGTGTTAAGTGGTATAAAATTTTAGTCACACCAGATGAATAAGTTTAGAGATTTGTTGTACAACACTGTGCCTATAGATATTAATACTGTATTGTGTACTAATAAACCTATTAAGAGACATCTCATCTAAAATCTTTACCACAAAATAAAATAATAATATTTTTCCTCTCTTCATAGTTTTTTAAATATAAGAAAGTATCTACAGGCATCAGTTAACACTGTCTACTATTTCACACAAAATAAAAGAAAAAGTAAAAGAAAAACAAAGTTTTATTAGTTTGTAAGAAATAAATAGGTACAGATCCAAACTAGCATTTTTGAGAACTAAATGAAATACAGATCATTTCACAAGCCATAAGATTTTTGACTATTGAGGTGCAGTGACATGCATTATTACCTGGCTAGTTTTTCTCAGTATCTTTACATGGTGACAGAGGAACTGTTAACTTGGCCTAAAAGTGTTCATTTCCTACCAAGCAATGACAATTACCTGTCTCCTCCTTTTCATAGACTCTTGTTTGTTGTTGTTTAATCCTCACCTGGGGATATTTTCCCACTGATTTTGTTTAGATAGAGTGGAAGGAATGGAGGAAGAAAGAGAGAGAGAAAGAGAGAAACATCAACGTGAGAGAGACACATCGATTGGTTGCCTCCTGCATGACCCTGACTGGGGCTGGGGATCAAACCTGCAAATCAGGTACATGCCCTTGACCGGGAATCAAACCCAAGACTCTTCAGTCTGTGGGCCAACACTCTAACTACTGAACAAAACCAGCCAGGGCTTCATAGACTCTTCATCTCTAAACTGAAAGTGCTTCCAGCCAAATTTAGAGATGTCTTTATTTGAAGGAAGGACATCAAATCCAGAGTATATTGAGCAGTGAATATGCCAGCAAACCAAGACCATGACATAGAGAGTAAATAACATAGGAAAGAACCCATCAAGCAACAAAGTCAAATGATGGCTGCCAAGTGATGGTTCCTTGATCAAAGGCAATGTGCCAGGCTCCAGGGATTAGATTAGAATTAAATGATTAACCCACACGGTTGGAAGAGCTCACTGGGATACCATATAGAAATCCAGTGACTTAGAGGGACCTCCACAGACTAAAGCAGCTGCTGCTTCTGTTATAAACCTTGATGCCAGAAACACGCAGGCTGCATTCCCTTCTATTTCCTTAGCTTCTAATTAACATTATAAAACACCTATATTTTTACCACATGCTCCATTAAAATATAGACTAGATTGTTTCTTCCTTTCCTCAAGTGTCATCATAAATATGCTTTAAAATTTCTCAATACGATGCCCTCAGCAACCTAAATCTCTCTCACCTGGGGAAAAAAGCTGAGTACAGTTCATTTCACCTTTGTCATAGAGCAGGGCAAGCTCTACTCTGGGATCTTCTCCAGATTCCAGGCCTTTCCTCCTGGCATTAGAGACAAGCACCTTTGCTCTCAGCTTTCCAGTTCTTCAACCTTCTGGAAGAGTGTGGGAGCTGGTGGGGCTTAATCCTCCCCTTTCTTCCCCAAGTTTCACTGCTGTGAGTGTTCCATCTCATGCTATTCTACCTCTTTTCTAATGAAGACTGTATTTCTGGCTTGTACAAAAGTATATGCTTGTACAGTACTTAGTAGTTTTCAAAGAGTTATCATTTTACTGTCTCATTTATGCTTTAAATTTAAATCTACTGTAAATTAAGGAGCAGTTGTAATTCTCATGGTAGATATGAAAAAAAGGAGGCTCGAAACATTAGCAGATTTCAAGGACACAGAGTTAATAACAGAGAAATAATTTTGTGGCCCTGCTTGGGCATTTGCATCGCTACTAGATTTGTTTTTGCTTCCACTTACCCTTGATTGCTTTTCTGTAGTTAGAGTGTCTCCCTCTTAAGAATGTAGTTAAAGCATCTGGCACTTAATTCAATATGATACACATAATCTCCTGTAGGTTGTCTAAATTATCATTCTTAAAGCACTAAAATTCAGCTGGAGGATTCATTTCTTAAGATTAATAAACATAAATTTTAAGTTTAAGTCACTTAAGTGATTTTGATTAGCGAAAAACCACAATATCTGTGTTAGAGAAATAGAGACCATTTTTGCTTTTTATTTATTTATTGCAAATACAATGTTATCAATGCCCCGATCCTTAGATATCTGAAAAAAAAAATGCAATAAATAAAATGTCTTTATGTTAATTAATTTAGCAAGCATTTATCTAAGTATACCAACTACAAGTGTAGGCCCAATAATAAAGGTTTATACAATGACACATGAATGTACAATGATGAAAGATTCAACAAAGAGCAAGTCCTGCTCCCTGCCCTTTAGGGGAGTATACTACCTTTAAATTTTCACAAACAACTGAAACAGAACTAGCACATATTATACATCAGCAAATTTTAACCCGCAAAGAATTTATAGAACATGCAATATCTGGGAAAGTGATATGACCTGGGGAAAGGCAGCCGTCAGGAGACTGGCCAGGTGGCACAGGCCTGAAGGGGGACCAGAACCCTTACCATGGCACTGGAGACCTGGAGGCCAAGGTGCTGGGCTGCTGGGACCACTCACCCGGTGGTGCTACCTACCTTTGCTCCTTGAAGATGTGAGTGCTATGCCAACAGCCATACTGTGCTAGGAGAAGCTGTGCCAAGTGGTCTTCAGGAACCGTCTTGGCCACAATCCCAATTCAGCAGCTGTAGCACAAGAAGTATATATACTTTGATGATGGGAAAGTGTTTGCCTTGTACAGGCAGCTGCTGAAACACAAGTGCCCAAGGTGTCCTGAGCTGCCATCCTTTGGACTCTTTGGAGACCTAGAGCAGCACATGCAGAAGCTGTATGTGCTCTTCTGCTGCAAGCTGTGACTCAAACATCTCAAAATCTTCACATATGAGCGCAAGTGGTACTTAGTGATACTTACACGAGCACCTGGCGCAGCACCACGTGCTTGGGAGACCCATAACACATCGCATCGTGGTCACCTGCTCTGCAAGTTCTGCAAGGAGCACTACCTCAACAAGGATGAGCTGCGTGAGACCACTACTTCTGCCACTTCTGTGATTCCGGCGGGGCCCAGGACTACCACGGTGACTACACTTATCTGTGTGAGCACTTTTGGGATACGTCTTCCTGTGCGACAAGGGCCCCTGCAGTATTTCAAGCAGTTCACTCATGCCTTCCGCACCAATAGATATCGACCTCAGGGCCCACAGGACAGCCTGCCCTGGCCAAAGCCATGCCCAGGCCCACCAGAACCAACATATAGACCTGCAAGTCAGCCATGTGACCGGCACTCGCGAAGCGTTTATCTGCAGCAAGGACTAGGAGGAGGTGGACAGGTACAGCCATAGGCTAGGCCAGCGGCCGAGGAACTCAGCAGAACCACGGAGGAAGGTGGAGGTACAGGAGAGAAGAAGACCGAGAAGTGACAGCTGCCATCCGGGCCTCAGTGGCCACGCGGCAGCAGCAGGTGAGAGATGACGCGCAGGAGTGAGGACCAGGACAGCAGGCTCAAGGATAAGAAGCCAGGAGTGTGGGGACCCAAGGAGCCCAGGGGCCCTAGCACCTGTTCCAGACTCAGGGTAAAGTACAAGGCCCCAAGGAAGTCTCCACAAACGGTTCTGTAAGCCAAGATGCCTTCCCAGCCACCGGACCAGCTGCAGGGCCACACTTCTGAGCACCCTCCTGCCTCCACTTTGAAGCTCAAAGACAAAGATTTTTCCAGTGTCTTCACCCCTTCTTCCTCCTCCTGTTCCATGGTGGCAGCCCTGGGCCCTGTTTGGCTGGTACTAGTGTACTCTGTTCCTTCCAGGGGTGGGACAACCTTCCAGGAAGATGACTTATCTGTCCTGGTATCCTCCACCTCCAAGCTCAGCAAAGTCCCCACCAGCCTCATCTCTGTTGCATCTCTGCAACAGTGTGGCACAGCCCACCCCAGAGGCCCAGGCTGGGAAGGGGAGTAAGGGCAGCAAGAAGGGTGGACCACCCTCCAGATAGCCACACTAGGCCTCACCACCCAGGATCTACAGACACTGCCCAACATGGTGGCTGGACCCAGACATTCACCAAAGTCGGCAAAAAGAAGGTGGGCTCTGAGAAACTGGGTGCCTCATCAACCTTGCCAATGCCTCCTGAAAAAGATGGGTCCGTTGGGACTAAGGAGCACCCTCCAGCTGAGCAAGGGGCCAGTCTCTGCCATTGTCAGTGGATACACAGAGGCTGGCCCCAGCTCAGAGTGTCCCCAAGGAGTCTCCTGTGCTCCCATGGCCTCTGTGGCCCATCTGCTGCCACATTCCCCAGTAAAATTTTCCAGCAATCAGTGGCTCCTGCCCACCTAGGATGCCCCCAGGCTTTAGTACTGTGGTGCTCCTGAGGGGCACTCCATCCCTCTGCTGGGTTTGGTGTCCCAGTCAGCAAGCTGTCTCCCAGCTTCTCCAGCCTGCCCAGCCCCCACCTGGCCTGTGACCCCAGCACTACCACCACCACAAAAACACTCTGGCTGACCAGTACCCTGTGAACTTCCCAGAGAGGAAGCTGCAGCTCATCCAGTCCATCAAAGACTCCCTGAAGAGTGACGAAGCCCACTTCAGCGAGTTCAAGAGTCACTTGGGGGAGTTTAGACAAAGCATAATCTCTGCAGTCCAGTATTATAAGAGCTGCCAGAACCTGCTCTCGGAGAACTTCCAGAGAATATTCAATGAGCAGTGGTGCTCCTGTCCAACAGAGCTAAGCAGCAGGAGCTGCTGTCTGTACACAGACTTTGAGGCCAAGCAAGGTTTTCTTGTACCAAGGGCAAGATGAATAAGAAGAGCTCATGGCAGGCCAACACTGGTCAGGCAGGCTTGAACTACTGTATGTATCCAATCTACCAGCAGGTGCTTTCAAATGGTGACATCATCAGCCACCAGGCTCTGCACACTGTACATTTCCCCTTCCTGCAAAGCTATTGCCAGGGCCCTTACATAGCTCCTACTGTTGGGGCAGGAGTGGCCACACCCATAAGCTTCCTTTGTCCCTCCATCTCCTCCAGGGCTGCCAGATAGCCAGGTAAGGCCCTGGTGAGGTCACTTGCTCAGGCCCCTTGGTTGGCTGCCTGCCAGGGGTCACAAGGACAGTCCAGCCCACCATGTCTACATACTACTGTCAGATAGGAGTCCATCTGGTTTCTTCTTAGGAATTGTGAAGATACCCCGGACTCAGTAGTGGGCCAGTCTTGATTTGTATCTCATGATTTTGAAAGGTGCCAGAAGGAGGAAGGGCCAGGATGCTGGGACTTTTCCATGCTCTCAGAGCCAGTGGCTACCGTCACAGGGTGTGTGACCTCCAGGGCCTGAGGGCTGCAGAACCATGGCTGCAAAACCTGATGCTGTAGGTACACTGGTGCTGAAGTAAGATATTGAGTATGTTGTGGAAACAGTTCGTTGTTTCATGATTCAAGAATGTTCAGCATTGGGATTCATTAAGAAGGCGGCTGGCAGGATCGGAGGGAGGTTGAGTGTGTGAGAGAGTGAGTGACTGTGTGATAGAGTGTGAGTCGACTTGAAGGTGGATGACCAAACCCGAGCAGTGCAGAGACATTGAGAAGAAAGTTCCTGTGCTGCGTACGGGTTCAGCTGGCTACCATGGTAAGCGGCCCTTCAGGGCACTTCTCCCTGTCTTGGGGAGGTCCCACCATTTTGGAAGATCCCAGGTCTTTCCTGGGAGGATGCAGTGGGAGCAGCTAGGGCCTAGAAAACTGAGCCCAACAGCATACCTGGCACCATCGGAACAATGGACACTCTGTGTCAACACAGACCGGTGCATAGTAGTGGAGCTCCCAAGGTGCTGGAGCCCAGAAAGCCCAGAGCCCAGCACCATCCCCCATAGTAGCAGCCTTATCAGAGTCGAGATAATACCCCCAGCAACAGAGGCTGGGGAGCAGATGGCCATCCCCAGACAACAGAAGCACAGACCAACAGATGAGACCCATCCCCAAAAACTACAGCAAGAGCTGAGCAGGAGTTGAGCCCCACAGGGCAGCAGCACTCCCCAGCCACCAGCTGTAGGACCTGGGACTCCACAGAGGCTTGTGCAGTCCAGTAGCTCACAAGAGCAGTGGGCAGCCTGAGTCCCAGAGAGACTGGTGCAATCCAGCTGCCCGAACATGGAACTGCAGGGTGCGGGGGCACCAGAGAGGCCTCTGCAATCCAGCAGGGACTGTGCTATCCAGTTACCTGCAGAACCTGCTGGGTGCTGAAAAAACAGAGAAGCCTGTGCAACCCAGCAGGGACAGTGCCATCCAATTACCTGTGGGACCTCTGGGGTGCTGAAGCATCAGAGAAGCCTGTGCGACACAGCACCCCATAACATAGGCATAGAGCTGGGTCCCCAAAGGGACTGTGCCATCCAATTAACAGCAGGACCTGCAGGGTGCACGGTCGCCAGAAAGGCCTGTGCTACCCTGCTGCGCACAAGATAGGCATAGAGGATGTGAAAATGGAGGCGGATTGAATGGAAGCTACACAAAGGATCTCCTAAGACCAAATAAGAATTACAACTAAAATAAAGACAAAGCCTCAAAAAAAAAAAAAAAAAAAAAAAAAAAAAAACCAGAAAAGCAGCAGGACAGGACCATATAACCAGGGACACTGGTAGCATCTGCGAGACATGAGAGGGTCATGGGCTGGGAGCCCACAGACAGCAGCAGTCTTAGCTATGAGCAGCCTCCTTGTGGAATAAAGACCAAGCCATCTCCACAGCTCAGAGAGCTGGGAAAGAGTGCTAAAATAGCCACAGCCACTCACCTGAGGGCTATTGCAGAGGGAGGGCAGACTGGGCTGCAACTCTGTGAGGACAACCAGGATTTGGAAGTCACTCAGAGTTTTTGTTGAGTTGTGGTCACAAAGGACGGTGGCCAGTGTTTGAATTCCCTGAGCTGTGGGGAAAAGCAGCAGCCCACCACCCATTGGAGATTCAGACTTTCCCATGTGAGGAAAAGAAATCAATTGAGGCTCATTAACAACCAGCATCTATCCCACACTCTGGAAATACTCTTATGCAGAACACCAGGGCTACATTCCAAGGCAATGAGTAACTGAGACTACTAGCCATCAGGAAAAAGCTAGAGGATAACTGAACCTCTCCTGGGCTTGCAAATCTACCTAGGAAAGTAAGACTTGACAGTGGTGTTTAACGTGGGCCCACCCAGGCTCATCCAAACCTAACAGAGGGAGCCACAAATAGCAAAACACCAACACTTACAGGGAAAATTTGGTGGGCTCCATAACCCACTGAGATAGCCAAAATGGTGAAACAAAGAAACAAATCCCAAATGAAAGAACAAGAGAACTCTATTGAACATGAGATAAATAAAATACAGATAAGCAAATTATCAGAGATAGATTTCAGAGCCATGATCTTGAGGAAGCACAGCAGCATGAGTAAGGACATCAGCACCATTAGTAAAGACATAGAAATGTTAAAATCAACCAATTGGAAATTAAAAACCACCAAGAAGAAATGAAGAATGACATATCAGAAATAAAGAACACATTGGAAGGACTAACCAGCAGAGTAGAGGAAGCTGAAGAATGAATCAGTGAATTAGAAGACAGGGTAAAAAAAAAAATCAACCAATCAGAAAACCAAAAGAAACAGAAAAACTATTACAAAACAGGAAGACAGCTGAAGAGAACTGTGGGACAACTGCAAATGTAATAACATTTACATCATGGAAGTTAGAGAATATATTCAAAGAAATAGTGACAGAAAACTTTCTTAACTTGGTGAAGGAAGAAGGCATTCAAGTTCAAGAAGCACAGAGAGTCCCAAGTAAGAAGAACCCAAACAGGCCCACACCAAGACACATAGTAATTAAAATGCCACACATTAAAGACAAAGAGAGAATCCTAAAGGCAGCAAGAGATAAGCAACAGGTTACCTACAAAGGAAGCCCCATAAGACTCTCAGCTGACTTCTCAACAGAAACACTACAGGCCAGAAGGGAGTGGCATGAAGTAATCAAGGTCATGAAAAATAAGGATCTGAATCCAAAACTACTCTATCCAGCAAGGCTATCATTCAAAATAGAAGGTCAAATGAAGAGCTTTACAGACAAAAAAAGGCTAAGGGAATATATTAACACTAAACCAGTACTGCAAGATATGCTAAAAGGATTGCTGTAATTAGGAGAAGAAATGGTGAAAAAAAAATATATATAATCACACTAAACAAAAATGGCAATAAATAAGTACATATCAATTATCACACTAAATGTGAATGGTTTGAATGCTCCAACAAAATGACACAGAGTTGCTGACTGGATAAGAAACCATTACTCACATATATGTTGTTTACACGAGACCCATTTCACAACAAAAGACTCACATAGGTTGAAAGTGAAGGGATGGGGGAAAAAAAATCTTTCAGGCAAACGGAAAGGAAAAAAAGCTGGGGTAGCTCTATTCAAATCTGATAAAGTAGATTTCAAAATAAAGACCATACCTAGAGACAAAGAATGACAATACAAAATATTGAAAGGATTTATCCAACAGGAAGATATAACCTTGGTAAACATATATGCATCCAATATAGGGGCACCAACATATATTAAATATTTTTTGGAGGACTTCAAAGGAGAAATCCATAGCAATACAATCATAGCAGGGGACTTCAACACCTTGCTAACATCACTGGATAGATCTTCTAGACATAAAATTAACAAGGAAACACAGACTCTACATGAAGCACTAGATCAAGTGGATTTAATAGATATCTACAGAGAATTACACACCAGAACTTCAGAATTCACATTCTTCTCAAGTACACATGGAACATTCTCAAAAATAGACCACAGTTTAGGACACAAAAGAAGTCTCTACAAGTTCAAGAATATTCAATCATATCAAGCATCTTCTCAGATCTCAATGGCATGAAACTAGAAATAAATTGCAATAAGAACATGCAAAGCTAAATGAAGCACTAGAACAAATGGATTTAATAGATATCTACAGAGAATTACACCCCAAAACTACAGAATACACATTTTTGTCAAGTGCACATGGGACATTGTCAAAGACACACCACATGATAGCACATAAACTAAATCTCTACAAGTTCAAGAAGATTGAAATCATATCAAGCATCTTCTCAGATCACAATGGCATGAAACTAGAAATCAATTGCAAAAAGAACATGCAAAGACATTTCAACACATGGTGGCTAAATAGCATGTTATATAGCATGTTATTAAACAATGAATGTGTTACCGAGAAAATCAAGGAAGAAATTAAAAACTACCTGGAAAACAATGAAAATGAACACACAACAACACAAAATCTATGGCATGCAGCAAAAGCAGTTCTGAGAGGGAAGTTCATAGCACTACAGGCCTAACTCAAGAAACAAGAAACATTTCTAATTGACTGTCTGACCTCACAACTCAAAGAATTAGAAAGCAAAATAAAGAAAACCCCAGAGCAAGTAGAAGGAAGGAAATAGTAAAGATCAGAGCAGAAATAAATGACATAGAGACCAAAAAACAATTCAAAGGATCAATGAAACAAAGAGCTGGTTTTTTGAAAAGATAAACAAGATTGATGGACCCTTAGCTAGGCTCACCAAGAAACAAAGAGAGAGAACACAAATGCACAAAATCCGAAATGAGAGAGGAGAAGTAACAACTGACACCACAGAAATACAAAAGATTGTTAACAGCTACTATGAACAACTATATGGCAACAAATTCGACAATCTAAGCGAAATGGACAAATTTCTAGAAACACACAGTCTCCCAAAACTGGACCAGGAAGAGATAGAAAACTTGAACAGGCCAATAACAACTAAGGAAATTGAAGAGGTAATCAAGACTCTCCCAGCAAGTAAAAGCCCAGGCCCAGATGGCTTCACGGGGGAGTTTTACCGAACCTTCAAAAAAGAACTAACACCCATTCTCCACAAACTATTTCAAAAAATTCAAGAAGAAGGAAGACTTCCAAACAGGTTCTATGAGGCCAGCATAATTCTAATTCTAAAACCAGAAAAAGACACTACAAAAAAAGAAAACTACAGGCCAATATCCCTGATGAACAGAGATGCCAAAATCCTGAACAAAATACTAGCAAATCAGATCCAGCAATACATCAAAAAAATTATACACCCTGACCAAGTGATATTAATCCTAGAAATGCAAGGCTGGTACAATATTCACAAATCAATAAATGTGATACACCATATAAACAAAAGAAGAATAAAAGCCACATGATCATATCAATAGATGCTGAAAAAGCATTTGACAAAATCCAGTATCCATTTCTGATAAAAACACCCAGCCTTGTGGGAATAGAGAGATCATATCTCGACATAATAAAGGCCATATATCAAAGACCTACAGCCAACATCATACTCAATGGACAGAAACTAAAAACATTTCCATTAAGAACAGGAACAAGACAGGGATGTCCACTTTCGCCACTCTTATTTAACATAGTACTGGAAGTCTTAGCCACAGCTATCAGACATGAGGAAAAAATAAAAGGGATCCAAATTGGAAAGGTGGAAGTGAAACTGTCATTATTTGCAGATGACACGATATTGTAAATAGAAAACCCTAAAGACTCTATCAAAAATCTACTAGACTTAACAAATGAATTTGGCAAAGTAGCAGGATACAAAATTAATGTCAAGAAATTGACGGCATTCTTATACACCAATGATGAACTCACAGAAAGAGAAACTGAAAAAACAATCCCATATACCATTGTGGCAAAAAATTAAGATACCTAGGAATAAACTTAACCAAAGAAGTAAAGGACCTATTTGCAGAAAACTACAGGTCATTGAAAAAAAGAAATAGAGGAAGATATAAAAAAGTGGAAGCTCATACCTTGTTCATGGAATGGAAGAATTAACATCATTAAAATGTCCATATAACCCAAAGCAATATATAGATTCAATGCAATCTCCATCAAAATACCAACGACACACTTCACAGAATTAGAACAAATAATTCAAAAGTTCATATTGAACAACAAAAAAACCCCAAATAGCCACAGCAATCTTGAAATAGAAGAACAAAGTTGGAGGGATCACATTACCAGATTTCAGGTTATACTACAAAGCCATTGTAATCAAACAGCCTGGTACTGGCACAAGAACAGGCATATAGACCAGTAGAAGAGAACAGAGAACCCAGAAATGGACCAAAGGCAATACGCTCAATTAATATTTGACAAAGGTGGCAAGAGCATACAGTGGAGTAAAGACAGCCTGTTTAATAAATGGTGTTGGGAAAATTGGACAGCAAAAAAATGAAACTAGACCATCAACTTACACCATACACAAGAATAAATTCAAAATAAGCCCTGGCTGGTTTGGCTCAGTGGTTGGAGCATTGGCCTGCAGACCAGAGAGTTTCAGATTCGGTTCCCGCTAGGGGTATGTACCAAAAAATAAAAAAATAATAAACTCAAAATGAATATAAGACATAAATGTGAGTTATGAATCCATAAAAATTCTAGAAGAAAATGTATGTAACAAAATTTCAGACATAATACACAGCAGAATTTTTACTGATACATCACCTAAGGCAATAGAAACAAAGGAGAAAATGTACACATGGGACTACATCAAACTAAAAAGCTTCTGCACAGCAAAAGAAACAACCACCAAAATGGAAAGGCAACCCACTGTATGGGAGAGCGTAATTGCCAATGATATATCAGATAAGAAGTTAGCTTCCAATATATAGAGAGTGCTTATACAACTCAAAAAAGGGAAGACAAAGAACCCAATTAGAAAATGGGCAGAGGAACTAAATAGACACCTCTCCAAACAGGACATACAAATGGCTAAGAGACATATGAAGAAATGTTCAATATCACTAATCATCAGAGAGATGCAAATTAAAACAACAATAGGTATCACCTCACACCTGTCAGAATGGCCGCCATCAACAAATTATCAAACAAGTGTTGGTGAGGGTGTGGAGAAAAGGGGACTCTAGTAAACTGCAGGTAGGAATGCAGACTGGTGCAGCCACTATGGAAAACAATATGGTGTTACCTCAAAAAGTTAAAAATTGAACTGCCATTTGACCCAGTGATCCCACTTCTAGGAATATACCCTAAGAAGCCTGAAACACCAATCAGAAAGAATATATGTACCCCCATGTTCATACCAGCACTATTTAAAATAGCTAAGATCTGGAAACAGCCCAAATGTCATCAGTAGATGAATGGATAAAAAAGCAGTGGTACATATACACAATGGAGTACTATGCAGCTGTAAGAAAGAAAGATCTCTTATCCTTTGAGACAACATTGAGGGACCTGCAAAGTATTATCCTAAGCAAAACAAGCCAAACAGAGAACAACAAGTATTATATGATCTCATTTATTTGTGGAATATAATGAATACAACAGTCTGAGGAATGGGGTAGTCCCAGAGATGTGGAAGTAGGGTACAGACTGACAATCCTTAGAAGGTGGGGCAGTGGGGTGAGATAAACCACAGAACTTATATGCATGTATTCATGAACAATGGACATGGACACAAACCTGGGTACAGTGTAGGGAGGGAGGGGGATGGTGGATTCAGTGGGGTAAAAAGGAGAACATCTGTAACAAAAATAAATTAATAAAAAAAAAAAAAACTACAAGAATGTTCAGCATTAAAAGCAGACACAAAATTGTGCTACTTGAAGTTATATATTTCTATGAGACAAGCTGAACCTGCGATTTTAAATTGCCTCTGACCTTTTACAAAACAGTGTATCTTTAAATGTATTTATTTTGCAAACATGCAAAAAACAAAACAAAACAAAGTACGAAATACCTATTTAGTAAGGGACACTGACCTCTTTTCCTTTAGATTGCCATATTAAAAAAATGACAACAGCGAACATAATAGCTATCTAGTGTGAATGAATCAAAATTATATCTTTTTTTGTGTGTGTCGGGTCATAAAAATTATATTTTCTGTTGTACTGCAGAATTTTAGCAATTATTTTATGTGTGCCATGAGATGAAAAAGGTTGAAAATAGCTGCTGAATACAATAAGTCCTCACTGAAGGTCCTTAATAGGTTCTTGGAAACTGCAACTTTAATAGAAACAATGTATAAGGAAACCGATTTTATAATAGGCTAATTTATATCAAGAGATAAGTTTCTATGGCATATTTCTGATCACAAAAACATCACCAAACTTCTGAATAAAGACCCCAAACACTTCTAAAATTAAAAAAATTGAAATAAATGTAAGCTATACATACACTTAAGAAATATAATAAAAACTAATAATTGACTGATGCTGGTTCAGGGCTGTTGGTGGTCAGAGTCTAACATGGCATCTCAGGGCACAAGATGGGGACCAGTCCTGTAAAGGACCCTTCCACAGCAGGGCCACTTACACACACAGCCACACTCACTCACACTGAGACAATTAAATATGCCAATTAACCTAACATGCACATCTTTAGGATGTGGAGGAATATGGATTCCCCCCCAAACAAACAAACAAACAGACAAACAGAAAACAAAACATACAGACATGGGGAGAACATAAAAATTCTACACAAACAGTGGTCCTGGCCAGGAGTCAAAAAACATTTTTTTCTCAACATTATAACAAAACAACATTGAACAAAAAGGCATTATTTGAGAAACTCCTGTACATAATGTGTGTAAGATACTATTTTGAACACTTTACAGGCTTTACTTCATTTTACAGATAAAATACCTGAGCACATAAATTTAAGCAACCAACTCAAATTTTCCAGTGAGTAGGAGTCAAAATGAATTCAAGTGAAAGTGCAGTAAGTCCTCACTTAACATTGTTGATAGGTTGATAGATTTGTGGCAAACAACATATAACAAACTCAATTTTACCATAGGCTAATTGACATAAGCAAATTCCTACAGCTCTCATCAATATTATAAGGAAATGAATTTGAATAAAATAATGTTAGTCTAGTCTGTGTGACTCAGTGGTTGAGCATCAACCCTTGCACCAAGAGGTTGCTGGTTCGATTCCTGGTTGGGACGCATGCCCAGGTTGTGGCCCAATCCCCATTGGGGAATATGCAGGAGGTGGCTAATCAATGTTCTCACTTATCTATGTTTCTATCTCTCTCTCCCTCTCCCTTTCTCTCTCTCTAAAAAAAAAAAAAAAAAAAAAATCAATAAAGAAAATAATGTTATTCCGGACCTGCTATATGCTTTAAAGCAAAAGAAAACAAAACAACCTTACTGGTTTCCTTGACCCACCTTACTTGATTCTTCAGTCTTTTCAAACTAATTTCCTAAATAATAAATCCTAAAGCACCAAAATGTTTCCCAAATAAACTAGCAAACATAAAAAAAAAAAAAAAAAAAAAATAGGGGAACAAGAAATAGTGCCCAGATATGTATGAAAGAGAAATACCTTAACTGGTGCTATTGCATCTGCTAGTCAGAGAGAGGAAAACCTAATCTGAAATGCTACATGATAAAGAAGAAAAGAGAAAATATTCAGTTCCCTATACCTCCAGGCCATGCATTAAGGGACATACTACATCCAGGAGTGGAGTAGATAGTGGAAGAGCAGTGCAGTAAAAGATCTGCACAGAGATAAGGCAGAAAGGACAGCCAAGTAGCACCAGCCTAGAGGCTCTGTATCTCTTTATCATACCACAGTGCCTTTGTCATGACAAAATAAATAGTTGTGTTGTTGCCACATGAAAAGCACCAAAAATATACCATACCTCATTAATCAGTAAGAATATCTGCATCTATTGCTCATACTCATACAGCGAATAATGATTTAGCAACTGTGAATGCTAGAATATGGCTTTGTGAGATTTGGAAAGAAAAGATAATTTACATATCATTCTCACAGTAATTTCAGCTTGTATGATTTTTTTTTCCTCAACAAATAAATACAGTCCGGCTGGTGTGGCTCAGTGGTTGAGCATCTACCCGTGCACCAAGAGGTTGCTGGTTCAATTCCCAGTCAGGACACATGCCCAAGTTGTGGGCCAAGTCCCCAATGGGGGGCATGCAGAAGGCAGCCAATCATTGTTCTCTCTCATTGATGTTTCTATCTCTTTCTCTCTCTCAATTTTTTTCTCTCTAAAAAGTCAATAAAAAAATGAATAAATACAAATTATATCTAATGAAAAGAGCAAATAATGAGGTTTTTTGTTTTTGTTTGTTTTTGCTTTAAGCAATGCCCACAGATGTTAATATTTTAGTGGTATACATTTCATTAATAAATAAACAAACATACGGTAAATTGCTTCTTGTAAAAAGTGTCTTTGAATGGTTTTCATTTGCTTCTAAATTTATCAATTTGAAGTTGACCAAGTGGAGACATGGGAGGCTCCTGAGCTTTCTTCCTCAGAGGGATTTGCAAATGTAAAGCTACACACAGAGTAATTCCCTCTGAAAGAGATCTAGAAACTAGATGAAAAACTCCTACATATCAGACAAATGAGAAAATATCCAAGTAGAAACAGATAGGAAAGGCTGAGACACACTCACACTATAAACCCCAACCCCAACACAATGGCATACAATCAGGAGAGAATCCACAACTCCTAGCTATGCCCTGAGGAGTAAAGAGTTTGAACCCCACATCTAACACCCCAAATTTTAAAACTCTCACTGGAGGTGTGAGGTATCACATACCTAGTTCTGAAAGCTAACAGTTAAAGCCAAAGCATATCACAAAAGACAAAGAATGTCATATATAGTGATAAAGGGGTCAGTTTTCAAGAGGATATAAAAATTGTATTTATGTACCCAAAGTAAAAGCACCTAAATATATAAAGCAAATATTAACAGATCTGAAGGCAGAAATAGACAACAATGCAACAATCACAGGGGACTTCAATATTCCATTTTCAACAATCAATAGATCATTCAGACAGAAGTTAAAAAGAAAACATCAGATTTAACCTCATGTGAGGCCAGATAACTTTAGAGACAGAGTGAGAACATTCCATCCAAAGGCAGCAGAATGTGTCTTCTTCTCAAGTGCACATGGAACATTTCCCAGGATAGATGATATGTTAGTCAACAGAATATGTTATAGTAAATTTAGAAAGACTGAAATCATATCAAGTATCTTTCTGGACCACAATGGTATAGAACTAGAAAGCAATTACAAGAAGAAAAATGAGAAATCACACAAATTATGTAGAGATGAAATAACATGCTCCTAAACAACAGTGGGTCAAAAAAGAAATCAAAGGTAAATGAAAACCTATCTGAGACAAAGGTAAACTAAAACACAACTTACCAAAATCTGTCAGATACAGTAGAAGCAGTTCAAAAAGGCAAGTAATATTAATTAACACCAACATTAAGGAAAAAAAAAATTAAGACTGCAAATAAATAACCTAACTGTACACCTCAAAAAACTAGAAAAAGAAGGAAAAACTAAGCCCAAAGCTAGCAGAAGAAGGAAAATAACATATCAGAATGAAAATAAATGTAATACAGACTAAAAATAGAAAAGATCAAGAAATCTAAGGGCAGTTGTGTTTTTGAAATGATAAACAAAATACACAAACCTTTTAGCTAGACTTATGAAGAAAAAGAGAGAGAAGGCTCAAATAAAATTATAAATGAAAAAGGAGTTATTACAACCGATGCCAGGGAAATGTGTAGGATCATAAAGGACTCTAGTGAACAATCTGAGCATATTTACTACTAGTATGGAAATGAATCATTAATCAAAAGCCTCCCAACAACAACAAAATTCCAAGACCACCAGATGTCTTCACTGGTGATTTTTAACTAACATTTCATTAAAATATTTTTTTGTGTTTGTTGGTTTTAGAGAGGAAGGGAGAGGGAGCGAGAGAGAGAAACATAAGAGAGAACATCAATTGGCTGCCTCCTGCATGCCCCACACTGGAGATGTGGCCCACAAGCTGAGCATGTGCCCTAACCAGGAATCAAACCAGTGACCTCTTGGTGCATGGGTCGAGGCTCAACCAGTGAGCCACACCAGCTGGGCTCTAACTAACATTTAAAGAAGAACTAATACCAATCTTTTTCAAACTTTTAGAAGAGGAAAGAAAACTTCTAAATTCATCTTGCAGGGTAGCAATACCCTAATACCAAAACCAGACCAGGACACTCAAGAAAAGAAAATTGCAGTCCTATATTCCTGATAAACATAGATGTAAAAGACCTCAAAAAAATATTAGCAACCAACATCAACAATATACTGAAAGGACCATACACCACAATCAAGTGGGATTTATTTCAGGGATGAGAGGATGGATCATCTGCAAATTAAAAAAGAAAAAGTGATAAACCACATTAACAAGATTAAAGATAAATTTATATCAATATCTTAATAGATACAGAAAATGCATTTGACAAAATTCAACTGTCTTTCATGATAAAAACTTAAAAAAAATTGGGTGTAGAGAAAACTTACCTCAATATAATAAGGGCCATATACGACAAACCCACAACTAACATCATATTCAACAGTGAAATGCTAACATCAGGAAAAAGACATGAAAGCCCACTTTCACCACTTTTATTCAACACAGTACAGGAAGTCCTAGGGAGAAATTAAACAAGAAATTGAACTAAAAGGAAGGAGTAAAATTGTTTTTGTTTGCAAATATATAATATTATTTGAAGAAAACAAGAGACTCCACCAAAATACTGTTAGAACTGATGAATGAATTTAGTAATTTTGAAGAATGAAAAATCAATGTACAAAAATAAGTTGTATTTCTATATACTAAAGAGCTATCAGAAGGGAAATTAAGAAAATCATCCCATTTATAATAACATAAAAAGAATAAAATATTTAGGAATAAATTTAGCCAAAGAGGTAAAATCTGTACTGAAAACTCTAAGACATTGATGAAAGAAATTGAAGAGGATGTGAATAAATGGAAAGTTAATCTATGTTCATGGACCAGAAGAATGAATGCTGTAAAAATATAAAATAATATTCAAACTACCCCGTGTATTCTCCAGATTTGATATAATTAAAATATTTCAATGGCATTCTTTAAAGAAATAGATAATAATAACCCTCAAAATTTTATGAAAGCACAGAGGATCCTGAATAGACAAAGCACTCTTGAGAAAAAAAGAACTAGAGGCATCATATTTCCTGATTTCAAATTATATTACAAAACCACAAGTAATCAAATGAATATGGTATTGGCATAAAAACAAACACATGAATCAATGGAACAGAACAACAACAACAACAAAAAACAGAAATAAACACATACATATGTTGTCAATTAATTTTCAACAGGGGAGATAAGAATATACAATGGAAAAATGGTAGTCTCCTCAATAAGTGAGAAAACTACATAGTCCCATGAAAAAGAATCAAACCAACCCTTATCATATAGTTTCTTTTTCATAGGTAACCAAGAAAGAATTCCAGAGAATTAATGATCCACTATTAAGCAAATGCCATGTTGTGCTTGTATAAGGGGGGAATCATAACATATGTTTCCAACTTAGCCGTCTTAATTAATTGAAACCATAACTTTGCTTTTACAAATAGATTTGGTGTTTCCCTATATGAGAAGACCAACCAATAATTTGTCATAATTCTATTCCATTAGAAAGAGTGATTTTCTTAGTCTGTATTTTCTGAGGCTTCCCTGGCCATAAATTAGAGATAATATATATTTTTTCAAATTATGTTCAGCTCTAAAAATATTCCCAAAGGCAGAGAAACTTTGAGACAGCAACATTCGCCATTCTGGCTGTAAATGTCACCCTCTATAAACAAATCTGACAAATAAACATGATATTTAAGCTACCCACTTTCTCTGACCATCTGTTTGTATAGCATGGTGCCGTCACACAAATAGCATTGACAATTCTATGTTTTATGGGGGAAACAGTCAACATAAGTTGAGATAAATCACCTCTGCAGGAAAATTTGCATTGCATAGAACTGCATGTTTGGTTTTGATTTTGTTTCTGATTTTGTTTCGGTTCATTCTGCTTTTACATTTCCTTTGCTAGATGAGATGAGAGGGCAAACTAAATGAATCCTCAAATAATATGGGGGTTCAAAAGAAGATTCAAAACCAAACAAAAATTGTTACCTCGTCATTAAAACTGTCAATATGTGAAATTACAAGTATCAATTTATTTATGGGCAGGTCATTCTTAGCATCACCATTCACATTTACTGAACTTATAATAAAATAAACCTTAAATAAATAAATAAAAATGACATGAGGAAAGATCAGACCTTGCTACATAAAACATTTTGCCATTAGAGAGTAAGCAAATGAAAACACTAGTATATGCCTATGGGATAAAGGCACCAACTGGCAGGCACTTCCTTCAATTGAAATCCCTTGATATATATCACAATCCAATCTAATGTTAAAAGAGCAATAAAAATTACCTCAACCACAAACCTCTTACCATATTATTTTGTTTTCACCTACCTTTCATAAAACTTGAGTATTTGGATAATAAGTAATTAACTACAATTCATAGTAGGTCATTATATATAATTTACTTTTTGTTCTTTACTTTCAGTGGATTTTATATCTTCTTCCTCCCCCCCCCAAAAAAAATACTAAAGTCAAATATATGCTTTTTACAGTGTTTTATGTTTATCCTTGTGTTATAATTATAGAAGATTGGCATTACTTTGTAAAGTCTTATTTCCTCTACTAGTCTTTATTCTCAGATATGTGGGAGGTGGTAAACTAATTGTAGACCAAACTTAGAGATGTTATACTGAAATAATGCTGCCTATAGTAGAATGCCTAATGGCTTTTTGCATCAAGAATCTATATCATAGAGTAAAAATATTTTTGCTTCCCTCATAATGTATACTTCTTGATAAGGTTTCTTTAATTTTTCAAGGTAGATATCTTGTGTGATATCTAATACAACTATGTAATATCTATACATATTTTATATGTAGAACCACATGCAGAGATTATTTAATAAATAAATATGTATAATCCCTGAGAGAAGATCTCTGAGGATCCACTGAACAAAAGTAGTCCATCTGCTCACCCACAGTAGTTTTCCTTCTTATCCACTCTAGATCTCCACCAATGGTTGGCACAGTACTCACAAGCTAAGTCCTGGGACTTCAAGTCTCCCTAGAATTCACAGTATCATACAAAACAGCTACTATTTCCAGGTAATTGTGCATTTTCAGGTAAAAATACCACAATATTTGAGGATCATAACTAACTGAAAAACTGACCAATACACCTTAACCTGTCCTTCAACTTGTATTAGCTTTAGACAGGCTTCTTCCTGACTCTAGGTACTGACATCCCTTTTCTTAGAGTAATTACTTTAGACAACTCTTAATTATAAGTCCTTTCTCTTCCCTTTTATTTTTTGAAGGTTTTCTTTTGTTTGTTTAATACATCTGAAATGAAAGCATATACAAAGAATTAAGGCATAAGAAAGCACTGGTTCCACACTAATGAATCTACAAGAATTTGCTTTTGTAGAAGGTGAAGATTACCTGAACATTTTTAAAGATTAGAAACTGCAACCAAAATAAGCTGATGAAAATCCTACTTAAACTTATGAAGAGTCTTTATAAGATTCCATGGTTTTTATTAAACTAGAGAGCCTCTATTGGCTGCTCTATGGTTCCTCATGCAAAATTGAAATAAGGGGATTCCCTTGACTGGTGCCCATGCTGTTAAATGTTCTCTCCATCCCCACCCCACCACTAGCTTCATAATGAAACAGGTCTCCATTCTCATAAATTGAAAAAGGATGTGAATCATTCCACAGACATCTGGTTTTTTTTAGCACCACCCCTCATATATACGAGGTCTTCAGCTGTGTTCTAAGAACACCATAGAATACGCTATTAACTGTATATCTATGCTAAGCATGTAAGACAATGAATGACTGACTAGGAATAAATGTTGTTTTTAATTACATACTCTATCCATTTGATGTATTTCAAAGGTACAATATTTTTCCTCATTTTTCAGTGACATACATTAAAAATTAACTAAAAAATGTCAGCAAGTGGTTAACAAATTTCCTTGAAAGTCACAGTCACATATATAATGCATCCTAGAAAAGAGGAAGGATAGGACAGATTTCACCCACTTTCGTCAAATACTGGTCCCACTCAAGGGTGAAGAGGAAAGGCAATTTTCAAAATGGAGTATGTTATTAAATAAAATGAAATCACTTCATCCTGCTCTCCTAAAGGACAATTCAAGTGTTACTGAATTTTTTAAAAAATGACTAAATAAAAACATGATCTACCTCATACCCCCTCTCAAAAAAATAAACAAACAAACAAAAAAACTAAATATCCCAGATCATTCTTCAGAGAGGAACCCCAGGAGCAGCTTCAAAAACCCATATTGGTCTGTTACAGAGTCATCACAAGCATGTCTTACTTTTAAATAACAACAACAAAACTTTTGGAAACAACAAAACAAAACCTAGTACTGATAACTTTTCTGATAATGCACACTCACTCAAAATTAACCAGCATTGTCAGGGAAAGGGAACCATACCTATGAGCTTTGTCTCACACGAGTGAGTATGTGCAGGGCATTTGTAATTATTGCAAAAACAAATTTTAATTTTGAATCTTTAGCTTGATTTAAACATTGCTTTTAGTATGGTGCCAACACCAGATGAGCACAAAGGGTGCTGGAAAGATGTTTTTAGCGGCACATGCCTGTGTCTCTTCTTCAGTTCTGAAGGCTCCAGAGCAGCCAATATTGCTTCGTCAAGTGCATTCTTATGGTTTTTCTGTGTGAGTAAATAACATGACATACTTGATGGCCTTCTAGCCAGCTTTTCAGCAGTCTCTGGAGTGGCAGGTTTCTGGAAAGTTTCTCATTAGTAGAGGGGTCATCTCTGAGATCAATTTGGGTCCCAACAAACAAGAAAAGTCTTTGGACAGTGGTGAGTTACCTCAGGCACCCACTTTGGTCTTACATTTTCAGTTGAGGATGGAGAGACCACTAAAAAACAGACTAGAAAAACATCTGTTTGTGTATGATTCAGTAGTGTAATCTATCATAATCCTCTTGCCCTAAGAGTATCAAAAATTCTAAGAATATGTAGACTTTTTCTTCACCAATCATAACTATGACTGTAGAGTTGCCAAAAATCATCAATAAGCACTCAGAAGCAATTTTTTTTGTTGTGTAAGTTGTCTTACCAATGGTTCCATCACCCACAACAATACTCTTAATTGTCTGCATTGCTGAAACAGTTTTCTATCCATTAAATATTTCAAATCTGATAATGACCTCAGCTTCTCTGCTGAGCCACAATATAAATCATTTAAAAAACTTCTTGCCAGTTTTGCAACCTACCAATATTTTGTTTCATGACTTTGGAACTATTTCTTAGAAATGTGATCAGTGAGTAAAATAGTGCCTTAATTTCTCAGTTTCTGTAGGAGAGTAAGAACTTAACCTCACAGGATACCTTGTTCCAAGTTCTAAAACTATCTCCTGTTATAAAGATACCAGAAAGTTTACTTTCCTTTGGATAAAGCCAATTAATAAACCCAAAAGCCTAAGATCTCTCTATTATTTCAGCTCTTAGAATCTCTATAGTCTTTTATTTCAGTGGAATTGAGTTCAGACTTTTTTTGGTCTCTCTTCCCTATTGTAATAGCCTTGAATAAAGCCTTACCTGCTTAACATTGTCCATTGCAGTTTTGCTTTGGTATAACCTATGGCAAAAATTAGCACGATTGATGGACTGAACAGAATTATAATTTAAATAAGCATAAAAGTAAATTTAATGGGATAGGGAAAGATATGGGATAAATGAAGCAAAAACAACTAGCCATAAAAGTGACTAAGTAGAGTCACTGGATACAAAAAAAGTATATAAAAACTAAAATGAATTATTTAGTAGAAGAATTAAATAGCACAGTAGATCTAGTCTGAGAACAAATAAGAGAAGGAAAGGAAGAAATAAAAGAGTAGAGTATATAAAATAAAACTTTAGATATAGAAATATAAGTGTTAACACAATGATAGGCACTTCAGAAGTTAAAAAAAGGCCCACCTCATTAGCATTAGAAATTTATAACCAAATAATAGCTTAAAAATGAGATGGTTCTAAAAAATTAATAAACTATTACTCATCCAAGGATAATTATGAATCTAAAAAAAATCTATGAAATACTTATACACACAAATTACATTGCAAAGTTTATGAGAATAGTTATTCAGTGCTTAGAGAAGAAAAAGAGCTCTGAATGCATTATTTATTTAGAAAACCAGAAAAGAGTTTGAATACATTATTTATCAAAAAGGAATGAGTTACACAGTCAACCCAACAACTAGCAGAATGGAATAGAGGAACATCAAAGAAATATAAAAAAATAAAATAATAAATTACAAAGCAGTATATAAATTAAAGAAAAATAAAACCTAGAGAGAAAATAAAATATGATACTTTGAAAGAATGGATAATTTAAACAAATCTCAGGCAAGTTTCATACAGGAAAAAAAAAGAGGGTGAGAAGACATAAAGACAAATAAAGAACAGAATAAAAAAATGACTAGCTAAAGATAGTTATTTAAAAATTACTAAATTTCATGAAAAATACAAAATGTCAAAAGTCTCTAAGATCATGCTAAAAAGTATTTTTAAAAATATATATATTGGATAAATGAAAATGGTAGTCATATTATACCGTTAGAAGTAAATGTCATGCCCTGATGATATTTTAGATAATTTCTAGCAGACTTTTTATATTAATCCCATTTATAAGAGATGGTAGAAATAATAAAAATAAGTAAAAAAGAAAGATGAGAGGAATCTGTCCTCTTCAGAGTTTAAGGACAGTATAACTCTACTAAAAGAAAGATAAATATCTATAAGCCTAATTAATAGTAAATATTAATAAGATAATAAATGTAATCACACATCATGACCAAGTGGAGCGTAAGCATCATTTATTGCCTGCCGAATGCATTCTTTTAGCTGGTTTTGCCCCCATTCTCACTTCCAGGTTGTTATTTCAACATCAACTTCAGTGGCTCACAGGGTGCCCAGATATTAGCTAAACATTACTTTTAGGTGTGAATGCTTCTGAAAGAAAACAGCACTTGAATTAGTGGACTCAATCAAGCTGTTTGCTTCTCCCAATCCTCTGAGAGCCTTAATGGAACAGCAAAGAAGAAAAATTAGGTCCTTTCTGCCCAAGTTTATGCATGTATGCTAGGTTCTCCAGGGAAACAGAACCAATAAGATATATTAATATATATGAATATATTGACTATATGTGAATATATAAAAATATAAATACCTATGATTCTACTGGTTCTGTTTCACTGGAGAACCCTAGCTAGTATACCTTCCAAGGTCCACAAGATCATACACAATCTTCCACATCACCCCCAGGTCTATCTTCATCTCCTACCTTTATTGCAACATTATTTGTCACCTTATTTCAGCCTCCTTACTCAAAAACCCTAAGTCTGTTCGCCCCAGTGACTTTGGCCACCTGTTCCTTCTGTGGGAAACAGTCTTCCTCCAGTAATTCTACTGACTTAACCCTCAATTTCTTCAAGTTTCTTCTTAAATATCACAATATCAGAAGTTACTTCTCTGACAAACTCTATAGAGAATTGTAAATTTCCATATGCCCTAGATTTCTCCATAACTTTTTCCATGTTTTTTTTTTTTTTTTCACAGCACCACTCACCATCTACCTCGGTGAAAACAGTTGCTATGTTTTGCTTATTGGTATATCTCAGTAACAGTAGAGAAAATGGGCAAAAGATACAGAGGGGAAAGACATAGAAATCCAAATGGTTAGTACATTGAAAAAAAACAAACGACAAAAAACAAAAAGCGTTTAAGAGCACAGACCCTGGAAAAAACCGCTTGGTTTGAATATTACCTCGAACATTCATTAGCTGTGTGATTACTTAACCTCTGTCCTACTCAGTTTTCAACTATATGTAATTGAGATAAAATAGTATCTAGCTCACTCAGCTAAGTGAATTACATTGGCCTTCCATATCCACAGCTTCTGTATCTGTGGATTCAACCATCTACAGATCAAAAACACTTAGGAAAAAACATGTTATATTGTTGCTGATCTGCACCATGTAGTTAGGCCTATAATTGTTGTATTTGTATGAAACATGTACATACTTTTTTCTTGTCACTATTCTGTAAACAATATAGTATTACAACTATTTTCATAGCAGTTATCCTGTCTTAGGTATTATAAGTAATCTAGAGACAATTTAAATTATAAGGGAGGGTGTGTATAAATTATATACAAATACTATGCCATTTTTCATAAGGGACTTGATCATACACAAATTTTGGTATCTGTGTGGGATCCAATCCCCTATGGGTATTGAGGAACAACTGTAAACTATATTAGGGGCTTTTCAGGGTACTTGGAACATAATAATTGATACATAAATATTTATCAAATACATATGAAAAGAGGCTTAAAATCATAATAGATCAGAGAAACTCTAATTCAAATAAAAAGAATGAAATAAATATCATCAGATATCAGAAAAAAACCAGATATGAATTGCTGATTTAGATATAAGAAAATGAAAACTAGAATGTAAATTGTATAAATACTTTGGAAATCCCCATGACAGCATTCAGGCAAGAGTCTGCCTGTATCCATGACCTAGCAAACTTATTGCTGGGTTTAAACATCCAAAAATCACTTATGTATATAAGGAAGTTTTACAGCATTGCTTGTGATAACAGGAATTTATAAGAAGAGAGCTGTGCATTAATATAAAAAACAAAATGTAAAATATGGTGATGCGTATTATAGGATACTGAGAAATGTAGAAACGTAGAAAACATTACTCAAAACAATTTTCGAAAATACAGACAGATTCAAGGACATATCTTAATGTTAAATGCTTTCATGTAGATGGCTATGGAGAGAAGAGGAATGGGATTTGGGATTGGGGTGGAAAACATAATGTAAGGAAATAGATTTTCGTTAATGAAGAAGAACCTGGAACTTGAAAGGCTAATGGGAGAAACAGTTTGAAGTGCCAGGGACACTGGCCTCTGGAAGCCATGCTCTGTCAGTTCTTCCTTCCTACAGCCCTCTCTGTCAAGTCAGTCCTGAGTCCTGTGGGTGTCTCTAAAGCAGCGGTTCTCAACCTGTGGGTCTCGACACCCTCACAGGGGTCCACTAAGACCATCAGAAAACACATATTTCCAATGGTCTTAGGAACAGAGACACTGCTCCTCTACCTGTCTCCAGGTGGGTCCGCCCACATGCAGATACACCCACATACGACATGAGGAACTGTATTAAAGGGCCGTGGCAATAGGAAGGTTGAGAACCACTGCTAGTAAAGAAATAAAAAATTTTACAAAAAAGAATTACAAAGATAAATATTATCCTTTTGGCAGGAGTCGTAAAAACCAGAAAAAGCTCACAAATGTGACATGAGATTTTATATTTATTCTTTTAGTCATTGTTTCTGCCTAGTCACTTCTAGTTTGAACCCAAATACTTAGGTCTCAGAACTGAAAAGCAGCTACAAAATAAATAAATAAATACATAAATAAATACATAAATAAATAAAATGAAGTAAGAAACTTCTAGATAGTTGTTGAAAAAAAGAGTATTCAAGAGCATTCAGGGTTATGTTTATTAACATCATTATGTTTATTAACATCGTAATGCTACATGTAAGAGAAAAAAAATCTCAACGTCTCTATAGAATTTGAAGAACTTTCCTTCAGCAACCATTTATATCAGCTTCATTAAGTTCTAAGTGCCATGCTATGCTGAGAAAATAAAGCCTGGTTTTGATTTTTGAGAGCTCAATTTTTAGTCACCGTTGGTTTATTTAAACTCTCCAAAGGAGCCAGATGAATAC
Source organism: Molossus molossus (assembly GCF_014108415.1). Lineage (NCBI taxonomy): Eukaryota > Metazoa > Chordata > Mammalia > Chiroptera > Molossidae > Molossus > Molossus molossus. The sequence continues at coordinate 81,720,283 of NW_023425401.1, read as the reverse complement.
AAATTATTACATTTTACTTTAGGATATTGCATTTAAATATAATCATAGTTTATTCCTTAATGCTTAACTTTTTGTCATATTCAAATATAAAATAACTATGTATACGTAATGATTACTTCAATATTTGATAAACAGAAATAATTCTTATTTTTAGACATCTTTTACTTAAGGTTTATAGCATAGTGCACTATCTCACAAATCTTTCTTTATATGCCACTGAAATAAACAGAGATGAAAAACATAATAAACATTTTAAGACTAATTGGGAGAAATGCTAGACTAAATTAGTGAAAAGTCTGAATTATGACTTATTTAACAAATAATGTTACAACTATCCCTTCAGCCATGATTAGTCACTTGAACATAGCTCTATATGAATTCTTCCTACTGGAATAAAAAAAAACACAAAAAGATGTGGTAACAGATAAATAAACAATGTCCTACCACGCAGGGAAATGAGAGTCTAATTTCTAGTCTACTAAACTTGCTGTTAGTGCTCAGATTGACTTACCTCCTCTTTAACATATATTTATTCAGCAAATTTATTTGGGGAACCTCCTTGTTCTGGTGCTATGGCTAAAGAGAAAATAAACAAACAAAAAACCAAGCTCCTGTCCCAAAGGAGTTTCCTTGAAATGAGGGAAACAGTAAATTAAGAAGTAAAAAGTGAACATGATCTGTCATTGTTAATTATTTTGGAGAAAATAAAGCAGGTGTGGAGATTCAGAAGGACGGGTACACTTCTTAGAAACTGTGTCTGGAAAGGCTTCTCTGAGCCAAGTTATGAATGAAATAGAATGTGACGTGCAAGTTTCCTTTTCCGCAAAAAGGAAATACCATTTTAAGTAGAAAATAAGTTAGAAAGCCCTGCTGCAGAAATGACTTTAGTGATTTGAGAACTGAGAGGAAGGCCCAAGTGGCTTGAGTTCAATAGTCAATAAAATGGCACCAGTAGCAGGGGCATTACATAGAATATTTTATACTTCATTGGCTTTTGAGACACCAGGAGACTAAAAAGGAACTATAGGAGGAGGCCTAGAGATACCAGTGGCTATTTGTAGGAGTGATAGGAGTGGGCATTGTGAGGCATGGTCAGATCCAGAATTATTTTAAAGCTACACTGGTAGCACTTGCTGCAGATTAGGATATGACTAATGAAACAGAAGAAAGATAAAAAATGACATCAGATTTTGGGACTTAAGCGACTTGGTAGATGGTGATGCAGTTTACTGACACAGAAGACAGCTGATGTGAGGGGTAGAGGAAAGTAAAGACCATAGTTGAAAACAGTTTGAAATGTTCATTTGGGAGACCCCTGAGGTACGGAGCCTTGGAAAGTGAAACTTAAGAGATCTAAGAATGACAGAGAAAGGCAGAATGGGCAGAGAGGTTAAGTTAGTTATGCAGGTAGAGACAGGCACACACCAGAGAAAAGGGATAGCATATATTTTGAGGAATGTAAATTTTCAAAATCAACCCAAATTAAAAATTGGGTACAACATAGAAATTTTAGGGCAGTGAAACCATGTATTGTGATGCTACTATAACAGTGGATACATGTCACTATGTATTTGTCAAAACTCACAAAATGTATAGCACATGGAGTGAACCTAAATGTAACGTATGGACTTTGGATGATAATAATGTATTGGTGTAAATACATCAATTATAAAAATGTCACCTTGATGCCTGATGTTGCTAGTGGAAGAGGCAGTATGTGTGTGTGTGTGTGTGTGTGTGTGTGTGTGTGTGTTTGGGGGGGCAGGTGTACATAGAAACTCTACTTGCCACTCAATTTTGCTGTGAACTTAAAATTGCTCTAAAAATAAAGTCTGTTATTACTTTTTGATTGTTTGTTTTTTCTCCAATTTTTAATAATTTATTTTTGTTACAGATGTTTTTCTTTTTTGCCCCTAGACCCCATCTTCCCCATCCTGCTCCAGCTACGCCCCAAGGATTGTTGTCTATATCCATTGGTTATGCATATATGCATATAAGTTCTTTGGTTCATCTCATTCATCCCCCCTGCGCCCCTACTCTGAAGTTTGTCAGTCTGAACCATACTCCTTTCTCTGTCTCTGGGTCTATTTTATTCATCAGCCTACCTTGTTCATTATATTCCACAAATAAGTGAGATCGTGTGGTATTTGTCTTTCTCTGACTGGCTTATTTCGCTTAGCATAATACTCTTGAGGTCCCTCCATGTCCTCTCAAAGGATGCAAGATCTTTCTTACAGCTGCATAATATTACATTATATATATGTACCACAGCTTTTTTATCCACTAATTTATTGCTGGACACTTGGGCTGTTTCCAGATCTTAGTGATTATAAATAATACTGCTATGAACATAGGGGTACATATATTCTTTCTGATTGGTATTTCAGTCTTCTTAGGATATATTCCTAGAAGTGGGATCACTGGGTCAAATGGCAATTCAATTTTTAATTTTTTGAGGAAACACCATACTGTTTTCTATAGTGGCTGCACAAGTCTGCATTCCCTTCGCCAGCACTTGTTGTTTGATGATTTTGATGGCAAACATTCTGACAGATGTAAAATGATACCTCATTGTTGTTTTAATTTGCATCTCTCTGATGATTAGTGATGTTGAGCATTTCTTCATATGTCTCTTGGCCATTTGTATGTCCTGTTTGGAGAGGTGTCTATTTAGCTCCTCAGCCCATTTTTTAACTGGGTTCTTTGTCTTCCTTTTGTTGAGTTGTATGAGCACTTTATATATTTTCGAAATTAACTCCTTATCTGATGTATCATTGGCAATTATGCTCTCCCATATGGTGGTTTACCTTTCCACTTTGGTGGTTGTTTCTTTTGCTGTGCAGAAGCTTTTTAGTTTGATGTAATTCCATGTGTTCATTTTTTCCTTTGTTCCTGTTGCCTTAGGGGTGATGTATCAGTGAAAATTCTGCTGCGTATGATGTCTGAAATTGTGTTACCTACATTTTCTTCTAAGATTTTTATGGATTCACGAGTCACATTTAAGTCTTTTATTCATTTTGAGATTATTCTTGTGTACGGTGTAAGTTGAAAGTCTAGTTCCATTTTTTTGCATGTAGCAGTCCAATTTTCCCAACACCATTTATTAAAGAGGGTGTCTTTACTTAATTGTATGCTCTTGGAAACTTTGTCAAATATTAATTGAGCATAATGTTTTTGGTCAGTTTCTGGGTTCTCTGTTGTATTGCATTGATCTATGTGACTATTCTTCTGCTAGTACCAAGCTATTTGATTGCAGTAGCTGTGCAGTGTAACCGGATATCTGTTATTGTTATCCCTCCTACTTTGTCCTTCTTTTTCAAGATTGCTGTGGCGATTCAGGGTCATTTTTGGTTTCATATGAACTTTTGAAGTATTTGATCTAGTTCTGTGAAATATGTCCTTGTTATATTGATGGGGATTGCATTAAATCTATAGATTGCTTTGGGTAATATGGACATTTTATTGATGTTAATTCTTCCAATCCATGAACAAGGTATGTGGGTCCCCTTCGTTTATATCTTCCTCTATTTCTTTTTTCAATGTCCTATAGATTTCTGCAAATAGGTCCTTTATTTCTATGGTTAAGTTTATCCCAAGGTATCGTGATTTTTTTGTTGCCATGGTAAATGGGATTGCTTTCTAAGTTTCTCTTTCTGTGAATTCATTATTGGAGTATAAGAATGGCATCGATTTCTTGATGTTAATTTTGTGCCCTGCTACATTGCCAAATTTGTTTATTAAATCTAGCAGATTTTTGAGGAAGGAAAAATGGCGGCGGAGTAAACGGAAGCTACACAGACCGTCTCCCAGAACCAAACTGGAATTACGACTATAACACAGACAAACTGATGGGAAAAAGCAAGAGAAAAGCAGCTTGCGAGGACCATATAACCAGGGACACTGACTCCATCCCGGTAGGCTTGCGAAGGCGTGAGACGGGGGCTGGGAGCCCACGATCAGCAGCTCGGCAGCGGCCTCAGCTGTAAGCGGCGCCCTCGGGTTACACTCCCAGGCGGCTCCACAGCGCAGAGCCAGGACAGAGGTGAAAACAGCCACAGCCACTCACCTTGGGCTCCGGCAGAGGGAGGGCAGACTGGACTGGAGCTGTGTCGGGACACTCGGGATTTGGAGGGCGCTCAGAGCTTTTGCGGAGTGCAGACACACAGGACGGTGACCATATTGCTCCTTCCAAGGGCTCTGAGGAGAGGCAGTGGCCCCTCCCTCGGAGATCCAACCCCACCCTGTGGGCCATTGAAGTGCTAATTGAAGCTCATTAACAACCAGCATCTGCCCCATGCTCATGAAATCCCCTTGTGCTGAGCACCTGAGGGAGTTTTTCAATCAACTGACAACCCAAAACTCCTCAAGTAACCTCGAATGATAGCCTCCAGACAAAAAGCTAGAGGATAACAGTACCTTTCCTGGGCTGGCAACTTAACCAGGAAAGTAAGACTTGACAGTGTTGTTTAACGTGGGTCCTCCCTCACTCATCTAAACACAGAACAGGGAGCCACAAACAGCAGAACACCAACACCAACAGGGAAAACTTGACAGGCTCCAAAGCCCACAGTGATAGCCAAAATGGTGAAACACAGAAACAGAAGCCAAATGAAAGAGCAAGAGACCTTCACTGAAGATGAGATAAATGTGGAGCAACTAGGCATGTTAACAGAGCTAGAATTCAGAGCCATGATCTGGAGGAAGCTGAACAGCATGAGTAAGGACATAGAGACACTGAAAATAAGCCAATTGGAAATTAAAAACCATCAAGAAGAGATAAAAAATGACATATCAGAAATGAAAAACCCATTGGAAGGTTTAAAAAGCAGAGTAGAGGAAGCTGAGGACCGGATCAGTGAATTAGAAGACAGGGTAGAAAAAATCAACCAATCAGAAAAACAAAAGGAAAAAACTATTAAAAAACAGGAAGACAGCTTAAGAGAACTGTGGGACAACTAGAAACGTAATAATATTCGCATCATAGGAGTCCCCGAAGAAGAAGAAAATGAGCAAGGGATAGAGAATATATTCAAAGAAATAGTGACAGAAAACTTACCTACTTTGATGAAGGAAGAAAGCATTCAAGTTCAAGAAGGACAGAGAGTCCCAAGTAAGAAGAACCCAAACAGGCCCACACCAAGACACATAGTAATTAAAATGCCACACATTAAAGACAAAGAGAGACTCCTAAAAGCAGCAAGAGATAAGCAACAGGTTACCTACAAAGGAAACCCCATAAGGCTCTCAGCTGACTTATCACAAGAAACACTACAGGCCAGAAGGGAATACCATGACGTCATCAGGGTCATGAAAAACAAGGATCTGAATCCAAGACTACTCTACCTAGAGAGGCTGTCTTTCAAAACAGAACATCAAATAAGGGGCTTCCCAGACAAAAAAAGGCTAAGGGAATACATTAGCACCAAACCAGCACAGCAAGAAATATTAAAAGGACTGCTGCAATTAGCAGTAGAAATGGGAAGAAAAATAGAACCACACAAAACAAAAATGGCAATAAATAAGTACATATCAATAATCACCTTAAATGTAAATGGATTGAATGCTCCCATAAAAAGACACAGAGTAGCTGATTGGATAAGAAAGTATGACTCATCTATATGTTGTTTACAAGAGACCCACCTCACAACAAAAGACTCACATAGGGTGAAAGTGAAGGGATGGAAAAAAATTTCCAAGCAAAAAAAAAGATGGGGTAGCAATTCTCATATCTGATAAAATAGATTTCAAAATGAAGACCATAACTAGAGACAAAGAAGGCCACTACATAATATTGTAAGGATCTATCCAACAGGAAGATATAACCTTGATAAACACATATGCACCCAATATAGGAGCACCAAAATATATTTAAAATCTTCTGGAGGACTTCCAAGGAGAAATTGACAACAATACAATCATAGCAGGGGACTTCAACACCCCGTTGACAGCACTGGATAGATCCTCTATGCAAAATTTAGCAAGGAAACAGAGACTCTAAATAAGCACTAGTCCAAATGGATTTAATAGATATCTACAGAGAATTACACCACAAAACTACAGAATACACATTCTTCTCAAGTGCACATGGGACATTCTCAAAGATAGACCACATGATAGGACACAAACTGAATCTCTATAAGTTCAAGAAGATTGAAATCATATCAAGCATCTTCTCAGATCACAATGGCATGAAACTAGAAATCAATTGCAACAAGAACATGCAAAGACATTTGAACACATGGAGGCTAAATAGCATGTTATTAAACAATGAAAGGGTCAACGAGGAGATCAAGGAAGGAATTAAAAACTTCCTGGAAACCAATGAAAATGAACACACAACACAAAATCTATGGGATGCAGCAAAAGCATTTCTGAGAGGGAAGTTCATAGCACTACAGGCCTACCTCAAAAAACAAGAAAAATTTCTCATTGACTGTCTAACCTCACAACTTAAAGAATTAGAAAGCAAACAAAAAGAAAACCCCAGAGCAAGTAGAAGGAAGGAAATAGTAAAGATCAGAGCAGAAATAAATGACATAGAGAACAAAAAAAAAACAATTCAAACAATCAATGAAACAAAGAGCTGGTTTTTTGAAAAGATAAACAAGATTGATGGACCCTTAGCTAGACTCACCAAGAAACAAAGAGAGAGAACCGAAATACACAAAATCAGAAATGAAAGAGGAGAAATAACAACCAACACCATGGAAATACAAAAGATCGTTAACAACTACTATGAACAAGTATATGGCAATAAATTCGACAATCTAAGCGAAATGGACAAATTTCTAGAAACACACAGTCTCCCAAAACTGGACCCGGAAGAGATAGAAAACTTGAACAGGCCAATAACAACTAAGAAAATTGAAGAGGTAATCAAGATTCTCCCAGCAAACAAAAGCCCAGGCCCAAATGGCTTCACGGGGGAATTTTACCGAACATTCAAAAAAGAACTAACACCCATTTTCCTCAAACTATTTCAAAAAATTCAAGAAGAAGGAAGACTTCCAAACACATTGTATGAGGCCAGCATAATTCTAATTCCAAAACCAGAAAAAGACACTCTGAAGAAAGAAAACTACTGGCCAATATCCCTGATGAACATAGAAACCAAAATCCTGAACCAAATATTAGCAAATCGGATCCAGAAATACATCAAAAAAAATTATTCACCATGACCAAGTGGGATTCATTCCAGGGATGCAACGCTGGTACAATATCCGCAAATCAATAAATGTGATACACCACATAAACAAAATAAAAGCCACATGATCATATCAATAGATGCTGAAAAAGCATTTGACAAAATCCAGTATCCATTTCTGATAAAAACACCCAGCCTTGTGGGAATAGAGGGATCATATCTTAACATAATAAAGGCCATATATGAAAGACCTACAGCCAACATCATACTCAATGGACAGAAACTAAAAACATTTCCATTAAGAACAGGAAGAAGACAGGGATGTCCACTTTCGCCACTCTTATTTAACATTGTACTGGAAGTCTTAGCCACAGCAATCAGACATTAAGAAAAAATAAAAGGGATCCAAATTGGAAAGAAGAAAGTGAAACTGTCATTATTTGCAGATGACATGATATTATACATAGAAAACCCTAAAGACTCCATCACAAATCTACTAGACTTAGTAAATGAATTTGGCAAAGTAGCAGGATACAAAATTAACGTAAAGAAATTGATGCTATTCTTGTACAACAATGATGAACTCACAGAAAGAGACACTAAAAAAACAATCCCATTTACCATCATGCCAAAAAAATTAAGATACCTAGGAATAAACTTAACCAAAGAAGTAAAGGACCTATTTGCAGAAAACTACAGGTCATTGAAAAAAGAAATAGAAGAAGATATAAAAAAGTGGAAGCACATATCCTGTTCATGGATTGGAAGAATTAACATCATTAAAATGTCCATACTACCCAAACCAATCTATAGATTCAATGTGATCCCCATCAAAATACCAACGACATATTTCATAGAACTAGAACAAATACTTCAAAAGTTCATATGCAACCAAAAAAGACCCCGAATAGCCACAGCAATCTTGAAAAAGAAGAACAAAGTAGGTGGGATCACAATACCAGATATCAGGTTATACTACAAAGCAACTGTAACCAAAACAGCCTGGTACTGGCACAAGAACAGGCATATAGAACAGTGGAACAGAACTGAAAACCCAGAAATGGACACAAAGCAATACGCTCAATTAATATTTGACAAAGGTGGCAAGGGCATACAGTGGAGTAAAGACACCCTCTTATTAAATGGTGTTGGGAAAATTGGACAGCTACATGCAAGAAAATGAAACTAGACCATCAACTTACATCCTACACAAAAATAAACTCAAAATGGATAAAAGACTTAAATGTGACCCGTGAATCCATAAAAATTCTAGAAGAAAATGTAGGCAACAAAATTTCCGACATCATACGGAGCAGAATTCTCACTGATACATCACCTAAGGCAACAGAAACAAAGGAAAAATGAACACATGGGAGTACATCAAACTAAAAAGCTTTTGCACAGCAAAAGAAACAATCATCAAAATGGAAAGGCAACCCACTGTATGGGAGAACATCATTGCCAATGATGTATCAGAAGAGGGGTTAATTTCCAATATATAGAGAGTGCTCATACAACTCCACAAAAGGAAGACAAAGAACCCAATTTAAAAATGGGCAGAGGAGCTGAATAGACACCTCTCCAAACAGGATATACAAATGGCCAAGAGACATATGAAGAAATGCTCAACATCACTAATCATCAAAGAGATGCAGATTAAAACAACAATGAGGTATCACCTCACACCTGTCAGAATGGCCGCCATCAACAAATCATCAAACAACAAGTGTTGGTGAGGGTATGGAGAAAAGGGGACTCTAATACACTGCTGGTGGGAATGCAGACTGGTGCAGCCGCTGTGGAAAACAATATGGTGTTACCTCAAAAAATTAAAAATTGAACTGCCATTTGACCCAGTGATCCCACTTCTAGGAATATACCCTAAGAAGCCTAAAACACCAATCAGGAAGAATATATGTACCCCCAAGTTCATAGCAGCGCTATTTACAATAGTTGAGATCTGGAAACAGCCCTAGTGTCCATCAGTAGATGAATGGATAAAAAAGTGGTGGTACATATACACAATGGAGTACTATGCAGCGGTAAGAAAGAAAGAAAGATCTCTTATCCTTTGAGACAACATGGAGGGACCTGGAAAGTATTATCCTAAGTGAAATAAGCCAAGCAGAAAAAGACAAATACCACATGATCTCACTTATATACGGAATATAATGAACATAACAGTCTGAGGAATACAGTAGACTGAGAAACATGGAAGTAGGGCACAGACTGACATCCCTCAGAAGAGGGGGTGGGAAGGGTGTGAAGAGACGAACCACAGAACTTATATGCATGTATGCATGACCAATGGACATGGACATCTAAGCCGGGGATGGGGTGGGGGTGGGGTTGGGAGGTGGGTGCCAATGGGGTAATAAAGGTAAAATATCTGTAACAAAAAAATAAATTAAAAATTAAAATAAATAAATAAAAAGTAAAAAAAAATATATATAGCAGATTTTTGGTGGAGTCTATAGCATTTTTTATGTATGGTATCATGTCATCTGCAAATAATGACAGTTTCACTTCCTCCTTTCCTTTTAGATCTCTTTTATTTTTTCTTCCTGTCTGATTGCTGTGGCTAAGACTTCCAGTACTATGTTAAGTAAGAGTGGCAAAAGTAGGCATCCCTGTCTTTTTCCTTTTCATAAGGAAAATGCTTGTAGTTTTTGCCCATTGAGTATGATGTTGGCTGTAGGTTTTTCATATATGGCCTTTATTATGTCAAGAAATGATTCCTGTATTCCTACAAACCAGAAATGGGTGCTGGTTTTTGCGGAATGCTTCTTCAGCATCTATTGATATTATCATGTAGTTTTTATCTTTCATTTTGTTTATGTGGTGTATCACATTTATTGATTTGTGAATATTGCACCAGCCTTGCGTTCCTGAGATGAATTCCACTTGGTCATGGAGAATAATTATTTTGATGTATTGCTTTATCTGATTTGCTATTATTTTGTTCAGAATTTTAGCATCTGTGTTCATCAGGGATATTGGCCTGTAGTTTTCTTTCTTTGTAGTGTCTTTTTCTTGTTTTGGAATTAGAATTATGCTGGTCTCCTGAAATTAATTTGGAAGTCTTTCTTTTCTTCTTGAATTTTTTGGAATAGTTTGAGGAGAATGGGTGTTAGTTCTTCTTTGAATGTTTGGTAAAACACCCCTATAAAGCCAACCAGGCCTGGGTATTTGTTTGCAGGAGAGTGTTGATTACATCTTCAATTTCCTTATTTGTTGTTTGTCTGTTCAAGTTTTCTATCTCTTCCCAGTTCAGTTTTGGGAGATTATATATTTCTATAAATTTGTCCATTTCACTTAGATTGTCCAATTTGTAGCCACATAATTGTTCTAGTATTTGTTAACAATCCTTCATATTTCGAGGTCAGTTGTTACTTCTCTATTATTGATTTTGTGTATTTGGGTTCTCTTTGTTTCTTGGTGTGTCTAGCTAAGGTCCATCAATCTTGTTTATCTTTTCAAAATAGCAGCTCTTTGTTTCATTGATCCTTTGAACTTTTTTTTGTCCTCTTTGTTGTTTTTACTGCTTTGATCTATACTATGTACTTCCTTCTACTTGTTCTGGGGTTTTCTTTTTCTTTGCTTTCTAGTTTTTTAAGTTGTGAGTTTAGATAGTCAATTAAAAACATTTTCTGTTTCTTAAGGTAGGCCTGTAGTGCTATGAACTTCCCTCTCAGAACTGCTTTTGCTGCATCTCATACATTTTGTGTTGTGTGTTCATTTTCATTGGATTCCAGGAAGTTTTTAATTTCTTCTTTAATTGCCTTGGTAACCCATTCATTGTTTAATAGCATGTTATTTAGCCTCCATGTGTTCAAATGTCTTTGCATGTTCTTGTTGCAATTGATTTTAAGTTTCATGCCATTGTGATCTGAGAAGATGCTTGATGTGCTTTCAATCTTCTTGAACTTGTAGAGACTTAGTTTGTGTCCTACCTATGGTCTGTCTTTGAGAATGTCCCATGTTCACTTGAGAAGACAGTGAATTCTGCAGTTTTGGGTTGTAATTCTCTGTAGATATCTATGAAATCCATTTGATGTAGCATTTCACCTAGAGTCTGTTTCTTTGTTAATTTTTTGTATAGAGGATCTATCCAGTGATGTCAGCTTGGTTTTGAAGTCCCTTGCTGTGATCGTATTGCTGTCACTTTTTCCTTCGAAGTCCTCCAGAAGATTTTTAATATATTTTGGTGCTTCTGTATTGATTGCATATGTATATACCAAGGTTATATCTTCCTGTTGAATATAATGTTTCAATATTATGTAGTGGCCTTCTTTGTCTCTAGTTATGGCCTTTATTTTGAAAACTATTTTATGAGATATGAGTATTGCTACCTCAGCCTTTTTTTCTTTTCTGTTTCCATCCCTTCACTCTCAACCTATGTGAATCTTTTGTTTTGAGCTGGGTCTCTTGTAAACAATATATATATGGGTTATGCTTTCTTATCCAATCAGTCACTCAGTCCATTTACATTTAAGGTTATTATTGACATGTACTTATTTATTGCCATCTTGGTTTATTGTGGTTATATATTTTTTCCCTATTCCTACAAATTACAGCAGTCTTTTTAACATTTCTTGCAGCCCCCCCCCCCTTTTTTTTTAGTTGAAGAAGCTCTTTATTTCACCTTTTATTTTGAACGGTAGCCTTATTGGATAGAATAGTCTTGGATTCAGATTATTGTTTTTCCTGACTTTGAGTACTTCATGCCATTCCCTTCTGGCCTGTTGTGTTTCTGTTGATAAGTCAGCTGGTAGCCGAATGGGTGTTCCTTGATAGGTAACCTGTTGCTTATCTCCTGCTGCCTTTAGGGTTCTTTGTCTTTAATTTTTGGCATTTTAATTACTATATGTCTTGGTGCAGGCTTGTTTGGGTTCTTCTTATTTGGAGCTCTTTGTGCTTCTTAAATTTTAATGCCTTCTTCCTTTACCAATTTAGGGAAGTTTTCTGCCACTATTTCTTGAAATATATTCTCTGTCACTTGCTCATTTGCTTCTTCTTCTGGAACTCCTATGATATGAATGTTGTTACATTTTCAGTTGTCCCACAGTTCTTTTAAGCTGTCTTCCTGTTTTTTTAATTGTTTTTTCTTTTTTTTGATTGGTTGATTTCTTCTACCCTGTGTTCTAACTCATTGATCTGGCCCTCTGGTTCCTATACTCTGCTGGTTATTCCTTCCAATGTGCTCTTTATTTCTCCTATGTCATTCTTCATTCCTACTTGGTTGATTTTCAATATTTCTATATTATTACTGATGGTGTTGAGCTCCTAAATCATGCTGTTGAGCTTCTTCAGGATCATGGCTCTGAACTCTATTTCAGATAACCGCATTTCTTTTATCTCATCTTCAGTAGATTTGTCTTGTTCTTTCATTTGGGATTTGTTTCTTTGTTTCACCATTTTGGCTACATCAGTAGGTTTCGGAGCCTGCCAAATTTTGCCTGTGAGTGTTGGTGTTCTGCTGTTTGTGGTTCCCTCTACTGGGTTGGATAAGTGTGATAGTACCCGCGTTCAACACCACTGTTAAGTCTTGCTTTCCTGGGTAGATTTTTCAAGCCCAGGAGAGGCTCAGTTATCCTCTAGCTTATTGCCTAGAGGCTATTAGTCTCAGTTACTTGATGAGCCTTAGGTTGTAGCCTTTAGCTGAATGAAAACTCTCTCAGGTGTTCAGCATAAGAGGTTGTTAATAAGCCTCAGTTGCATTTCTGTGGCCCAGCTGGGTGGAGTTAAATCTCCGATAGAATGTCTGCTGCTTCTCTCTAGAGCTCCAGGAAGGAGCAAATGGCCTCTGTCCTGTGTGACTGTGACTCAGCTAATTTAGTGCTCTATCTCGGCACTCTGTGCTGTGGAGCTGGCTTGGTATTTAAACCCTGAGAGAGTTGCTTACAGCTAAAACAGCTGCTGTTTGTGGGTTCCCAGCTCACCCTCTCATGCCTCTGCAGATATACCAGGCTCAATTCAGTGTCCTTTTTTTTTTTTTTTTTTTGTCCCTGGTTATATGGTCCTCTCCAGCTGCTTTTGACTGATGATTTGTCTTTATTTTAGTTGTAATTCCAGTTTGGTCCTATGAGATGGTCTGTGTAGCTTCCATTTACTCTGCTGCCATTTTGAAATCTTCTCAGTGGCTAATGTTCAAAGTGGGTGATGCTGACCAATAAGCAGTTAGCTCTTCTCTAAGTGGAGAATCAGGGAAATAGGCTCCTTCTATCTTGTGGCTGTTAGAAGAAGGGGAAAGCTCATAGAGGAGCATGCCTAGGAGGTTTTATCAATCTATTATTTTTTAAATGTTCATTTGCAATCTAAGTGGCAAGTAAATACATTTACCTGTATACTAGTGGCAAAAATGAAACTAGAGATGTATGTCTGAGAGTCAATCTTCCTTTTCTCAATTGAAGGTACTGAAGGAAAAAGACTCAAAATATTTAAGAGAGTCATATATCTCCTTATAATTGACATATTTATGTCTTAAGTAAATATCTCTACAATAATCTGAAAAGAAAAGAAATATAGAACAAGATAGAGAACTTGAGATACAGGCAACTTTGACTGGGGAAAAACTTTTTATAAATCTCCTGCTATAGACACAGCAACCAGTACATAATAAAGTAGTTATGAAACTATAATAAAAGATGTTTATTTTATAAGTGGAATGGCCCAGGGGAAAAAAATCAAAATTATTGTGAATTAGTTGAAAATCATAGATTTTAAATATTCAAATTTAAAATATCAAAAATTTTAGTACTAAATACTTAAATTTCAAGTGTTTTACTTAAAAAGATAAAATATTTAAAAATTCATCTGGACACAAATAGTGATATTTTAGAGCTTGTCATAAAAATAAGCAAATACAATATACTTTGAGGCAAATAATAAGAATACTTCATACCATAAAACATCAAGGTAAGGATTTAGGACATTTTTTAATGCATCATCCAAAAGGTTGTTAAACATGGAGTGATTTCTTTACTGATAGAAAGCAGTGAGACAGAAATGCTGGAATGGTAAATATTATAAAGATTTTAGGTAAATTTTGTTCTGGTAATCATTGTTAAGTGAACAAGCATTAGTGTTTTAAAAAACTGTAGCATATTTCAAAACAAATAAGGTTAATCCCATACATTTTTACAGCTATGTTAATTTAAATAATAGACATTTCAGAATTCTTTGTAATTATTCTGGTACTAATTTCCAGAGTCAAAATGATAGCATGAATATTTCAGGTGAAAGAAATTGTTTCCCTAGTTTTAAAAAAGCCTTTTAGAAAAAAAAAAAATCACTAGAATATGTCAGAGTTCAGTTTCCCAAAATACATTAATATATTTTAAATTTAAGTGTAATTCAATTTGCCAAAACAGGGTCAAAAATAATACTGTTTAAAACAGCTAAAATAAAAAAAGAAATATTTGCATTTAACATGGAAAACAGACTACAAGTGATAATTTTGAAAAATTGAATATATAATATATATATTCAGATGTCTGAGACATTTTGTTTTCCTTTTTATTTATTTTTAAAAATTATAATATAAAAATCACTTTCTTGTAGTTTTATGAATTTAAACATATATGTATAGATTTCTGTAACTAGCAATAAAATTAAGGACACTTTCGTAACTTCTCCCCTAGGGAACTCCATCCTCCTGCCATTTTAATCTTACCCTCCCCTACTCCTAACTTCAGCAACAATTGGTCAGTTCTCAGTCACTATAATTTTATCTTATGAAGAGCATTTTTGTCCATTACTACAGGATTATTTAAGATTGCATAATTTCTTAGGAAACATAGTCTATAATATTCTTAAATTGTTATAAAAAATATGTTGACAATTTTCATTTATTCTAGGGAAGCGTTTTCCTGAAGTGTCTGTCATCTACAATATTTTTATTTTTTTATTTCTGTTTTTTTAAAATTTATCTTTATTGTTGAAAAAACATCATTACAGATGTTCTCCTTTTTTTCCCCATTGACCCCCCTCCATCCTGTTTCTGCTCTGCCTCCAGGCCTTCACTGTGCTGTTGTCTGTGTCCATGTGTTATGCATATATAGTTTTTTTGGTTAATCTCTTCCCGTCCTCCTTCCCTCTGGGATTTTTTAGTCTGTTTCATGATATATCATATCCTTTTTAATTACTTATTTTTATTTACTAAAATATGTTTTTCTTTATTGGTTTTAGAGAGAGAGGGAGAGAGAGAGAGAGAGATAGAAACATCAATGAGAGAGAACAGCAATTGGCCACCTCCTGCCTGTTCCCCACTGGGGATTGGGTCCACAACCTGGCAATTTGCCCTGACCTGCAGTCACACCAGTGACCTCTTGGTGCATGGGGCAACTGAGCTACACCTGCCCGGGATGATTACTTTTTCTTTTTTTAATTTTAACTTGAGACAGTTATCTTAAAGGTGTTCTCATGGAAAATATACAGGACTAGTTTCCAGGTTTATGACTATTTTATTTTATTTTATTTTATTTTATTTTATTTTATTTTATTTTATTTTATTTTATTTTGTATTTCCTTTAGCTTAATAAATAAAGGTAGGCAAATCCTGTTAGAAAATATTTTCTTCTCCTTATCCACCATGGAAACAGAGTATTTCATGCAAATATGGCTTATTTGTGTGGTTCCATATTTATATTCACTTCCTTTATTCCTCAAAGCTAAATAAAGTCGGGAGATAATTCTGATAGCAGCCCCTGCATTTCATCTCTACCTTTGTAAACATGAGATTTAGGATAACCACCTGAGGTTATGTCATTCCCTCCCCTTCATGAAAGGTACTCTGTTGGTTCCTTTGGAGAGTCCAATGTGGCAACTTCCTCTGTTTCTATTATAGGAACACCTGAAGCTCTCCCAGCTATTAGCAATCCTATTTATTATATGTTAATTTAGGCAATCTGTGATCTAGATTTCCTAGAAATAGTTTGAATTGCTTCTTGTTTTCCTTTTATATTGTAGATAATTTTGGGAAAAAGAAGGAAGGTAGGTTAAGTTTATACCCCAATCTTCAAACGTAAAATTCCTGATGCATCATTTTTCCAAACAGCTTGTCTCTGCTTCCAAGTTTTTTCACAAGGGACCTGAAACTGACAGAAACACCATCTATGTGGTATATTCTGGCTAGATCTGCAAACTCTATTCTTGATAACAGTTTAAACCTTTTATGCTTGGGGCTCATATTGTTTTTCAGAAAATATATGTATAACATATATACTTTCATTTAATAAGATGTTGCAAACACCAGGCTTTCATACGTTGTTTTCTTTTTAACCAAATCTACAACTAGATAAAAGTGAATATATGCAAAGATAACTCCTTCTCTCACTAATCTGGGAAGTACAGCGCCAATTTAATTTTCCAGACATGTTTTTCAAAAACACATACATAGAAATCTCGTTAGAAATGCACTCTCTAAAGCCTAATCCAAAACATTTCATCATAGTTAGCTCTCCTGTTCATTCATACTCTGCAGATGAATACCAGAATATTCAGAGCTTTTAAAATTAAAAAGTGACTGTGATATATAATAACCAAGCCATTGACACACAATAATTGTATCATTATTACTTGTTCTCCATAGATTTTTTTAAATAAATGCTGAAATGTCCCAGGAAGCCTATTTGTAACAATATGTACAATAAGAACTAGCTCAAATTAATAGAAATCACCACAGCAATTGCTTCCCTTTTAGGATAATTATGTGGCCTTTTAGTTACTGTGTGGAGAAATCCATAATAATGCTAATTTGCTTCTCTGTGCAACTTAGTAATTACTTAAAATAATCATATGTTAGAAGATTTGAGCAAAGATATTCTAGAAACTTTGAATCATTTTCATAATTGTAAAGTTCAATAGTTTCTATATTACGTTAATCTGGTCATTTCATGTTTTACATATTTCCTTCCTCCATGCTCTGTGTCATTGCAGAAAATTTAACCATAAAATGATTTCCTCTTATCTTGCCTACCTCTTGTCTCATTTCATCCTCTACATATTTCACATCTAAACTTAACTCTGCCTATCTCTTGAGAGATATAAATTTTCTTTGAACACTTCTACATTTCTTTATCTTTACATATTACTGTGTCCTCACAATCCTTCCTTTCTTCTCTGACTGTAGCTAATCATCAAGTAATAGCTGATGTTCCAACTAATTTGTAAAATTTTCTCTGACCTTCCAACCTCCAGTGTGTTCTCTCTCTTGGATTTCTCCAACACTCTTACCTTTATACTCATAGATACATTTCATATATTTTGCCCCATTAATTTTTCATATATATATTTTTTGTCTCCCAATTACATTATGATTATAGTAGACAAGAGATAGACTTACTTATCTTTTCGTCACAAAATGTTCAGGGCATTTGTTCCATTAAATGCATTTGCCTGATTCACTGAGAACCTATGTTCTTTACAAATTGCTTAACTGATGATAAGTCTTTTATGGTGATATTTAGTTAAAAACGCTGGGTAACAAATTTGGTCAGGAATCATTTCCCTTGATCCTCATATGTGATGGTATATCCATGAGTAACATTAATCCTAAACACAATTTAAAACTGCCATAATAATATATTATTTATGAAATGTATTGATGTTGAGAGACACTTTCTATTACCATTGTTTTCAGTCGAACATTTAAAAATTTCAAATATATTCTTATCTTTTTAAGAGTGCTTAAGCTTGCAATTTTGGCCATTGGCTAAGAGGAAAGGATCAGAGTCAAAGAACTATGGATCCCTTTCTCATTTGCTGTCTGATCATGGAGATCCACTTAGTCTCTCTATAGTATACTTATCTTAGTTCAGGTTGCTATAAAATTACCATAGAATGGGTAGCATAAACAAAAGACATTTGTTTCCCACAGTTCTGGAGGCTGGGAAACCCAATATTAAGAGGTCCCTGCCCTGGCGGGTGTGGGTGAGTGGTTAGAACAGCAGCCCACACACCAAAGAGTCATGAGTTCAATTCCCAATCAGGGCATGTACTTGGGTTGTAGGATCCATCCCCAACCTGGTTGGGGCACATGTGGGAGGTAATCAATTGGTATGTCTCACTCACATGGATATTTCTCTCTCTCTCCCCTTCCATCACTCTCTTCCACTCTCCCTAAAAACCAAAGGAAAAATATTCTTGGGTGAGGATTAAAATAATGATAATAATAATAATAATAATAATAATAATAAAAGGAAGGACACTAATCCCATGATAAGGCCCCATTCTCATGGCTTCATCAGAATTACCTTCCAAAGGCTCCACATCAGTCGTTAAAGCTTCAACTTATGAGTTTTGGGGGAACCTATGCATTCAGTCTATGAAAACTCATCTATAAAAGAAAATATTATAGGCATGTTCAAAATTAAGAAAAAAAAATTTCTTTGTTGATTTTCAGAGAGAGAGGGAGAGAGAAAGAGAGAGAAAATCAATGAGAGAGAACATCAACTGGCTGCCCCCTATACTGGAGACCAGGCCCATAACCTGGGCATGTTCCCTCACCGGAAATCAAACCAGTGACCTCTTGGTGCATGGGTTGACACTTAACCACTGAGCCAGAATTTCTTAAATTTCTACAAAATTTCTTAAATGTAGCCTGAGATTCCATGCCACAAACCCTACTCAAATTTCTGTTCTCCCACTCCTCCTCTGATCACTCTGCTCTAACCACACTGGCCTTTAAATTCCCTTAAAACTGTTTGTTGTTGCTGTACTTTCTCACAGGAAGTTTCTACCCCAGGTCTTCACACTGCTGGTTCCTTCAGACCTCTCAGATTACATTCAAATTTTACCTACTCAATGACACATTCTCTCTCTCTTTTTGTTAATCATTACCCGAGGATATTTTTTTTATTGACTTTTAGAGTGAAAGAAAGGGAGAGAGAGAAACATCGATGTGAGAGAGACACATTGATTGATTGCTACCCGCAAGATTCTGACCATGGCTGGGGATTGAATCTGCAACCCTGGTATGTGCCCTTGACTGGGAATCAAGCCTGCAAACTTTTGGTCCACAGGCCAACACTCTTAACTGTTGAGCCAAACCAACCAGGGCTCAGTGAGACATTCGCTTACCAACCTTGCCAAAATATACTCCAGATATGCCTTGTTTATTGTCTTCATATCACTTATATCTGATATTACCATGTTCATAAAAGCTAATAAAAGTTAAGCTCTCTAAGAGCAGAGATGATGTCTTTGTCTGTCGTTGAATCTCCAGTATCTAAATGTCATATAACACAGAACGAGTATACAGTAAATACTTATAGAATAAGGAATTCATAATTTAAGAATTAAAATTTAGTATCCTATACAGAAGCATTTAATAAATGGTCTCTGTGTCAAATGTAAACATGCACAAATAATTATTGCAACTTTAACAAAATAATCATAATAGTTTTGTTTTATATTAAAGTTCAAAGATTATAAATTTTTTTAAAATAAGAAATATATTTTTATAAGATTTGATGTGATCTTTTGTATATTTTTCAAATAATTTACCTTGATTATTGATTTAATACATGTTGATTATATGTATTAAAATTTAAAGTACACTTAATTATGTATAGAAAGATTAATGTTTTTAATGTAAATAATTAAAAATGGTTTAGATTTGCTAATGCAGAATTAAATTTTCTCATGAAATAAACACCCTCCTATTTTTTAATGGCAGACTTCTATAAACCCAACGTTAGAGGAAGAGGAAGAGGTTTAAAGAGAATGGCAGCACTATATAGTTTGGGAACAAATAGAAGAAGATACCATTGTGTCTCACTGAGGTGTTCTGTCATCTTCATTCTTTTTTTTTGGTCTATGACCCTGGTGGGAACTGAACCTGGGACTCTCTGGTCCACAGGCCAATGCTCCAACCACTGAGCCAAACTGGCCAAGGTGTCTTCATTCTTTTTTTGCTTTCTTGATTTTCACCACCAATTTCTTTCCCATAATTTAGCATCCATCATGCTCCCATGTACTCATCTTGCCATTTTTTTCCCTTATTCTCTACACATAATCCATCATTATCCCATCTTCTCATCCATTTTCATTATTTTTAATTTTATTTTTCCTAAAATAACAGGTAAACACAGGTGCTATTATGGTGAAAGGGATAACTGACAAAATATAAGAAATGAAAAAAATCCCAACAACCAACCAGTGTTAGTATTATCTTCCCTCCTATCTAGCTCTTCTCCTAAACAGGCAATGGCTCAAAGAAGAAAAGCACAAGAAATTAGAAATAAATAAAAACAAGAACACAACATACTAAAACTTACAGAATACAATATACACAATGTTCACCAGGAAATGTATAGCTGTAAACATTTTTATATTTAAAACAAAAGAAAAATTTTAAATTAATAACTTAACCTTCCACTTTTAGATGCTGGAAATAAAAAGCAAAATAAGCTTAAAACAATTAGGACAAAAATATAATAAGAGCTAGGATTAAAAGAAATATAACAGACAATGTAAAAAATAATAGAACTCAACAAAACCAAAAATTGATTTTTTTTTTTTAATTCTCGCCAGAGGACATTTTTTTATTTATCTTCAGATAGAGTGAGAGGGAGAGAGGGAGGAAGAGAGAGAGAGGAACATCGATGTGAGAGAGACACTTTGAGTGGCTGCCACCCACATGACCCCAACCAAGGTATGTGCCCCTAGCTGAAACTGAACCCAGCACTCTTTGGTCCGTGTGCCTATGCTCTAGCCACTGAGCTAAACTGGCCAGGGCCAAAAAATGATTTTTTAAAAGAATCAGCAACATTAACAATCCTTTAGCTAGATTAACCAAAATAAAGAGAGAGAGAGAGAGAGGGAGAGAAGAAGAAGAAAATTAGTAAAATCAGGAATGAAAGAAGAGATGTAATTGTCAATTTTACAGAAATTAAAAATCATTGTAGAAGAACATGTGCCAACAAATTAGGTAATTTATATAAAATAAACAAATTCTTACAAAGCTACAAACTATCAAAACAGATTCAACAAGAAATAGAAATATGTATATGTCTGTAACAAGTTAAGTAAATATAATTAGTATCCAGAATATTCCTACAAAGAAAAGTGCAAGCCCAGTAGGTAAGTTCTACCAACCTTTAAAGAAGAATTGATACCAATTCTTCATAAAATTTAAAAGAAAAATAAACATCACTGAACGTTCTCCAAACTCACTTTATGAAAACAGTATTATCCTAACAACCAAAATGAGACAGATATCACAAGAAAAGAAAACTACACACGATAGATAAATGTCTATTTATGTCTCATAGATAAAAACATAGTCTAAAAATACTAATAAACCAAAATTAACATTTAAAAATATACAATGCAATCATTATTTATTCCAGAAATGCAAAATTGGTTTAACATCAGAAAAGCAATTACTATAAAGCACTATATCAATAGAATAAAGATAAAACCACATGATCATATCAACAGATTATAAATATATATATACATATATATATATATATTTTTAATTCAACAACCCTGTGATGAAAAGTGTCAACTAATTCAGAATAAAAGGGAGATCCCCTAACTTGATTAAATACATCTAGAAAACCTGAAACTAATATCATACTTAATGGAGAAAGACTGAATGTTTTTTGCCTAAAATCAAGAACAAGAACAAGTACGTTTGTTCCCACCATTTCTACTCAACACTGTACTGGATCGTCTAGCCAGGGAAATTAGGCAAGAAAATAAAATAAAAGGCATCCAGATTGAAATGGTACTATAAAAATATTCCTATTTGCAGGTAGCATGATGTACATAGAGAATCCTGAAAGATTCATTAAAAACCATTAAGAACTAATAAAATTATTCAACAAAGCTATGAGATATTAAATTAATACACTAAAATCAATTCTATTTCTATACTATACCTGAAAAAAAAGATAATAAAATTGAGAAAATAATTGCATTTACCATAGTTTCAAAAAACAATATACTTAGAAACAAAACAACAAAATAAATGCAAAACTTTTACTCTGAAAACTACAAGACATTGCTGAAAAAAAATTGAAGACCTTCAAAAACAGAAAGACATCCTTTGTTCATGCGTTGGAAGTAAAATAATTGACATGACAACACTCCTCAAATTAATCTACAGATTTAACATAACCATTACCAAATTCCCAACTATTTTCTTTGCAAGCATGCACAATTTGATGTTAAACTTCCAAGCAATGAAAATTTAAACAACCATGTTAGTCACACAATATTGCCAAAGAAGAAGAAATTTGAGGGGGTCATATTTCCCAATTTTATTTATTATTTATTTATTAATATTATTTTTTAACCTTTATTGTTGAATGTATTACAGATGTTCCTCATTTTTCCCCCATTGACCCCCTTCTCCCCACTTCCACCCCCCTACTGCCTTTTCCCACACTTGTCTGTGTCCATTGGTTACGCATATAAGTTCTTCAGTTTGTTTCTTCCCACCCCCCAATACCTGTCCCCTTGAAGTTTGTCAGTCTAGCAACCAATTTGTTCTCCTTAATCCCTTCACCTTTTTCACCCATTGCCCCCTCCCTCTCCCATCTGGCAACCAACAAAATGTTCTCTGTATCTATGAGAATGTTTCTGTTCTTCCTGTACATTTTGTTTGTAGATTCCATTGCCAATATATATGTATTCATTGCATTTTGTTTGTTCATATATTTTATCTTTTTCTTCAAAAAGACCCTTCAACATTTCATATAATAACAGTTTGGTGGTGATGAACTCCTTTCACTTTTTCTTGTCTGGCAAAGTCTTTATATTGCCATCTATTCTAAATGACAGCTTTGCAGGATACACTAATCTTGGTTATAGGTTCCTGCTTTTCATCACTCTGAGTATTTCTTGCCACTCCCTTCTGGCCTGCAAAGTTTCTTTTGAGAAATCAGCTGACAGTCTTATGGGAACTCCCTTGTAGGTAACTAACTGCTTTTCTCTTGCTGCTTTTAAGATTCTCTCTGTCTTGAACCTTTTGCATTTTGATGAAGATATGTCTTGGTGTGGGCTTCTTAGGGTTCATCTTGTTTGGGACTCTCCATGCTTCCTGGACTTGTATGTCTGTTTCCTTCACCAAGTTAGGAAAGTTTTCTGCCATTATTATTTCAAATAGGTTTTTGATTTCTTATTCTCTCTCTTCTCCTTCTGGCACCCCTATGATGCAAATGTTGGCATGCTTGACGTTTTCCCAGAGGCTCCTTACACTATCCTCATTTTTTTTTTTTATATTCTTTTTTCTTTTGGTTGTTCTGATTGGGTGTTTTTTGCTTCCTCATATTCCAAATCAATGGTTTGTTTCTTGGCTTTAGCTACTCTACTATTGAACCTCTGTAAATTATTCTTTATTTCAGTTAGTGCCTCCTTCATTTCTGACTGTGCATCTTTCATTTCTGACTTGTCCTTTTTTTGTGCTCTTGAGGCCCTCACTAAGTTCATTGAGCATCCTTATAAGCAGTATTTTAAACTCAGCATCTGTTAGGTAGCTTATCTCCATTTCACTTAGTTCTTTTCCTGGAGAATTTTTCTGTTCTTTAATTTGGGACCTGTTTCTTTGTCTCCTCATTTGGCTGCCTCCCTGTGTTTGTTTCTGTGTATTACTTAATGAGAGGTATGGGGCTAGCTGAGACCAGATGCTGCTTGTTTGAAAGAATTTAGGAAAACCTGAAGCAGGATCCAAGACAGGCCAATCCTATTGTTAAGCATCTGGCAACAGCTTGGGTGGGCCTGAAGGTTGGGTGGGGCGGGGCCTCAGAGAATCACTAGGGTGGGGCAACCAGTATGAGCCAGGTTGCTGGAGTCCTAGGTATGACAGTTGTCTGCTGCCCCAGGGAAGGGCTCACCAAAGCAACAAAAGCCTCTGGAAGCATGTTTGTCCCTGAGAAAGCCCCCTCTCCAGCCCTCGCTCCAGTGCCAAACAGCTCAGTTCTTCCCTGTATGTCTCTGGTGCCCCTTGAGCTGCCTCTCCAAGCTTAGAGAGAGAAAGTCTGAGTAAGTCCGTGCACGGGCCCTTTAAGAGGAGTTGCCTGGGGCTCCAGCCACCTCAGCCTTCCTGAGCCTCTGTTTCCGCTGGTTTTACCAGCCAGAAGTGATGGGGACTTCTCTTCCTGGCACTGCAACCCTGAGTGGGGCACCTGGTGTGGGATGGGGACCCCTCAGTCCTCAGGGAGGACCTTCCCAGCCGAGGTGTCCTCCTAATTTTTATCCACCACATGTGGGTGTGGGATTAGCCCGTCTGCCTCCGCCCCTCCTACCAGTCTCGATGTGGCTGCTTCTTTAATTCCACAGTTGTAGGACTTCCATAAATCCCAATTTTAAAAATTAATAAAAAGCTACAATTATCAAGACTGTATGGCAATGGCAAAAGGGCAGAAATACTGACATTATTACTAAGTTAAATATGAAGAAGATCTACTTGCATAAGTAGGTATGTTGAATATTAAGACACAATTTAAGTACTAAACAAAAATTAAAAGTGCTCTTCAAAAGCTATTCTACAAACACAATTTATAGAAATTCTCAGAAAACATATTATATAACTGTTTGAAAAAATGTTTCCATTATTTGACTTATTGTCACTTTTTTATTATTCAAATTATATTAGAATACTTATAATTAATATTAATAGCAACATGAACGTTTTATTTAATTATTGATGAATCAAGTCAAATATCTCAGGATATTCCTATTATATTTAAACTCCAATTTTTAAATTAATTTTTTTATTTTTTATTTATTTTAAAGAGAGAGGAAGAGAGGGGTAGAAACACTGACGAGAGAACACCTATCAGCCGCCTCCTGCATGTCCCCTACTGGGGATTGAGCCTGCAACCTGGGCATGGGTCCTGACTGGGAAACTAGTGACTCTTGATGCATAAGTTGATGCTCAACCACTGAGCCACATTGGCTAGGCTTTAACCTCTAAGTTTTCATTTAAACTCTAAATTTCTATTATATTTAAACTCTAATATTCCTGGTAGGGCCATCCCTTCCAGGGCCAATGCAGAAGATTTATCTGAAGGGATAGAGGTTGTAGTTAGGTACCAGGGTAAGTCAATCAACATTTAAATAATAACTTAGACCAGGTTGTGATGCCTACTTGTAGCATCAGCATCACCAGGAAACTTATTAGAAATGCTTACACTTGGACACACTTGTGTGTTATAACAAGCTCTCCTCATGTGATGCCCACAAAAATTGAAAACCATTGACCTAGGAAAATAATATGAATCCAATTCGCTTTCAGCAAGTCATTCATTTAATTGATATTATAGCGGCTTTGAGCAACTATCAATAACAAAAACTAAGGCAGAAGAAAAAAAAACAAACAGTCTAAGGTCAACAGAATTGAAATGATTAACCACATTATGAAGCTGAAAGCAGAATTAGTTCAACTAAGATTGCAAAATGGTTTATAAATGGGGATATTTTAACATTATGAAAAGTTATATGTGAACCATTAACCATTCAATCTCATTTGAAATGTCTGTCCATAAGTAGCTAAAGAATATTCAGATAGTAACCAATATTCTTTATTTTAGTAAAGTACCCTTTGGTAGATACTTCAAAAGGGCCTGGTCATTTTGAGGCATATGGTATACAAGTGCCCACAGATACCTATGTACCGATAAAAGGTGGGCACAAATTATTTTATATTCTTCCTATTAAGAAATAAAATCCAGTTCTAGTCTTGAATCTGTGAAGACATAGTGACTAGTTAACCAAGAGAACACAACAGGTGTGGCACTCTTGGCAAAATACCCAAAGACAGGCCACTTCTACTGCTTGTTTCATGATACAAACCTTTTGACAGCCCTGAGGCTCCAAAAGTATCTGGCTAAGATAGCCATGAATGAGAGGCCATGCCATCTAGATGCTCTGTTTATCAATTTCAGCTGTGTCCAACCTCCTAATCATTCCCAGACAAGGAATCAGATATATGCATGAAATCATCTTGAACACTCCAGACTGTCCCATCCACTGGCTGAATCTTACCAAGTGTCTTCAGTCTGTACCATGTAGAGCAAAAGCATTATCTAGCGGACCCAGTTCCCAAATTCCTGACCCACAAAGCTATAAAGTATGAAAACAATAGCTGTTTTAAGTTTAAGTTTTACTTTTTATTGAATTTATTAGGATGACATTTCTTAATAAAATGATAAATGATAGGTTTCAGGTATACAATTCTATAATATATTATCTATAATTGTGTTGTATGTTTGCCATCCCAAATCAAGTCTCCTTCCATCATCACTTATTCCCTCCTTACCCTCTCCTACCGTACTGCACCCCCTTCCCTCTTAAGGCTTAAGTTTTAAATAAAGTGTTTACAAAGTAGTAGATATCCAGAGCACATAATCATCATGTGAAGGCAGGCTACATCTTTCAGACATACTGAAATTCTAGCAGATGTCAACATCTTTAAGAATGAAGCCTATTGAGTGCCTGGCTGGTGTGGCTCAGTGGTTGAGCATCGACGCGTGCACAAAAAAGGTTACCAGTTCGATTCCTGGTCAGGGCACATGCCCTGGTCGTGGGCCAAATACCCATTGGGGGGTGTGCAGGAGGCAACCAGTCGATGTTCTTTCTCACCCATGTTTCTGTCTTTCTTACCCTCTCTCTTTAAAATCAACAAAGAAAAAACAAAACAAAACAAAAAAAAAGAATGAAGACTGTTGGAATTCTGGGAGTGGTGCAAGGAGCAAGGAAGTTCTGAGGTCCTGGCCTCCTTGTGATGTTCCTTACCTTGTGACAAGGCAAGGCCCTCCCAATAGCTCTCATGATGAGTGTAGAAATAGGTTTATTAATCCATGGTGCAAATTTTGTTTTATAATCATCTGTTTATTTAACAGAAGTGGGAGACTGTAATGAAAAAAAAAATCAGATAAACACGGTATCTTGTTTTTTCATTGTTCGTTTGTTTTTTTTGTTTGTTTGTTTATTTCCAAAGAGGAAACAAAGAAATATGTTTAGATTCCAAAATGGTGGCGGACTATGTGACTCCCCGGAGCTCGCTGGCTCGTAGACAGCAGTTAGAGGTGTCTTAACATCCTGGCACCTCTCCGAATGAAGAATTTAGAGGAGCTTGAAACTTTCCTTGGATATTTCCTATAAAATAAGGATCCGAAAAATGGCGGTGGACTGAACGGAGCTACACAGACCGTCTCCCAGAACCAAACTGGAATTACAACTATAACACAGACAAATCGACAGGAAAAAGCAACAGAAAAGCAGCTTGCGAGGACCATACAACGAGGGACACTGACTCCATCCCGGTAGGCTTGCGAAGGCGTGAGACGGGGCTGGGAGCGCACGGTCGGCAGCTCGGCAGCGGCCTTAGCTATAAGCGGCGCCCGCAGGTTACACTCCCAGGCGACACCGCAGCGCAGCCAGGACAGAGGCTGAAACAGCCACAGCCACTCACCTTGGGCTCCGGCGGAGGGAGGGCGGACTGGACTGGAACTGTGTCCGGACACTCGGGGTTTGGAGGGCGCTCAGAGCTTTGGCTGAGTGCAGCCACTCAGGACGGTGGCCACATTGCTCCTTCCCAGGGCTCTGGGGAGAGGCAGCAGCCCCTCCCTCGGAGATCCAACCCCACCCTGTGGGCCATTGAAGTGCTAATTGAGGCTCACTAACAACCAGCATCTGCCCCACCCTCCTGAAAGCCCCTTGGCTGAACACCAGAGGGAGTTTTTCAATCAACTGACAACCCAAAACTGATCAATTAACCTAGACTGCTAGCCTCCAGGCAAAAAGATAGAGGATAACAGTACGTTTCCTGGGCTGGCAACTTTAACCAGGAAAGTAAGACTTGACAGTGGTGTTCAACGCGGGTCCTCCCTCGCTCATCTAAACACAGGAGAGGGAGCCACAAACAGCAGAACACCAACACCCACAGGGAGAACTTGACAGGCTCCAAAGCCCACAGTGATAGCTAAAATGGTGAAACACAGAAACAGAAGCCAAATGAAAGAGCAAGACACCTCCACCGAAGATGAGATCAATGCGGAGCAATTAGGCATGTTAACAGAGCTAGAATTCAGAGCCATGATCTTGAGGAAGCTGAACAGCATGAGTAAGGACATAGAGACACTGAAAATAAGCCAAATGGAAATTAAAAACCAACAAGAAGAGATAAAAAATGACATATCCGAAATGAAAAACCCATTGGAAGGTTTAAAAAGCAGAGTAGAGGAAGCTGAGGACCGGATCAGTGAATTAGAAGACAGGGTAGAAAAAATCAACCAATCAGAAAAACAAAAGGAAAAAACTATTAAAAAACAGGAAGACAGCTTAAGAGAACTATGGGACAACTGGAAACGTAATAATATTCGCATCATAGGAGTCCCCAAAGAAGAAGAAAAGGAGCAAGGGATAGAGAATATATTCAAAAAAATAGTGACAGAAAACTTCCCTAATTTGGTGAAGGAAGAAGGCATTCAAGTTCAAGAAGCACAGAGAGTCCCAAGTAAGAAGAACCCAAACAGGCCCACACCAAGACACATAGTAATTAAAATGCCACAAATTAAAGACAAAGAGAGAATCCTAAAAGCAGCAAGAGATAAGCAACAGGTTACCTACAAAGGGAACCCCATAAGGCTCTCAGCTGACTTCTCACAAGAAACACTACAGGCCAGAAGAGAATGGCATGAAGTAATCAAAGTCATGAAAAACAAGAATCTGAATCCAAGACTACTCTACCCAGCAAGGCTATCGTTCAAAATAGAAGATCAAATAAAGAGCTTCCCAGACAAAAAAAAGCTAAGGGAATACATTAGCACCAAACCAGCACTGCAAGAAATGTTAAAAGGATTGCTGTAATTAGCAGTAGAAATGGGAAGAAAAATAGAACCACACTAAACAAAAATGGCAATAAATAAGTACATATCAATAATCACCTTAAACGGAAATGGATTGAATGCTCCCATAAAGAGACACAGAGTAGCTGATTGGATAAGAAAGCATGACTCATCTATATGTTGTTTACAAGAGACCCACCTCTCAACAAAAGACTCACATCGGTTGAAAGTGAAGGGATGGAAAAAAATTTTCCAAGCAAATGGAAAGCAAAAAAAAGCTGGGGTAGCAATTCTCATATCTGATAAAATAGATTTCAAAATGAAGACCATAACTAGAGACAAAGACGGCCACTACATAATATTGAAAGGATCTATCCAACAGGAAGATATAACCTTGATAAACATATATGCACCCAATATAGGAGCACCAAAATATATTAAAAATCTTCTGGAGGACTTCCAAGGAGAAATCGACAACAATACAATCATAGCAGGGGACTTCAACACCCCGTTGACAGCACTGGATAGATCCTCTAGGCAAAAAATTAGCAAGGAAACAGAGACTCTAAATGAAGCACTAGACCAAATGGATTTAATAGATATCTACAGAGAATTACACCACAAAACTACAGAATACACATTCTTCTCAAGTGCACATGGAACATTCTCAAAGATAGACCACATGATAGGACACAAACTAAATCTCTACAAGTTCAAGAAGATTGAAATCATATCAAGCATCTTCTCAGATCACAATGGCATGAAACTAGAAATCAATTGCAACAAGAACATGCAAAGACATTTGAACACATGGAGGCTAAATAACATGTTATTAAACAATGAATGGGTCACCGAGGAGATCAAGGAAGAAATTAAAAACTTCCTGGAAAACAATGAAAATGAACACACAACAACACAAAATCTATGGGATGCAGCGAAAGCAGTTCTGAGAGGGAAGTTCATAGCACTACAGGCCTACCTCAAAAAACAAGAAAAATTTCTAATTGACTGTCTAACCTCACAGCTTAAAGAATTAGAAAGCAAAGAAAAAGAAAACCCCAGAGCAAGTAGAAGGAAGGAAATAGTAAAGATCAGAGCAGAAATAAATGACATAGAGACCAAAAAAACAATTCAAAGGATCAATGAAACAAAGAGCTGGTTTTTCGAAAAGATAAACAAGATAGATGGACCCTTAGCTAGACTCACCAAGAAACAAAGAGAGAGAACCCAAATACACAAAATCAGAAATGAAAGAGGAGAAGTATCAACCAACACCACGGAAATACAAAAGATCGTTAACAACTACTATGAACAACTATATGGCAACAAATTCGAGAATCTCAGCGAAATGGACAAATTTCTAGAAACACACAGTCTCCCAAAACTATTCCCGGAAGAGATAGAAAACTTGAACAGACCAATAACAACTAAGGAAATTGAAGAGGTAATCAAGACTCTCCCAGCAAACAAAAGCCCACGCCCAGATGGTTTCACAGGGAGTTTTATCGAGCATTCCAAAAAGAACTAACACCCATTCTCCTCAAACTATTTCAAAAAATTCAAGAAGAAGGAAGACTTCCAACCACATTCTATGAGGCCAGCATAATTCTAATTCCAAAACCAGAAAAAGACACTACGAAGAAAGAAAACTACAGGCCAATATCCCTGATGAACATAGACGCCAAAATCCTGAACAAAATACTAGCAAATCGGATCCAGAAATACATCAAAAAAATTATTCACCACGACCAAGTGGGATTCATTCCAGGGATGCAAGGCTGGTACAATATTCGCAAATCAATAAACGTGATACACCACATAAACAAAATGAAGAATAAAAACCACATGATCACATCAATAGATGCTGAAAAAGCATTCGACAAAATCCAGCATCCATTTCTGATAAAAACGCTCAGCAATGTAGGAATAGAGGGATCATATCTCCACATAATAAAGGCCATATATGAAAGACCTACAGCCAACATCATACTCAATGGACAGAAACTAAAAACATTTCCATTAAGAACAGGAACAAGACAGGGATGTCCACTTTCGCCATTCTTATTTAACATTGTACTGGAAGTCTTAGCCACAGCAATCAGACATGAAGAAAAAATAAAAGGGATCCAAATTGGAAAGGAGGAAGTGAAACTGTCATTATTTGCAGATGACATGATATTGTACATAGAAAACCCTAAAGACTCCATCAAAAATCTATTAGACTTAATAAATGAATTTGGCAAAGTAGCAGGATACAAAATTAACGTCAAGAAATCGACGGCATTCTTGTACATCAATGATGAACTCACAGAAAGAGAAACTGAAAAAACAATCCCATTTACCATCGCTCCAAAAAAATTACGATACCTAGGAATAAACTTAACCAAAGAAGTAAAGGACCTATTTGCAGAAAACTACAGGTCATTGAAAAAAGAAATAGAGGAAGATATAAAGAAGTGGAAGCACATACCCTGTTCATGGATTGGAAGAATTAACATAATTAAAATGTCCATACTACCCAAAGCAATCTATAGATTCAATGCAATCCCCATCAAAATACCAACGACATATTTCATAGAACTAGAACAAATACTTCAAAAGTTCATATGGAACCAAAAAAGACCCCGAATAGCCACAGCAATCTTGAAAAAGAAGAACAAAGTTGGAGGGATCACAATACCAGATATCAGGTTATACTACAAAGCGACTGTAACCAAAACAGCCTGGTACTGGCACAAGAACAGGCATATAGACCAGTGGAACAGAACTGAAAACCCAGAAATGGACCCAAGGTAATACGCTCAATTAATATTTGACAAAGGTGGCAAGAGCATACAGTGGAGTAAAGACAGCCTCTTTAATAAATGGTGTTGGGAAAATTGGACAGCTACATGCAAAAAAAATGAAACTAGACCATTAACTTACACCATACACAAAAATAAACTCAAAATGGATAAAAGACTTAAATGTCACTTATGAATCCATAAACATTCTAGAAGAAAATGTAGGCAACAAAATTTCGGACATCATACAGAGCAGAATTTTCACTGATACATCACCTAAGGCAACAGAAACAAAGGAAAAATGAACACATGGGACTACATCAAACTAAAAAGCTTCTGTACAGGAAATTAGAAAGACAACCCTCTGTATGGGAGAACATCATTCCCAATGATACAGCAGATAAGGGGTTAGTTTCCAAAATATATAGAGTACTCATACAACTCAACAAAAGGAAGACAAAGAACCCAATTGAAAAATGGACAGAGGAGCTGAGTAGACACCTCTCCAAACAGTACATACAAATGGCCGAGAGACATATGAAGAAATGCTCATCATCACTAATCTTCAGAGAGATAAAAATTAAAACAACAATGAGGTATCACCTCACACCTCCCAGAATGGCTGCCATCAAAAAATCATCAAACAAGTTTCGGCGAGGGTGTAGAGAAAAGGGGACTCTAGTGCACTACTGGTGGGAATGCAGACTGGTGCAGCCACTATGGAAAATAGTATGGTGTTACCTCAAATATTTAAAAATGAAACTTCCATTTGACCCAGTAATCCCGCTTCTTGGTATACACCCTAAGAAGCCTGAAACACCAATCAGAAAGAATATATGTACCCCCATGTTCTAGCAGCACTATTTACAATAGCTAAAATCTGGAAACAGCCCAAGTGTCCATCAGTAGACGACTGGATAAAAAAGCTATGGTACATATGCTCAATGGAGTACTATGCATCGGTAAGAATGAAAGATCTCTTATCCTTTGAAACAACATGGAGGGACCTGGAAAGTATTATCCTAAGCAAAACAAGCCAAGCAGAAAAAGATGAATACCACATGATCTCACTTATTTATGGAATATAATGAACATAACAGTCTGAGGAATAGGGTAGACCCAGAAACACGGAAGTAGGGTACAGACTGACAACTCTCAGAAGAGGGGGGTTTTGGGGGTGGGAGGAGATAAACCACAGAACTTACATGCATGTGTGCATAACCAGTGTCCATGGACAACAAACCCAGTGTCCATGGATGGGGCGGGGGGGGGGGATGGGGAGGAGGGTGTTAATGGGGTAAAAAAAGAGAAACATTGTAACAAAAATAAAATTAAAAACAAACAAAAAATGAAATATGTTTAAGTGGCTGACCTAAGATGCACTGAGTGTTAAAATATGAATTTAGTAATTAATTTTATTTAGCATATTTACCTATATTAAGGTAATCAAAATCTTAAATTTTGCTAAAATATTATGTGTTCTTTCTACTTACCTATAACCCAATTACTTATCATCCTGTTCTTGTTTGCTTTCATATGAAATCTACGTAAATTGTCCATGGAACAGAAGCTATACCTATATACACAAATAGAAGAAAAGGATTCACATTTAATACCTAACTCCACAGTAGGCTCTAATAAACAGGAGATATTTCATAGTACTAACCGTACTATGGATGGTCACTTGTTTCTTATTAAACTAATGCTACTGGAGAGATCGGCTTACAAACCTAAACTTTATTTATTTATTTATTTTTTCTTTTTTAAATTGTATTTTTGTTACAGATGTTTCTCCTTTTTTACCCCATGGACACCCTCCTCATCCCGCCCGCCCCTTCCCTGGGTTTGTTGTCCATGGACACTGGTTATGTATACATGCCTATAAGTTCTGTGGTTTATCTCTTCCCACCCCCTCTTCTGAAGGTTGTCAGTCTGTACCCTACTTCCGTGTTTCTGGGTCTACCCTATTCCTCAGACTGTTAATATTCATTATATTCCATATATAAGTGAGATCACGTGGTACTGACCGCATTCTCAGCCTGTGTTTTGAGGTGGTATTTTCTGAGTGTGAGGAGTGGAACCCCTGAGGCCTCTGAGTCACAAAGGAAGATTTGAACACGTCTGAAGTAAGCTTTAACACCCAAAGCTTCACTCATATTGGACCAGATAAGCTTCTGAGGGAAGCCTGTGAAACTCCTTGCATTCTTATCCAAACCTAAACTTTAAACTTAAAGTTACCTTTTTTCTGGGTGAGATGGTCTCTTTGCTTAGTTTCTTCTATAAGGCAGCCACAAACAACATGTTCTAAGTACAGACAGACCAGTTAAAGGACTCCAATTAGCAAAGATTCCCTTATATTCTTCTGCAATAAGAATTTCGACCCTTTTTTAGTTTCACAGGTGTTAGACTGGACCCAAACTGCATTATTAAAAAGTGGGCCCCTAGCAATGTAGCAACTGTCAACCCTGAGAGTAAGGCTGGCAGCTTTAAATGGCACATTGATGTAAGGACAGAAAACAGGCCTATCTTTTTTTGTTATGATTTTCCCACTATTTATGAGAAGCACCTGGTAGTTAAATATGGAGATTGCTGCCATCTTTTTATTTAATTTTTTTTTTCCTTTATTGATTTTTAGAGTGAGGAACAGAGAGAGAGAGAAAGAAATGGGAAGAGGGAGAAACAGATAGTAACATCAATGAGAGAGGACATCCATTGGCTACCTCCTGCATACCCCCCGTTGGGGATTGGGCCCACAACCTGGGCATGTGCCCTGAAGGGGAATTGAACCAGTGACCTCTTGGTGCATGGGTCAGTGCTCAACCACTGAGCCATAATGGCCAGGCAATAGTACAAGATTTTATTATGAGTATGCATTCAACTCTATTATTTAGATATAGAATTTTCATAAACAACATAATTATAATATATGTGTATATATGTGTGTGTGTGTGTGTGTGTGTGTATATATATATATATATATATATAAATTGAGT
Source organism: Molossus molossus (assembly GCF_014108415.1). Lineage (NCBI taxonomy): Eukaryota > Metazoa > Chordata > Mammalia > Chiroptera > Molossidae > Molossus > Molossus molossus. The sequence continues at coordinate 81,685,560 of NW_023425401.1, read as the reverse complement.
GAGGTATATGTGAGAACCAGTGCATATCAACTCCTGAGAGCCAGTTTTTAATTGTTAGAGATTTAAATTTTTTCTGATTAAATGTAACTATTACTAAAAATTAAATTATATAATTTATGTTTAAGTAAATGTTAGTAAATATGAAGGTAATTAATAATAAATATAAATAATGTCCTAATTATTTTTACCACATGTTATTATTACATAAGTTCTTGAGGTTATTTACATCTCTTGTATCTGCATGCCAGCAATACTACATAATGGTATGCTACTGCACCTGTCTGTCCATCCAGCTTTGTTCAATGATGCCACATTTATAGCTCTAAATTGGCTGTGAGAGCAATATTTCAACTACCAAAATAACTAAACACTAAAAAGGATGTTATTTTTTCTGGAGAATCAGTTGTTGAACATTTATCAGTACATTGCTGTATATATGATTATTTTCACTAATTCTCAATGACCACTATCTCAATAAGAATAACAGATTTGATATATGAGTCAGGAAGATGGAGATAAAAATATAAAATTTAATATTAATGAAGCTGTTTTCAGAGGCTGCTTTTAGAGCTGCAGCAAAATTAGTTTCCCAGTCCTATAACGCATAATTAGAGTCACTCCTAGTCCCAAACCAGATGATGACAGCAAACTATCCTTGAGCAATCAGTCCTGAGTACAGCCACCCTGTAGGCAGACAAATCGACAGATGCTGGAAAGAGAAATGAAATCCTGAGCCAAGCATGCTATGCAACTTTTCCTGAAGTCATATAATCATTTAGTTTATGTTTCGCTGCTTGTCACAGAAAAATACAAAATAACAGTGGCTAAATATCACTGAGTCCTACATCATAGCAGCTTGGAGGTAAGTGTACCATGAGTGCTGTAGCTCTGCTTAACTTGTTCTTCTGCCGTCCTGAAGAAATCATGAGCATACTAACTACAATTCACAGCAGGCCACCATTTCATTTGCACACAGCCAGAAGCAGCAGAAGAGGAGGGAAAAAGAGAGAAAAAGAAAAGAAAACAGCTCACCCTTCCTTAAGGAGACTTCTTAAAATATCACCCAACTTCTTTTCCAATTTTATCAGTGAGAACTTAGTCACCTGGCCACAAGTACTGTAATAAAAACTGGTAAATTTAGTCTTTTAGTTAAGACATATTGATACTTGAGATAAATTTTATGTTCTGTTCCTAAGAATAAGAGAGAATATATGGAGAATCTTAACCATATTCACCAATTACATAATTAACTGAATGGGAAGAGAGGCCAGAAGTGTCAGTGTAGTTAAATGGTGCTCTAGAAACACGAAGAATGGTAAGCATTTGTATACCATCAACTCTGCTTTCTTACTCCTGGAATTCATTTGGAAGAAAACAGTAGAGATTCACTCATAGAAGTATATATAATAATACTAAACAATTTTAAGGAATGCTACACAAAAAAGAAAAGTATATAAAAATTAATTCAAATAAAGTTGCATGTAATTAGTCATTGGGTTTAGAAATAAGGGGGGTGGGTAACTATTACTTAAAAGCATTCCTTATTTAACATAAAATTAATTAAATAAAACCTCAGTTATTGTGATCAATTTGGAAGAAAATTCTACATTGTAGGGAAGCAAAAATATAGTATATTCTAAAGAAAAATGTAAATATGGCTTGATCACATAAATTCCCAGTTGTCTCCAAAATTGGTTTAGAAAAGCATGACCTCCATGTCTTTAATAGGCTTCTATAACAAACAGATAACAATAATCTACATATTACTTTTCTATTTTTATTCTCATCCAAGGATATATTTATTGCTTTTTAGAGAGAGAAAGAGAGAGAAAGATAGAGATGTGAGAAACATAGATTGGTTGCCTCTCATACATGCCTCGATTGGGGATCAAACCCACAAACTAGGTGTGTGCCCTGATTAGGATTTGAACGCACAACTTTTTTGGTGTACAGCATGATGCTCCAATCAACTGAGCACTAGGCCAGGGCTACATATTCCTTTTAAATAAATTGGGTTTTCTGAATATATTGAGGGTTCTTCTTAAGTAGATTAACATTATTACAACATTCACTAGCAAACAATTTATAATGATACCTCTATAATAACCTGGTAATTAATTAACAGGAAAGGAGTAAAGGGAAGCCCGGATAATATAAGGATGCCATTTGTGCCAGGAAGCTGCAGTTTAACATTCTCAGGGCTGTTTCTCACAGATCGATGGGGGAAGGACCTGGACACAGGCAGTTTAGAAGCATGCCCAGTAGGTCTGGGTGATGTGGAAAGGTGCTCTCCTGTCAGACACACCTGGAAACAGGTAATTGGCCAGAATAGGCGTGGCCACTGCAAACATGAGAAGATTTGATATTTAAACTCCTGAATAAAGGGATTCTCTCTCTTGCTTGCTCATACTCCTGCCTGTCCTTTTGCAGGAGGTGCGCTCCCCTGCATTTACCCACATGGCTCATGGCCAAGTAGGCCCCGCACAATGGATTGATGCACTGGAATTATGCTGTGCCGGACATAATTCCATCATGGAACGGAAACTCTGGACACTGTTCTGCTGAACTCACACCTGCATATTTTCAAGGACTGGTTTAAGGGAACCGGAACTTTAGAAACTGAGGGATGTAACTTCTTATAAAGAAAAACCACTCATTCTCCCACGAGTCTTAGAAAATTCTTTTTCTCAAGACATCATAAAAACTAGACCCAGTGGACCAGTGGACACTCCACTTCCACCGATAATAATAATAGTATGAATTTAAGCATCATTCCAATATTTGTCTATATTTCTAAAAATTCTGAAGCACTGATATCTGAATTAATAACATTCTAAATTCTAATTTTTGCAAAGACAGGCAGTTTCATAATGAGTCATATTTTAATCCTGATGAAATGCCTGAAAAAAGTCTGTATCATCATAAAGTAATTCCAGCTAGAGAAAAATATTGAATGTGCCCTAATATCTCTTCCTAAAGTGACTTTGCAGTACTATTGTAAGCACCATTGCAGAGACACTTAATATTATGTGATTAAGTTAGCATGTTTTAAACATTTATGTGTGTGTTTGTTTTTTGAACTAGCAATACGTCAGCAAGTTTCTAGAAGCTGCTGAGGAAACACAATGTGCATCTACAAAACAGAAGTTTTAACATTTGCCTAATATTATGCCCAGATTATAAAATTTTCTCTCCATTCAACTTCAACATAAGAATCATAATTAATCAGAGAACATAAGCATGATAATCAAATGCAAAGCCATATAGCTCATAGTGAATGTTTGTCCTAATGAGAACTAAGTTTGCTTATGTCAGATAATTTAGCTTTCAAAGCCTTAACTGACTATTAAGCCAAGGGAAAGTCTAACAAATCTGTATTAAATTCCTCCAAGAAGAAAACATGCCCCTGTAACCTTTATGCATTTTCTCAATGTTAGAGATGTCATAGTTTCTCTGGAGCCACAAGCACACCCACGTCAAATGCCTCATCAATTCTGAGTCTGTGTACTGTCCTACAATTAATATCTGGGATGATGGAAACACTGACAAAAACTCTGCTTGATCCAGCCAGGCTCATTTGTTGAGTCTGCAAAGTTAAACTATTATAATTAAAGGTGGTGGTGAATTTTAAATGACTTTTGCATCCATTCTTCTATCCCCCAGACACTGTTCAAAAGACCTGAATGTTAACACTATCTTCTGGCTCACTTTTAATGACATAAACTTCAGGGAAAACACAGAACTAGGCAAACTACTAATGTCATGATTAATATTTAACTTGTTTTGTTAAGCAATATAATAGATAAACATTTAGTTGCCCTAATCCATTGAGGGGTAACTGGGATGGATTTTCCCCTTAAATGATTTTCAGAGCCATAAATATGACCATTCAATTTAGGTGTGCTTAATAGAAAAGAATATACTAAAGATGTTTTTTTTAATATTATAAAATGTCTATAGTTTAATCTTTGTAGATATAGATTAAAATAGTGGAACAATCAATATCAGATACTAAAAAAATAAATATAACATAAAGCTGAGAATCAGTTTTGAATCTTGATGAAATTAAAATTGCCAGATGATTTTCTTTCTTCTCATTTGGATTAAGTGGGATCCTTACACACTAAATTTAGACTAGATTCCTGAGTATCTGGGGTAGACACAGTGCTGGTATTGAACTGTTAACAGGTTTGCAATGGAGTTTGAAAGATAGAGGAAAATGATAACAAAAACTAGGCTCAAACTTCTGGCTTCCACTTAAAATAAAGAACGCAGGAAATACTGTAACAACAAAAAGGTGGATAATGTACAAAACCATAACTTTTCTTGAATATGGATGAGAGCTGAGATTGGAGGTCAACCAATTTGCTTAAAATTTAAGGAAACATAGGCACCTACAAGAAAAAATGGCACAAGGACAGAGACTGATGCTGAACAAGGCATAGGAGGAAGATCAGACGATCATGCCAGGAGTTAAGAATTTTAAATATATTAAGCTATAATATATATAATGTTAAACTATAATATACATTATATATATTATGTGTAATATTAAGCTGTAATATATATTGTTAATAAATTGTTAAAAGTTGAGTGTGGATTAGGGTAATAGTATAGAATCCTTTGGACCTGTGTATGTAAGGATAATTTATAACCCAGTTACTGAGTCTTCACCACAGAACATCTTTAATGTTCAGGAGAAAGAATGTATGTAAGCTGGGTACTGAATAAAGTATCAGTGGTGCCAGATTGGGTGGGTGGGGAATAGTCACTACTTCAGGAAATACATAAAGTCCTAAAAAAAGCCATCCTGAATTATTACTCCCATGGGATAAAAGCTTTTAGCTGGCATGGAAAGGGAAAGAAATATGTTATACTCTGAGATGAATGTCAAGACCCACTGCCGCTGGTAGAATAAGAAGTAAATATCCTTCACCAATGAGAAAAGAAACATGAAAGTAATCCTCCTTTGGGCCACAAGATAACTCCTATCAGTAAGGGAAACTGAAAAATTCCAATTACAGGGATCTAGAGACTCAAGAACTACATGTGTCTTTGTCTGAATAGAGAACCCAGACACAGATTTACATGTGGCTCAATTGTTAGAACTACCAGATAGGGAGTTTAAAATAGTTATAATTAGCATAAAGACACTGGTAGAAAAGATGTACAAATTATATAAACAGATGGGAAGCATGAGTGGGAAACTGAAATTAAAACTGGAAGAATGCAAGTAAAATTTTAGACAAAAAATATAAATTAAATGTAGAAAACATACTAAATCAGATGTGCATTTTTTTAAGCAAACATCCCAGTGGATTATTATTACCATTAAAGTTTGAAACATTTCTATCTAGTCTATGGCTGAAGTAGCATTCTCAACAATAGTTCCAAAGGAAAAGATAAAAAATAAAAAGGATCATAAAAATAATTTACCATAAATCTTAACATATAAAAATTAGCATAAAATGTTAATATCTAAACATGTATTTATAACTCCCAGAGATATGACTATAATAATACATTGCATATTATAAAATACATACAATAGAAATTTAAAAGGTCAAAATAAACAAAATTTTAAAAAATATTTTCTTTTCTATTTTTAATGGTATAGAATTTTTCTCAATAAATTTCTTAGTAAAATGTTATTAATAACATTATAGCTATTTGATATATTGATATTTATTTCATGGTAATATTAGTGAGCAAGATACTGTTCAGGTTTTTGGAAAGCTTGTGGTTTACATTATTGAAAAGAAATTTATATATAAATGTTTAATTCAATTTATATCAATCTTTAATTTTATAGGTATAATAGCTATTAAATTTAAAAAATTGCATGCTTTATAATATGATGAAAGAATTTGAGATGGTACAACAAGCACACCTAGTGCCCAGATCTACTTGGTTTCTGAAAGCTCTTCTTCAATAAAGGAAACCAGGGAATCTTTGGATAAATGGCTGATTCCAGGATTAAGACAAGAAATCTAAAAGCTAAGCCTGGTGGTTCTGAAGTGGCCTGTACGGCCAAAAAGTAAAGACGTTCTATATACAAAACAAAATGAACAAACACGATGATAGGAATATGTCTAAGTGACATAGAGGCCATGTGCTTTTGACAATAGTCAATACTGAAACTACTTGAGCAACAAAATAAGTAAAGTAGTATTGATTATAGCTGAAATGTTGAGATAAATATTTGTGAGTTTATACAGACAAAAATAAATGACTAAACAAATAAATGGGGGATAAAAGATTATAGTGTGGAATCATTCCAAATAATTTGCTTAATTACCCTGACCTTAAGAATACGAAGCACATAAAACATTGAACAACCAATATAATCTTGAAAATAAAGAACAAAGCAAATCACACTTCCTGATTTTAAAATATATTACAAAGTTATAGTGATTCAAAAGTAGGGTACTGGCATAAGACAGACAAGTATACCAATGAAATGAAATAAAATCATTCATATATCGTCAACTAATTTTAACAAGGCTGCCGAGCATGCACAGTGGGGAAAGGAGTGTTTCTTAAACAAATAGTGCTGATAAAATTAGATATCCACATACAAAATAATGAAATTGGATCTTTATCTTACTTATATCATACGGAAAAATCAACTCAAAGTGAATTAAAACTTAAAAGTAAGATTTAAAACTGTAAAATCCCTAGAGGAAAACACAGGGGATTCTTGACATTGGTCTTGAAATGATTTCTTAAATATGATACCACAGACAAAGAAAGCTAAAACAGAAAAGTGGGACTCCCATCAGGCAGGTAACCAATTCATTCACACAATCAGACTATAATTTGTTTTTGTTTCTGCTAATTAGCAAATCAAGGTTCCGAGCCAGCCCACACATAATGAGAACTCCATCGTGTGCTGAAGTCACATAACTACCACTGTACTTTTCCATAGTAGCCATGACCTGGTTAGGAAGAAAAGGTAAATACATGCAGAAATAAAACAATCAAGCAGGTCAATATACAATCATAGTTTCAAGTTACTGAACACTTATATGTGCCAAGGAGAGTTTTATCTGTTTCACATACCTAATCAAATGGTAACAACTCAATAAATTGAAAATTATTATTTTTTTAAATCTATTCCTGGGATCCAGAAAGATTAAGCAATATGCTAAGGCATGTCCTCACAAGCACGAAGTAACAAATCTAATGTATAGATCCAGGAAGCATTTGGGCCCTTGCTCCTAACCACTAGGGTACACTGACTACTGATACAAAATTAGCTACCAAATGAAGGACACAGAAAACATGTGTTTTGAGATTCATGCTATGCAAGGGATTTTTCTTTTCTTATACAGAGAAATGTAAGCTTTCTCTGTTTAGCAAGCAGAAAAGAAAATTGTCTGATAAATGTACAAAGGCTGATCAAATATCTACTCTGACTTTGCTATGAAAGGGAAATGCAGATGCGATCTCAGCCAGAAGCTAATGGTTAATTTTAAATTTACTATAAACCCCTGCATTCAATGACAACCTTCTTTTATTTCCCAATGTGATCAACAATAAAGTTAAATGTCCTATTTGTAAGTTGCTTATGACTAGAGCATGGATTTTCTCATCCTACTTCCCTGTCTTTTCCTAACTATATTATTTCTTTAAGTCTTCATGCTTCATCATAAGGAAAATACAGCAAACTAAAACAAATTCATAGAGTTCTCTTGTGCTCTCCAAATGGCTGCTGTGTACCAGGTGAAAAATACAGTAAAATAATAGATGCATGCTGTTAAATATCTGCTCAACCTTACCCCTACAGAATGACATTAGGAGATTCATGTAAAAAGTGTTATGTAATTTACATGTGGTTCAATCAGTTTTTAAGAATTTTCATCACACTAATCATAGTTTACATTATTGAATCCCCATTAAAAACACCACTGTTATGAGAAAGATACATCAATTGACTGCCTCCTGCACACCCCCTACATAGGACAGAGACTGCAACCTGGGCATATGCCTTGACCAGGAATCCAACCAGGACCTCATCAGTCCATGGGCTGATGCTCAGTCCACTGATCCACATCAGTAGGGTCTAGTTAGGTTTTTAAAAAGTAGTTAAGCCCTGGCCGGTTTGGCTCAGCTGTTGGAGCATCTGCCTGTGGTCTGGAGAGACCCAGGTTCAGTTCCTGCTAAGGGCACATACCTCGTTTGCAGTTTGTCCCCGGCCCTGGTTGGGTCGTGTGGGTGGCGACCACTCGATGTATCCCTTTCACATCTATGGTTCTCTCTCTTTCTCCCTCCCACTCTATCTGAACAAAATATCGAAAAATGTCCCCAGGTGAGGATAAAAAAATGTCCTCGGGTGAGGATAAAAATAAATAAATAAATAAATAAATAAATAAATAAATAAATAAATAAATAAATAAATAAAAGTAGTTAAAGCTCTTTGCAAAGATAAACTGAAGGTGCTCTGGCTAGACAGAATATTTTGTCCATTTCAAACCCCACAAACTTTTTTAATAAGTTAAACTTCCACAGAACAAGTTAACAAATGTATCTAGGAACAAAAACACATTAATAATAATAATAATAATAATAATAAACTGAGGATACGTCTGTTTAGTCTGGGAAAGAGAAAGTGGATGGGTGCAATAAACTGTCTTCTTTAAACATCTGAATGTCACTTCCATTCACTTCAATCTGCATGCGAATTATGATCTTTTCTGTTAGACCTTTGTACTCCTGCCTGTATCAGAAATAACTACTCAAGACAGAACCCTTTTCCTCTTTGAAGACTTTTTTTTTTTTATCCTCACCCGAGGATATTTTTCCATTTTTTGTACAGATGGAGTGGGAGGGAGAGAGAGGAAGAGAGAGAGGGAGAAACATCGACGTGAAGGGACACATCGAGTGGCTGCCACCCGCACGACCAACCAGGGCCGGGGACAAACTGCAACCGAAGTACGTGCCCTTAGCGGGAACCGAACCCGGGTCTCTCTGGACCGCAGGCCGACGCTCTAACCGCTGAGCCAAACTGGCCAGGGCGACTTTCTTTCTTAATACTCAACCCCATTGGTGAGAGCAAAAGTCTATTTGTTAGCATCTGTAACAACTCTGGATATATTTCCTTCACACCACTGCTCATACTGGCTGACTGTTTTACTTGCTCACTTTCCAGTGACAGACATTTTTAATATCCACTTCTAAATTCAGGATCTGATAGAAGAGTTAGGCTATTAGCTATCTATGGGTGAATGAATGGATGAACAAGTGAATGAACAGCATAGTGAGGCAGAGCAGACATACCCTCTATTGCTCTCACCTGCCCTTCACCAATGGTGGGAATTAGAGAGACACAGAAACGACTTCCAGAATTGTCAAGCAGAATGCAGACTACCTTTCAAGGAAATAAAATAATAATCTTTAGTTTTTGGACATAGGATGGGATCCTTGCATTTGGAGTAATTTTAAGTAGATAACTGCAAAAAGACCTTTCCATTACTTTTCGGATCCTTTCTTTTTAAGTAGGACATTTTATAACATTTTGTATTAGCTATACTCAGGCATTTTGAACAAATCTATTTCATATTCAAATTGTACTTCATATGCAAGTAATTCTACTAAATATTAAAGGATTATCCTCTACTGATCTGCCAGCTTATTTTTAAAAAATTGGTTCAATGTATAAAATTAAACTGATGTATATCTTAAAAGTTTAGGTTCAAGTTAATTAAAAGTATTTCTTAATTACACTTTCACCTCTGCCCTGAATTAGAGTGTGCTTAAATAAATTGTTTTAATTCTGCATCCTAACCATGAAACAGTATAATCTACCTCACCAGAGTACTCTGTGTATTGATAACCTAAACTTTCTAAGTTATTCAAGATGTGCATTGTTATTTGAAATGAGAAGTCATCACTACTAATAAAATTCTGTTGAGATTCACTATTGAAACTCCTCTTTTTTTGCTTAATTTTCTTTTTAACAAACTATATGCTTTCGGAATAAATTAGTAAATTTTGTGTGATCTAACCAAAATAATCTATTAACAATGCTAAATGTTATCCATCCATCAAGATAAAATGACAGAGCTACATATAATTTTAATTACCAAACACTAATAGCTTTTATTTAAAAATAAATAAAACATAGACAGCAAAGAATAAAATTATAACTTGCTTCAGAACACTAATGTAGATATTATATGTTCATAAAATAAACAAATAATAAATATTTTAAATGCCCTTAAAGATATTAGCTTGTGCCTTATAACATTATCAAGTCAATATTTTACCTTAACAGTTGCAATTTCAACTGTATAAAGTACAACAGAAATAAAAGTTACAGTATTGATAATTTACATAAAGAATTTCCCTTTTCTTATTTTTCAGAAAACATATTTTTCTTAGAAAATTTTAGTATTCTATATAAATTCAGAGCAATGAAGGAAATTTCAAGTATAAGTCTTTAAAATTCTTGCTCTTCATACTGGGGCTTCCACCCCCTGAATTTGCCCATGTGGCTCTTGGCCATATGGGACCTACACAATAGAGTAATAGACTATATCTAGCCTGAACAAAAGCTCTGGACACTGGTCTTGCTTCTACCTTTGCTGAATCCACAGCTGCATGTCTTTCAGGATTGGCTTAAGCGAACTGAGACTTTACAGCCCAAAAGTGTAACTCCATGCAAATAAAGCCTTTCACCACATCTCATTCTGCCAGTGGGGGCTTCTGAAAATGCTTATTTTAGCAGTGCCACAAGAACCTCACTCTCACAAGTGACAGGGAAATCTGGTCCACAGATTTCTTCTATAAAAATGCCACTACATCTCTACTGTTCTATTAGCTTGTGTTTATTAATTACTTATCATATGACAGGCAGGATTATAATCACATTAGTCTGTTTAAACCTAAGAATAACTCTATTATAATTTTATTTATAGACAAGGAAACTAAAAAGAGAAGATTAAGAAACTTCGCCAAAGTAAAAAAATTCAGAAATGGAACATGAAGAATTTATAGGTCAATCTCTAGAACAAGCCCTTTAATCACTCTGATGCCTCCCTTGTTGTAGAATTCCATCAGTGAGAAAGCTCCATTATTATTAGCAGAATAAATATAATTAAGTCTTTATATATTTTCATTTTTGTTGAAAGTAATAATGAATTGTGGATTCTTGGCTTTCATTTTGGGTATACACGCAAGAAAAATATCGCTCTTATGTAATTATAAGAAGATAAATAATCAATAAAATCACAACTTTTCTTGGGCTTATCAGAGATCTGAGGCCACAGGCTAAGTAATAAAACTGAAATTTAAATCAAGAAAAGACAATGCCCCCCAGGAGAAGCAAGACATGATCATTGCCTTATTTGTGATTAAGAGCTGCCATAAAGTGGGTGAGAATTCATCTAGAAAATGTAATGAATTGCTTAATAAATGGGCTTCTGTGAAAGTGCAGCTCTCCTGAGAGGCAGAATCATGAATGGAATTTGCACCCTTCCACCACCATCTTGATGACACCTCTTTAGAGATCTCTAGTCTATTGTAAGGAAGTGGCTACAGGTGACAAAAACGTAAAAAGTCCATCTAGATCTTTCTTTCCTATACAACAAAAGCTTTACAACACTGAGAGAAAACATTAGAAATCTAGTTAGTTGTTCAAGCAAAACAAGATGATCCATTGTGGCTCTTGAATGAAAAAAAAAAAAAAAATGAAACAAAACCCAGAAACCCTTTCTTTCTATTTTTTTTTTTTTCATCCTTACTTGAGGACATTTTTCTATTTTTTGTTCAGATAGAGCGGCAGGGAGAGAGAGAGAGAAACATCGACGTGAAAAGGACACATCTAGTGGCTGCCACCTGCATGACCCAACCAGGGCCGGGGACAAACTGCAACCGAGGTACGTGCCCTTAGTGGGAACCGAACCCGGGTCTCTCTGGATCACAGGCCGACGCTCTAACCACGGAGACAAACTGGCCAGGGCACCCTTTCTTTCTAGAAAAGGGACAGGAAAAGGTGTAACTCCTAGGCCATTATAGCCCCCTACTGCTGGGAAGGAAAAGGAAATATGTCCCATGAAAATTATGCCAAAGACACAGGCAGTATTTAGACTATCGTTGCAGTAGGTTTGGGTAATTGAGGAACCTTACCCCAAACTCTCAGGCTTGCCTAAGACTGAGGTACAACAACCAGGAGAGCAGAGAAGTCCTTACACTCAACCCACCCCCACCCCCATACACATGAATATTATTAACAAAATGATTTGCCCTACATAGTACAATAAGGCTCTTTGTCATGAATGCCCTTTAGTTGAATCCAGCATAACAATATTACTATTACTATTTATTGAGATATATGTGGAAGGTAAGACATATCGTTCAGGACCAATCTAGATTTTAATAATTAAATCCTAAAAATATTCTTGTAACTTTGGCTATAAAATTATTTTTGTCTAAATTACAGTATAGAAAATTTTATTTTTACCCAATATTTATGGATTTTTTCCACTCCTAAGTTAAATTTTGATAACATAAACAATTAACTTTTATTGTAAGTTTAAAATTACTTTTGACTTTCCAAATATTCTATTTTGTTTAAAAAACACAGTTTTAAAACAATTGTGAGTAACCTCTGTTTTATTTGGAGACATGTTCAGTGAACTATCGAGGGCATTCTTGTTCATATTTCTTAATTTATCCTAGGAAACTCTTCTTAATGACAAGTATTGCAAAGTGAACCTTATGTTCAGGCTTCACGTATGATATCTGACAAATTCTAGTACCCTGACTGTAATATGTTCCATAAGAAGGATAAAGTATTCCCTCCCACAATAAGAAACTGACATCCAGAGAATATGCAGATCGTGCAAAAGTAGGTGTACAGTTGTGAGTATGTGAAACAGAGTTTATTTTTATATTATTATTATTTATTAATTATTGTATCATTTTCCATGTGAACAAGTGCAAACCTACTTTTGCCCCACCACCTATACCTGCATCAGCTAGAAGTCCTCAAGTGTTTCCACTGTATTAAAAAGTTGTCATTATTCCCTCCCTAAAACAATAACCTCCTCTATATCACTATAATTATATCTGAAACTTAACATATCATTCCTGCTTTAGGCATTTAAAAACATAAATAGTGTCTAGAATTAAAATTTTATATTGTGCTCTGTTTTGCATTTGAGGCTGGTCATAACATAGATGTATGGTATAGAAAAAACTTACCATCTATATACCTGACACATTTTCTTTTGTTCTATTACAAATAAACAGAAAATCTCAGTAATTATTTGTTTATGTTTTATCCTCATCCAATTATTTTCCCCTGACTAAGGATCACCAAACCCCTTATGTCCCCAAAATTATGATTTTAAAACTTTCCAAAGCAATACATTTTTATTGAAAATTTTCAAAAACAGCAATATTTACTTCTTGTCTTGCTTTTGGACTATTATGGTATCAACATGGTTAAATTTCAGTGATAAAACTATCATTCCATATATATATATATATATATATATATATATATGCATAACCCATGGACACAGACGATAGTGGTGAAGGCCTGAGGTGGCAGGGGGTGGGAGTTGGGTGGATGGGGTCAGTTGGGAAATAACAGGGGCAGGAGAGAAATACCTGTAATACTTTCAACAATAAAGAAAAATTTATAAAAGCAACAATTATTATCTAAGTTAAGATTTGCAAGGCCTTTGCTGGTATTTTTTTAATATATGTCTTACATTCTTAACCTTAAAAAAATTTTAGAACATTTTTAGTAATCATAATTTTACTAAAAGTTAAGTGTTTTGTATTAATATAGATGAGGTTTTTAACAAAGGCAAATATTAACAAGTTTAAAATGAAAGAAACAAAATATACAAATTTTATTAAACAATTAAAGCAAATCCTGCAAGATTTCTTCCTTTCTGTGTACATTAAAATTTTCTAATAGAGCCCTGGCCGGTTTGGCTCAGCAGTTAGAGCATTGGCCTGCAGTCTGGAGAGACCCAGGTTCGATTCCCGCTAAGGGTACATACCTCGGTTGCAGTTTGTCCCCAGCCCTGGCTGGGTCGTGTGGTGGCAACCACTTGATGTGTCCCTTTCATGTCGATGTTTCTCTCTCTCTCTCTCCCTCCCACTCTATCTGAACAAAATATCAAAAAAATGTCCTCGGGTGAGAATAAAAAAAAAAAAATTCTAATAGAGACTGAAAGGAAATGGGAAACTTCTATGCAGGCCTTCAGAAACTTTATTTACTGTTTATTTACACAACATGTATATCCTAAATGCTTGTAGAGTGAAATAATAACTAAGTAAATGAAAGTTTCAAAAGTACTTTATAGGTGCAAAATTATTGCAGATTAATTCTACCCTAACTCTGCAGAATACACATTACGTACCACTAGAAATTTTGTAATTTTCAGAGGCTACTTACTCTAAACTCTGGTTATAATATATCTCTGGAAATTTACTTTAATATGATGCCTCATGATATCTGATAGACAACAATCTGACTCTCTAAGATTGTTCCTTAATAATAACCTCCCTCAAAGGTGTGGTGTTAGTGTATTTGCTCCAAATACAGACTCCTTACTCCACATCCTTAAGTCCCTAAGCAGGAATGTGACATGTTATGTTCCTTCTGAAACAAATTGATAGGTATGAACATATAAAAATCTTTGAAAAATATACTATGTGTGTGGTAATAATGTTGTGAAAAGAGTTTTGTCAATTTCATAGCCAACACTTGAAATTAAATCTGCTAATTATATTCCACGATACATTGTAATTTAGTCTCATTGATTTGAGACTTTTCTTGAATCATTATATATATTAGAAGTATATAATTCAAAAGGTACATTTTGGGGATTTTTATTGTAAAGTCTACCTATAAAAAGATATCTAGAAAACTTTCACTTAAGAAAATGATTATAACTGCAATTTGGCTATTGATATGATATTTGAAATCTATACCTCTGAATAATGTCTGACCTACATTAGTCTCACAAAGTTATCAAAACATTTTTTCTATGATGAAGGCTAGTAAAAGATGTTCTTACTTACATAAGTTTACTCTTTGTAAACAGTAAGGAACATAATACACATCTAGCTTTATTTTTTATTAATTAATCAATTTATTTTTGTTACAGATGTTTCTCCTTTTTACCCCACTGATCCCCTCCCTGCCCTGTCCCCAGCTTTGTTGTCCATGTCGATTGTTCATGCATACATGCATATAAGTTCTGTGGTTTATCTCTCCCCCACCACCCCCTCTTCTGGGGATTGTCAGTCTGTACCTCACTTCCACGTCTCTGGGACTCCCCCATTCCTCAGACTGTTACGTTCATTATATTCCACAAATAAGTGACATCATATGATACTTGTCTTTCTCTGTTTGGCTTGTTTCTCTTAGGATAATACTTTCCAGGTCCCTCCATGTCGTCTCAAAGGATAAGAGATCTTTCTTTCTTACCACTGCATAGTATTCCATTGTGTATATGTACCACAGCTTTGTTATCCATTCATCTACTGATGGACATTTGGGCTTTTCCCAGATCTTAGCTATTGTAAATAGTGCTGCTACAAACATAGGGGTACATATATTCTTTCTGATTAGTGTTTCAGGCTTCTTAGGGTATATTTTTAAGAGCAGGATCACTGGGTCAAATGGAAGTTCAATTTTTAATTTTTTGAGGTAACACCATATTGTTTTCCATAGTGGCTGCACCAGTCTGCATTCCCACCAGCAGTGTACTATAGTCCCCTTTTCTCCATACTCTTGCCAACACTTGTTGTTTGATGATTTGTTGATGGTGGCCATTCTGACAGGTGTGAGGTGATACCTCATTGTTGTTTTAATTTCCATCCCTCTGATGATTAGTGATGTTGAGCATTTCTTCATAAGCCTCTTAGCCATTTGTATGTCCTGTTTGGAGAGGTATCTATTTAGTTCCTCTGCCCATTTTTTTTTTTTTTTTTTTTTATCCTCACCCAAGGATATTTTTCCATTTTTTGTACAGATAGAGTGGGAGGGAGAGCGAGGAAGGGAGAGAGAGAAACATTGACGTGAAGGGACACATCGAGTGGCTGCCACCCACACAACCAACCAGGGCCGGGGACAAACTGCAACCGAAGCACGTGCCCTTAGCGGGAACCGAACCCGGGTCTCTCCGGACCGCAGACCCACGCTCTAACCGCTGAGCCAAACTGGCGAGGGCTGCCCATTTTTTAATTGGGTTGTTTGTCTTCCTTTTGTTGAGTTGTATGCACACTCTATATATATTGAGAATTAACCCCTTATCTGATATATCATTGGAAATTATGCTCTTCCATACAGTGGGTCAGGTTATACTACAAAGCCACTGTAATCAAAACAGCCTAGTACTGGCACAAGAACAGGCATATAGACCAATGGAACAGAACAGAGAATCCAGAAATGGACCCAAGGCAATATGCTCAATTAATATTTGACAAAGGTGGAAGAAGCAAACAGTGGAGTAAAGACAGCCTGTTTAATAAATTGTGTCGGGAAAATTGGACAGCTACATGCAAAAAAATGAAACTAGACCATCAACTTACACCATACACAAGAATAAACTCAAAATCAATAAAAGCCTTAAATGTGAGTCATGAATCCATAAAAATCCTAGAAGAAACTGTAGGTAACAAAATTTCAGACATCATACGCAGCAGAATTTTCACTGATCCATCATCTAAGGCAACGGAAACAAAGGAGAAAATGAACACATGGGACTACAACAAACTCAAAAGCTTCTGCACAGCAAAAATTCAATCATCAAAACACACATCTAGCTTTAAGAAAAAAAATTAAAGCCTGGCTGGTGTGGGGCTCAGTGGCTGCACCAAGAGGTTGCTGGTCGATTCCTGGGTAGGGCATATGCCCAAGTTGTGGGCCTCATGTGGGCCTGGTTGCCAGTGGGGGGCATACATGAGGCGGCCCATAGATATTCCCCCTCATCGATGTTTCTCTCTCTCTTTCTCTCTTTCTCTAATATCAGTTAAAAAAAAAAATTAAAGCCTCTAATACCATAATGAATTCAAATTTGGGTAGCACCATTACTAGCATCAGACTTTTCATTATACTCTAAAGATTTTGGATCCGCATATTTAATCATTACAAAGATATTAGTAAAGATATATATAATAATATTAATACATTTAATTCAAAATAATATAATTCTATTATAATATTAAAAAATTAGCAAATCATTAATATTTAAAATGCATAATAAAATATAAGTTATATGTTGTCCTCAATAAATTTTAAGTTGGATAAATAAAATACCTATGTTAAAGTGTTACAGATGTATAAGAAATCATTGGAACTTAACATAATTGGAGCAAATATACTAGATAGTCCAAGCAGCATAATACATGGAGTTCCTTCTCTGAAAATTTAAACAAGTACGATAGATTTTCTTTATTCAAGAATTAAACCGATGTATCTTTCCTAGATTTCTCACCACATCTATTATTTGAATTCATGCATTTAGTAATTAATTCAGCAAATACTGAATTTATGTATATACAAACTTGTGAATCAGTCTTTCCTGCATCCACCCACTAGTTAAACCGTCAAATGTTAAGGCCAGTGTGTTTGTACTTTCACGTAAGAAGAATATTACAAGTCTTTTCAATTAATTTCAGAACCAAACAACTGCCCACCTGGCCCTGGAATATATATCTTTATCATATTTTTTTATACTCTGACTTAAATTACTATTTACAGAAAAGCTAACTCAAAAAGCACTCTCACACACAGAGTTCTTTTCACAACAAATTTCAAAGGAAATTACATTTTAAAAAATCTTAAAGAAAAATAGAAAGCAACATACATACAAAAATCACAAAGTATTAGTTTGATTGGAAGACTATAACTAGGATCCTGGCCATCCTTAATGTCTTTGTCAAACCTTTTTCTGTAAGAATTATTGTGTAAATAGAATTTTTACAACAAGAGGTTATCCACAGTACCAAGGCTTATACTATCGTGGGAGAAACGGGAATGTGAGACTGGAAAACTCAGACTGTCAAGAATCAAGATGTGGCTATTTCTACCTTCCTCTTTTTCCCTCTTTTCCTTCCTTTCTTCTTTTGCATTCCTGCTTCATTCTTTTCACATGTCAATGCACTTGAAAGATGGTTTGTATGCAGACGCACTAGCATAATCTGAGTGGAAAAGCCCAGAGGAATCTTTGTCAGTATGTTAGGATCACTTGAGATAACTCTGGCTGACATGTGCCATCAGTTTGGGAAGTGGAGGAGCAGCATCATTTTTGAGAGATGAAGGAGGTAATCATAGCCCATTAAAAAGGGGGACTAGGATAGTTACCAACATTACAGTTGATGGATTTTAAGGTCTTTTTTTTACCGTTATACAAGTCTTTAGGCATTTAAAAAATATTTAAAAATTCTAATTAGAAGATAAAATATGTTAATTCTACAATAGTTAAGACAGTGAATCTTCCAGTATTTAATCAAGGCACCATGTAAGTTAAATGATTCATAAAATATTAAAAAATACAACAAAATTATTGTCAAAGGGTCTTTAAGTTCTATAGGTCTGATAAAAAATATTAGCATATTTATAAACATGAAGAAAACAACATATTAAAATAAAAATAAAACCCAACAATATTATATTTGTATCAACATGAATCAGTATTATTTAAGCTGGTAATAAAACATTGATTAAACAGGAAAATATGCAAATAACATTAAATGATAATTTCTTCAAAAGCAAATATAATTAATAAACAAACATGATATGTTTTATTCACCATAATCTATAAAACTATTTTCAGTGCAAGGGATAAAGGGCTGATTTACTATATATTTATTTGGTCCATATGTCCACAGGAGTCGTGCTGTGCCCAAAATAAGTCCCAAGGACTCATTATTAGATACAAATTAAATAAATTAATAGAATTTCAGAAATGCAAAATGTCTTAAATGTTATCTATATTTATCCCCCAAATCAAAATAGTAGAATTCAATTATATTTTTGTTAATTTACTAAAAATACATTGTATTTATATTTCATAGTTTCTATAACAATAAAATAGCTTTAGCTTTATATTCATTTTGCAAAAAGGAGACACATTTATTGTAATGTTAGATTATTATTGACTTCAATAATAATTGATTTCAACTATATTCTACTTCATTCACATATACTATTTTTATGATGAAAGAGAAAAAGGAGAATATCATATTCTGTGAGTTTTGCATGGCTATTGCACATTATTTACATTAGTTACTTGTTAACTATGAAATCTACATTTCCTATATAGATTATTTATACTATACTTCCTTAGATGTGTATTTTCCATCGTTCTCCAGTGGGAATATATTGAGAGACAAGATAAAAGTTGTTGAAATCATAAAGAAAGCTGGTCATCTGAAGTTCAGTTCAGACAAAAGATATTTATTATCAGAGCTCACTATGAGATAGGCATTAGACCAGTTGTTAGAAATACAAAGTTGATAAAGACTCTGCCTATACAAATCTTAAACGGTAGTAAGGGGAAGATACATAAATAAAAATAAAATAAGGAGGAAACAGAACAAATTATTGTATGTATAGAAAAAGCTAAAAGAAGGAGCTATGAGACTGTGGGGTGAAGGACACATTCAGGGAAATGGGGATATGCTGTTAGAGATGATATTTGAACTGAATCTTGCCAGGGACCTCACATGGGTGATAAAATGGCGACAGTTCATATTTTGTTTTCATTTTTAAAATTTTTATTTATGAGTTATTATTAATATATTCATTGGGGAGAACTTGCTTCTGCAAACACCAGCCATCTTTAAGAAAAAATAATCTGTTAATGGTTATCTAAACTCAGAAACCAATGCAGCATGTAAATTATAGTTATGTGAAACCTAATATATAACTCAGTAAATGATACAGTTTAGTCAATAGCACTATTTAGAGAATATAAATGTCATTTTAAAAAACTTTTAATACATGAAGTAGATGCATTGACTATAATCACCCAGAGTTCAAGGATAGGTCAGCATTAAATAGTAGTAGAATAATAAAAGAGTGATAACCTTACCAAATAAAATTTCTTCCAGAAGTGAAGTCAAA
The DNA here is from genome assembly GCF_014108415.1 of Molossus molossus. Classification (NCBI taxonomy): domain Eukaryota; kingdom Metazoa; phylum Chordata; class Mammalia; order Chiroptera; family Molossidae; genus Molossus; species Molossus molossus. The sequence continues at coordinate 81,665,462 of NW_023425401.1, read as the reverse complement.
TAAATATTGCATATGTTTCAAAAATTCCTATAAAAGTAAGATACTAATTTTCCAAAATATTTGGAAGTATACATTTTCTTAAAGAAAAAAAATGAGCAGAACTTCAGGCTTCTGCGTTACCAATGAATGATGTCCTGGTCAAAATTGTTACCAACATTTATAACTGAAAGATTGAAAACTGCTTTGGAAGATGGCATTTATAATTCTCACAATGAGTGCTTGTAATACCTTACTCTGCTTTTCAGATTTATACCTTTTTCAGAATAACTACCTGGAACACAGTCTCCAAACTGATGTGCAAAAAAACTAAAGTGCAATCGGTTGACAATTTGTGTGAAGTAAAGCAGCAGATTATAAGAAGCAATAATTTTGAAACTAGCATAGGATACCAGAAGAAAAAAAAATGTGAAAAAGATAGAACCATAAAGACCATAAAAGTAGTGTTCATTATTGTTGTTTGCAAAGAACCCAAGAAATTGCCATGGACATCCTTGTTTCACAGACCTGCTGAGTAACTCATGTTTATAACATAGGGACAGAGTCATCAGTAAAATTTTCTCTGTGTTGTGTTTGAAGGAACTTTGAGATGCATAATTCACTTTAGATAAATTTCAACTATAATGGTAAAATGCCCTGAAGTGGTGTTCTTTAATTAAAGACTATAACCAATAATTTTGCCAAGAAATTTATTACCATGTGTTTTCTGCCCAAAATAAATGATGAGTAGAATACTCCATTCAACACAAACTTTTTGTACAGTTTGACTAAATTCTTGCAAACTACTCATTGGTATATTATTAATTAGATAATATTATGAGCTTTTGAATAAATCCCAAATAGTTGATGAAGATGGAATATATCTAGTTATGTTCTTAGTTTACTCAATGAGTTTATATTTCAGTTAAAGTTTATCAAACAGATAGCAAATTTCAAATCTAAACTTACCATATGGTTAATATTGAAGATTAATTGAAATGACTATTTTGTTAGTGCAGTAGACATAATTGAACTATATTTAAGAAAAGATTATATGTTAAAATGGTAAGGAAGACTTTATTTGGGTTATTATGATAAGTGTCTAGACTATCACAATAAAGGAGAGAAAAAAATCTCAATGCCAAACACAATAAGGAAAGTAAGGATTTATACCCAAAGATCACAGCGTGTGGTCAGTAGATGAAAAGTTATTAGGAGGAGACAACAAAGGTAGAAAGATTCTTGCTAAACTGACTTACAATTCTTGCTTAAAGCAGGCCAGGATGATCAGATATAAAGGATGGGGGATAAGGAATTTGATCATATATCAAAGGTGATCAATTCAGAGTAAAGGAGACTGATTTAACATGCTTCTTGCTGCAATGGGCTAGACAAGCCAAAGACAGGCCAAAGAACAAAGCTTAGAGGAGCTCTCTTAAGTGCAGTCTTGAGACAGTGTTTGACAATTGTGACATTAATTTACATACTTGTTTTAATTTAGTTAAGATAAAGTGTAAGCCACATTTGTTATTTTTTAGGTGACTTCAAAGACACATTAATATTTTCAATTCAGGTAACTACACTCAATATTAGTCCATTTTTAGACAGACCGACACACACACACACACACACACACACACAAGTCTGTCAATAGGTTTGTATTGTTTAAAAAATGTATGTTCTTTTTGCCTTGGCTAGCATGGCTCACTTGGTAAGGGTGATCCCATGCACCAAGAGGTTACTGGTTGGGTTCCCAGTCAAGGCACATGCCTGGATTAATGACTATATCTCCAGTAGGGGTTGTGTAGGAGGTGGCCTATAGATCTTTCTATTTCCCTCTCCCTCTCTCTCTAAAAAAACAAAATTAATTAAAAATATATGTTCCTTTTAACAATTTCACTTCTCATAAGACATTAGAAAAGGGTGCTATCATTTATTTTAAACACAAAAACATTCCAGAAATAACCAGCCACATATAGAAGGATGCTAGGTTCCTAGAGAGGTAAGCTTTTCTAGCTTGCAGTTCCTGCAGCAGTGATGCAATTCTGGTCAGATGCGTGCTGTTAGCCTCAATATCCCTGAGCTCCAGAGGACTGTTTTAGCCTTGCCTGGTAACTGTGGAGCAACACTGAATTGAACTACACAGTAATATCCTCAGCCACCCAGTAGGCTGTGACTGCAGCCTCTCTAATAAGGCTTGAATACCCCTTCCACATTTGTCCTTTGTCAGACCCTCTCCTTTAGCCCTAGGGTAAGTTTTGCAGTTCTCTTTCCATCGTAATCATCACTCCCCTATCACAGAAGGATTAGACCAAAATTGATATGCCCTGTAAAACTTTCTCCCTTAGAATTTACACAAAATAGAAGATGGATAGATGAATGAATGCATGAATGGATAAAAGGACAGATGATGATCACAGATAGGTGATAAACAAATGATATTTAACATATGTATGTGTCATTTGTATTATGCATATAAAATGTAATATTTATTAACAAATTGAACTGAAATTCATTTTGATTTCTCACTTAATTCCCTAAGTGTCTGCATAAACAATCTATACTATTCATCACTACAAACCAGAGTGGGTTTTGTTAAAATTTTTTTAAATGTATTCATAACAAAAATTTAAGACTTAAAAATATTCAGGATAGTGGGCATCAAAAGATCAACCAAAGAACTTATATGCATATATGCATAATCCATGGACACAGACAATAAAGGGGTAAAGGCTTGGAGGAGAGCAGGGTAGAGGAGACAATGGAGGAATAATGAGAGAACATCTGTATTCCTTTCAACAATAAAGATAAATTTTTAAAAAGAAAGAAAAAAATATTCATTATATTTCTTCTTATTTATTAAAGAAAAATCCATGTTATTGACTCAGTTTTTATAAAAAAAAATTTTTTTCTGTCATCCCAAATGACATGCAATGTATATTTAAGGTCAAGTCTGTTAACAATGTATAGAAAGGAATTAGGTGAAGCTTCCCATCACTTTTTTGAAGTCCAATAAATGAATGTGCCATTACACTGTTCTAAAGTACATAAATACAGACAGATCTTTTCTTTTATTTTTTATCCTCACCTGAGGACATTTTTGCATTTATCTTCAGATAGAGTGGGAGGGAGAGATGGGGAAGAAAGAGAGAAACAACGATGTGAGAGAGACACATCAACTGATTGCCACCCACATGACCAGGGCCAGGGCCAAACTGCAACTGAGATACATGACTTTAGTGGAACTGAACCAGGACTCTCTCGTCCATGGGCTGATGCTCTAACTGCTGAACCAAACTGGCCAGTGAAGACAGATCTGTTCTAAGTAACAATGTATTAAATGTGCATATCTTCTTTTTAAAATATGTTTTTATTTTTTTTTTAGAGAGAGAGGAAGAGAAAGAAACATTGATGTGAGATAGAAACATGATCGGTTGCCTCCTGCAAGCCTCCTAGTGGGGATCCAGCCCGCAAACTGGGCATGTGCCCAGACCAGGAATCAAACCAGGACCTCTCAGTCAATGGGCCAATGCTCAGTTCACTGAGCCACACTGGTCTGGCAAAATGTGCATATCTTAATTACCTAAATATTAAAAGTACATTTCATTTTAATATATTTAATCAGAGTTTAAAAATAAATTCACTTGATTATGAAATTTATTCATCTTGAAGAATGTTTAATATAAAGGCTATACAAAGGAGAAAAATGCCATTAAGTAATCTTGATTGATAATTGCAAAGTATCTTAAAACTTCCCAGGAGAAACTAATATTTTTAAATCTGTAAATTATTATAATGTTATAAATTATTAATTGTCAAAAGTATTACTAAATTATGTTTGCTTATTTTGTTCTTTAGATTCCACATATAAGTGAAATAATGTAATATTAGTCTTTCTCTGACTGACTTATTTCACATAGTATAATACATTCTAGGTTCAACCATGCTGTTGCAAATGCTAAGATTTTATTCTTTTTATGACCAAGTAATATTCCATTGCATATATTTACCACTCTTCTTTATCTACTCATCTATTGATGGGCACTTGTGTTGCTTCCATTTATTGGCAATTGTAAAAAGTGCTGCAATGAACATAGAGGTGCATGCATTCTCTTGAATTCATGTTTTGCTTTTCTTCAGATATATGCCCAGAAGTGGAAACACTGGGTCATAGCACAGTTCCCTTTTAATATTTTGAGGAGCTTCCATAATATTTTCCATGGAGTGGCTGCACCAATATGCATTTCCAAGAGTGCACTAGGGTTCCCTTTTCTCTACATCCTCACCAACACTTGTTTTTGTTGATTTATTGGTGATAGCCATTTTGAAAGGTATGAGGTGATATCTCATTGTGGTTTTGATTTGCAGTGCTTTGGTGAGTAGTGACACTGAGAATCTTTTTATATGTCTACGGGCCATCTGTATGTTCTCTTTGGAGAAGTGTCTGTGAAGATCCTCTGCCCATCTTTTAATTGGATTGTTAGCTTTTTTGGTGTTAAATTGTGTGAGTTCTTTATAAATTTTGGATACTAATCACCTAATTGGATGTAACGTTGGTGAAGATCTTCTCTCAATCCTTAGGTTGTCTTTTTGTTTAATTGATGGTTTTTTTGTTGTGCAAAAACTTTTTAGGTTGACATAGTCTCACTTGTTTATTTTTTTCTTTTGTTTACCCTGCTCAAGGAGATATATCAAAAATATTACTAAGAACAATGTCAGAGTTTACTGCCTCCATTTTTTTTTTAGGTATTTTATGGGTTCAGGTTTAAATTAAAGTCTTTGATTTATCTTGAGTTTGTTTTTGTATGTCATATAGGAAGTTAGTCTGATTTCATTTTTGCATGTATCTGTCCAATTTTTCCAACACCATTTATTGAGTAGACTGTCTTTACCCCATTGTATATTCTTGACACCTTTGTCATAGATTAACTGAACAAATAGGCATGGGTTTATTTCTGGGGTCTCTATGTTCTTCCATTGAACTATGTGTCTGTTTCTATGCCAGTGCCATGCTGTTTTGATTTTTATAGTCTTGTTATATAGTTTGATATCAGCATGATACCTCCAATTTTCTTTTTCTCTCTCAAGGTTGCTATGGCTATTTGGTGTTTTTGTGGTTCCAAATAAATTTTTGGATTATTTGTTCTAGTTCTGTGAAATATGCCGTCAGTATTTTATAGAGATTGCATTGAATCTATAGAAAATTTTGGATAGTATAAACATTTTAATTCTTCTTATCCATAAACATAGTAAAGGCTTGAATTTATTTGCATCTTCTTCAGTTTCTTACTTCAATGTCTTATAATTTTCTGAGTACAGGTCTTTTCTGCTTTGATTAAATATATTCTTAGGTAATTTATTTGATGTAATTTTAAATGTGATTGTTTTATTAATTTTCATTTTTTTGAAAATTTATTATTGGTGTATAAAATGCAACTGATTTCTAAATTTATTTTTGTATCCCACTATTTTACTAAATTCATTTATCAGTTCTAGTTTTTGGTGAAATCTCTGGGGTTCTCTATATTTAGAATCATGTCATCTGCAAATACTAACACATTTACTTCATCCTTTCCAGTTAGATGCCTTTATTTCTTTTCCTCTTCAGATTGCTGTGGTCATATTTCCAATACTATATTGAACAAAATGGTAAAGGTAAACATCCTTGCCTTGTTCTTGATCTTACGGAAAATGATTTTAGCTTTTCAGCATTGAGTATAATGCTAGCTGTGGTTTGTCATATATGGCCTTTATTATGTTGAGGTATGTTCCCTCTATTTCCACTTTGCTGAGTGTTTTATCATAAATGCATGCTAAATTTTGTCACATGCTTTTTACTGCATCTACTGATATAATTGTATGCTTTTTATCCTTCATCATGTTTATGTGGTCTACCATGTTAATTGACTTGTTGATATTGAGTCTACCTTGCATACCAGGAATAAATCCCACTTTATTGTGATATATGATCTTTTTAATATATTGCTTTATTCAGCTTGGCAATATTTTATTAATAATTTTTGTGTCTATGTTCATTAGGGATATTGGACAATAACTTTCTTTTCTTTTTTTCTGATTTATCTTTCTGGTTTTGGAATCAGGATAATGCTGACCTTACAAAATGAGCTTGGGAGGCTTCCTTCCTCTTAAAATTTTTGGAATAGCTTGAAAAGAGCAGGTGTTAATTATTTCAGTGTTTGGTAAAATTCACCTGTGAAGCCATCAGTTCAGAACTGTTTTTTTGTTGGAAGTTTGAATGCTGATTTGATTTTGTTAATAGTTATCAGTTTGTTCAAATTGTGTTTCTTCTTCACTCAGCCTTGAAAGATTGTATGTTTCTAGGAATTTATCCGTTTCTTCCAGATCTTTTAATTTGTTAGCATATAATTTTTTGTAGTATTTTCTTATAATCCATTGTATTTCTGTGGTGTCAATTGCCACCACTCTTTCATTTTTTGTTGTTGTTGTTGTTGTTAATCCTCACCTGAGGACGTTTTTTCACTGAATTTTTAGGGAGAGTGGAGGGAGGGAGGGAGAGACAGAGAGAAACATTTATGAGAGAGAGAAACATCTATAAAATTACCTAAGAATAGATTTAATCAAAGCAGAAAAGACCTGTACTCAGAAAATTATAAGACATTGAAGTAAGTTGGTTGCCTCCTGGATGACCCCAACTGGAGCCAGGAATGGAACCTGCAACCCACGTATGTGCCCTTGACCCGAATTAAACCAACAACCTTTTGGTCCATCTACCAACACTCTACTTGCTGAGCCAAACAGGCCTGGGCCTTTTCTTTCATTTCTAATTGTACTTAATTAGCTCTTGTCTCTTTTTTTCTCGGTGAATTTGGTTAAAGTTAAATTTTTTCAAAAGCTTTTCAAGGAGAATGGAAGATGGCAGCGGGCATGACTGGAGGGAGAGTGAGTGTATGAGAGAGTGAACTAGTGTGTGAGAGAGTGGGAGTGGATCTGAAGGTCAACAAAGCCTGATACACCAATCAGAAAGAATATATGTACCCCCATGTTCATAGCAGCACTATTTACAATAGCTAAGATCTGAAAACAGCCCAAATGTCCATCAGTAGACAAATGGATAAAAAGGCTGTGGTACATATACAAAATGGAGTACTATGCAGCTGTAAGAAAGATCTCTTATCCTTTGAGATGACATGGAGGGACCTCGAAAGTATTATCCTAAGAGAAACAAGCCAAATAGAAAATGATAAGTATCATATGATCTCACTCATTTGTGGAATATAATAAACATAATAGTCTGAGGAATGAGGCAGTCACAGAGATGTGGAAGTGGGGTACAGACTGACAATCCCCAGAAGAGGGGTGGTGGGGAAGAGATAAACCACATAACTTATATGCAGGTATACCTGAATAATGGACATGGATAACAAAGCTGGGGACAGGATGGGGAGGGGGGAATCAGTGAGGAAAAAAGAAGAAACATCTGTAACAAAAATAAATTAATTAATTAAAAAAAATAAAAGCTTTTCAACAACCAGCTCTTGGTTTCATTGAATTTTTCATTTTCTGCACTTTATTTCATTTATTTCCACTTTGATCTTTATTATTTATTTTCTTCTACTCACTTGGGGTTTGGTTTGTTCTTTTTTAATTTCTTCAGGTGTAAGGTCAGACTGAAATTGTTCTGTTTCTGGAGTTAGGCCTGTCTTACTAAGAATTTCCCTCTTAGAACTGCTTTTGATATGTCCCCTAGATTTTGGATCAGGTTGTTTTCATTTTTATTTGCCTAAGGTATCTTTTGATTTTTTCCTTGATCTTGTTGTTAACTCCTTAATTGTTTAGGAGCATGTTATTCAGCCTCCATATGTTTGTGTGTTTTTCAATTTTTTACTTGTAATTGATTTCTAATTTTATACCATTGTGGTCAGAGAAGATGCTTCATATGATTTCAATCTTCTTAAATTTGTGGAGACTTGTTTTGCGGGCTAATTTATGTTCTATCCTAGAAAATCTTCCATATTAAAAAAATGTATATTCTGCTGCTTTAGGGTTAAATGCTATAAAAATGTCAGTTCAATCCATTCTGATCTACGGTATCATTTAAGTCCAGTGTTCTGTATTAATTTTTTTTGTTTGAATGATCAATTCACTGATGTTAATGGGATGTTAAAGTCTCCTACAATAATTGTATTATAGTCTATGTCTTCTTTTATGTCCATTAAAATTTGCTTTATTAATTTAGGTGTTCCTACATTGGGTATATATATGTTTACAAGAATTATATTATCTTGTGTTGATCCCTTTATCATTATGTAGCGTCTTTTTTGTCTCTGGTTATAAAATGCATTTGTTTTAAAGTGCATTTTTTCTTATGTAAGCATTGCTATAGTATTGGGTTTCTGTTTGTGTTTTTTGTTTTTTTTTTCTTTTTCTGTATTGATTTTTAGAGACAGAGGAAGGGAGAGGGAGAGATAGAAACATTGATAAAAGAGAATGTTTGGTCGTCTCCTGCATGATCCCCACTGGGTATTTGACCCACAACCTGAGCATGTGCCCTGACTGGAAATTGAACTGGTGACCTGTTGGTGCATGGGTCGATGCTCAACCATAGCCACGTCAGCTGGGCTTGCACTTTCTTTTGTATTCTCCTCAGAAAAATTCTGTATGAGACTGAGCAATATGCTAAATTAATATTTGACAAAGGTGGCAAGAGCATACAGTGGAGTAAAGACAGCCTCTTTAATAAATGGTGTTGGGAAAATTGGACAGCTACATGCAAAAAAATGAAACTAGACCATCAACTTACACCATACACCAAAATAAACTCAAAATGGATAAAAGACTTAAATGTGACCCGTGAATCCATAAAAATTCTAGAAGAAAATGTAGGCAACAAAATTTCAGACATCATACGGAGCAGAATTTTCACTGATACATCACCTAAGGCAACAGAAATAAAGGAGAAAATGAACACATGGGACTATATCAAACTAAAAAGCTTCTGCACAGCAAAAGAAACAATCATCTAAATGGAAAGGCAACCCACTGTATGGGAGAACATCATTGCCAATGATGTATCAGATAAGGGGTTAATTTCCAATATATATAGAGTGCTCATACAACTCCACAAAAGGAAGACAAAGAACCCAATTAAAAAATGGGCAGAGGAGCTGAATAGACACCTCTCCAAACAGGACATACAAACGGCCAAAAGACATATGAAGAAATGCTCAACATCACTAATCATCAGAGAGATGCAAATTAGAACAACAATGAGGTATCACCTCACACCTGTCAGAATGGCCGCCATCAACAAATCATCAAACAACAAGTGTTGGCGAGGGTGTGGAGAAAAGGGGACTCTAGTACACTGCTGGTGGGAATGCAGACTGGTGCAGCCGCTATGGAAAACAATATGGTGCTACCTCAAAAAATTAAAAATTGAACTTCCATTTGACCCAGTGATCCCACTGCTGGGAATATACCCTAAGAAGCCTGAAACACCAATCAGGAAGAATATATGTACCCCCATGTTCATAGCAGCACTATTTACAATAGCTAAGATCTGGAAACAGCCCAAGTGTCCACCAGTAGACTAATGGATCAAAAAGCTGTGGTACATATACACAATGGAGTACTATGCAGCAGTAAGAAAGAAAGATCTCTTATCCTTTGAGACGACATGGAGGGACCTGGAAAGTATTATCCTAAGTGAAAGAAGCCAAGCAGAAAAAGACAAATACCACATGATTTCACTTATATACGGAATATAATGAACATAACAGTCTGAGGAATACAGTAGACCCAGACACATGGAAGTAGGGCACAGACTGACATCCCTCAGAAGAGGGGATGGGGGGTAGGGGGGTGGGAAGAGATAAACCACAGAACTTATATGCATGTATGCATGACCAATGGACATGGACAACTAAGCCGGGGACAGGGTGGAGGGGGGGGGTGCCAATGGGGTAAAAAGGTAAAATGTCTGTAACAAAAAAATAAATAAAAATTTATAAAAAAAAGAAAAAAAAAAGAAAAATTCTGTATTTTTTTTGTTTTTCCAGCTGCAATTACTGCAATTGTTATACCAGAGCCCTGTTTGCATAGTAGTAACTTGTAAGGAAAGAAAAGCCTTTAATAGTTATCTGACTAAATCTCAGTACTTTATTGGACCTGTATCTTGAGGAAATGACCCTCACAAGTTTTCAGTATTGACTTTAGTTTTCCAGCCTCTTGCTCACTACTATGTCATCAGCATTCTTGATTTATTATCTTGAAGACTTGACTCTCTCCTACTGACTATATTTTTTTCTTTTTCTCTCCCTTAGATGAGACAGGAAGAGGGGCAGGTGGTAGATTGGCAAGGAATGTCCTCCTCAAGTTGTAAATAATGGCCAAATTGAGATCTGGCACAGTCTTAGTTAATGGAGAGCAGGACTTTTTAAATTATTTTTATTTACAGAGAAGATTCTTGATGTATGTTTCAATGGTTATTTTTTCTGACTGCCATAACAACTTTTTTAGAAACTTTTAAATGCTTTTGTAGACACCTTTTAAATTCTTAAAAAGTAAAAATCCCTTTATTTGTTCAATCACCTTCATCACAAAAATTTAACAAATTAATATAACTTTACACACCTTTCTCATATAAAACTTTAAACTCTTCAAGATCAAACATTTATTTTATCATCATATCATCAGCATCTATTCTAATAAATAAGTGTCCAATTTCTTTCATGATTCTTTGACAAGTAAATGCCTATATATGGTCATATAAAAATTCATTAGAATGCAAAGAAAAACCTGAAATATCAAAATAGATTTTACTTACTAAATCTTAAAAGGGTTCATTTTATACCTTATTGATATTTGATAATCATTTTTTAAATATGAAAATATGTGTCTATCTACTAAAATTAACAAATTTATACAATAAGGGATGCAATTGTAGGTACTCTCAACATTTTTATGAATCTAAATCATGTTGGATTTGATCTGCCCTGGCACTGTTGCAGTTTATTATTATTAATTATTATTATTAAACCTTATAACCTATAACATTTTGATTCATACTTTTATGGTCTCTTTTATCAGGTCATATTATTTCTTAAATTTAATTGCAAACTGAAATAGGTTATTCATTAAAATTATGTATTATAATCCCAAGGTAGAACACTTCACACTTTTAACATAGACCTGGAGAAATTCCTAGTGAACTTAATATTCAAAACAAATAATTGAAAATAATATAGTTGAGTAAAAAAATGTTTAGCCCTGCTGGTGTGGCTCAGTGGTTGAGTATCAACTCATGCACCAAGAGGTCGCCAGTTCGATTCTCAGTGAGGGCACATGCCCAGGCTGTGGCCCCGATCCCCAGTGGGAGACATGTAGGAAACGGCCAATCATTATTTTTCTTGCACATCGATGTTTCTATATCTCACTCCCTCTTCCTTCCTCTCCCTCTAACTTCAATAAGAAAGAAAAAAATATATATATATGTATATCATAGATATAGATATAAAAGAATGTTTAAGTTACTCAATATTATATAATAGATTGTAACAATAACCTTTGGCTTATAAATTTGTTATGTGGACTAAACGCAAAGTGCTATAGGGCCATTTCATAGAAAGTTTAATGATCTGGAAGATAAGGTGTAATTTACTATGAGGTAATTATTTAATAAGTATTTGATATTAATCAAAACAGAAAGAGGTGAAGAAAGATATAAGTCTATAGATTATATTCCTGTGAGCAAGAATAATACATTTTAATAATGAGTAATTATGAGAGTAATATTTTACCTTTAGTACATTATTTCTTTACTTTTTTAAAAACTTACATCAACATACATCACTAATTCTTTTAATGTTAACATTAAGAACATGTGCTGAGCTTACAAACGAAAAAGATGAATCATCTCAGGTCATGAGATTAACTTTCTATCTAAAATCATTTATAATTCTTACTTTGAAAGAGTTTATGACCCCATTTTTAAAATCTACTGCAATTATATAAAGTACTAAAATAATATTGGCCATAGAAGTCATTAGAATCATATCTTAAGAGTCTCCCAGTTTGCTGAGAATAGTTTTCTGTGCATGCCTATAATTCCTAAACATAAACTTTTTCAGTTTAAAATTTTATTTATCTAATAAAATTGCTTAATGGCTTCTTCAAAAATATATAATTTGTGTTTCCTTATATAAAAGTTATTTTTAAGCTATTGCATTCTCTGTGCTCAATATTTAATGAATTGCTCCTTAATTTTCTATAAATGAAGTTATTAAATATGCATTTTTATTTTTACTTAATTTTAATATCTTAAGTGATTTTTTAAAATTTTTGTTGAATTTTTAAATATTTTACATTATTTTAGGACATATTATATTGAGCCTGGCCGGTATGGCTCAGTGTTTGAGCATCAACCCATGCACCAAGTGGTCACTGGTTCAGTTCTTGATTGGGGTGCACGCCCAGGTTGTGGCCCTAATCCTCAGTGGGGAGCATGCAGCAGGCAGCCAATCAATGTTCTACCTCATTGATGTTTCTTTCTCTCTCTCCCTCTCCCTTACTCTCTCTCTAAAAATCAATATAGAAAAAAAAAATTTAAAACAGAAATATTATATTGAGCTATACACACAACAAATATTGCCCAAATTACTATTTAGATTTCACACTCATTTTTTATGTTAAGTGTTCTCTTCGCTTATTCTTATAATATCATTCTTTGATATTATATAGGAAATGCTATAATAATTGTTATCGTACATTTATGAAAAAATTATATTAATGATAGTATTTATTGACCCCTTATGATTTAACAGTTGACAATCCGGAAAACTGCAAATATACAATGTGCAATATAATAAAAGCTAGAATAGACAATGCATAACTTATTCTGGTTTTCAATATAAATTAGCTATCAAACAACCATAAAATGTAAAAAAGTACAGAATTATCATTAGTTCCAGTTATCCCTCACTTTTCAAGCATTTGCCTTACTCCACTTCACTTTTATAAAAGACCTACATTACTACATTTTTTAAGAAAAGATCCAAAGAGGATTTTTGCTTTAACAAATAAACATCAAAATTAGCATTCAGCATTTGATTTACAGTGAGTTGTTTTAGAGGCTGCACACACCCTGAACAGCAAAAGTGGCGCCTTCAAACTGCTTCTCCAGGCACTTTGTTCAGTGTCCGAGCATCAAGCTGACATAGCTTTGAACTGTGTCTGTGAGCACCTGTGCTTTATCTTGATTTATTTTGTGCATCTGTTGGCAAGATGTGTCCTAAGATAATTGCTTTTCTTTACACAATTGTGGTTTATGAAAGATTTCATAGGTATGTTCTAATTTGGATAGTGGGAAAAACCACTCTTTGATACTTGTTTCTGTGTTCAGAAACTATGGCAATAATTGTTGAAGAAGAACAAATAGAATTTAAACTTGCTTTAAGTTTTAAATCTTTTTAAAACCATTTAAAGCTAATTGTGGAATGATTTATATACAATGTACTGCATCTATAAAAGGTAGACAATTTATTGAGTTTTGACAGCTGTAGACACTATAAGAGCAACCAGCAAAGCCAAGACAGACAGCAGCTCCCTCATCTCTGGAATACCCATCCTTCCCTCTACCACCTGCCCTAAGACACACCCGTTTTCTTTTGTCACTATAGATTACTCTGGTTTTGTTGTTGTTGTTGTTACTGTTAATTCTCCCTAGAGGATATTTTTTCCCCAAGATTTTTAGAGAGAATGAAGGCAGAGAGGGAGTTGTGGGTGGAGAGAAAGAGAGAGACGTTGATGAGAGAGAGACAGATTGATTGGATGCCTCTTGCATGTGCCCTGAGCAGGGCTGAGGATTGAACCTGCAAACCAGGTGTGTGCACTTGACCAGGAATGGAACCCATGACCCTTTGGTGCACAGGCCGATGTTCTAACCACTGAACCACACCAGCCAAGGCTACTCTGTTTTTTAATATAAATATAATCAAGCAGTATAATACTTTGTTTCTAGGTTCAGTCATTTAACATAGTGATTCTGACATTCATCTATGTGTTTAGGTTTAACAACAGTTTGTTCTTTTTATTGTGTTTATTTATTTTATTAATTCATTTAGTGGTTTTCTGTGTGTGTTTTTTCCCTGTGAGTAAACAGTAAACTTAATTTTTTTTTTATTATGGTAAGAACACAATTCAAGATCTACCCTTTTAACAAAATTTTAAGGGCAAAGTATAGCGTTGTTAGGTATAGGCACAATGTTGTGCGGAAGATCTCTAGTACTTACTCATCTTACATAACGGAAATGTGGTTAGGATTCAGCATTTTCATTCATCGTTAATGAAAATTTGAAATGACTTCAGATTTGGATGATATAATTTCAGCTATTATAAATAGTAGCATATATGGTTTTACAGGAACATAAGTTTTCATTTTCTCCTAAATAAATATCTAGGGGCAGAAATGCTGAGTCATAAGGTAGGTATATGTTTAATGTAACTGCAAAGTCTTTCCTAAATATATCAGCAAAAAGACCCTTCTTTTCCCCCTGAACTCTCATGGCCTTTTATGTGTATCTAATTTTTGAAAAAGATCAAATGCAGTCTTGCATATTAGTTACGTATGCACATGTGTTCTTCATTCTACAGAAATTGTACTAAAAACCACATGAAAAGATGAACCTTTTCTCATTTTTCCATTTTATGTAAAATATAATGCCATGTCCATCATGAGTATTTAACAAACATATATTTCATTAGCAAGTAATTTAAATTTCAATAAAAAAGCATTTTCATATATTTATTTGGCCCCTTCACCCATTTTAGTTATGAAATTCTTACCACTCCACCTCCTACTATTTTCAATACCTTTTAGTGTTATTTTAAGAGAAACTCCAATATTACTTTTTAAAAACATTTGAATGCTAAAAAATGAGGCCATTCTTAGTTGAAATTTCAGCATTGGTTGTCCTTATTGCCTGCTTTGAAGGTCAAGACTGCATGCTGACCAACCAGAGACAGAGTCCAAAACAGAACACATTCACAACGAATGAGCTTAAATGTGATTTCATAATTATAAAACACCTTCAAAAAAGTCAATGCACTAGTTACAAGTGCTCTTGGACATAAATATCTCAGCAATATTTATAGATACAATCCTTGCATTAGACCAGCCAAATAATACATCCAATATATACTAAGAATATTTCTTTACTCATCAGATATGATAAATAGAAATTATCCAATTTCTTTGGAAGATTTATTTCTCAGGGTCAAAAGGAAGAAATTTTCTGTCTACAAGAAGAGTTGTAAGGGATATTTTTTTCTTTATTGATTTTAGAGAGAGAGGAAGGCAGAGAGAGAGAGAGCATCAATTGGCGGTTTCCTGCATGCTCCCCACTGGGTATCGGGCCCACAACTTGGGCATGTGCCCTGACTGAAAATTGAACCACTTACCTCCTAGTGCAGGGATCAAGGCTCAACCAGTGACTCCCACCGGTCAGGGCTATAAAGCATCTTGAGGACCTAGATATTGCTGTAAGATGCTATGCTTTGAACCATTATATTATAGAAACAAAAATAATTGATTACAACTATTTTAATAATCAAACTAATTTTTAAACAGTTTCATTTCTTTCAAAGAGCTCTTTATTGAAACCATTTTACTTTAATGACTAAAAATCATTGAAGATTTTCATCAACAAGTATATTAAATTTAAAAGCCAAATGCGTACTTAAATTTGCATTATTAAATATTTAGCCCAGAGGAAAAGAAACAGACAGTGATGCTAGGACACTATTCCTATGAAACAGCTAAGAGAGAGCAAATTCTATAAATTCAACCTTTCAAAGTAGTGATTAAGTTTATTATGGTAAATAATTATAAATGACAATTTTGAGGGGAATATATATATATATACATATATATATATATATACATATATACATATTTTATTATTATTATTTTTTAATCCTTACCCAAGGATATTTTTCTACTTATCTTCAGACAGAGTGGGATAGAGGGACAGAGAGAGAAACATCTACCCGAAAGGGACGCATCAATTGGTTGCCTCCCTCACAAACCCAACCAGGGCAGGGGATGAACTGCAACCAAGGTGCTTGCCCTCGACTGGAATCGAACCTGCAAGTCATTGATCCATGGGCTGATGCTCTAACCACTGATCAAAATTGGCCAGGCTCTTGGGAATATTTTAATCACTTTAATTTAGTCAAATAGCCCTTTATATCTTATTGTAAATTACTTGGGCCAAATATCACCTTTAGCTACTGTCTGTTTTTATTTTCTATGTATTCATTTTCCACTTATTCTATCAAAATTTACACTCTTTTAAGGCAAATGACTTCAGGTTATTGTCAAGAGAATCTATATGTTCTGGTGTGATGGTTAATTTTATTTGTACACTTGAATGGCCACAGGTATAAATGCTACTGTTTCTATTTCTCTGAAGAATCCCGACTATTACAACCTGGATAATACATCCATATATAGGTAAAATTGTAAAGCCTTCAAATTTACTTACTGCCAAGAGGGCTTCTCTTTTCAGAAACATCACCATCACACTGATCACTACACGCAATCTGAATTCAAGCTTAAAAGCACAACAAATGGCCTGACAGATATCAGATGAAAACCTGATCAAACACCTACTAGCTACACGATCTGAATGAGTTAAAGTCTGAGCCACAGTTTCTATATCTGTAAAATGATTAGAGTAACCATTGCTTTGCATAATTTACTGCAGATTATACATTATTATTGAAATGCCCTGAAATCCAGTTGTGGGCCAATAAATTATAAATTTATATTCATTAGTTTATTCATACAATTATTACATTGCCAAAATCCCAACATCCTGTTCTATAAAGATGGTACTGTTTTTTCCATCCACAGAGAGTATTTATGCTCATATTTTTGCATAGTCATAATCAGAATTTATATGCTAAGACATTTTTAAGCACAGAATTGACACTGATTGAAGACTGTGTATCAGATACTTGTATGCACTAGATCATATGCCTCTGAAGTAAAATGAAACAATGTTGTTTATTACATAATTGGACAAAATTTACTTTGCAAAATATAATAATCTCATTGACCTAAAGGAAAGAGTAACAATAAATAGTTCCATTTAAATAGGTGATAATATTGCATATAAAATACTACGGTTGTTATAAGTAAGCCCATCTACAGTATAATTGAGAATCTCAGATTTAAAAAAATTGCTGAATGTTCACTTTTTACATAAGAAGAAGAATTATCGTGATTTATCCATTGTGCTCAAGATCTAGTTAAGCTTTCTCCTAGATTTATGTGATCAATTTGAGGCTTCAAAGCATAGTTAGAGACACACCTACATGAACTGCTTTGCTAAAAGTATGAAGCAACAGTACATGTTATATATACTTCGGATAGCCTTATCCATTTAGCCCTGCAAATTAAATTACATGAAGACATATTCTTGTAAATATTTTTATTTGTCTAGTATTTTCACATATCTAAATCATACATGATTTCCTAAATTTCCTTATCATGACTTATTCCCATCTAAATAATAGATAAGTTGATGATATATTTTCATCTAACTTTCCTCCTTGCTTTACTTCAGAATAAAACTTGAACCATTTCTCCATGACTTCTTTATATTTGTTTAGGCAATGAACCACTGACTCATGAAGTTAATAATGTTGGCTTCTTAGGATTAGAGTATATTAGGAACCCAGGGACTAATAATAATAATAATAATAATAATAATAATATATAGCAGATATCAGTATATAAACTGAAACATGACTAGTATACATCAAGAGTGGTATATTCAATTGATTAATAAATAAGACCAATTTGGTATCTCAATGTTTACACATAGACAGTAATGTAAAATTATTCATTCACTATATAAATTTTGCTATGTGCTTAAATAAAGACACAATAACAGGCACTCAATATATACGATGTTTAATAAAGTCATTCAAATTCTAGAAGTCATAATGTGAGGCAATAAACAGAAATCTTAATAATAAAAAGTCAATAAAAATTAAAAGAAATTTTTGATTAGCATCATAAATCAGAATGCATATAATTCTAAGTGTCTCAGAGACTACCAGTGTGCAATAAAAATGAAATCAGCTATCTAGAATGAAAGCACAGAAGAGGACCACATTTCTGAGAACCAAGAACCTTGATTATAAAGTAAACTTAGGTTCTGTGCAGTAGGCAATAAGAAAATTTCAAAGACAATGAAATTTGTGAAGACAATGACATAACCAGAGCTAAGATTAGTTTAAAGAACTAATCTTGCAAAAGAATGAAATTATCTTGAGTTTAAAAAGGAGACAAGAGTTGAGACCAAAGATAAGAAGGTTATTCGTCTCTGTGTGTGTGTGTGTGTGTGTGTGGTGGTTGTTAATCTTCATGGGAGGATATTTTTTCATTGGTTATTAGACAGAGTGGAAGGGAAGGAGAGAGAAAGAGAGAGAGACGTCGATGTGAAAGAGACACAACAATTTGTTGCGTCCGTACGACCCCAATCCGGGGCCAGGGATTGAACCTGCAACCCAGGTATGTGCCCTTGACAGCCATCTAACCCATGACCCTTCCATCTGCGGGCCATTGCTCTAACTGCTGATCCAAACAGGCTAGGGCTAGAGTCTCTTTTAATAGTCCAAATGAGAAGCAATGAAGGACGAATTCTGTAGTAGAGCAATGCAAATAAAGAGAAAAAGAGATGTGAGAGATAATAGGAAGGCAGAATTGAGAAGTCTTGGTAATTAATTATATATTGGCTATTAGCTAATCCCTAATTTAGTAAGAAAAGCATATTTAGTAAAGTGTTTATCCATTAAAATGCCCACCTTTATTGTAGATACATGTTATAGTAAAATGTGTTCTGGGAGAAGTTGACTATAAAATAATTCTAGAATTACACCCTCTTTCATGGGCTTTACTTACTTTTTTTATGGAGATGTTTCTTGAATACACTCAGGCATTCCATACTTCTATCTAGGGTTTCCCAATTGGTTTTTCAACATTTACAGCTAGACATTTTGCTGGTACTTAAAACTCAAGAAGACAAAATTAATTTTTCATCTCCCTATAATCTGTTCCAACTTCCTGTGCTATCTAGCCCAATTAAAGGCTTCACTGTAAATGTGTTTTCAACACAGGAAAAATACAAAATAATAAAAACTTCCAGTCATCAGTGAAAAACATTACAGTGTTCTCCACCCTTTCAAGAACTTTATAGGGTCTGAGACTGAACCTTTTAAGATACCAGAAGATGATTCTTGCTAAGTTTCAGGACAATAGAAAACTTGAGACTTTTGAGTCAGAGGCAAGGATTCATTATTCACATCACAGTAAACAGCATTAGCTTTATGTTCACATTGATTGTCCTTGCCCTCCAAATACAACACAGGTTGAAGGAGTTCTGAGGATCACGAAAGTGAGACCCACGTACTAAAGACAACTAAGGGCAGCTGCAAATGGCTGAACCTTAATGCATTCCCAGGATCATGCCTGAAGCTTTGCAAAGGAGCTCAGGCGCTCCTAAGCTGCAAACAGGGGGAACCTGAAAAAGCAGTTGCAGGCACTGACCCTCCTGAAAACATTCTTACTAAGAACAGTACGTGAACAGACAAGGGACTATGTTATTCAGATAAAGGGTTCAAGGAAAGAATAAGGAACAAAGTCCAATAAAGCTGCTAAGTAAGAAGGGCAGGTTGCCAAACTTTTGCCTTTAAAAATAAACTGCTGCAAGCACTCAGGGCTGCAGCCATGTCCTGTCTGTGTGTGTCTTGTGTTCTGTGTGTCCTGTGTTCTGTGTTCATTCCCTTCTTCAACTTATAAAGGAACCGCTGAACAGTTGATATGAGTAACTCAGACAGAAACTGCACACACAATAATTTGTGCCATGGCTGAAGAATTCCAAACTTAGAAAAATCTCAGTATTTCAAAAGGACCTGCTGGGAAACCTTCCTGATCTTTGCATTTGAGAAAGATAGTGTGTTTGTTATCAAGGTTAGCCATCAACTACTGCTTTTGCCCTACTAGGAGAAAATATCTCTATTTTCCAAGGTTGCTTGCTATACTAAAATAATTGAAAATATCATAGTCCAGAACAAAAGATGATCTAAAACATGCAGAAATATAATGTAACTTTTATCTGTCATGTCTGGTTTTGACTCTGTCAATTAAATTGTGAAAATATAATTTCCTTAAGTAGGAAAAAAGGAAATATGTCAATAGAGTTAGAAAGGGCTCATAAAAAATATCAGCTACCTGCCTTTATATCTTACTTGAACCTTCAGAATCTGCATAAATATAATTTATATATCTCAAGTTGATGATGAAATACCTCTTTGCTTGCCCAACCTTATGGTTGGTGAATTAAGTAACGCCCTATTCACTTATGGGTTACTCAGGATGAAGGTTCATTTGTTATCCTATACTCAGGCATTTAGTCTCTACCAGGGCCTGGATATGAACTATTTGTCAAAAATAGCTTTGCACAGAAGTAGATATTAGCATAATTTGGCAGAAACATATCTACCGTAGCATCCTCTCATTAAACACCAAATTTCAAGAATTATATCCTTGTTCTGATTCCAGTCATTCTAAGAGTATTCAAGCCATTTGATGTGGTATGCTTACTGCCAGTGAATGTACTAGTTTGAGCATCACAGATATCAAATTCACTTTTAGATTTAAAAAAAATATATTTTTTCTTTATAGGTTCTAGAGAAAGAGGAAGGGAGAGGGGGAGGGAGAGAAACATCCATAAGAGACAGAACATAGATTGACTGCCTCCTGCATGCTCCCCCCCATCCCCCACTGGGGATGGAGTCCACAACCTGGGCATGTGCCCTGACCTGTAATTGAACTGGTGACCTCTTGGTGCATGGGTCGATGCTCAACCACTGAGCCACACCAGCCAGGCTCACTTTTACATTTCTTATTATTACAAATAAACAAATTTAAATCCTGATTTTGTTTTTCTGATTCGGTCTTTCTGAGCTATAATAATAAGTCAGTTTCCTGAATACCATTAGTTCTAAGCACATGGATATAATGAAATAGCTGAGTCTTGATACCTAAAAGCCCATATCCATATAGTGATACAGCAAAAGGTGAACATAACTTTATTGATTGAGGGAATGAATAACTAGGTGTCTACAGAAGACACATGCCTTGAACTCAACACAGGTGTTCTTCCTTTTACTTCATGTTTTCCTCAATCTGAAACAACCTTTGTTTTTTCTGTCATTAAGGCTCAGTTTATGGATAAATTGATCAACCCATCCCTCACAGTCAAAGTCAGAATTAATGGCATGACTCTGTACAACCTTGGCACTTTGTTTACATCTATCTCTCTGTTTAGGTTGTAGTCAGTTTTACTTAACAATTATAACACAGTCATAATGTAAAAAATAATACAAATAAAACCACTTCAAAATGGAGTGAGAGGACCTGTCATCTCAGAGACTGCCCTGTAGGTTTTACTCCTCAATATTTGGAATGTTAAAATTGGGGAAAAAAACCTTTGGACTGGGCCAATCCAACATTGCATTCCAAGCAACTATTTGCCAACATAAGAAGAAAGTAGACATTAGAACTATGGGACTATAAATTAAAGATATTCTTTGGAATTAGCATCATTGGGTTAGCTTATCTGTACCTATAGAAATTCCTTTCTTCTACTCATGTAATTGTTTCCCTTCCCTTCCTCACAAATATCACTTGCCTTCACCTATGAATCAGAACACTATTTGGGTTTCTGCCTGAATCAGTGCTTGCAGAAGAGTTATTCCTTTGGATCTCAAATAAAGCTTGTTGCCTCCCACTTTGGCCCTTTATTTTTAGGTTAACAATATGTATGATCCAAACAGCATATTGAAGAGTACCTTGCAGACAGAAGTAATTTCAAAAATATACGTTGAATTGATTAGAAAAATTCAAGATCTTTCATTGGTCCTTGACTCACAAAAAAAGTGTAGAGTAACTCAAGAATACATATGTTCTCTTGAAAATATATTGTTCTTAACAATAAAAAACAACACATACAAAATGTATAAGTCACAAATAGAAAATTCATATATGCACAGAAAGATTTATGAAATTATGTAAACTTCTATGTAAAGTACTGCTGATCACTTAAGCATTGGCAAACATAAAAAAAGATTTCTAATACCTTGATTGTGGGGAAAACAGACATATATAGAATATGATACTTATACACACTGCTGGTGATAGTGTAAAATAGCATAATATTTTAAAAGAGATTAGTTGTATCAATGTTAGAAACTTTCAAAACTGTAAATAATTTTGTGAGTTTATTTGAGCCAAACTGATGACAAGTGCCAGGAAGCAAAATCCTCAACAGACTGAGAAAATGCTCTGGAAAAAAATTGGCAATTTTGCACCTTATTTTATATATTACAATCAAAACAAAAGATATTAGCGGGTTACATGAAATACATTGGTGATAAATTAGTGAGGCAGGAGAAAGCAAAATGTGCATGGGGCGGGTACCTCTGGGGTTGGATCAAAAGTAAAATGATAGACACACTTCTTTTACATAGGTGAGTACTAGATAGAAAACAGTCAACAATTAACATTATAACAATAAAAACAAGGGCATCCAGTCTGGCTCGGTGCTTGTGCAAAGGCATGTTTATCAGGTATGTTACCCTACATGCAAAAAAGACAAAAAAACAGGCTCAGTTAAGGTGAAGATTGACCTTTGTTAGGAAAAATTACTCCCTGACAACATGACTATCCACTGTGAACTACCTTTAGTTAAAAAGTTTTAAGTTCAGACCACCTTATGTGGTTACTTTAGGTCTCTGAGTTTGCAAGGCTGCCATGCAGGCCTCCCTGAGCTTATCAGGGTTAGTATGGGGCCTCTTTTTGTCCACACATTCCCCTATTGGTCATAAATCAATCCAAAGAATGCACTGATGACCAACTTTTTGGTTGTATAAGAGGTCCCATGGTACTAGAAAGGCTCATTCCTAGGAAGTCTCAGAGTCAGTATTTGTCTTGCTGAACAGGGTGGAACACAGTGGATGGGACAAGGCCATACCTTATATGCCATTCAAGGACAAATCATTATTACTGTTCAAAAGAAAAAAGCATGTGAATGGGAGGCAGTCAGATCCTATATGTCCTTGTTAAAATTTTTTCTAATCTTTGAGCTACCATAATCCAAGTTTTATTTTTCTGCATCTAGTATAACATTCACATACCAGGTACAAGAACAACAGTATTAAACCAGCAACATCAATTAGGAACAGAAAATGTCTAATACTAGACAAAGAAGAGTCTGAGGGGAACAAGCGTGCCAGCCAACCGAAGAACCTTTTACATGAATTATCATAATTTTTTATTAAGCTAAAAATAAGTTTTGCTCCTTTGTCCACTGTTGCTTGTACCTTATGATATGTTTGGCCAGATGAATTAATTTTCTCTACTATTTCATTATCCAGAAGGTCTAATTTTTCTCCTGGTTGGTTAGTTTTCATAAAAACGACTTCATGTGGAAGTTTAAGTTCAATTTCCCATACACTGGATTTTCAGTATCAATATTATCATAAGTTTTATTAACCTCAGGCAAAGTTATTTTGCCTATAATTTCAGTATTATACCATATTCCCATAGTATTTAATGTAAACTTGGTGTTATTACAATAAAAATTACTTAGTATAAAATAAGAATTTTCTAACCTTTCCCAACAAAAGCATCCCTTTTTCATATACCATATATATTTATTTGTTAAGGATAGATACAATAGGCCATGATTTGGTGAATTCAGTTTCTATATAGTTGGGGGCATAGCCATTCACCTATTCAATTTTCACAATCAGATAGTGAGATGGGTTCCCATTGCTTATTATTTTTAAATATGACCCATCTACTTCTCATTGGAAGTATTCTAGTGTTATTGAGGATTGTCTTTATGCCAGTCAGTTGAATTACTGAAAATTTAAGCTTAGGATCTAACCAAGGTGCCTGGGCTTTTAAGACATAATATTGTAGATTGCATTTTCCTTCTCAAATTTTCCAAAATCCAGGGAAAAGATATAAGTCCCATAAATGTCTTGCCTGGGTTTTTGCATCATAGTTGGCCATTGTTTAATAGCTACTCAGATTCCATTTGCATTAGCATAGACAATAAGCCTTGTTGAGTTGGGTGCAGAAACATTCCCATTGTGGGTTTGTGCACGAGTTTTTATAGTCTATCGAGTCTGTTCTAGGCATTGAGCTAAAGCTTCATTGTCTTTCCACACTGCTTCTCACCCTTTTCCTCATTCTTGAAACAGCATTTGTTCTCTATTCCCTATCTTAAAGAGTCTTTTTGCAATGAATGACGTTCTTCGTCAACTGCAAGTTCAGCTTACCTCAGAATACCAAGGCCAACCCCTAATCCTCAAATTAATAAATCCAGAGGACTGAGGGTGATAGGCACAATAAAAATGTTGTAGGATAGGCCAAATGTTACAGATGGATTTTATTATTTTCCCAGTGAAATGAGTCCTGCGGTCACTATGTAACTTAGAGGGAATTCCCCAATTGGGAATCATATTTGTAATAACAATTTACTAGTCATTAAGGCCGTTGTTCTCCTACAAGGGAATGCCTCAAACCAGAGATAAAACATACAAATCATAACTAATATATATTTGTATCCCTGAAATGGTGGCATTTGGATAAACTCCAATTGTCATACTTCAAATGAACCTAAAGGAAGTGGGAAATGTCCTTGGAAACCATGGAGTAGTTTTTTGGGGTTATATTTTGGACAGATAAAACATCTTCTGTATACTTCATGAGCTACAGCAAGAGAAGGTTTTCAGTAATATTGTTTACTGCATGAAATCCTCTTTTCAGGACACCAATGTGTTAGCTCATGTATATGTTGGAGTATAGGAGGCTGGGTCCTTATAAGTAAAATAGGTTTCTGATTAGGTCCATGCCATATCTGTTTGTCTGGGACAAAAGTTCCTTCTTTTTTTTGCCATATCCTCTTTCCTTATTCTACAGTTGTCTGTTGAAACTGTAAAAAAAAGTAGTTTTTTTTTTTTTTTTATTGATTTAATAAAGAACAAAGAGCAACAGCAAAATGAATTCCTTTTGCTTCCATGATGGTAGCTTTAGAGTGTCCTGGAATTTTTATAACTGTCAACTGTTTTGATTGTTGCATGACTTCTAATAATTCTGTAACCAGTTTTCCATTTTTTATGAGCTTCCCTGAGGAAGTTAAGCCTCGCTGCGTTCATAACATTTCAAAGTCGTGAGCAACAGCAAATGCATAGCAATTATGAGTATAAATATTAGCTACTTTGAAAAAATCCTCACTCGAGGGTATGTTTAAAGAAAGAAAGAAGGGGGGGGGGACATCAGTTGCCTCCTGTACACCCCTACTTGGGAATTGAACTCATAACCTTGGTATGTTCCCTGACTGGGAATCAAACTTGAAACCTTTGGTGTATGGGACAACCAACCAACTGAGCCATCCAGCCAGGGATTAAATATTGGCTACTTGATCTTTGGCTAATTGACAAGCCCAAATTAGAGCAATTACTTTTGTTTGCTGGGTAGATTTTATTTCAGGTAGATAAGAACTTTCAATTACATCCACCATGGAGGTTATTGCATATCCAGCTCAGTATGGTTCCAGTTCACCAGTCAGATATAAGATCCATCTGTAAATCAAATATAGTCAGCATTATCCATAGAAATTTTCTGTAAATCATTCCTAGGAACAAGAAGATGATCAGTAAGCAAAACAATCATGGGTGTCTTCATTCTGTAAAGAGGGTAACAAGATTTCAGATTTAAAACAATTACATTAAATTAAAGTAATAATATACAGAGACAAGAGTACTGCATAATAGGCAAATCAACTGAAAGAAAAGTGATGAGTGTGATGAGAGTTTAGTAAAGATTCAACACAATGAGGAACATAAATAGTTAAAGGAGAACCCATAACTATCTCTTGTTTGTTTACATAATATGACTGTAGCAGAGATGGCCCTGATACAAAGAGGGAGCCCTTTTGCTACTGAGTCTAGTTGCTGACTATAATATCCCGTAGGTCTATGATGATTTCTATATTTCTGAGTTAGAACTCCTAAAGCATTTTCTTTACTTTCATGTGTGTAAAGAAAGAAGGGAAGATTATAATTAGGATGTCCGAGAACAGGAGCTTTAGTTAATACTCCCTTTAGAGTCTCTGCAGCTTGTTTCCCTTCAGGGTTCTACTGAATTGGATCAGGTTGATCTGACTTTTTTAAAAACTATGTTTTTATTGATTTTTTAGAGAGAGAGGAAGGGAGAGATAGAAACATTGATGTGAGACAAAGGAAGGCAAAATGGCGGTGGAGTGAATGGAAGCTACACAGACCATCTCCCAGGACCAAACTGGAATTACCACGAAAATAAAGATAAATCATCTTGAAAAAGCAACATAAAAGCAGCTTGGAAGACCATATAACCAGAGACACTGACTCGATCCTGGTAGGATTGTGAAGGCACAAGATGGGGGCTGGGAGCCCAGAGACGGCAGAGGCCTTAGCTGTGAGCCGTGGCCTTAGCTGGAAACAGCGCCCTCTGGTTAAACTCCCAAGCAGCTCCACAGAGTCCGGACAAACGCTAAAATAGCCAGGCCACTTACCATGTGCTCCAACAGGGAGAGGGCAGACTGGACTGGAAATGTGTGGTGACACTCGGGATATGGAGGGCACTCATAGTTTTTCCTGAGTTGCAGCCAGGCAGGACAGTCGTCATCTTACTCCTTCCCAGGGCTCTGGGGAGAGGCTGCGGCCCCTCCCTCAGAAATTCAACCCCACCTGGTGGCCATTGAAATGAAAATTGAGGCCCATTAACAACCAGCATTGGGAAATCCCCTTACCCTGGGCACCTGAGGGAGTTTTTCATTAAACTAAAATCCCAAAACTCTTCAAGTAACCACTACTGATAGCCTCCAGGCAAAAAGCTAGAGAATAACTGTACTAATCCTGGGCAAGCAACTCTAACCAGGAAAGTAAGACTTGACAGTGGTATTTAATGTGTGTCCTCCCTGGCTCATCCAAACCCAGGACAGGGAGCCACAAACAGCAGAACACCAAAACCCATAGGGAAAATTTGGCATGCTCCAAAGCTCACTGTGATAGACAAAATGGTGAAACACAGAAACAAAAGTCAAATGAAAGAACAAGAGTCCTCTACCAAAGAGGAGATAAATGAGGTGCAGTAAGCAAGTTAACAGAACTAGAATTCAGAGCCATGATCTTGAGGAAGCTCAACAGCATGGGTAAGGACATGAGCACCATGAATAAAGACATAGAAATGTTGAAAATCAATCAGTTGGAAGTTAAAAACCACCAAGAAGAAATGAATAATGACATATCAGAAATAAAAAACACATTGGAAAGTTTAAATAGCATAGTAGAGGAAGCTGAGGACCGGATCAGTGAATTAGAAACAGGGTAGAAAAAATCAACCAATCAGAAAACCAAAAGAAAAGGAAAAAAAAAAAAAAACAATTAAAATCAGGAAGACATCTTAAGAGAACTGTGGGACAACTGGAAATGTAATAATATTCGCATCATAGGAGTCCCTGAAGAAGAAAATGAGCAAGGGTTAGAGAATATATTTGAAGTCATAGTTACAGAAAACTTCCCTAATTTGGTGAAGGAAGGAGGCATTCAAGTTCAAGAAGCACAGAGAGCCCCAAGTCAGAAGAACCCAAACAGGCCCACACCAAGACATATAGTAAAAAAACTGCCAAAAATTAAAGACAAAGAGAGAATCCTAAAAGCAGCAAGAGATAAGCAACAGGTTACCTACAAAGGAAACCTCATAAGGCTCTCACCTGACATCTCAACAGAAACACTACAGGCCATAAGGGAATGGCATAAAGTAATCAAGGTCATATAAAACAAGGATCTGAATCCAAGATTACTCTACCCAGCAAGGCTGTCATTCAAAATAGAAGGTCAAATAAAGAGCTTCCCAGACAAAATAAGACTAAGGGAATACATTAGCACTGAACCAGCACTACAAGAAATGTTAAAAGGACTGCTATAATTAGTAAAAGAAATAGAAAGAAAAATATAACTTCACTAAACAAAAATGGCAATAAATAAGTACATATCAATAATCACCTTAAATATAAATGGACTGAATGCTCTGATAAAAAGACACAGAGTAGCTGATTGGATAAGAAAGCATGACTCATCTATATGTTGTTTACAAGAGACCCACCTCACAACAACAGATTCACATAGGTTGAAAGTGCAGGATTGGAAAAAAATCTGCCAAGCAAACAGAAAGCAAAAAAAAAGCTGTGGGAGCAATATTCATATCTGATAAAATAGATTTCAAAATGAAGACCATAACTAGAGACAAAGAAGACCACTACATAATATTGAAAGATATATTCAACAGAAAGATATAATCTTGATATACATATATGCACCCAATATAGGAGCACCAAAATATATTAAAAATCTTCTGGAAGACTTCAAAGAAGAAATCGATGGAAATACAATCATAGCAGGGGACTTCAACACCCTGCTGACATTACTGGATAGATCCTCTAGACAAAAAATTAGCAAGGAAACAGAGACTCTAAATTAAGCACTAGACCAAATGGATTTCATAGATATCCACAGAGAATTACACCCCAAAACTACAGAATTCACATTCTTATCAAGTGCACATGGGACATTTTCAAAGATAGATCACATGTTAGGGCACAAACTAAATCTCTGCAAGTTCAAGAAGATTGAATTCATATCAAACATCTTCTCAGATCACAATGGCATTCAACTAGAAATCAATTGCAACAAGAACATGCAAAAACATTTGAACACATGGAAGCTAAATAACATGTTATTAAACAACTAATGAGTTACCGAGGAGATCAAGGAAGAAATTAAAAACTTCCTGGAAACCAATGAAAATGAACACACAACAACACAAAATCTAGGGGATGCAGCAAAAGCATTTCTGA
The DNA here is from genome assembly GCF_014108415.1 of Molossus molossus. Lineage (NCBI taxonomy): Eukaryota > Metazoa > Chordata > Mammalia > Chiroptera > Molossidae > Molossus > Molossus molossus. Next base: position 81,636,468 of record NW_023425401.1, on the reverse strand, counting down.
GAGGGAAGTTCATAGCACTACAGGCCTACCTCAAGAAACAAGAATAATCTCTAATAGACTATCTAACCTCAAAACTTAAAAAACTAGAGAGCAAACAAAAAGAAAACCCCAGAGCAAGTAGCAGAAAGGAAATAGTAAAGATCAGAGCAGAAATAAATGACATAGAATCCAAAAGAACAATTCAAAGGATCAATGAAACCAAGAGCTGGTTTTTCGAAAAGATCAACAAGATTGATGGAGGTCCCAGTTTGGTTTCCAGCCAGGGCACATGCCCACGTTGCAGACCCCATCCCCAGTGGAGGGTGTGCCGGAGGCAGCCAGTTGATGTTTCTCTCTCACATTGATGTTTCTATCTCTCTTCCCCTTCCTTTCTCTCTAAAATCAATAACAAACCAAAAAAAAAAAAAAAAAGAACCATACTTAAAAACCCTCTACAGGTATATGCCAGCAAATATTCAGCCATTCTGTTGCCTTGCTCTCAGAAACCAGTAGGTGTATTATTTGGAATTAGTCATAATAGCCAGGATCATATGTTCTAAAATTAAAGCAAATTCCTTTGCAAACCCATTGGGGTCCTGGAGAGAGTCACAGATATCTTTAGTTAAATTTCTTTATCCTGTTCTAGTCCAAGGAACATATACAATCATGACTTCCTCTCAACCTGAAACAGGCTTTTCCCCAAAGGCAGTTGCTAGAATTCCTGGATTTTCTTTGTCTTAATTTGATTCTCATTTTCTTCTAGGTCAGTAGGGAGTGGTCGTGAAGGAGATAGGAAAAAGAAGAAACTCAGAGAGCAAAGGGTATAGTGGAGAAGCTGTAGAAGGGGGAGATATAGGGTAATAGCATTTATTGGCTTTAGAGCCTTCTTTATTTCAGAGACAGTCTCTAAAATTGTCTTGTTAACTTCCTGAAGGGAAGATAATTTATCTGAGGTTCTCCTAGAAGCTTCTAATTTTCAATCAAGATAAATTTTCCACTTATTCCATTTTATTTTAGAACCAGCTTTAAAAATATATATTTATTTTATTTTATTTGTTTTTTAAATAATTAATTTTTGTTACAGATGATTCTCCATTTCCACCCATTGACACCCTCCTCCTGATCCCACCCCCCACTTTCACACCATTGTTGTATACGTCCATTGGTTATGCATATATGCATATGAACTCTTTGGTTTATGTCTTCCCTCCCCTTGCCACCCTCCTCTGAGGTTTGTCAGTCTGAACCCAACTTCTATGTCTCTGGGTCTATTTTGCTCATCAGTTTATTTGGTTTATTATATTCCACAAATAAGTGAGATCATGTGATATTTGTCTTTCTCTGATTGGCTTACTTCGCTTTGCATAATACTCTCCAGGTCCCTTCTTCCATGTTGTCTCAAAGGACAAGAGATCTTTCTTTATAGTATAACCTGAAATCTGATAATGTGATTCATCCTACTTTATTCTTCATTTTCAAGATTACTGTGGCTATTTGGGGCTTTTATGGTTCCATATAAACTTTTGGTTTGTTCTAGTTCTGTGAAGTATGTCGTTGGTATTTTGATGGAAATTGCATTGAATCTATAGATTGCTTTGGGTAATATGGACATTTTAATGATGTTAATTCGTCCAAGTCATAAATAAGTTGTACGCTTCCACTTTTTTATATCTTCCTCTATTTCTTCTTTTCAATGTCCTATAGTTTTCTGTGGACAGGTTCTTTACTTCTTCGGTTTATTCCTAGGTATCTTATTTTTTTATTTATTTTTTTATTTTGCTGCAATGGTAAATGGAATTTTTTTTTTTTTAATTTTCCCTTTCTGCGTTCATTATTGGTATATGAGAATGCCATGGATTTCTTGATGTTAACTTTGTATCCTGCTACTTTGCTATATTCATTTATTAAATCTATGTTTCTAGCTCTCCCTTCCTTTCTCTCTAAAAAAAAAAAAATTCAATAAATACATGTTTTAAAAAATGGACCTTTGTTAGCAAAAAATATTTCCTGCGTATATGACTACCTGCCATAAACTGCCTTTCGTTAAAAAGGTTTCATTTCAGCCATCCCATGTGGTTACTTTAGGACTCTGAGTTTGTAAAGCCACCATGCAGGCCTCCTCTGAGCTTGTCAGGTTTAGTAGATTCCTGCCTTTCATCCATACTTGATATATATAAAAAGCATTAAAATGTATATACACAGAATTATACTTCTATGAGTTTACCTAATTGAGATGTGTACAAAACATGTTTATGGATATTCAACAGAACATACTGTATCCTTCTTTTCTCACATAACAGTATACCATTCTCCATTTCAATAAGACATTCTTTATAAAAATCTTTATTAAAAGCTTCATAATATTTTATATTGGAATTCTACACTTTATTTAGTTATCACTCAAGTGTTACTTCTGCATTTTCTTCATTACAAATAATGTTGCAAAGCATACCTTCTCTGAATAAATTTTAGGCTAGAGTCTTAGAAGAGAATTACTGGGCAAAAGGGTGAATACACTTAAAATATGGATGCATATGTCTTAATTTATTTCAAATTAACTTTGAGTGATAACTCAGTTTCCAATAGCAGTATATATGAACTATTTCACTGTGACTTTATTAGTATTATATTTTAAAAATAATTTTAATTCAATACATTTAAAAACTCTTACTATTGCTCTTTTATTTTCTGTTGTACATTTTAATCTTTTGTTACATTTGTGGTTAATTTGTAATTTTTCTATTTATTGTCTTTACTGTTTCTGTATTAATCCTTCCTTAAGTGGTTTTGTACTACAGATTTGTATGAAATTTATATATTAAACATATCAACATCACTAGTACACTGTATCACAATTTTATGTAATTACAACAATATATCTTTTTTCTTGAGAAAGAAACAAATAATTACATATTTTAAAAATATTTATTATTTCAAAAACTAATTAAATATTCATCTACATCGTTGTTTTTGCTTTACATTTATGCTTTAATTTACTTGGAATACATAAATTTGCCGGAGGGAGCTATGATTCCAAATATTTTCTAATATCATTTGTTTAAAAAAACTACTTCTTCCATTTTCTTTTTTTATCCTCACCTGAGGATACTTTCTCACCTTTTGTTTAGATAGAGTGGGAGGGAGAGAGAGAGAAACATCGATGTGAAAGGGACACATCGAGTGGTTGCCTCCCGCACGACCCAACCAGGGCTGGGAATAAACTGCAACTGAGGTACATGCCCCCAGCAGGAACCAAACCCGGGTCTCTCTGGACTGCAGGCTGATGCTCTAACCGCTGAGCCAAACTGGCCAGGGCACTCCTTCCGTTTTTAATTAATATACAACTAATTCTTCCTTTATTTTGTATTAGTTTTCTATACATAGCTTTATTATATATTAATTTTCTATGCACACTTGGCCGGTGTGGCTTAGTAATTAAAGTGTCAGCTCATGCACTGAAGGGTCACAGTTTCAATTCCCAGTTAAAGACATCCCCAGCCCCAGTTGGGGCATGTGCAGGAGGCAATCAATCATTATATCTCTCTCCCATTGGTGTCTTTCTCTCTCTCTCACTCTCTTTCTCTTCCCCCACCCCTTCCCTTTCACTCTCTCTAAAAATCAATGGAAAAAATATCGTCAGGTGAGGATTAACAACAACAAAAATTGTACTGGGCATGAAGTTAATGCTTACTAAAACACCTCTTAAAATAATAAAATATAAGATGAAAGATAAAGTTTCTAACATAGCAAAATGCTGAGAACCAAGAAAGACACAGTATATACTATAAGAGTTGTTAATTATAGCAAGGTTTAGTAGTCTTCAGTGGACATTTGAAGAACTGATTTTGCTAGAGGTTTGGAAAGAGTGGAATCTTCCCAACTGAGACATAGCAATGGCTGGCTTGAGCTCAGACTACCAACCTTAGTCATTCACTTAGCAAGATTCAGCTTCCTGAAATTAGACTTTTAGAAAAGGTAAAGAAAAGAATTATAAACTGCATGTACTCACACAAGTACAAAGATGACTAACCTCTCAAAGGTATTCTAACTTCAAACTCAGGAGATGACAACTGGATAAAACATCGATTACATTTCATATTGTTTTATTAGAAAAATATACTATGATGAACTATAAAAGTAAATACAAATGGGATTTATGAGTTTTTAGAAGATGCCTTGGGCCAAATTTCAGGGTCAATTAATTTCTTTCTGACTATAATGCTCATAATGACTCCTTTATACACCTCAGAGTAAATAGCTTGTCTAATGTTGTCTTTTTAGAACACACAGTAAGTGAAGTTTTCTTCACACAAAAAAAGTGTTTCTTATTAGAATCAAGTTAGTTATTGAATCTTCTCAACAAAGTTGTTATAAATTCTAAGATAATACTGAATTGTATAGGACTTCTCTCTGAAAATATCATATATTTATTTCTCCACTGGAGTCTCATTTCTAAAAATAATTCTTTAGGTATATGGCTAAAAATAGAGGCTAAAAATAATAGAGGCTAAAATATAACAAAGTGATAATAAATAGGAGTGGTTTATAAGCACTCAAAGGAGAATAAAAAAATGTTTTATATTTTTTTCATTTGATAAAAGATTCCTAAAATCATATACTTAGGAAAATTAATTTTAGGAGGATTAAAATAAAATTAACGTTCATTCATATATATAATCACTAACACGCACACACATATATATACATATATATATATATGTATATCCCACCCATACTTCCCTATTGGTGTATATTAGTGTATTAGTGTAAAAATAAAATATATTGTTTTAAATAACACATGTACATTTTTGGTGGGGAGTGGACTTTGATACTGTTTATAAAGTGTTGATTCATTGCCAAGAATAAACCAATGGTGCATTTATATGTTTTTTTACTATATAGAGATGATTACTAATATACTACCTCGTAATCAAGAACTGGAATATTCCCAGAATTCCAGTGCAAATGAAATATATTTATTTATTCACTCTTTTATTTACTAAGCATGCATTGTGTACCCAGTATATTTCCAGACACTGCACTTGCCCTATGGATGAAAAGATGCATAAGAAACGGGTTTAAGATACTCATAACTGAGGTTAGTCTAATAGTGAAGCTCACACTACTAAAAGCTAAAATTCTTTTTCCAAAGACACTGAAAATTTTTTTCTTTTTCTTTCTATTTTTTTTATGGTTTCACACTGTTACTAAGTTTTCTATATTATTTATTTTCATTTTTATTGGATTTATGATGATGACATTGGTTAATACGATTATGTTGGGTTCTTTGTCTTCCTTTTGTTGAGTTGTATGAGCACTCTGTATACTTTGGAAATTAACCCCTTATCTGGTGTATCATTGGCAATTATGCTCTCCCATACAGTGGGTTCCCTTTTCATATTCATGCTTGTTTCTTTTGCTGTGCAAAAGCTTTTTAGTTTGATGTAGTCCCATGTGCTCATTTTTTTTCTTCATTTCTGTTGCCTTGGGTGATGCATCAGGGAAAATTCTGCTGTCTGAAATTTTGTTGCCTACTTTGTCTTTTAGGATTTACAACTCACATTTAAGTCTTTTGTCCATTTTGAGTTTATTCTTGTGTATGGTATAGGTTGATGGCCTAGTTTCAAACATTTTTTGCAATGTAGCTGTCCAATTTTTCCAACATCATTTATTAAAGAGGCTGTCTTTACTCCATTGTATGCTCTTGCCACCCTTGTCAAATATTAATTGAGCATAATTTCTTGGATCAATTTCTGGGTTCTCTGTTCTATTCCATTGATCTATATGTCTATTCTGTGCCAGTACCAGGCTGTTTTGATTACAGTAGCTTTGTAGTATAACCTGATATCCAGTATTGTGATCCCATTTACTTTGTCCTTCATTTTCAAGATTGTTGTGGCTACTTAGGGTTTTGTTGTTGTTGTTGTTCCATATAAATTTTGAAGTATTTCTTCTAGTTCTGTGAAATATGTTGTTGGTATTTTGATGGGGATTGCATTGAATCTATAGATTGCTTTGTGTAATACAGACATTTGAATGATGTTAATTCTTCCAATTCATAAACAAGGTGTGTGCCTCCACATTTTTATATATTCCTTTATTTCTTTTTCAATGTCCTGTAGTTTTCTGCAAATAGGCCCCTTGCTTCTTTGGCTAACTTTATTCTTAGGTATCTTAATTTTTTTCTGCAGTGGTAAATAAGATTGCTTTTTAAATTTCTCTTTCTTTGAGTTCATTATTGGTGTATAAGAATACATCAATTTCTTGATGTTAATTTTCTACCTTGCCGAATTCATTTATTAAATCTAGCATATTTTCAGTGGAGTCTTTAGGGTTTTCTAGGTAAAATATCATGTCATTTTCAAATAATTACAGTATCACTTCCTCCTTTCCAATTTGGATCTCTTTTATTTTTTTTTCCTGTATGATTGCTGTGGCATATTCCAGCACTGTGTTAAATAAGAGTGGTGAAAGTGGGCAACCCTGCCTTGTTCCTGTTCATAAGGAAAATGTTTTTAGTTTTTGCTATTGAGTATGATGTTGGTTGTAAGTCTTTCATATATGGCCTTTATTATGTCGAGATATGATCTCTCTATTCCCACATTGCTAAGCATTTTTACCAGAAATGGGAGTGGGATTTAGTTGAATGCTTTTTCAGCATCTATTGATATGATCAAATAGTTTTTATCTTTCTTTTTGTCTATGTGGTTTATTACATTTTTTGATTTGCAAATATTAAACTAGCCTTGCATTCCTGGAATGAATCCCACTTTTTTATGGTGAATTATTTTTTTAATGTACTGCTGGATCTGATTTGCTAGCATTTTGTTCAGAATTTTGGCATTTATGTTCATCAGGGATATTGGCCTGTAGTTTTCTTTCTTTGTAGTGCCTTTATCTGCTTTTGGAATTAGAATTATTCTGGCCTAATAAATCGAGTTTGGAAGTCTTCCTTCTTCTTGAATGTTTTGGAATAGTTTGAGAAGAATGGGTGTTAATTCTTCTTTGAATGTTTGGTAAAATTTTTCCGTGAAGCCTTCCAGGTCCAAACTTTTGTTTGCTGGGAGAGTGTTGATTACATCTTCAATTTCCTTAGTTGTTATTTGTCTGTTCAAGTTTTCTATCTGTTCCTGGTTCAGTTTTGGGAGACTATATGTTGCTAGAAATTGTCCATTTTGCTTAGATTGTCCAATTTATTGCCATATAGTTATTCATAGTATTTGTTAATGATCCTTTGTATTTCTGTCATGTCGGTTGTTACTTCTCTTTTGTTTCTGATTTTGTGCATTTGGGTTCTGTCTCTTTGTTTCTTGGTAAGTCTAGATAAGGGTCCATCAGTCTTGTTTATCTTTTTGAAAAATCAGCTCTTTATTTCATTGATCCTATGAATTGTTTTTGTGGTCTCTATGTCATTTATTTTTGCTCTAATCTTTACTATTTATTTCCTTCTACTTGCTCTGGGGTTTTCTTTTTGTTTGCTTTCTAGTTCTTTAAGTTGTGAAGTTAGATAGTCAATTAAAATTTTTTCTTATTTCTTAAGGTAGGCCTGCAGTGCTATGAACTTCCCTCTCAGAACTCCTTTCACTGCCTCCCATAGACTTTGTGTTGTGTGTGTTCATTTTCACTGGTTTCTAGGAAGTTTTTTATTTCTTCCTCGATCTCCTTGGTAACCCATTCATTGTTTAATAACATGTTATTTTGCCTCCACATGTTCAATTTTTTTTGCACGTTCTTGTTGCAATTGATTTCTAGTTGAATGCCATTGTGATCTGAGAAGATGCTTGATATGATTTCAATCTTCTTGAAATTGTAGTAACTTAACTTGTGTCCTAACATGTGGTCTATATTTGAGAATGTTCCATGTGCACTTGAGAAGAATGTGAATTCTGCACTTTTGGGGTGTAATTCTCTGTAGATAACTATTAAATCCATTTGGTCTAGAACTTCATTTAGAGTCTGTGTTTTCTTGTTAACTTTTTGTCTAGATGATCTATCCAGTGATGTCAGCAGGGTATTGAAGTTCCCTGCTATGATTGTATTGCTGTTGATTTCTCCTTTGAAGTCCTCCAGAAGATTTTTAATATATTTTGGTGCTCCTGTAATGGGTGCATATATGTTTACCAAGGTTATATCTTCCTGTTGGATAGATTCTTTCAAAATTATTCAGTGGCCTTCTTTGTCTCTAGTTATGGCCTTCATTTTGAAATCTATTTTATCAGATATGAGTATTGCTACTCCAGCTTTTTGTTTCTTTCCATTTTCTTGGAAGATCAGTTTTCACTCCTTAACTTTTAACCTATGTGAGTCTTTTGTTGTGAGGTGGGTCTCTTGTAAACTGCATATATATGAGTCATGTTTTCTTATCTTACCAGCTACTCTGTGTCTTTTGATCGGAGCATGCAGTCTATTTACATTTAAGGTTATTATTGATATGTACTTATTTAATGCCAGATTTGTTTATTGTGGTATATTTTTCTTCCAATTTTTTTATGCTAATTACAGTACTCCTTTTAACATTTCTTGCAGTGCTGGTTTGGTACTAATGTATTCACTTAGCCTTTTTTTGTTTGGGAAGCTCTTTATTTGACTTTCTATTTTGAATGATAGCCTTGCTGAATAGGGTAGTCTTGAATTCAGATCTTCATTTTTCATGACCTTGATTACTTCATGCCATTCCCTTCTGGTCTGTAGTGTTTCTGTTGAGAAGTCAGCTGATAGCCTTATGGGGGTTCCTTTGTAGGTAACCTGTTGCTTATCTCTTGGTGCCTTTATGATTCTCTCTTTATCTTTATTTTTTGGCATTTTAATTATTATGTGTCTTTGTGTGAGCCTGTTTGAGTTCCTCTTACTTGGGGCTCTCTGTGCTTCTTGAACTTGAGTCCCTTCTTCCTTCACCAAACTAGGAATGTTTTCTGTTACTATTGCTTCAAATATATTTTCTAACCCTTGCTCATTTTCTTCTACTTTGGGGACTCCTATGATGCAATTATTATTACGTTTCCAGTTGTCCCACAGTTCTCTTAAGCTGTCTCCCTGTTTTTGAAATGTTTTTTCCTTTTGATTTTCTGATTTTTTTATTTTTTCTACACTGTCTTCTAATTCAATGATCGGGTCCTCAGCTTCTTCTACTCTGCTTGCTATTTCTTCCAATGTGTTCTTTAATACTGCTTTGTTATTCTTCATTTCCACTTGGTTGGTTTTTAATATTTCTATATTTTTACTCATGCAGTTGAGCTTCCTCAGTATCATTGCTCTGACCTTTACCTCTTATAACTTGCTTAATTGCATTTTATCTATCTCATCTTTAGTCGAGTTGTCTTGTTCTTTCATTTGGAATGTGTTTCTTTGATTTACCATTTTGGCTCTCTCAGTGGGTTTTGAAGCCTGCCAAATTTTCTTTGTGGTTGTTGATGTTCTGCTAGTTGTGGTTTCCTCTCCTGGGTTTGAATGAGTGTGGGAAGACCCACATTAAACATCACTGTCAAGTCTTACTTTCCTGGGTAGATTTGCAAGCCCAGGGAAGGTTCAGTTATTCTCTAGCTTTTTTTCCTGGAGGTTATTAGTGTCAGTTACTTGATGAGCCTTGGATTGTAGCCCTCAGCTGAATGAAAAACTCCCTCAGGTATTCAGTGTAAGAGGATTTCCAGAGCATGGGGCAGATGCTGGTTGTAAATGAGTCTAAATTGCATTTCCCTGGCCTAGCTGGGTGAGGATAAATCTCTTAGGGAGGAACTAGTGCTTCTTCCTAGAGCTCCAGGAAGGGGTTTCCCGAGCAAAATTACCACCTGGTAGACTGCCACTGTCCTATGTGGCTGTGACTCAGCAAAAATCTGAGGGCCCTCTAAATTCTGAGTGTCCGGGCACAGTTCAAGTCCAGTCTGCCCTCCCCCTGCTGGAGCCCAAGGTGAGTGGCTAATTTAGTGCTCTGTTCTGGCCCTCTGTGCTGTGGAGCCAACTTAAGATTTTAACCCAAAGGAGCTCACAGCTGAAACAGCTGCTGTTCCTGGGCTCCTAGCCCACACTCTTGCACCTCCACAGGCCTACCAGGTTTCATTCAGTGTCTTTTTTTCCTGTCCGTGGTTATGTGAGTTCTCTCCAGCTGCTTTTCTATTGCTTTTTCCTGACAATTTGTCTTTATTTTAAATGTAATTCCAGTTTGGTCCTTGGAGATGGTCTGTGTAGCTCCCATTCACTCTGCCACCATTTTGGAACCCCCCTCCCCAATTCATTTATAGTTAGAGTGATAATTCAGATGTACATATTTAAAAGGTCCTATATAATGCAAGAGTTATTTCCACTTAAATTGAGGTGGCAAAATACTGATTGTCAGTATACTCATGTGTAGTAAAGTGTAAATTTTGTTAACCCTAGATTTAAAAAAAATTAAAATTGCAATAAAGTAAAAATAATGCTAAAGCAAAAAGTATCTATTAAGGTTTGTTTAAATACCCACCCCTCCAAATAAAGAATAGATAGAGGAATAATAAACAGTGAAAATAAGCAGGAACCATAATAAAACAATTGGCCCAACTCCAAACATATCAATATTTATAATAAATGTACTTGGTCTGAACAAATCAATGAAAAGATAGAGATTTTAAGAAAGGATTAAAAAATATGACTCACTGTTACCTTTTTACAAAAACTCAAAGTAAAATGACATCGGTGGGATGAAAGAATAAAATTATCATAAAAATATATATCATACTAAAACAAGTAAAAATAAAATAGTGGTAGCACCTATAGTCAACAATACTATATTGTGAATGTAAAATTTTATTAAGAGTTTAGATCTCACACTAAGTGTCCTTACAAGTGAGAAAGAGACTGAGAGAGCTAGAGAGAGAGACAGAAAGAAGGAAACTTTTGGAAGTGATGGATCTGTCTATTACATTGATTGTGGTGATTGTTTCATGGGTGTTTTCATATATGCAAGTTCATTACATTGCAAACATAATATATGTAAAATTTTTTAATATGAATTATACATTGATGAATTGATAATTCTGGATGTTTTAAAAATAAGAATGAATCTTAAGAAATTGAAGAAATACAAAGGAAGATGCTAGTGCTGAAATATAATAGTGTTGACTACAAGATGACTCCTTGTAAAGTATCTTGCACAAGAGTAGGAATAAGAGGAAAATGCTAAATAGAAGAAAGATGTTTACAGAGATAAGTGGAGATGCGAGAGATGATATAGTCTCATGGAGAGAGGTGAAGGTGAGCCTAGAAGTGCAATAATTCTCCAACTACAATCTCTACCATGACCTTGAAGCACTGTACCCTTGGATTCTATCTATCTGTATGTCATAGAAGTTCCCTGAACTATCTGGAGTAAAACCTTTCTTTCTTTGTAACTACAAGAACTTGGACTAGTGAATGGAATCAAAAATAGAGTTCCTGAGCATTATTAACATTGTAATTTTTAGTTTACATTCCTGAATCTCCTACTAAAAATTCGGAACATTATGAGAACATGTTGTTGACCCATTTATATTTGTATAAACAATGCCTAAACACTAAAACTAATGGTTTAATAAATAAATGTAAAATGATTTCATTTACAAAGAGAACCCATGCCCGGCCAGTGTGGATCAGTGGCTGAGCACTGACCCATGCACCAAGAGGTTGCTGGTTCAATTCCTGGTCAGGGCACTTGCCCAGGTTTTGGGCCTGGTCTCCAGTGGGAGGCATGCAGGAGGTGACCAATCGATGTTCTCTCTCTTCAATGTTTCTAGCTCTCTCTCCTTCTTCCTTCTTCTCTCTAAAATCAATAAAGTAACAAAATTTACAAAAAAGAAAAAGAAATAGAACCCATTTTCCTCTATTCTCTTAACATCACTAACCTGAGAAAAAAGAGCAGGCATTATAACAACACAAAGTCACTCTTGTAAAAAGGAAAAAAAAAAAAAAAAAGATGGGATTTGGGAAATAGTAAGGAGAAGGAAAATAATTCTAACAGTCATGGCTTAAGGGAAATTTAAGAGAAGATTCAGGTGGGAAGAGAGGATACCAGCAGATAAGGTTTAGTTTGTTATTCTGTTTAATAGCATGGATACTTTCAATTTTTAAACCAAATGATTTATTTTCTACTAAAAGAAATCTAGGCATTAATTATGTACACATAGATACACTTCTCTTTTATTCACCTGGAATATGCCTGCATATTTCTAAGATCTCGATTGCATTCTTCTCATTCGGAAACAGAGGAGTGGAAGGAGAAGAATACTCACGGAGGAAAGCCTTGGAATTATAGCAGCCTAAATACATCATTTTCTTCATAAAGGTATAAATATCTACCACTATCAGTTGTTCAGCAATAAAAGAGGTTGAAACCCACATCCACTGACACTCTCAGGACATGTTTAGTCCTCAGGGTTTTCAGTGGAAATATAACAGCATTTTATTCTGAAGGCACCTTGCCTGCTGTGACTTGAAATTGCCTTTATTCAGAATTTCCATCACCTTTAATAAAGATCCTCTGCCTTGATTTTTTTTTCTCAGTAATATTACAATTGTATTACTCTCCTTTGACATCCTAAGAAGGACTCCATAAATGCGCACTGTTCATTGAATTTCTAATGCAACCACACTGAGTGCATTTTTGACATCATCACAGTGCCTTAGTCTTGCATTGACACAAATGGTATTTACTACAAAGTCACATTGACGTTATATTGGGAACACTGTGAAAGCATCTTATTTTCCATCAAAGTGAATAAAGTACATTTGGATAAATTCACTTGAAGGAAAAAGTATGACATAGGACCTAAACATAATTATCATAGTTTTTACATTTTCACAATCTGAATATTTATTATTATTATTATTTTTTATCCTCACCCAAGGATATTTTTCCATTTTTTGTACAGATAGAGTGGGAGGGAGAGAGAGGAAGGGAGAGAGAGTGAGAAACATCGACGTGAAGGGACACATCGAGTGGCTGCCACCCGCACGACCAACCAGGGCCGGGGACAAACTGCAACCGAAGTACGTGCCCTTGGCGGGAACCGAACCCGGGTCTCTCAGGACCGCAGGCCGACGCTCTAACCGCTGAGCCAAACTGGCCAGGGCCTGAATATTTATTAAAAGTTTGTTCTAGTTCAGTGGTAGATAAAGAGACCAAACGTTGCAGTTTTTACAAGTATAGAAAAAGTATTTTGCCTGAAAGAGAGTAGCTGATACTATAGACAGTCAGAGATTGCCAGTGAGTCTCCCCCATTGGTCAAGATGGTGCAGGAGGAGATTCTTACACTGGGCATGCCAAAAGTTAGAAAGAAGAATGGACAGGGCCCAAGTGCACTAAAGATAGCATGATAATTAGATAGAAAAATAAGCCCTTTCCTCCCTATCCCTATAAGTACTGTGGGCTTCAGCACGAATGGGGAATGATCTTTGAAATGGGAGACCAACATCCTCCTGGGTCACAGTACCTAAAAAAACCTCTTTCCTTTTTCACCAGCACCTGCCTCAGGAGTTTGGCTTTCATGGTACAGGCAACAAAACCTGAATTTTTTTTTCAAAACTGAATTTTGGTTACACTCACATAAAGAATTTAATGTGTTAACTAGATGCATATTAGTAATTCACAAGTAGCTTGGAAGCTCTTTAGCACTGACTGCATATTATTTAGGGTAAATTGCTAAAAAAAATTTTGTTTTTCTGAAGCAATACTATAGAAGGAACAAGGTATGGTTTATGCCTAGATGTTACTGGAGTGTACATGTTCAATTGTATCATATGAGACATTCTTTAGACTGAAGAAATGATGAAATCCTGTTAGAAAACAGAATGACTATATGATCAGATATAACTGAGCATAGTGAATTACTTTTTATTCAGTTCATAATAAAGAGGAATCAAAATATTTCAGTATCAATATGTCAGGAGATGTTATTTTAAACTATGTAGGTAAAGTCGACATTTAGAACAGTTGACTCAATAAAGAAAAATAAATTAAAAAGCTTGATATTCAGGTAGAGACACCAAGAATTGACCATCTGTCGGAAACAGAATCCAGCAAAAGTGAACTTGATATTTCCCAGGAGGAAATGATAGGACTGATCCATGGATCTAGTAGGTTAGTGGTGCTGGGAGGTGGTACCTAATAGTGCTTGTCACCAGAAAGTCTTTGCCTTTATAGGTTACTGGCATGATTGCAACAGTAGAGTGTCTGGTTGGGTAGCAGCTATTAAGCATTACACAGAATTATTTCAAATAAATTTTATTTCCAGGATGTAGAAGCTTCCTTTTTATAAAAATCATTTTTAACAGCAAATTAAACACAAAAGGCTCAAAGACCAATACTTGAAGAATGCTTTCAGGTAATAATAGTGTGGTTAAGAGCATGGACTTTAAAGGCAGAACACCTTGGTTTGAATTCTGACACCTGAGGTTTCTATACTTCAGTTTTCTCATCTTTAAAATAGGGTAATAATAGTACTTTTTTTTGAGTTTCACTTTATCATTTTATTTTTATTTTTTTATTTTTTTTATCCTCACCCGAGGACATTTTTCCATTTTTTGTTCAGGTAGAGTAGGAGGGGGAGAGAGGAACAGAGAGAGAGAGAAACATCGACGTGAAGGGACACATCGAGTGGCTGCCATCCGTACGACTGACCAGAGCCGGGGACAAACTGCAACCAAGGCACACGCCCCTAGCGGGAACCGAACCCGGGTCTCTCGGGACCGCAGGCCGACGCTCTAACCGCTGAGCCAAACCGGCCAGGGCTATTTTTTTTATTTTTATTTATTTTTTTATTAATTAATTTTTGTTACAGATGTTTCTCCTTTTCCCCGACTTATTCCCCCTCCCCCTCCCTCCCTGCGCTTTCCCCAGTTTGTTGTCCATGTCCACTGTTCATGCATACATGCATATAAGTTCTGTGGTTTATCTCTTCCCCACCACCCCCCTATTTAGGAGATTGTCAGTCTGTATCACATTTCTGTGTCTCTGGGACTACCCCCTTCCTCAGACTGTTATGTTCATTATATTCCACAAATAAGTGAGATCATATGAAACTTCTCTTTCTCTGTTTGGCTTGTTTTGCTTAGGATGATACTTTCCAGGTCCCTCCATGTAGTCTCAAAGGATAAGAGGTCTTTCTTTCTTACAGCTGCATAGTACTCCATTGTGTATATGTACCACAGCTTCTTTATCCATTCGTCTACTGATGGACACTTGGGCTGTTTCCAGATCTTAGCTATTGTAAATAGTGCTGCTATGAACATGGCAGTACATATATTTTTTTCTGATTGGTGTTTCAGGCTTCTTAGGGTATATTCCTAGAAGCGGGTTCACTGGGTCAAATGAAAGTTCGATTTTTAATTTTTTGAGGTAACACCATATTTTTTTCCATAGGGGCTGAACCAGTCTGCATTCTCACCAGCAGTGTACTACAGTCCCCTTTTCTCCACACCCTCGCCAACACTTGCTGTTTGATGATTTGTTGATGGTGGCCATTCTGACAGGTGTGAGGTGATACCTCATTGTTGTTTTAATTTGCATCTCTCTGATGATTAGTGATGACGAGCATTTCTTCATATGTTTCTTAGCCATTTGTATGTCCTGTTTGAAGAGGTGTCTATTCAGTTCCTCTGCCCATTTTTTAATTGGATTCTTTGTCTTCCTTTTGTAGAGTTGTATGAGCACTCTATATGTATTGGAAATTAACCCCTTATCTGATATATCATTGGCGATTATGCTCTCCCATACAGTGGGTAGCCTTTCCGTTTTGATAATTGTATCTTTCACTGTGCAGAAGATTTTGAGTTTGATGTAGTCCCATGTGTTCATTTTCTCCTTTGTTTCTATTGCCTTAGTTGATGTGTCAGTAAAAATACTGCTGCGTATGATGTCTGAAATTTTGTTGCCTACAGTCTCTTCTAGGATTTTTATGGATTCATGAGTTACATTTAAGTCTTTTATCCATTTTGAGTTTATTCTCATGCAGGGTATAAGTTGATGGTCTAGTTTCATTTTTCTCCAAGTAGCAGTTCAATTTTCCCAGCACCACTTATTAAAGAGGCTGTCCTTACTCCACTGTATGCTCTTGCCACCTTTGTCAAATATTAATTGAGCATATTGTCTTGGGTCCATTTCTGGGTTCTCTGTTCTGTTCCACTGGTCCATATGCCTGTTCTTGTGCCAGTACCAGGCTGTTTTGATTACAGTGGCTTTGTAGTATAACCTGAAATCTGGTATTGTGATCCCTCCAACTTTGTTCTTCCTTTTCAAGATTGCTGTGGCTATTCGAGGCCTTTTTTGGTTCCATATGAACATTTGAAATAATTGTTCTAATTCTGTGAAGTACTATGCTGTTGGTATTTTGATGGGGATTGCGTTGAATCTATAGCTTGCTTTGGGTAATATGGACATTTTAATGATGTTAATTCTCCCAATCCATAAACAGGGTATGTGCTTCCACTTTTTTATATCTTCCTCTATTTCTTTTTTCAATGACTTGTAGTTTTCTGTGAATAGGTCCTTTATTTCTTTGGTTAAGTTTATTCCTAGGTATCTTAATTTTTTGCTGCAATGGTAAATGGAATTGTTTTCTTAGTTTCTCTTTCTGTGAGTTCATCATTGGTGTATAAGAATGCCATCCATTTCTTGACGTTAATTTTGTATCCTGCTACTTTGCCAAATTCATTTATTAAATCTAGTAAACTTTTGATGGAGTCTGTGGGGTTTTCTATGTATAGTATCATGTCATCTGCAAATAATGACAATTCCACTTCCTCCTTTCCAATTTGGATCCCTTTTATTTTTTCTTCCTGTCTGATTGCTGTGGCTAAGACTTCCAGTACTGTGTTAAATAGCAGTGGTGAAAGTGGGCATCCTTGCCTTGTTCCTGTTCTTAAGGGAAATGCTTTTAGTATTTGCCCATTGAGTATGATGTTGGCTTTAGGTCTTTCGGATATGGCCTTTATTATGTCTAGATATGATCTCTCTATTCCCACACTGCTGAGCATTTTTATCAGAAATGGATGCTGGATTTTGTCGAAGGCTTTTTCAGCATCTATTGATATTATCATGTGGTTTTTATTCTTCATTTAATTTATGTGGTGTATCACATTTATGGATTTGCGAATATTGTACCAGCCTTGCATCCCTGGAATGAATCCCACTTGGTCATGGTGGATAATTTTTTTGGTGTATTGCGGGATCCAATTTGCTAGTATTTTGTTTAGGATTTTGGCATCTATGTTCATCAGGGATATTGGCCTGTAGTTTTCTTTCTTTGTTGTGTCTTTTTCTGGTTTTGGAATTAGAATTATGCTGGCTTCATAAAACGAGTTTGGCAGTCTTCCTTCTTCTTGAATTTTTTGAAATAGTTTGAGGAGAATGGGTATTAGTTCTTCTTTGAATGTTCGGTAAAACTCCCCCGTGAAGCTATCCGGGCCGGGGCTTTTGTTTGCTGGGAGAGTCTTGATTATATCTTCAGTTTCTTCTGTTGTTATTGTTCTGTTCAAGTTTTCTATCTCTTCCTGATCTAGTTTTGGGAGACTATGTGTATCTAGAAATTTGTCCATTTCACTTAGATTGTTGAATTTGTTGCCATATAATTGTTCATAGTAGTTGTTAACGATCTCTTGTATTTCTGTGGTGTCAGTTGCTATTTTTCCTCTTTCATTTCTGATTCTGTGTATTTGGGTTCCCTCTCTTTGTTTCTTGGTGAGTCTAGCTAAGGTTCCATCAATCTTGTTTATCTTTTCAAAAAACCAGCTCTTTGTTTTATTGATCCTTTGAATTATTTTTTTGGTCTCTATGTCATTTATTTCTGCTCTGATCTTTACTATTTCCTTCCTTCTACTTGCTCTGGGGTTTTCTTTTTGTTTGCTCTCTAGTTCTTT
Source organism: Molossus molossus (assembly GCF_014108415.1). Taxonomy (NCBI): domain Eukaryota; kingdom Metazoa; phylum Chordata; class Mammalia; order Chiroptera; family Molossidae; genus Molossus; species Molossus molossus. Next base: position 81,618,630 of record NW_023425401.1, on the reverse strand, counting down.
AAGTTGTGAAATTAGATAGTCTATTAGAGATTGTTCTTCTTTTTTGAGGTAGGCCTGTAATGCTATGAACTTCCCTCTCAGAACTGCTTTCGCCGCGTCCCTTAGATTTTGTGTTGTTGTGTGTTCATTTTCATTGGTTTCCAGGAAGTTTTTGATTTCTTCCTTGATCTCCTCGGTGACCCATTCATTGTTTAATAACATGTTATTTAGCTTCCATGTGTTCAAATGTCTTTGTATGTTCTTGTTGCAATTGATTTCTAGTTGAATGCCATTGTGATCTGAGAAGATGCTTGATAAAATTTCAGTCTTCTTGAACTTGTAGAGAATTAGTTTGTGCCCTAACATGTGGTCTATCTTTGAGATTGTCTAATGTGCACTTGAGAAGAATGTGAATTCTGTAGTTTTGGGATGTAGCTCTCTGTAGATATCTATGGAATCCATTTGGTCTAGTGCTTCATTTAGAGTCTCTGTTTCCTTACCAATTTTTTGTCTAGAGGATCTATCCAGCGATGTCAGCGGGGTGTTGAAGTTCCCTGTTATGACTGTATTGCTATTGATTTCTCCTTTGGAGTCCTCCAGAAGTTTTTAAATATATTTTGGTGCTCCTATATTTGGTGCATATATGTTAATCAAGGTTATATCTTCATGTTGGATAGATCCTTTCAATATTATGTAGTGGCCTTCTTTGTCTCTAATTATGGCCTTCATTCTGAAATCTATTTTATCAGATATGAGTATTACTACCCCAGCTTTTTTTCTTTTCCGTTTGCTTGGAAGATTTTTTTCCATCCCTTCACTTTCAACCTATGTGAGTCTTTTGTTGTGAGGTGAGTCTCTTGTAACCAACATATAGATGAGTCATGCTTTCTTATCCAATCAGCTACTCTGTGTCTTTTTATGGGAGCATTCAGTCCATTTACGTTTAAGGGGATTATTGATATGTACTTATTTATTGACATTTTTGTTTAGTGTGGTTCTATTTCTCTTCCTATTTCTCCTGGTAATTACAGCAGTCCTTTTAAAATTTCTTGCAGTGCTGGTTTGGTGCTAGTGTATTCCCTTAGCCTTTTTTTGTCTGGGAAGCTCTTTATATGACCTTCTGTTTTGAATGATAGCCTTGCTGGGTTGAGTAGTCTTGGATTCAGATCCTTGTTTTTCATGATCTTGATTACTTCATGCTATTCCCTTCTTGCCTGTAGTGTTTCTTGTGAAAAATCAGCTGAGAGCCTTATGTGGTTTCCTTTGTAGGTAACCTGTTGCTTATCTCTTGCTGCTTTTAGAATTCTCTCTTTGTCTTTAATTTGTGGCAGTTTGATTACTAGTGTCTTGGTGTGGGTCTGTTTGGGTTCTTCTTACTTGGGGCTCTCTGTGCTTCTTGAACTTGAATGCCTCCTTCCTTCACCAATTAGGCAAGTTTTCTGTCACTATTTCTTTGAATATATTCTCTAACCCTTGCTTCTTTTCTTCTTCTTCAGGGACCCCTATGATGCGAATATTATTCCGTTTCCAGTTGTCCCACAGTTCTCTTAAGCTGTCTTCCTGTTTTTTAATCATTTTTTTTTTTTTTCCTTTTTGTTTTCTGATTAGTTGATTTTTTCTAGCCTGTCTTCTTCACTGATCCGGTCCTCAGCTTCCCCTACTCTGCTTTTTAGACCTTTCAATGTGTTTTTCATTTGTGATATGTCATTCTTCATTTCTTCCTGTAGGTTTTTAATTTCCATCTGGTTGATTTTCAACATTTCTATGTCTTCACTCATTGTGCTCATATCCTTACACATGCTGTTGAGCTTCCTCAACATCATGGCTCTAAATTCTATTTCTGTTAACTTGCTTAACTGCACCTCATTTATCTCATCTTCCATAGAGGTCTCATGTTCTTTCATTTGGCTTTTGTTTCTGTTTTTCACCATTTTGGCTATCACAGTGGGCTTTGGAGTCTGCCAAATTTTCCCTGTGGGTGTTGTTGTTCTGCTGTTTGTGGTTCCCTCTCCTAGGTTTGGATGAGCCAGGACTGACCCACTTTAAACACCACCTTCAAGTCTTAGCTTTTCTGGTTAGTGTTGCTAGCCCAGGGAATGGTAGTTATCCTCTAGCTTTTTATTTTTTTTTTTTTTGCCTGGAGGCTATTTGTAAAGGTCACCTGAGACCCTTGGTTTCTGGGTTGCCTGAAAAACTCCCTCAGGTGCTCAGTGTAAGGGGATTTCCCGAGGTTGGGGCAGCTGCTGATTGTTAATGTGCCTCATGTAGCATTTCAATGACCACCAGGTGGGACTGAATCTCTGAGGGAGGGGTCTCCGCCTAGCCTCTCCCCAGGGCCCTGGGAAGGAGTAAAATGACCACAGTCCTGTGTGGCTGCACTCAGTGAAATCTCTTAGCACCCTCCAAAACCTGAGTGTCCCCACACATTTTCAGTCCAGTCTGCCTTCCCTCTGCTGAAGCTCAAGGTGAGTGGCTGCTGCCAATTTAGCCTCTGTCTAGACTCTGCGTCTGGAGCTGCCTGGGTCTTTTAACCCGAGAGCGCTGCTTCCTGCCAAGGGTGGCCACGGCTGTGGCACCAGCAGAGGGTTTTGCACTCACCAGAAGCCCCAGGACTGAGCCGCAGTAGCAGGACTCTGCTGGGGTGGCAGCAGCTTTCAGCAGAGTCCCCTGGTCCCCGCAAGTCTGTGCGGCACCAGCCGAGGGCTTAGCATGCAGAGTTCACAGGAGGAAGCCTGGGTAGCGTCCAGTTGAGACCCCTGTTTGGAGCCAGTCCGTGCCAGCTCGTGCGGCACCAGCCGAGGCTTAGCAGGCAACAGGGTTCGCAGGTCTCAGGTGGGGTCACAGCGGAGGCCTTAGCAGCAACTTCCCGCCACCACCGCCGAGTTCCCTGGCCCCAGGGAGTGCATGATGCACCAGCCAAGGGCTTGGGAGGCAGCAGAGTTAGCAGGACTCGGCAGGGTTGCAGCAGAGGCTTTAGCAGCAACTTCCTGCTGCAGTGTTTCCCGTCCCCACCCTGGTCGCGGAGGCTTTACCAGCAACTTCCCGCCACCGAATCCCCAGGTCTCCACTCAGGCCTCTGCAGACTGTGGGCTCCCGGCCCCCTCTCGCGTCCTCACAAGCCTACCAGGATTGAGTCGATGTCCCTGGTTATGTGGTCCTCCAAGGTGTCTTTCGGTTGCCCCTTCCTGAAGATTCGCCTTTATTTTCCTTGTGAATCCAGTTTGGTCCTGGGAGATGGTCTGTGTAGCAACATTCACTCCGCTGCCATTTTTTCGGATCCTCATTTTATTTTTCTTAAACTTTTTTATTTATTTTTGTTACAGATCTTTCTCCTTTTTTTTTTTTTTTTAATTGACACCCTCCTCCCCATCCCCCCACCCCATACCCAGCTCTGTTGTCCTTATTCATTGGTTATGCATACATGCATGTAAGCTCTGTTGTTTAACTCTTCCCTCTCCCTCTTCTGAGGGTTGTCAGTATGTACCCTACTTCCACATCTCTGGGTCTACCCTATTCCTCAGACTGTTATGTTCATTATATTCCACAAATAAGTGAGATTATGTGATATTTGTCTTTCTCTACTTGGCTTGTTTCGCTTAGGATAATACTTTCTAAGTCCTTCCATATCATCTCAAAGGATGAGATCTTTCTTTCTTACAGCTGCACAGTACTCCATTGTGTATATGTACCACAGCTTTTTTATCCACTTGTCTACTGATGGACATTTGGGTTGTTTCCAGGCCTCAGCTATTATAAATAGTGGTGCCATGAACATGGGGGTACATATATTCTTTCTGATTGGTGTTTCAGCCTTCTTAGGGTATATTCCTAGGAGTGGGATAACTGGGTCAAATGGCAATTCAATTTTTAATTTTTTGAAGTAACAGCATAGTGTTTTCCATAGCAGCTGCAACAGTTTGCATTCCCACCAGCAGTGTACGAGAGTTCCCTTTTCCCACACCCTCACAAACACTTGTTGTTTGATGATTTGTTGACAGTGGCCTTTCTGACAGGTGTGAGGTGATACCTCATTGTTGTGTTAATTTGCATGTCTCTGATGATTAGTGATGTTGAGCATTTCTTCATATGCCTCATGGCCATTTGTATGCCCTGTATGGAGAGGTGCCTATTTAGCTCCACTGCCCATTTTTTAATTGGGTTCTTTGTCTTCCTTTTGTTGAGTTGTATGAGCACTCTATATATTTTGGAAATTAACCCCGTATCTGATGTATCATTGGCAATAATGCTCTCCCATACAGTGGTTTGCCTTTCCATTTTGATGGTTGTTTTTTTTTGTTTGTTTGTTTTTTTTGCTGTGCAGAAGCTTTTTAGTTTGATATAGTCCCATGTGTTTATTTTCTCCTTTGTTTCTCTTGCTTTACGTGATGTATCAGTGAAAATTCTGCTGCATATGATGTCTGAAATTTTGTTGCCTACATTTTCTTCTAAGATTTTTTATGGATTCACGGGTCACATTTAAATCTTTTATCCATTTTGAGTTTATTCTTGTGTATGGTATAAGTTGATGGTCTAGTTTCATTTTTTTTGCATGTAGCTGTCCAATTTTCCCAACACCATTTATTAAAGCGGCTGTCTTTACTCCACTGTACAATCTTTTCTTCTTTCTCAAATATTAATTGAGCATAATGTCTTGGGTCCATTTCTAGGTTTTCTGTTCTGTTCCACTGGTCTATATGCCTGTTCTTGTGCCAGTACCAGGCTGTTTTGATTACAGTAGCTTTGTAGTACAACCTGATATCCGGTATTGTGATTCCACCTACTTTATCCTTCTTTTTCAAGATTGCTGTGGCTTCAACCTATGAGAGTCTTTTGTTGTGTGTGGGTGTCTTGTAAACAACATATAGATGAGTCATACTTTCCTATCCAGTCACCTACTCTGTGTCTTTTTATCAGAGCATTCAATCCATTTATATTTAAGGTAATTATTTATATGTACTCATTTATTGCCATTTTTGTTTAGTGTGGTTCTATTTTTCTTCCTATTTCTTCTACTAATTACAGCTGTCCGTTTAACATTTTTGCAGTGCTAGTTTGGTGCTAATGTATTCCCTTAGCTTTTTTTTTGTTTGGGAAGCTCTTTATTTGACCTTCTATTTTGACTGATAGCCTTGCTGGGTTGAGTAGTCTTGGATTCAGAACCTTGTTTTTCATGACCTTGATTACCTCATGCCATTCCCTTCTGGCCTGTATTGCTTCTGTTGAGAAGTCAGCTGAGAGCCTTATGGAGGTTCCTTTGTAGGCAATCTGTTGCTTATCATTTTCTGCCTTTAGAGCTCTCTCTTTGTTTTTAGTTTTTGGCATTTTAATTAGTATGTGTCTTGATGAGGACCTGTTTGGGTTCTTCTTACTTGGGGCTCTCTGCGCTTCTTTAACTTGAATGCCTTCTTCCTTCACCAAATTAGGAAAGTTTTCTTTCACTATTTCTTCAAATATATTCTCTAACCTTTGTTCATTTTCTTCTTCTTCGCAGACTCCAATGATGCAAATATTATTACGTTTCCAATTGTCCCATAGTTCCCTTAAGCTGTCTTCCTGTTTTTATTTTATTTTTTCCTTTTGGTTTTCTGATTAATTGATTTTTTCTACCATGTTTTCTAATTCACTGATCTGATCCTCATCTTTCTCTACTCTGTTTAGTCCTTCCAATGTGCTCTTTATTTCTGCTATGTTATCCTTCATTTCTTCTATGTAGTTTTTAATTTCCAATTGGTTGATTTTCAATTTTTCTATGTCTTACTCATGGTGTTGATGTTTTTACTCATGCTGTTGAGTTTCCTCAAGTTCATGGCTCTGAATTCTAGCTGTGTTAACTTGCTTAATTGCATTTCATTTATCTCATCTTCATTAGAGGTCTCTTGTTCTTCATTTGGGATTTGTTTCTTTCTTTCACCATTTTGGCTATTTCAGTGGGTTTTGGAGCCTGCAAAATTTTTCCTGTGGGTGTTGGTGTTCTGCTGTTTGTGGCTCCCTCTACTGGGTTTGGGAGGACCCACATTAAACACCACTGTCAAGTCTTACTTTCCTGGGTAGACTTGTAAGCCCAGGAATGGTTCAGTTATCCTTTAGTTTTTTGCCTTGAAGCTATTAGTCTGGGTTACTTAAAGAGCCTTGGGTTCTCAGTTGAATGAAAAACTCCCTCAAGTGTTTAGCATAAGGAGATATCCAGAGGGTGAGGTAGATACTGGTTGTTAATGAGATGATGGTTGTTAATTTGCATTTCAATGGCCCACCAGGTTGGGTTGAATCTCTGTGAAGGGGCTGCCACCTCTCCCCACATCCCTAGGAAGGAGTAAGATGACCACAGTCCTGTGTGGCCGCAACTCAGCAAAAGCTCTGAGCACCCTCCCAATCCCGAGTGTCCCCACACAGTTCCAGTCCAGTCTGCCCGCCATCTGCTGGAGCCCAAGTAAATGGCTGTGGCTATTTTAGGGCTCTGTCCCAGCCATCTGCCCTCTGGAGCGGGCTTGGGAGTTTAACCTGATGGTGCTGCTCATAGCTAAGACTATTGCTATCTGTGGGCTTCCAGCCCGCCTTTCGCACCTCTGCAATCCTACCAGAATCAATTCAGTGCCCCTGGTTATATAGTCCTCACAAGCTGCTATTCTGTTGCTTTTCTCCTGATGATTTGTCTTTATTTTAGTTTTAATTCCAGTTTGGCCCTGGGAGATGGTCTGTGTAGCTTCCATTCACTCTGCCACCATTTTGGACTGAGTTTCTAAAATAGGATAATAATATTACTTTATTAGGTTATAGAGATTACGTAAATTAATATTCATAAATAGTGCATGGCATGGCATGTGGTATGTGCTATATAAGAATTTGTAAATAAAACTGGTTTGTTATAAAAATTGAGCATTTAATTCTGAAGATGTCTGCCTTAAAAACTTAATAAACATTAAATTATTTCCCTCCATACTTTATTTTCATCTTTCTCAATATATGGTATTTTTAACATGGTTGTAATTTGTTCAGACAATAGATTTGTAGAATGATATTTAAGGGAAAAACATAAGCACATACAGTTTTAATTGTGTACTTATATAAAAGCTCCCAAACAGATAGGTTGTCCTGTATGTAGAAGTAACCACTGTTGTATGCGCCTTAATTGGGGATTGAACCCACAACCTTGGAACTTAAGGACTATACTCTAACCAACTGAGGGTCCCGGCCAGGACACAGCGATGTATCTTCATATGAATCTAGATATCAAGTGAAGTGATCTTTCAAGAAGTATAGACTATCTTTAAGTCAAAATCTATTTTTATTAACTGTTAGAGTAGGCCAGTAATATGTTTAAACCCAACAGTACATTTTATTTTTTTATATTTTATTTTATTTCTTTTTCTTGTCACTCGAGGACATTCTTGCATTCATCTTCAGATAGAGTGGGAGGGAGAGTGGTAGGAAGAGAGAGAGAGAGAAACATTGATGTGAGAGAGAAACATCAACTGGTTGAAACCCACATGACCCTAACCAGGACCCAGGACAAACTGCAACTGAGGTATGTGCCCTTAGGAAGAACCGAACCCCGGACTCTCCAGTTCATGGGCCGATGTTCTAACCACTGAGCAAAACTGGCCAGGGCTCAACAGTACATTTTAGATAAACATTTTTGCATCTGCTGTATTATGTCATACATATATTTGTAATTGCCCTGATAAAATTTAATAAATATCTCTAGGTATTTGCAAGACAGGGGAAAAAATAAAATTATAATGGCTAATATTTTTATAGTATCCACTCTGTGCCAAATTCTGCTAACCCAACATTTTATGTATAACTTAATTTAGTCATGTAAAAAGTCTTATGATATATCTGTAATTTTTACTAACACTATGCCAATGAGAAAAACCTTTCAAGCGGTACATCATTTTTTAAGGGCACAGAGCCACTAAGTATTGGAGTTGGAATCTGAACAAGTCTGACTCAGTGTCCATGTTACAAAACCACTTTTTGAAAGAAGAGAAAAGGAAAACTGGAGCCAGAAGTCTGCATGTGGTGGGGTGTGGTTGAGCATACACACAGATATCTCCACTACCTTAACATAGTGTTTATTGTTTGCATTCCTTCCAGGGAGGTTGGTAGAAAGCAAGTGTCTCTGACCAACAGCAATGACTGGTAAACCCACAGTAGGACTTCCACATTATGTCTGGTAAGATCATGTCTAAAAGGAATAGCTGAAGGTCATCATGTTTCAGAGAAGTGTGAATGGGCTTTTCTAGAATCAAAGTACCACCAGGTCTTCTGAATTTTAGGCTATTGCTACTACTACTCTGGAAAATACTTCTATTTTATAAATTATTTAGGTTTAGGGTTCAGCATCATGGGGTATCTAGTCCCAGTTTAGATATCACCTATCATATATTCAGAAATATTAATTTTCATACTACAGTTTTATTTTAGCTGTAGCTACTTATGGCTTAGTTCATTTAACTTTATATTTTGATTCTCTTAAACATACTTTGGCTAAACATTATTTATTTTCATTAATTGTATTACCAAATTGGCAGAGTTCCCTCTAAATAAACGTCAGAGCAGCAGCAACTGGGCTTCCAAGTCAAGTCACTTATGCAAATTAATCTAATATACTTTATTTTAGGTACCAAATTATTATTTTTTAATAATTATCCAATATTTTTGTCAGAATCTTCTGCCCATATAAAAATTTATCAAATATTTTCCATGTTGATTTCAGGAAATATTGAATTTTTTTTCCTTAAAATGTCATTGTGTAGAGAGAGCCACTAAGCGACACTGGAACATTTTCTATGACCTGAAATTTTTCAAGTCAAAAACTAAATACATTTTTTTCTGTCTCACTTATTGGCCCTATGATGTGAATTCACTGATTCATCATTCAAACATGGAATTAACTTGGTGATGTCTTAAGACAATTTAACAAAATAAAATAATTTTCTCATGCTTTTAGTTCTGACCTGAAATTGCCCCAAAATGTTAATCACTAGATAATTACTCCTGAAAAAAATTGCTCAACTTAATTCATTTTTTCAATTATGGTCTTAGGAATTTCAATAAAATGTGTGTTTCCCAGAGACTTCAAAATAAATGGATTTTCCTGGCTATGTTAAAATTATTCCTACATATGGGAGCTGGATGAGACTCAACATAACCAAATATATTTCTAGTTTGTTGCCTTCAGTTTAGAAAAAATATTTTGTGTAAGTAATTACCTTGAAAGTGAGTGCTACCTGAACCCCTGAATTTATATATATAAGGTGGGTTAAAATATGACTTTTCCCAGAAACCTTAAAATTTACATATAATGTTTAAGGATTCCTTAGATTCACAATTTCTGTAACAATACTCAAAATCATCCCATAAGTAGGTAGGTATATGATAAAAAATCTGAATTAACTTACCAAGGTGATGCTCCAAGAGCAAGACCAGGAGGGTATGGAACTCATAGCAGTATAACTCTGAAGTTAATGCTCTGACATTTTCTGAGGAACTTCAATAGCACAGAGAAATTATAATGATATTATTTAGATAGGAAACAAATTCCTCACTTTCTCTTCCCATCCCACTGAGTATCTGGTGGAATGCTCCTTTTCATTTTTACTTTCATGTTTGCTGTAGCATACATATTTTTAAATATGTAGCATTCACTCCAATTAAATTCTTCAAGGGAGCACTTGCTGTTTGCCTATGGCACCTTTTGAACTCACTGGAAGTCTTCAGCAGAAGAATGAGCCAAGAGGAATTTACCTGTGGAACTGAAATGAAATGTCAAGACACATGCATGAGCAAAGAGAGAGAAAGGATAGATTAGAAATAACGAGATGAATATATATATATATATATATATATATATATATATATATATGCATATACACATATATTAGTTAATTAAGGTTTTAAATTTAAACCCTGGTATTATATCTATTGAACTGACAAGTCTTATTGCCATTCAACACTACTTTTATCTTGGCTAGAAAAACATGATAGTATTAAAGACAAGATGCAAAAGTCATGTCAAAGAAAACTGATTAACTATTGAGCAATGTTGACTTTGAATAAATGGGAAAAAAAAAGCACAAATCTTGAGATACTTGAATGTGGAAAAATTCTGAAAAAAGTACTTACTTCGTCTTTTATTTAGAATTAAATGTTCAAAGGTTGCAGCTTGGCTGATGGGCTGTAAGCCTTTGAAAGATTTCTAGTTTGACATAAATACAGGTTCAGATTTGCCTTAAAAAGATCAGCTAAGTAGTTGTGCAGGTAATGGTCTGAAGTAAGTGAAACCAGAAGGGTGAGGGATAGACAGGGCAGAATTAGGGCAGCAATAGAAATTGTGCTAACTTTAATGTTTATAGCCTCACACATGGTAAGCACTGAAGATGTTAAACTGTTACACATTTCCTTTAAATAACTCAATCCTTAATAAAGAGCTCCTTGATTCTAAGAGGGTATTTGCTACTTCTGAGCAGTATTTGTCATGTAGGGATTTGATTGATATTCTTTCAAATAGACAGAAAATAGGAGATTTTTCTTTCATTTATTTTCATGACCATGAAGAAAAGAAAAAGTCTAGAAACTCAATGCCCAGTCTGTCATCTCAGGTTAGCTCCTGCCTCTTCCATAAGGAACAGTTAGTAAATATACAGGCATGGAGATTCTGAGTGAATGATTAACCACATTAAAATGATTAAAAATGTCAAGTTCTAAATATATGCTAATATTTTACACAATCAGTATATTAAGTATTTATATTTACCACCTCATTTTTGATCCTCCGATTTCTATCTTAAAAGATTAGTGGGGGAAAAAAAAATGGATGTAAAACTTGTTTAATCAGTATGTAAACCCCATAAGAGCTGGCCTTCAAAATATAACACAAAAATGCTGTATCCATAGGGTATGCTTTGATTGTTGAATTTCTAAACCTGCTGACAGATTAAGGTATGTACAATTTGTTAAGCTTCTATTAAATTTAAATGAAACTTGTAAAATAAGCTAACCTTTTGTATAGATAATTGTTTTTCATTTATGAGAGCAACATCTCTATTACAATCTAAGAATGTAAGATATCAACAGTGACTTCTTTCTAATTAGTTTCATTTTTAAATCATCAGCTTAATTTATCAATGGGTATCTCCTGTTTTGGACCTCTATTTATGTTAATGAAAATAAAAATTATTATAAGTTACTTTTAGGAAATGTAACTGGCTCAAAAGGGGTATGAGCAAAATATAAACTACTTTATCTAGGCCTAGAATTTCAAATATAAAAACTAATTATGAAAATTATATAATTTTGGATAAAAAATATAAAATGTACATCTTTATGTACATTTTCAATTATTTTTATATTTTATATGTGTATTTGTTAGGAGCTCAGCTGGGCTAGGACAGAGAGAATGGAGCTGTCAAATATAGGAGGAGCCAGTTAAAGCAACAAACCATAGCTTGGCCGGGTGGCTCAGTTGGTTGAGTGTCATACCATGAACAGAAAGGTCACGTGTTCAATTTGCTGGCTCAATCCCCAGTAGGGGTATGTGGGAGATGGCTGATTGATGTTTCTCTCCCTCTCCCTTCCTCTCTCCCTAAAATCATTTTTTTTTTAAAGGTAACACACCATAAGTGGAAAAGAGATAAGCCTTTTTATCCACTCATCTACTGATGGGCACTTGTACATTTATACTACTTGGCTGTAAAAAACAAGGACATGTTACCTTTTGTAACAGCATGGATGGACCTGGAGAGTATTATGCTCAGTGACATAAGCCAGTCATAGGAAGACAAGTAGCATATAATTTCACTCATATGTGGAATCTAATAAACAAAATAAACTAATAAAGTAGAAACAGATTCATAGATATAGAATATAGACTGCCAGTGTCAGAGGAAAGGAAGATGGAGGACTAGGTGAAAAAGGTGAAGGGATTAAGCAAAACAAAACCCTCATAGACACAGGCAACAATACGGTAACTACTACAGGGAAAGGGAATGGAGGACATAGAGGAGGGTAAAGCAGGGATAAATGGTGGTGCAAGGAGACTTCACTTTGAGTCATGAACACAGTAGAATATAGAGCTGATGTATTATGGAATTGTACACTCAAAACCTATATAATTTAATAACCGATATCACCACAATAAATTCAACTCATTTTTAAAAGTGATAAACTTTTAATCACTTACTTTGATAAGTAAGCAAGAGTCAATGGGGGAAAAGGAGAAATATCTGTAACAAAAATAAATTAATAAAAATAATTTTTTTTAAAAAGAAACATTTTTCACTATGGAACAGGCACACTGGCCAAGGAGCCCTGAATAAAATGTCAGGCAATTTTCTGGTGGAGGATTAGGAAAGGCTAGGAATAGGAAGGCACTGAGTACTGAATCAGAATGCTGAAAAACGTCTTTAAAGTTCCTCCTTCCCCCCATATGGAGACTTGGCAAGTGTGTGAAGATGACCTCTGCCCAAGGCAAAGTCTCAGATACGGAAGCTAGGAATGAAGGCACCTGAACTAGTAATGAAAATATGCGAGTCTGGCCGGTGTGGCTCAGTGGTTGAGCATCAACCCATGTACCAAGAAGGCGCTGGTTCAAGTCCTGGTCAGGGCACATGCCCAGGTTGTGGGCCCAATCTCCAGTGGAAGGTATGCAGAAGGCGGCCAGTTGATGTTCCTCTCTTCCTAAAATCAACAAAGAAAAAAAATTAAAAAGAAAATATGTGAAAGAGCATGAACACCCAGCAGGGCCTGAGTACTGGATCAGAAAAGACAAATACCACATGATCTCACTTATATATCAAATATAATGAATGCAACAGTCTGAGGAATAGGGTAGACCCAAAAATACGTAAGTAGGGTACAGACTGACAACCCTCAGAAGAGGGGGTGGTGGGGGCTTGGAAGAGATAAACCACAGAACTTATATGCATGTACGTATAACCAATGGACATGGACAACAAAGCTGGGGATGGGGCGGGGGAGATGAGGAGGAGGGTGTCAATGGGGTAAAAAAGGAGGAACATTTGTAACAAAAATAAAAATAAATAAATAAATAAAAAATAATAATAATAATAAAAGAAGTCCCTTCAAGTACTACAATGACTATGCACTCACACTCAATAAGGTGTGTGGAGGGCAGTTTTCCTGTGGGGCCTGCCAGGTAAAAACTCTATAATTGCCTCTAGTCAGTCTTGAAAATTACATTAATTGTTGTGGAAAATAACCATATCAAATAAAATGCCTGTTAGTTTAGTACTTCTGCATGGCTAGTAAAAAAGGCCAGTTCTATAACCTGACTGTAAAAATTAGTATACTGGTAACTCTGTGCATTTTTGGCACATGAATGAAGCACCTATCTAATTGATGGACTAATTTTCTATTTCCCAGTTAGGATTATATCTTCTGTATACAAAAGTTACCTCTTCCATAATCCATGTTTTGGTAACAGATAATTACACTTATTACTTATTTTCATTACAGCTTATTCTTTAGCTGTTTTTAACTGTGTTATTCCTTGGGGTTTTGTCAAGATAATACAAAATTAAGTAATTAATCTGAATTCAAGACCAGTGAATTGACTGTTCTCAATTTATTGTTTATATATTGCTGGCTATTTTATTTTTTTAACTTAAATTTTTTTTTCCTTCATTGATTTTAGAGAGAGAGGAAGGGAGAGGGAGAGAAAGATAAAAACATCAATGAGAAAGAACATTGATTGGCTACCTCCTGCATGCCACCCACTGGGGATCTGGCTCACAACCTAGGCATGTGCCCTGACCAGGAATCAAACCAGTAACCTGTTGGTGCATGGGTTGTCGCTCAACCACTGAGCCACACTGGCCGGGCTTCCTAACTATTTTACATTTTGCTGCTACAAAATGAGTCTAGAGATTAAATGAATAATAAATGTACAGTCTTCCAGGCTTGGAAGCTATGTAAATACACAAAATTTTTGTTTTATTTTTACCCAACAGTTAACTGAGTTGAGTCATAAACCTGTTTGTGAAATTAAATGACACTTATCCCAAGTTATTTAAATTTAACTTTTCCAATGTATATATTTTAAAAGTAGTTTGCAACCCATATCCATTTCTACTTCTCCTTCATTTTATTTGTGGTAATAAAAATAGCTTCTTCATAATTTTACATTTCTTCATGTTTGCCTATTGAAAGGAATGAATTATACCCAAAGATGAGAGAAATGAATCAGAAACCAGAGATCATTAATTTTAACTGAGTAACTTATATTGTGTGTGTATTGATAGTTTTTAAACTTATTTTTAATATATCTATTTATTTATTTGAATATGAATAACAATGCCTTAGGATGTTGGGAAAGATAAGTTTCCTAATTTGTAATTTTAGCAAGGATTTTTTTCCGAATAAAATCTACCTAAACTTTTTATCAAGCAAGAGCAAAAACATAAAGTAAATTAGGACAGCCTAGCTGGCGTGGCTCAGTGGTAGAGCATTGAGCCATGTGCCAAGTGGTCACTGGTTCAATACCCAGTAACGGCATATGCCCAGGTTGTGGGCCCAGTCCCCAGTTGGGGGCAGGGGCATACAGGAGGTGGCCAATCGATGTTCTCTCTCATTGTTGTTTCTATCTATCTCTCCCTCTCCCTTCCTCTCTGTAAAATCAATTAAAAAATATTTAAAATGAATAAATAAGAATATTTAATAAACATTAAATAATTAAATCTGAGTAATTGTGTGAATTTAAAAGTAACAATACTTTCCTTGCTTCAATGCTTTCCTTGTAATTCAGTATATTCATTCATTCAGGCCTAAGTACTCCAGATTCGAGGCATCTTAATTTTTTGTGAAATGATCAATGTGTCCTGTCTTTCAAATGAACTACCAGATAACAGCAAACCTAGAAATCAAGAAAACAACAGTCTATTATTTATTTAGCCCTCTGAGATTTCACTCCTAGTTTAGTCATCAAAAAGTTCACCTATTTTTTGAAGAAACACCATATTGTTTGTTTGTGGCTGCATCAGTCTGCATTACCACTAGCAGTGTAGTAAAGTACCCTCTTCTCCACATCTTTGCCAGTATTTGCTGTTTAAGGATTTGTTGATGGCTGCCACTCTGGCAGATGTGAAGTGATATCTCATAGTCATTTTAATTTGCATCTTTCTGATGATTAGAGATGCTGAGCATTTTTTCATATGTACCCTGGCCATTTGTATGTCCTCTTTGGAGAAGTATCTATTCAGGTCCTCCGCCCATTTTTTAATTGGATTGTTTGTCTTCATTTTGTTCAGTTGTATGAGTACTTTATGTATACTTTTATATTAACCTCTTATCCCATGTATCATTGGCAAATATGTTCTCTCAGAGAGTGGGTTCCCTTTTCATTCTGATGCTGGTTTCTTTTGCCATGCAGAAGCTTTTTAGTTTGATGGAGAAAAGGGGACTCTAGTACACTGCTGATGGGAATGTAGACTGATGCAGCCACTATGGAAAACAATATGGTGTTTCCTCAAAAAATAAAAATAGGACTGCTATTTGACCCAGGGATTCCACTTCTGGGAATATATCCTAAGAATCCTGGAACACCAATCAGAACGAATATATCTACCCCTATGTTCATAGCAGCACTATTTGCAATAGCCAAGATCTGGAAACAGACCAAGTGCCCATCAGTAGATGAGAGAATAATAAAATCTGTGTTATATTTATACAGTGGAATACTATGCAGCTGTAAGACAGAGAGATCTCTTATCCTTTGAGACTACATGGAGGGACCTGGAGAATATTATGCTAAGTGAAATAAGCCAATCAGAGAAAGACAAGTACCAAATGATCTCACTTATTTGTGGAACATAATGAACAAATAAGCTGTCAAGCAAAAGAGATCCAGAGCTATGGTAGTAGGGTACAGACTAAAAAAACTCAGAGGGATAGAGGGTGGGAGGAGTGGGAAGAGATAAATCATAGAATTTAAATGCATATATGCACAGCCAATGGACCTACAGATATTAAGTTGGGGAAAGCAGGAGGAGGGTGGGAATGGGAAGGAGGGGTCAGTGGGGAAAAAAGGGGGACATGTGTAATACTTTCAAAATAAAAATAAAAAGTTGTCCTATTAAAATAGCTGCTCAGAATCAGCCCCAGACTGGCTGTTTTTATAAATCTCTTGCAAAAATATTAATTTAGAGACAAAAATAGAGTTTTGTAAATTTTTAAAAATTATGATCATATCAAGTAGTTGTTTATATTTCTTGACAAAAATCTAAACTATGGAAGCAGAATCAATTTAGCAAATGTATTAGCCAATAGCTAAGAAATTTAATTTATTCTGTTCTTATTAAAAACTTAGTTCCAAAATTCATTATATTTTCTTTAGACAACAGAAGAAAACTTATTTCAACAAGTGTGGGATTCCACAGAATTTGGCCAATATTGACCAATATTACCTCAAAAAATCTATTTATTCTTCTAATTATAATTCTAATATACATAAATAATAATAATATACAAATATAATTCTATATACATGTATAGAATTCTAATTATACCTTCTCATCTTGTCTTCGTGACAGTCTTCTAAGAGGCAGAAGGCTGAAGGAAAGAGAAAGGGGAGAATTGTGGTTGAGAGGCAGAAAAAGAGATGGACAAAAATTGAGGAACATAAAAAAAATTGGAATGAACCATATGAAATTAATGATATTCTAAAATAGTCATAAGATGCTATTATTAATTACTACTTATGAACATATATATTGTTATAGAAATGTAAAGTCCTAAAATATTTTCATAACAATCTATTCTCCAAAAGATAAATTCTACTTAGTGTAACTTAATATTCCTTTTAGAAAATATATATGAAGAATATATTGATAAAGAGTAAAAGTGTATTTGGTATATTCACAAGGACTATATTTGTAAATATTCTCTATATTCAAAAATATGTTTTTCTGCCCTTCAATCTCCCTCTTTCTCTGTCCCTAGTTCTCCAGCTATTTCCATATGGCTGGGAATCAGGAGGGCATTAAATATTACCTTAAAACATTTTAGGAATTCAATTATTACATATAGTAAATTTTTGATGGAGTTTTTAGGGTTTTCTATGTATACTATCATGTTATCAGCGAATAAAAAAAATTAGCCTGGTACTGGCATAAGGAATGTAACAGAATAGAGAACCCAGAAATGGACCCAAGGCAATATGCTCAATTAATATTTGACAAAGGTGGCAAGAGCATACAGTGGAGTCAAGACAGCCTCTTTAATAAATGGTGTTGGGAAAATTGGACAGCTACATGCAAAAAAAAAAAAATGAAACAACCATCAACATACACCCTACACGAGAATAAACTCAAAATGGATAAAAGACTTAAATGTGACTCATTAATCCATTAAAATCCTAGAAAAAACTGTAGGCAACAAAATTTCAGACATCATTAGCAGCAGAATTTTCACTGATACATCACGTAAGGCAACAGAAACAAAAGAGAAAGGAACTCATGGGACTACAACAAACTCAAAAGCTTCTGCATAGCAAAAAAATCATCAAAATGGAAAGGCAACCCACTGTATGGCAGAGCATAATTGCCAATGATATATCAAATAAGGGGTTAATTTCCCATATATAGAGAGTGCTTATACAACTAAACAAAAGGTAGACAAAGAACCCAATTATAAAATGGGCAGAGGAACTAAATAGACACCTCTCCAAACAGGACATACAAATGGCTAAGAGACATGAAGACATGCTCAACATCACTAATCATCAGAGAGATGGAAATTTAAACAACAATGAGGTATCACCTCACACCAGTCAGAATGGCTGTCATCAACAAATCATCAAACAACAAGTGTTGGCGAGGGTGTGGAGAAAAGGGGACTCTAGTACACTGCTGGTGGGAATGCAGACTGGTGCAGCCACTATGGAAAACAATATGGTGTTACCTCAAAAAGTTAAAAATTTAATTGCCATTTGATGCAGTGATCCCACTACTAGGAATATACCCTAGGAAGCCTAAAACACCAATCAGAAAGAATATATGTACCCCCATGTTCATAGCAGCACTATTTACAATAGCTAAGATCTGGAAACAGCCCAAATGTTCATCAGTAGATGAATGGATTAAAAGCTGTGGGAATGGATAAAATAAGTGAGATCATCAGATGATCTCACTTATTTGTGGAATATAATGAGCTTAACAGTTTGAGGAATGGGGTCATCCCAGAGACGTAGAAGTGGGGTACAGACTGACAATCCCCAGAAAAGGGGGAGGTGAGGGAGAGATAAACCACAGAACTTATATGCATGTATGCATGAACAATGAACATGGACAACAAAGCTGGGGACAGGGCAGGGAGGGAGTAGGAGGGGAGAATCAGTGGGGGGAAAAGGAGAAACATCTGTAACAAAAATAAATAAATTAATAAAAAAATTAAATTCCAAAATGTGGATCAAGGTTTTTCACATCACAACTATTTATGTAATAGTAAAATGATTAATAATTCCTCACATTAAAAAATAAATTAAACATTTTCACTTAAAACAATAAGTGCTGGTGAGGATGTGGATAAAAGGTCACTTTAGTACACTGCTGGTAGGATTGCAGATTGGTACAGCTACTGTGGAAAACAATATGGTGATTCCTCAAAATAATAAAAATGGGACTGTCATTGAACCCAATCATCCCACTTCATTTTATTAAATATTTTTAATTGATTTGAGAGAGAGAGGAAGGGAGAGGGAGAGAGAGAGAGAGAAACACTGATGAGAGAGAACATCAGTTGACCACCTCCTACATGTCCCCCACTGGGCATTTGGCCCACAACCTGGCTACATGCCCTGATCAGGAATCGAACCAGCAACCTCTCAGTGCATATATTCATAGCAACACTATTTACCAATCAGAAACAATATATGCACCCATATATTCATAGCAACACTATTTACAATAGCTAAGATCTGGAAACAGACCAAGTGTCCTGTAGATGAGTGGTTAAATGAGCTGTGGTATTCAACAGAAGCACAGACCAGCAGCTGAGAAACGTCCCCAAAAACTATATCAAAGGCTGAGCAGGAGTAGAGCCCCATGGGGCAGCAGCACTCCCCAGCTGCCAGCAGTGGGTCCTGGGGCTCCACAGAGGCCTGTGGTACCCAGTGGCCCACAAAGGCGGTGGCAAGGCAGACCCCGAAAGGGACACTGGTACAATACAGCTGCCTGTGGGACCTGCAGGGTGCGGGGGCACCAGAGAGGCCTGTACGACTCAGTTACCCACAAGATAGGCATAGAGCCAGGTCTCCAAAAAGACTGTGCAATCCCGTTACTTACAGGGACTGTGGGGTGCTGGGGCACCAGAGCAGTCTGTGCCACTCAGTTGCTCACAAGTTAGGCATTGGGCCTGGTCTCCAAAAGGATTGAGCAATCCAGCTGCCTGCAGGACCTGTGGGTTGCTAGGGCACCAGAGAGGCCTGTGAGACCCAGATACCCACAAGATAGGTGTGGAGTCGGGTCTCCAAAGGGACTGTGCGATCCAGCTGCCCACAGTACCAGCAAGGAGCGTGGCTCCAACAGGGCCTGAGCTATACAGCTACAGTTGGCACCAGCTACCATCTGGGAACACAGCTCCAGAGGGGCCCACATGATCCAGCAGCAGCACCTACCAGGACACACCAACACCAGCCCCCAGTAGTCAATCCTCCAGGATCCACAGCAGGCAGGAGGTGACATGCAATGAAACATTCTGGAGGCAGAGTAGCCTTGTTTGATATACAGTGAACTGCATACACATCCAAACATCTCTCAGGGGGTCTAGAGCTACCAGACGGCTAACATGGGGAGACAAAGAAACAACCAAGGGAAAGAAAAAGAGGAATACCAGAAAAGGAACTACAGGAAATGGAAGACAGCAAGTTCTCAGATGAATTCAAAGCAATGATTTTAAGGGTGCTCAAACGATTTGGTGAGAACTACAAGCAACTTAATAAGAATTATGACGAGCTCACTGGGAACCACTTCAGCTTAAAAAAAGAGGTAGAAGCTATGCATAAAAATCAAGAGGAAATAAAGAATGACATAGCAGATATTAAAAATACCTTAGAAGGGTTTAATAGTAGATTAGAAGAAGCTGAAGACTGAATCAGTGACTTAGAAGACAAGGTAGAAAAAAACACTCAAATAGAGCAGTATATGGAAAAAAAATTTAAAAGCAGGAGAAAAGTTTAAGGGAGTTGTGGGACAATACAAAACATAACAACATTTCCATTATAGGGATACCAGGAGGAAAAGAAGCAGAGAAAGGTATAGAAAACCTGTTTGAAGAAATAATGACAGAAAACTTCCCTAAACTGGTGAAGGAAAAATTGCACAAGTACAGGAAACACAGAGAGTCCCAAGCAAGATGAATCCCAGAAGATCCACAGCTAGACACATCTTAATAAAAATAGCAAACATTAAAGACAAAGAAAGAATCTTAAAAGAAGCTAGAGAGAAACAGAAAGTTACCTACTAGGGAGCTCCCATTAGACTGTCAATTGATTTCTCAATAGAAACGATTCAGGCCAGAAAGGAGTGGCATGAAGTGTACAAAGTAATGCAAGGCAAGGGTCTGAATCCAAGACTACTCTATCCATCAAGGCTATCATTCAAAATTGAAGGAGAAATAAAGAGCTTCACAGATAAAAAAAAAACACTAAAGGAATTTACCACCACCAAACCAGAACTGCAAGAAATGCTGAAGGAACCATTGTAAGAAGAAGAAAAAACAGAGAGATAAATGAGAGAGAGAGAGAGAGAGACAGGAACACAGGCATGAAATTAAAATAGAAACTAATAACTATCTATCAATAATTACCTTAAAGGTAAATGGCTTAAATGCTCCAATCAAAAGACATAAGGTAACTAATTGGATAAGAAAACATGACCCATATATATACTGTCTACAAGAGATGAAGAAATAATGACAGAAATCTTTTGTCACAATAAGATTTACATAGGATGAAAGTGAAGGGATGGAAAAAAATTTTTTCCAAGCAAATGGAAATAAAAAAATAAAAAAAAACTGGTATAGTAATACTAATATCTAACAAGATAGACTTCAAAACGAGGGCCATAATAAGAGACAGAGAAGGTCACTACATATTAAAAAGAGCAATCCAACAAGAGAGAATATAACCCTGGTGAACCTATACACACCAAATATGGGAGCACCAAAATATATTAAAAAACTTCTGGAAGACTTCAAGGGAGAGATCATTAGCAAGACGATCATAGTGTGTGACTTTAACACACCACTGACACCACTGGATAGATCTTCTAGACAAAAATTAACAAGGACTTAGAGTCCTTACAAGACAAACTAGATCAAATGGACTTAATTAATATTTAGAGAACATTTCACCCCACAGCTGCAGAATATACATTCTTCTCAAGTGCACATGGGTTATTCTCAAAGACAGATCACATGTTAGGACACAAAGCAAGTCTCTACAAATTCAAGAAAGTTAAAATCATATTAAGCATCTTCTCAGATCACAATGGCATGAAACTAGAACTCTATTACATAAAAACACACAAAAACACTCAAACACTTGGAGGCTAAATAACATGTTATTGAACAACAAATCGGTTATTAACGAGATCAAGGACAAAATTATAAACTTCCTGGAAACCAATAAAAACAAACACAAAACAACACAAAATCTATGGGACACACCAAAAGCAGTCCTGAGAAGGAAGTTCATAGCACTACAGGCCTACCTCAAGAAACAAGAAAAATTTCTAATTGAATTTCTAACCCTACAAATTAAAGAACTATAAAGTAAAAAAAAAAGAAAAGAAAACTCCAGAGCAAGTAAAAGAAAAGAAATAGTGAAGGTTAGAGCAGAAATAAAAGACATAGAAACTAAAAAACAAAAAACAAAAAAAAACAATTCAAAAGATCAATGAAACAAAAAGCTGGTTCTTTGAAAAGATAGACAAGATCAATAGACCTTTAGCCAGACTCACCAAGAAACAAAAAGAGAAAAACCAAATAAACAAAATCAGAAATGAAAGAGGAGACAGGACTTCTGGTCAAGATGGTGGCCTAAGTAAATGCGGTATGGCTTCCTCCCACAAGCACATCAAAATTACAACTAAACTACAGAACAACCATCATTCATTCAAAACCATCTGAAATCAAGCTGAATGGAAGTTCTATTAATTAGGAAATTAAAGAAGCAGCAGCATCAAGACTGGAGGAGTGGTGGAGGCACGACAGGCTGGCCCCACATCCACATGCGGTGGATAAAAATTCGGAGGATACCTCTGCTGGGAAGGTACTCCCTGAGGACTGAGGGGTTCCCACCCCACACCAGGCACCTGCTCAGGGTTCCAGTGCCAGGAAGAGAAGCCCCCATTACTTCTGGCTGGAAAACCCAGAGGGAACAGAGGCTCAGGGAGGCTGAGGTGGCTGGAGCCCCAAGCAGCTCCTCTTAAAGGCCCGTGCACAAGCTTATTGGACTTACTCCTTCTGAGCTTGAAGAGGAGGCAGCTTGAGTGGCGCCAGAGACATACAGGAAAGAACTGAGCTGTTTGGCATTGAAGTGATGGCTGGAGAGGCAGCTTTCTCCTGGACAATTGTGCTGTCAGAGGTCTTTGTCCCTTTGGTGAGCCCTTCCCTGGAGTGGCAGACAGCCGCCATATCTGGGACTCCAGCAACCTGGCTCACACTGTTTGCCCCGCCCTGGTGATTCCCTGAGGATCTGCCCCTCCCAACTTTCAGGCCCACCCAAGCTGGTGCCAGTTGCTTTACCATAGGATTGGCCTGTCTTGGATTCTAAATTCTTTCAAATCAACAGCATCTGGTCTTAGTTAGCCCCATACGTCTCATTAAGTAATACATAGAAACAAACACAGGGAGGCAGCCAAAATGAGGAGACAAAGAAACAGGTCCCAAATGAAAGAACAGAAAAAAAACCCAGGAAAAGAACTAAGTGAAATGGAGCTAAGCAACCTAACAGATGCTGAGTTCAAAAAACAGGTGAACAGATTAAGAAGTACAAATAGGTTGCTAGACTGACAAACCTCAAAGGAAAGGGGGGTTGGAGGGAGGAAGAAATAAACTAAAGAACTTGTATGCAAATATGCATAACCAATGGACACAGACAACAGTGTGGGAAAAGGCAGAAGGGGGCGGGAGTGGGGAGGAGGGGGTCAATGGGGAAAAATGAGGAACATCTGTAATACATTCAACAATAAAGATAAAAAAATGAATAAATTTTAAAAATTAAAGAAAAGAAGCCCGACACCAATCTGAAAGAATATATGTACCCCTATGTTCATAGCAGCACTATGTACAATAGCTAAGATCTGGAAACAGCCCAAGTGTCCATCAGTAGAAAAATGGATAAAAAGCTGTGATACATATACACAGTGGAGTACTATGCAGCTGTAAGAAAGAGAGTTATCTTATCCTTTGGGACAACATGGAGGGACCTGAAGAGTATTATCCTAAGCGAAACAAGCCAAGCAGAGAAAGACAAATATCACATGATCTCACTTATTTCCGGAATATAATGAACGAAACAAACTGATGAACAAAATAGACCCAGAGTTATAGAAGTAGGGTGCAGACTGACAATCCTCAGAAGGGGGTGGGGGGAGGGATAAACCACAGAAATTATATGCATGTATGCATAACCAATGGACATAGACAACAAAGCTGGGACAAGGTGGAGGGATGGGGAGGAGGGTGTCAATGGGGAGACAAATGGAAAATCATATGTAACAAAAATAAATTTTAAAAAAGAAATTAAAGAGAAGTAACAACTGACACCACAAAAATACAAAGGATCATTGAAACATACTATGAACAATTATACATCAACAAATGGGACAATGTAGGAGAAATGGACAAATTTCTATAAACACATAGCCTCCCAAAACTGAACCAGGAAGAGATTAAAAACATGAACAGACCATAACAACAAAGGAAATTGAAGATATAATCAAGAAACTCTCAGCAAATAAAAGCTCAGGCCCAGATGCCTTCACGGGGTGGCGGTGGGGAGGGGAGGATTCAAAGATCTAATACCCATTGTCCTCAAACTACTCCAAAAAATCCAAGAAGACGGAACACTTCCAAATTTATTTTATGAGGCCAGCATAATCCTAATTCCAAAACCAGAAAAAGACACTACAGAGAAAGAAAACTACAGGCCAATAACTACGATGAAAACAGATGCCAAAATTCTGAACAAAATATTAGCAAGTCAGATCCAACAATACATCAAAAAAATTATTTATCTTGACCAAGTGGGTTTTACCCATGACGTGCAAGGATGGTACAATATTTGCAAATCAATAAATGTGACACACCACATAAGCAAAAGGAAAGATAAAAACCATACAATCGTATCAATAGATGCTAAAAAATCATTCAACAAAATCCAGCACCCATTTTTGATAAAATCCTTCAGCAATGTGGGAATAGAGAGATTGTATCTCAAAATAATAAAGGTCATATATGAAAAACCACAGTCAACATCATACTCAATGGGCAAAAACTAAACACATTTCCCTTAAGAACAAGAACAAGACAGGGAGGCCCACTCTCGCCACTCTTGTTTAACATAGTACTGGAAGTCTTAGCCACAACAATTAGACATGAAGAAAAAATAAAAGAGATAAAAATTGCAAAGGAGGAAGTAAAACTGTCATTATTTGCAGATGACATGATATTGTACATAGAAAATCCTAAAGATTCCATCAAAAATCTACTAGATTTAATAAATGAATTTGGCAAAGTAGCAGGATACAAAATTAACATCAAGAAATCAACGGCATTCTTATACACCAATGATGAAATCACAGAAAGAGAAACTAAAAAAAAACCTCATTTACCATCGCAGCAAAAAAAATTAAGATACCTAGGAATAAATTTAACCAACGAGTAAAGGACCTCTTCACAGAAAACTATAGGTCCTTGAAAAAAGATAGAGGGAGATATAAAAAAGTGGAAACATATACCTTGTTCATGAATTGGAAGAATTAACATCATTATGATGTCCATACTACCCAAAGCAATCTGTAGATTCAATGCAGTCCCCATCCAAATACCATTGACATACTTCACAGAACTAGAACAAACACTCCAAAAGTTTATATGGAACCAAAAAAGCCCTGAATAGCCTCAGCGATCTTGAAAAAAGAAGAACAAAGCAGGATAGATCACATAACTAGATTTCAGGTTATACTACAAAGCCACTTTAATCAAAAGAGCCTGGTACTGGCACAAGAATTGGCAGATAGGTCAATGGAACAGAATAGAGAACCCAAAATTGACCCAAGACAATATACTCAATTAATATTTGACAAAGGTGGCAAGAGCATACAGTGGAATCAAGACACTCTCGTCAATAAATGGTGTTGGGAAAATTGGACAGCTACTTGCAAAAATATGAAGCTAGAACACCAACTTACACAATACACAAGAATAATCTCAAAATGGTTAAAGTACTTAAATGTAACTTGTGAATCCATAAAAAATTCTAGAAGAAAATGTGGGCAACAAAATCTCAGACATCATACGCAGAAGAATTTTCACTGATACAACACCTAAGGCAAGAGAAACAATGAAAAAAATGAACACATGGAACTACATCAAACTCTTCTACATCAAAAGCTTCTGCACAGCAAAAAAAAAAAAAAATCATCAAAACAAAAAGGATCCCACTATATGGGAGACCATAATTGCCAATGATGCATCAGATAAGGGGTTAATTTCCAAAATATATAGAGTGCTCATACAACTCAATGAAAGGAAGACAAAGAACCCAATTTAAAAATGGGCAGAAGACCTAAATAGACCCCTCTCCAAACAGGATATACAAATGGCCAAGAAACATATGAAGAAATGCTCACCATTACTAATCATCAGAGAAATACAAATTAAAAAAACTATGAAGTATCACCTCACACCTGTCAGAATCATCAAACAAGTGTTGGTGAGAGTGTGGAGAAAAGGGGACTTTAGAACACTGCTGGTGGGAATGCAGACTGGTGCAGCCACTATGCAAAAAATATGCTGTTTCCTCAAAAAGTTAAAAATTGAACTGCCATTTGACCCAGTGATCCCACTTCTAGGAATATACCCTAAGAAACCTGAAACACCAATCAGAAAGAATATATGTTCCTCTATGTTCATAGCAGCACTATTACGATAGCTAAGATCTGGAAACAACCCAAGTGTCCATCAGTAGATGAGTGGATTAAAAAACTGTGGTACATGTACACAATGGAATACTATGCAGCTGTAAGAAAGATCTCTTATCCTTTGAGATGGCATGGAAGGACGAGGAGAGTATTATTCTAAGCAAAACAAGCCAAGCGGAGAAAGACAAATATCACATGATCTCACTTATTTGTGAGATATAATGAACTAAAAAATCTACTGAACAAAACTAACCCAGAGACATAGAGGTGGAGTACAGACTGACAAGCTCAGAGGAGGGGGGGGGGAGTTGGAGGTGGGAAGAGATAAACCACAGAACTTACATGCATGTATGCATGACCAATGAACAGAGACAACAAAGCTGGGGATCAGGCAGGGAGGAAGGGGAGGAGAGTGTTAATGGGGAAAAATGAGAAATGTCTAACAAAAACAAATTAATAAATAAAAAATAAATTAAAGAAACATGAGCTGTGGTACATTTACACAATGTAATACTATGCATCCATAAAAAAGAAAGATATCTTACCCTTTGAGGTGGTATGGAGGGACCTGGAGAGTATTATATTAAGCAAAATAAGCCAGTCAGAAAAAAATCAGGTATCACATGATCTCACTTATTTATGGAATATAATGAACAAAATAAGCTTATGAACAAAATAGATCAAGAGACATGGATGTAGAGAACAGACTAAGAAATCTCAGAGGGATGAGGTTGGGGGAGAGATAAACCAAAGAACTTATACGCATATACATACAACCAATGGCCACAGACAACAGAGTGGTGAAGGCAGGTGGGGTTGGGAGTGGGGAGGAGGATGTCTACATGGGGGGAAAAGAGGAACATCTGTAATATTTTTGACAATAAAGATAATATATATATATATGTATATATACACACACATACATACACACACGCACACACATTAAATTGGTAACTTTAAATAGTTCCAATATTCTAATAGAGTGAAATTTAAAGCACAAATTGTTATGAAGCACTTTTAATATTATTCATTATAAAGAAACTGAAATGCCTAGATATCACAAAAGTGATATAACTTTCTTATAAAATCAGAGTAATTAGAGCAACTGTTTGCATGAAAACATTATAGACCTTCTTTCTCTGAATTATTATCAAACAGGCAGGACTGGTACATTTGTGCTTTATTTTTATCAGACTTAAGACAGTACTTTAAAAATATCCTACATTCATAAAATTTTATATTCACGTTAAATATTTCATTCATGTAAAATTTATAGTTTATTAAAATAGTGTACTGAATGTCCTTTGAATTGTTTTTTAATTAGAGAACTTCCATTCCCTTCTCAAGGTGATAAGTTGTCAGATTATTTTAGAAACAACAAAATAGAAAGCAGGAGGCAAGCAGATATTCGTTTTACGTTACTTTACAATAAACTTTTCCTGGAATTTTTGTAGAGACTTATTTTCATCTGGAAAACTATTATTGGCTCATTGCTTCAATATGGGATGGTGTAAATTTCTGCTCACAATAACAGAAAGAAAGAACCAACAAAAAGAATTAGAAATTAGCGTGTCCCAAGTAAGGTATTTATGAAGAGAGGTCTGGACTCACAGATGTAAGATTCCAGGCTGGCTTCCCTCCAAATCAATATCCTTAATATAATATAATATGTTCAATATCTGTTAATGTGAACAAGTATAAACTGATTGTCCACTTATTAAAAATGCATATTTCTGTCTTTATATTCAAAATAATGGTCATGCTATAAATAGGAAATATAATATTCTATTTTAACTTATTATCTATTTGGATTTATGTTTATATCATTGTTTTTTTCTTCACTCCTGTAATGAACAGTATGGTTACTCAGGCTCAAGGTTTGGGTTAGCAGACGTTTTCCATAGGATTGCCAGATTTATATTTAAGACAACAACAGCAAGATAGTTAAATTTGAAGTTCTGATAAGCAGAAAATAATTTTAAAAGCAATATATTCTGAATAATTTATCCTATATTTTAATCTAAGTATGTCTCAATTTTAAAGTATATTTATACTACAAGTGTATTTATTGCTTATCTGAAGTTCAGATTTAATTGAATGCCCTGTATTTAACTTGGTAACCCTACCACCCATACTGAGGAATGTGGAATTCAAGTTAAAACATAATAGCCAGAATTTTCAATGCCCCAAAGTCTTCACAAGATATACATTTTTAAAAGAATTAGTGCAGGCTACGTATCCTGGGCAAAGAATGCTTCTGGGAGGTAGATGCAGTTGGAGAGCTCAGGCTTTTATCTATTCAGACAGTAGATAAAGGATCCTTACCCTAGGAAGACAGTGGAAGAACTAAAGAGAAAATAGAATTATGGAATACGAAAGTGGTAAAATAAACAAGGAAAGCTACTTGTCTCAACCAGTGATTTTCAAACTTTTTCATCTCATGGCACATGTACACTAATTACTAAATTTCTGAGGCTCATCAAAAATATATTTTGAGGATTTGACAAAAAATAGGTATAATTTTGACTCATTGAGCTTCACTTGGTCATCCCCCAACCTTCTAGCTACACTAGCTCTCTGTCTCTCAGGCCTGGTATTGCTCCTTCTGCAACAGGGCTTTTGAATTTTTTTAAATTTAATTCTCTAAGTCATGTGACTCCCATACATCCTTCTAAAGTGTCACTTTCTGTCAGAAGTTGTTCTAGACCTCCCTGGCTATATCAAATCATATATACTGTTATAAAACTGGTTGTCTCTTCTCTCTACCACTTGTCAAGAGTTCAATATTCTCATGGTTACCACTCTTCATTATAGCAAATATTAGAGATAAACAAATAGAAAGAGTAAGATAATGAAGCCTCAGTTCCCCATTGTCCAGATCAAATAAATAGCAATTAATAGCAGCCTCATTCACCATGTCCTCACCCAGACACCAGTCATATTATTTTGAGACAATTCCCACTTCCCCTCAAATAATTTATTAAAGGATACTCTAAAGAATACTCTTTTTAGAAAATATACTGCAGCTTAAATTTTAAATATGTTCGCATGATTATTTGGATTATTTGATTCATGTCTGTCTCCCCCACTGGACTATAAAATTCAAAAGGACAGAAACTATATCTGGTTTTAATTATCCTTCTATCACAATAACAAATACAATTTTGATTGCAGAGCAATTTCTCTAGCCTATAGATGTTAATTCAATCTTCTATATATTTTTTTTTAAAATGTACCTTACTCTTTTTGGTCTAAATTTTTATTTATATTATTTCTAGTTTTATATTTTATAACTAGAAACATAATTACTACCACAGGGTAGTATAAGTTAGTACCTCAAAGTCTTTATAAGCATGTCAAATGAATTTACTACTCCTGCTACAGTTGTAGTTTAAGGATATACTCAAGGGAAGGTTGATGGATGAATGCCTAACACAGCAGAACCTGAAATGCAGTGAAGTCAGGCAGAAAGTTTCCTCAAATGCTGATACACCACATATAATTTTTAGAGTAGATATTTTAATAAAATGAAATCTCACAAGATGAAATGTAATAAAGACCTACACTCATAGTTAAAAAACACTTCATAATTTCCAAGTGAAGACATGTTTAATGAAGCTCTATGGAAAAGAATAAAGAAATTTCATTAAATGTGTTTCACTAAAATGTATAAACTCACTGTTCAATATCTGCTTGCCTATAACAGAGACTGTACTCAGTAGATATTCATTAAGTACCCAATGAATGCAAACAAAATGAGTGAACTGTCAGTTCTAACTGCTACAAAAATTCATTTAAAGCTTCAGTTATATTAACTGAACCAGGGAAGAGACAGCCCTGTTCTACTCTTGATAGCCAGACTACAACTGTGGTAGGGTTGTATTCAGTTCTAAACCATATACTTTAAGTGGATGTCTAAAGCCAGAATAGTCAAAGGAAGGTTACCAAAATGATGACAACACTGAAAACCTAATAGGAATAGTCAAAGATATGACTGAAAGTGATTCA
The DNA here is from genome assembly GCF_014108415.1 of Molossus molossus. Taxonomy (NCBI): domain Eukaryota; kingdom Metazoa; phylum Chordata; class Mammalia; order Chiroptera; family Molossidae; genus Molossus; species Molossus molossus. Next base: position 81,588,481 of record NW_023425401.1, on the reverse strand, counting down.
GTAGAGTCACCATGTTTAAATGTACAAAGAGCCATTTATATAAAAAGGTAATGGGTTAGATTGGCTCTAGGTGGTACCAATGGATAGAATTAGACTAAGTGACTAGAAGAAAAAATTCAGCTCAAAATGCAGGATGTGCTCCAAGTAAGACATCCACAAATGCCAGGGAAGAGTTCGAAACTAGCTTTTTGTTTTCTTTTTTCTTTTTTTGTGTTTGTTTTGCCTTTTGAGATGTTCAAACACCACGAGAATATACAGAATCCTACATGAGGTCTGGCCAGCAGAGAGCAAATAAACCTCATCCCACCCTCACCTCTGTTAATGCAACATCACAGAATACCATTGACTTACATTGAGTTTACAACCACTGAAGCTAAAGTTCTTCTCATTACTCAATATAAATTGTCCTGTTAACTAGCACAAGTACTGATTAGCAAATAATCAAAGTGTCTATATAAATAGTATTATGAAGTTCCCACATAGTAATAAACTATTACTCAATTAGCAAATAATACAGTGAGTGTTATTAATCCCATTTTATGCAAAAATTAAATGCAGATTAAGTAACATGTTGAGACTGATAACCAAGGATTAACAAAAATTAATCTAGAATTATCCGAGGCATGTGCATTGACCATTTCACTCTACCATATTACCCTCTCATGAATATTTTCCATAATCTTCAATAAGCACTATTCATAACAAGTAAAATTCTTCATACAGCAATATGTAATGAATGAATAAAAATATATACTATTAATGTCCTGTTTTCTATCCTCCTGTGTACATACTTTAAAAACATGTGACCAAAGGTTTGTGGGGTTTTTTAACACTTTTGAAAAAGAAGTTTATCTTAAAATATTTTTTTTAAAAAACTACCTTTAATTCAAGGTGACAGGTAAGGGCCTAGAATTACAAAGCTAGCATTTTATACTAAGACTCTTGAGAGAGCAAAAAAAAATAAGAATGATGTGCTTAAACAAACACATAAACTATGGTTTAAAAATGTATTATTATGAACTTAAAGTCATTTTAAAAATTGAAAATAATATAGTTTTCATCAGCTTTTCAGTTTCATTCCAGCAGTGAATTGAACAAATCCATTACAGCTAAAAACATATTTCAAAAGAGAGAAAGTTCCTGTAGGATCCTGCTGAACAGACTGTGGTTGATGCCCAGGAAGCAACAGGAAGGTCCTTGAATTGGGATACCTGAAGAACTTTAATAAGTGTAATTTATACATCACTTGGTAGGTCTGGAAAATCCTTACTTGCTTCTATTTTCAGAGACATATATGTAGTAACATCTGCAATTAATTATTTTTGTAAGTTGCTGTAATATATCATGGGATAATATCACAAGGGCTATTTAAAAGAGAATCACATTTTCTCTAAATTCACTTGGAGCTCTGTACAGCCTTCTGGTGCATCTTGTGGAAAACAAGATGAAAATTTCTCATCTGCAACTACTAATTATCTCCCAAGAGTGGGGACACGCTGATCTAGCTATGTCTAGCAATCATTACTAGACAAGTGATGTTCATTTTGTAATGTGACCAGCTATGACAACCTCTCACCTTCCCTGATGATAACACGCTCCATGATCATTGAAAGTATGCCATTTTACCTTGTCATATTTTATTCATTCTCTTGCCTCCTCCTCTTAGGAGCCTCGTTGGGTCCTTTCTGGCTTGATAAGAAACACACTCTGCAACCTGAAAAGGTTTTGTTCTATAAAATATTCATTAGGTCATGCAGCAAAATGCTCCCTTATTGTTTTATTCTCTCTTTCAAGGACAATCAAGAGTAAAGCTTTCCTTTCCCTTTGAGAAGTTTAAACACTTACCTTTCCTCTAGAGAGACACATGGGGCTTGCAGAAATTGCACTAATATATATTTTTAAAATTTATTATGGATTATTTTTAAATGAAAAGAAAACTGGACTTGAGGCCTTGTCACTGAATTCAAACAATACCACCTATGAGGATAATAAAGTTATCTCTGAGTTTGGATTTCTTTACAGACTTAACACAATATCTATCTCTGAAAGATATTGTAATAAAATTACAAAAAAGTGTGTAAAAACTCCTGGCCCAATTTATGGTATTTAGTAGTTCTCTTAAATGTTTGTTAAATCTTAAGCAAATACTTCAATTAATATGATACTTTGTTTATTCTTAACTGGATACATAATTCTTTAGACAAACAGCCATTGTTTTCCAAAGACTAAACCATCTTTTAGGAGTTTGTTAAATGAATAAAAATGATTAACCAGGGACACAAATATATATTATGGTAACAGAAGGTGGTAAAATCTCTGAAGAATAAATTAAATGTGTGCTACTAACTATACCTTACATATTGACAACATCATTAAAAAGCAACCCCGGAATATTATTATTGCACAGATTTCATTCTGAATACCAGAGCTTTATGTCCAAAATGACATGTTTTACATACGTTGCTTCTAATTTTATATGAGAAATAAATACCAAATATCTATAGCAGTCAAAAGGCCTAAGAGAAGAGTGATGTTTACAGGTCACAGAAATCTAAAATTTTATTTAAAAAAATAAAATTTCTTCTCTTTTGCTCTCTCCCACACCCCATTATTTCCTTACTGATAACAATGTCAGCATTAGTTCTTGACAGATATAGGGGCCACAACAGATTCCTTTTTTTATGATAAATTGGCTTTATATTTTAGATACAGAAATAGAATGTTCTTGAGGACACAGAATGCCTGCTTTAGCTTTCTTCTAAGTGATAGGGTTCCCTGCAATTTTGTCACTACAGAGAACTGGAGGAAAAAAATGTAAGATAACACTCCTTTGTTCATCTGAATAAAATTCCTATTGCAACAGAACAATGAAAACTTACAAAGAATGTGACCATAACATTTGTATTAGTGGATACATAGGTATATTTTAACTCTTCTATAATGTGGTAAAATTTTGATTTTCAGAAGCTAGTAGTAAATTTACTTTTCATGGAAGAATATGGATGAAAGTGATTCTTGGGATCAACTCACTTTTCAGAGAAATCTGAAAACCAGACCTCTTGAGAGTGTATCATTTAATGTGAGAGCATGTAACGTAAGAACAACACGTTCTTTGTGTGCACATTTAAACAACAGAAGACTAGCAGGAGCTTTTCATGGCATTAAGCACATGTATAAAATACATATATGAACAAGATTGGGAGGCATTTTTTGTTAATTTTATAAACTGTCTCAAGGTAAATTATCACATCTCTAAAGAAATAAGCAATAAAACCATTTAAAAATTTAAGTCTTCTAAAGGACATACTGCAAGTTGAATGCCTGATATAATTTAAATTTATAAGGAGTCCAGTATGTAGTTCTCAAACACTTACAACTTTTGATATTGTCAAAGGTGACCTAGAGACTGAAATGCTAAAGAAACCTGGAATGGGATTAGCTCTGAGACACTCTTCCAATACAGACCATATCATATCTTTACCAGGGTCTTTCCAGATACTGAGTTTACAATCCAAATGACCACTAACCATGTGAACTTCAGTTTTCACTCATATTTGAAAGCAATTTTTTGCTTATTTCCCTAAAGCATTTTGTTACTTATTTTACTGTATGTTGTTTATAGACATATCACTTACTTATCAAATAATACAAAAACTCTACAAGACGTTGATATCTGACTGCCAACATATGGTATCATTACTTTCACAGTAACTCATCATGAATAATGATAATTCCTTCTTTTATTCTTACTTCATTTTACAATGCAGCTACATGTGTTCTGATTTCTCCTCATTCATTGTAACACATGTTGTATATCTCATTCTTAAATGTAACTTGATTCAGTTATTTGTTGTCTGTAGTTTCCTCACTATATTATGTCTTTCTTATTTATTAATTTGTTTTTGTTATAGTTGTTTCTCATATTTCTCCCATTGACACCCTCCTCCCCTTCCCCCTTACCCCATCCCCAGCTTTGTTGTCTATGTTCATTGGTCATGCTTACATGCTTATAAGTTCTATGGTTTATTTCTTCCCCCCAACAACCCCTCCTCTGAGGCTTGTCAGTCTGTACAGATATTATGTCTTTTTTTAAGTTTTAGTGCATGTTTTCTTTTTTCTATCAAACACTGACAAAACACCCATAGGGAGGAATAAAATCACAGTTCTCTTATATTCAAGAAAAATTAGGTAATAGATATGATTTACTGAAACTTACAGTGGATTTGGATATTATTTTTATTATTTCTGTGTACATAATACTTTAAGAATTATTGTATTCACTATTACAAGCTTTATCATGAGAATTTGGAATTTTTTTTTTCTGTTGCAATGTAAGGTTTTGATAGTAAAATTGATGAAATGTGTTCTACGTTTGTTCAAGTGTTTCAAAGAGAAATAGAACTCATGTAAAACTTCTAAAAAAATGAACCTTATTTCTGTTGATACCATGATTTTTAAGGCATTCAATTTTTTGCCCCTCGTTTCCTACATAGTCTCAGTTCTCAGAGACTTCTTACAACTGGCAATATTCATCAGTTCATAAATAAAACATAGTCTATTATAGCAAATCTTGGTCATATGCAACTAGAAAATGTGAAGGGAAGAAACAAAAATCAGTATGATATCAATGAAGATAGTTTTCTTTCAATTGTGTACACTATGTAATTAAAACTGACTCAAAAAAAGCATATATGCGTGTTATCATTTTAATAACAAATCTTCTATAAAATGCCTCTCTAGACAATATAAATTATTGGGAGAAATGAACATCTCTTGAAATATTTATATCAATAATTCAATTTCCCAGAACCTGGAAATGAGCCTCATTACATCAATAAATTATGAGAGTTGGAGAATATATATAATTACTACTACACCACCATGTTTTTTTTGACTTCTAAATTTTACTTCATTGTTTTTCTTCAGTTTTTCATTTGTTCAACTAATGTTGATGTTATGTTTGTGTTATATATGTATAATTTTCTTTCAGAATAATGAATGAACTATTTTTATTTACTTATTTAGTTATATTTAAATTTATTTATTTATTTTTGTTACAGATGTTTCTTTTTCCCCCCCACTGATTCCCCCCTCTCCAACAATCCCGACCCTGTCCCCAGCTTTGTTGTCCATGTCCATTGTTCAGGCATACATGCATTTAAGTTCTGTGGTTTATCTCTCCCCCATCACCCTCTTTTCTAGGGGTTGTCAGTCTGTACCCAACTTCCACGTCTCTAGGACTACACCATTCCCCAGACTGTTAATTATATTCCACAAATAAGTGAGATCATATGATATTTGTCTTTCTCTGTTTGGCTTGTTTTGCTTAGGATGATGCTTTCCAGGTCCCTCCATGTCGTTTCAAAGAATAAGAGATCTTTCTTTCTTATAGCTGCATAGTACTCCATTGTGTATATGTACCACTGCTTTTTTATCCATTCGTCTACTGATGAACATTTGGGCTGTTTCCAGATCATAGCTATTGTAAATAGTGCTGCTATGAACACGGGGGTACATATATTCTTTCTGATTGGTGTTTCAGGCTTCTTAGGGTATATTCCTAGAAGTGGGATCACTGGGTCAAATGGAAGTTCAATTTTTCATTTTTTGAGGTAACACCATATTGTTTTCCATACTGGCTGCACCAGTTTGCATTCCCACCAGCAGTGTACTATAACAAAAAAAAAACAAAAAAAAAATTTAAAAAATTAAATAAAATAAATAAAACAACCAGGTACTCAGGTGAGGATAAAAAAATAAATAATTAAAAAAAATTTTTAAAATTAATTAGGCCTACTTAGTATGTTAAATTATATAGGAGACATTGTCAAATAAATGATACTAAATCTTTGACAATAAAAAAAAAATATGCTGGTCTCATAAACCTATTTTGGAAGTCTTCCTACTTCTTGCATTATTTTGGAATAGTTTGAGGAGGATGGGTGTTAGTTTTCTTTGAATGTTCAGTAAAATTCCCCCATGAAGCCGTCCAGGTCTGGGCTTTTGTTTTATGGGAGAGTCTTGATTAAATCTTCAATTTCTTTTGTTGTTATTGGTCTGTTCAAGTTTTCTATCTCTTCTTGGTTCAGTTTTGGGAGACTATATATTTCTAAAATTTTGTCCATTTAACTTAGATTGTCAAATTTGTTGCCGTATAATTGTTCATATTATTCGTTCACAATCCGTTGCATTTCTGTGGTGTCAGTTATTATTTCTCCTCTTTCATTTCTGATTTTGTATATTTGGGTTTTCTCGCTTTGTTTCTGGTGAGTCTAGCTAAGGGTCCATCAATCTTGTTTATCTTTTCTAAGAACCATATCTTTGTTTCATTGATCCTTTAAATTTTTTGTGGTCTCCATGTAATTTATTTCTGCTCGCATCTTTACTATTTCCTTCCTTCTACTTGCTTTGGGGTTATTTTTTGTTTGCTTGCTTTCTAGTTCTTTAAGTTATGAGGTTAGATAGTGTATTAGAAATTTTTCTATTTCTTGATGTAGGCCTGTAGTGCTACAAACTTGTCTCTCAGAACTGATTCTTCTAAATCTCATAGATTTTTGTGTTGTTATGTGTTCATTTTCATTAGTTTCCAGGAAGTTTTTAATTTCTTCCTTGATGTCCATGATAACCCATTAATTGTTCAATAACATGCTATTTAGCCTCCATGTTTTCAAATGTGTTTGCATGTTCTTGTTCCAATTGATTTCTGGATTCATGCCATTGTGATCTGAGAAGTTGCTTGACACGATTTCAATCTTCTTGAACTTGTAGAGACTTAGTTTGTGCCCTAACATGAGGTCTATCTTTGAGAATGTCCCATGTAAATTTGAGAAGAATGTGGATTCTGCAATTTTGGGGTGTAATTCTCTGTAGATATCTATGAAAACCATTTGATCTAGTGCTTCGTTTAGAGCCTGTGTTTCATTGTTAACTTTTTGTCTAAAAGATCTATCCAGTGATGTCAGCAGGGTATTGAAGTCCCCTGGTATGATGGTATTGCTGTTGAATTCTCCTTTGAAGTCCTCCAAAAGATTTTTAATATATGTTGGTGCTCCTATATTGGGTGCATATATGTTTACCAAGGTTATATATTCCTGTTGGATAGATCCTTTCAATATTATGTAGTGGCCTTCTTTGTCTCTAGTCATGGCCTTTATTTTGAAATCTACTTTATCAGATTTGAGTATTGCTACCCCAGCTTTTATTTCCTTTCCATTTGCTTAGAAGATTTTTTTCCATCCCTTCATGTTCAACCTATGTGAGTCTTTTTTTGTGAGGTGGGTCTCTTGTGAACAACATATATGTCAGTCATGCTTTCTTATCCAGTCAGCTACTCTATGTCTTCTTATCAGAGCATTCAAATTATTCACTTTTAAGGTGATAATTGATATGTACTTATTTATTGCCACTTTTGTTTAGTGCGGTTATATTTTTCTTCCTATTTCTTCTTTTCAGCAGTCCTTTCAGCATATATTGCAGTGCTGGTTTGGTGTTAATATATTCCCTTAGCCTTCTTTTTGTCTGGAAAGCTCTTTATTTGCCCTCATATTTTGAATGATAGCTTTGCTGGATAGAGTATTCTTGGATTCAGATCCTTGTTTTTCATGACCTTGATTACTTCATGCCCCTCCTTTATGGCCTGTAGTGTTTCTGTTGAGAAGTCAGCTGAGAGACTCATGGGGTTTCCTTTGTAGTTAACCTGTGGCTTATCTCTTGCTGCTTTTATGATTCTGTCCTTGTCTTTAAATTTTGGCATTTCAATTACTATGTGTCTTGTTGTGGGCCTGTTTGGGTTCTTCTTATTTGGGGCTCTCTGTGCTTCTTAAATTTGAATGCCTTCTTCCTTCACCAAGTTAGGAAAGTTTTCTGTTACCATTTCTTCAAATATATTCTCTAACCCTTGACCATTTTCTTCCTCTTTGGGGACTCCTATGATGTGAATGTTATTATGTTTCTAGTTGTCCCATAGTTCTCTTAAGCTGTCTTCCTGTTTTTAATTGTTTTTTTCTTTTCTTTTGGTTTTCTGATTGGTTGATTTTTTTCTACCCTATCTTCTAAGTTACTGATCCAGTCCTTAGCTTCCCATGCTCTGCTGGTTAGTCTCTCCAATGTGTTCTTAATTTCTGCTATGTCATTCTTCATTTCCACTTGGTTGGTTTTCAATGTTACTATATCCTTACTCATGGTGCTGATGTCCTTACTCATGCTGTTGAGCTTCCTCAAGATCATGGCTCTGAACTCTACCTCTGATAATTTGCTTAGCTGCATTTCATTGATCTCATCTTCAATAGAGTTCTCCTGTTCTTTCATTTGAGATGTGTTTCTTTGTTTCACCATTTTGGCTATCTCAGTGGGTTTTGGAGCCTGCCTAATTTTTTCCTGTGGGTGTTGGTATTCTGCTGTTTGTGGCTCTCTCTACTGGGTTTGGATGAGCCTGGGTGAGCCCACATTAAACACCACTGTCAAGTCTTACTTTCCTGTATAGATTTGCAAGTCCAGGAAAGGTTCAGTTATTCTCTAGCTTTTTCCTGGTGGCTAGTAGTCTCAGTTACTCAGTGACTTGGAATGTAGCCCTGGTGTTCTGCATAAGAGGATTTCCAGAGGGTGGGATAAAGCTGGTTGTTAATGAGCCTCAATTTGCATTTCTTTGTCCCACCTGAGAAAGGCTGAATCTCCAAGTGGGGGGGCTGCTGCTTTTCCCCACAGCTCTGGGAAGGAGCACAATGGCCACTGTCCTTTGTGGCTGCAACTCAGCAAAAAAAACTCTGAGTGCCTTCTCAATCCAGGGTGTCCCTATAGAGTTCCAGCTCAGTCTGCCCTCCCTCTTCCGTAGTGCCCAGGTGAGTGGCTGTGGCTATTTTAGCGCTCTGTCCCGGCTTTCTGTGCTATGTAGCTGGCTCGGTCTTTATTTCCCAAGGGTGCTGCTCACAGCTAAGACTGCTGCTGTCCATGGGCTCCCAGCCTACCACCCTCTCATGCCTCTGCAGGTCCTACCTGTGTCCCTGATTATATGGTCCTGTCCTGCTGCTTTTCTATTGCTTTTTCTCGAGGATTTGTCTTTATTTAATTGTTATTTCCATTTGGTCCTGGGAGATCATCTGTGTAGCTTCTATTCACTCCGCCTCTATTTTCACATCCTCTAAGCCTATATTGTGTGCAGCTGAGTAGCACAGGCCTTTCTGGTGCCCCCGCACCCTGCAGGTCCTGAGGGTAACTGGATGGCACAGTCCCTTTGGGGACCCGGCTCTATGCCTATGTTTTGGGCTGCTGGGTCGCACTGGCCTCTCTGGTGCTTCAGCACCCCACAGTCCCCTTGGGTAACTAGATCGTGCAGTCTCTGCTGGGTTGCATAGTCCTCTATGGTGCTTCAGCACCCCACAAGTCCAGATGGCAACTAGATTGCATAGTCCCTGCTGGGTCACACAGGCCTCTCTGGTGCCCCTGCACCCTGCAGGTCCTGTGGGCAGGCAGCTGGATTGCACCAGTGTCTCTAAGGCTTCACCCTGATCTTATGAGCTATTGGACCACACAGGCCTCTGTGGAGCCCCAGGTACCACTATTGGTGGCTGGGGAGTGCTGCTGCCCCAAGGGGCTCAACTCCTGCTCAGCTTTTGATGTAGTTTTGGGGGATAGGTCTTAGCTGCTGGTCTGTGCTTCTGTTGCCAGGGGATAGATGTCTGCTCCCCAGCCTCTGTTGCTGGGGGTATATCTGGACTCTGATCAGGCTGCTACTATGGGGGATGGTGCTGGGCTCCAGGCTATTTGCGGCTTCTATGACTGGCACCTTGGGAGCCCAACTACTGTGCATTGGTTTCTATTGAAACAGAATGTCCACTGGTTGGATGGTGCCAGGTGCACTGGTTGTCTCAGGTCTGGGCCTTAATTGCTCCTCGTGCCTCCTCCCAGGGAAGACCAGGGATCTTCCAAAATGGTGGGACCTCTCTGCGGTGCAGGGAGAAGTACCCTGAAGTGCAGCTTATCGAGGTAGCCGGCTGCTCAGGTCCACAGCACAGAAACCTTCTGCTCAGCGGCTCAGCACTTCTCAGGTTTGGTTGTCCACCTTCACTTCCACTCACACTCTCTCTCACACTCTCTCACACACTCTCTCACACACTCTCACTCTCTCACACACTCTCACTCTCTCACACACTCCCCCTCCCTTCGGTCCTGCCTGCTGCCATCTTTTTTCATGAATGAACTATTAAATACAACCTGAGGGTGAGCTCACCGTTTAGAAGACTTCAGCTGTCATCTAGATTTGAGAATCTCAAATTTACCACATTTTTATTGAACATTGTTCTTTTCTCCTCTGAAAAGTATAGGATTTTAGTCCATGGGTTGGTCAGCATTCTCTAGTAAATATTTTAGTATTCATAGGTTATGTACATTCTCCATCACATTACTTGTGTTTTTTGGAAACTTTAAATATGTAGGACACTATTCTTAGCTGACAGTTGTATAAAAACAGGCGATGGGCCTACTTTGATCGGAAAGCAGTATGTTGGGAATTGCTGCGGAAAGTGCTAAGGTACTTTGAGGGCTACTTCTCTCACTCAAGGCTGCTTCACACTGGCATGATGTTAACTCTCAAGGAACCAGGCTTCCTGGCTTCATCCTCTCTCCACTGCTCTAATGGAAGCCTCAGCTACAGTTCCCTGTAGCTCCTTTCTGAAACACTCTCTGAACAGGACTCAATAAACTGTGCTCATGAAAGGTGCTGAGCTTTGGAGCTGTACAAGCCTGATCCAGATTCTGGCTGTGTGACATCCTGGCAGTGTGTACTCATTTAAGTTAAAGGGTGATGTATTCAATTTCCTTCCTAGTGAAACAGGGATACTAAAACCAGTACTGTGTAGATGCACTGAAATATGATAACATTTGAGCAAGTGAGTTCTTACAGCCTAGAGATTGTATTGGCTCAGTCCCTGCCAGGTTCCTCCTCCTTCCTCCAGGCCACTGCCCAGCAGCAGGAGCAGCTGCAGCAGCACCAGGCGCTGACACCTTGTAAAAGTCAGTGCTGCATGGCCCAGGCAGTTCCTTTCTCTCAGCAGCTGGCCAGCTCTGTGTTACTCTCAGAATCCTTTCTTTCCACTGAATTCACTGTCTGCAAACATTTATGAGGACATAGCTGTTTGTTAAGGCACCTAGTCAAAATGCCAGAGCATGGAACTAAGGAAATGTGTCCATGAAAGGGTGTTCTAGAAGCCTCACACTCACCTACCCTGGAACCACCTCTTCCCTAAACTAACTCCGGGAAGGTATTTGGTTTGATTATGTAAACTTAATGAGGTAATGTCAAAATAATACTTATTATTTTATATAAAGAGTTGACCATTTCTGCTTTTAGAAGTAATATTATTATATCATTATATTTGTATAAGAGAGCTCTATTTGATTTTACTATTAAGTCTTTGATATGATTTTGTACCTTCTTAGATTGTTCTCTTGAATCATGGTCATCAATTGTTACAGGGATTTGCACCCACTGTGCAGATCAGTGCAATAGCTCCTAGATCTAAAAAATAACTAATTATTTTTTAGTTTCATTTCCCTTATTGTTATAAAACACCTAGTTTCCACTACTGATTATCAGTTCCCAAGCCTACAAAGAGATTTCACACTGAAATTCCTGGCAGGTAGTCTACAATGGTATTGATAATAAATATTAATAATTTTAGAAAATCAGATTCTTCCTTCAGACACATTATTCAAGACACAACATGCCACACAGGTCTATCCTGTTATGTGCCATCCCTGTGCAAAAGTTTGCATCATGCTTCTTCATTCTATGATCACATAGTCAACTAACCAAAATTTACTTTATTGAGCCCTCAACATTGTGCTAGACCAGGAGTGTTGAATACTGACTTTGCAATTAAATTTCCTATGGCAGCAATTTTCAACACATGTGACCTGGTGTGACACCAAAATTTTTAAAGGGGCTGGGAGGGGGGCAGAAGGAGTCCTCCACCCTAGGTGGGAGCTCCGCACTGCCCACAAGATGCCAGTGTGGGCAGTCTGAGTAGCTGTAGCTAAGACCTGGGAGTAGGCTGCACAGGGTAAAGGAAACACAGCACATAGCAGGGACCATGGAGGGGCAAAGCAGCCACTGAAAAATTGTGGTGGTGAGGGATACAGAGTGTGGCAAGATGGCACTGTTGCAGGTGTTTGCCACAGATGCCTGCCCCAGGAGTTATGTCACCACCACATTGGAGGACTACACTGCAAGCTTTGAGATAGACAAGGGCTGCATTGAGCTCAACATGTGGGACACTTCGGGTTCTTCTTACTATGATAACATCTTGTCCCTGGCCTATCCTGATTCAGACACTGTACTCATCTGCTTTGACATTAGTCTACCAGAAACACTGGAAAGTGTCCTTAAAAAGTGGCAAAGGGAGATTCAGGAGTTTTGCCCCAATGTCAAGGTTGTGCTGATTGTCTATGAACTGGATATGCAGATGACCTGGTCACACTGAGGGAGATGTCCAAGCAAAGGTTTATCTGTATTACACTTGAGCAGAGCATTGTGCTGGTCAAGCAGGTGCATATTTTTCCCAGTCCTCTGAGTGCTGCGTCATAGATGTCTTCCATGTGGTCACTGTGGCCTCCCTTGGCCATGGCCATAGGCAGCTGAGTCATACTGACCCCCTCTGGGGACTGCAGTGATCCTGTCAGCTGGCAAGATGGCCTGAGTTGGAAAGATACACAAGGATGGACAAGAGTTAAAACCTCATGTGAGGAGCCAGGGAGGGGCAGAGTGTCAAGGGATGGTGAAGGGCACAATTGCTCCCCTGCCTATACCCTGGCATCTTGAACTCCTGACTCTGGTTGAGACTTCAGGGCAGGCTGAATGAGCAGTTGTCCTAGGCAAGGGACTTGGAGGCAGAGGGTGCCACCATTCCCATATCCTCATGTCCCACTTCTCCATAGGAAGGTGAAGGAGCTAGCAGGCCAGGCACCTGGGCCAGGGGCTAGGATGGGGCAGCAGGGTTGGGGAAGTGGCATCAAGCAATGATCTTGGTTGAGTCTCAGTATATGAAGGGTGCCTTCCCTCCCTGCCCTCAGTCCCTATATCTTTGTCCTGGCTTTCTTCCTTAAAGGAAGTGTCCATTCCATGACTTTCCCTTTTCCTTTTCTCTTACTTCTACAGTTGTTTTCACTCATCCTAACCTCCAGGCAACATGTTTAATTTTTATTATTATTCTATTAAATATTCATTTTTCTCCTAATATTAAAATGCAAGTTGAGAAGCCCCAACCCCTGTATATCCATCAGTCCCAGCTCCTCTCTCTCTTCTCTCAATGGTCCTTAAATAAAACACATATCCAATGAAAAAATAATAATAATGATTTTAAAAACATGCAATACCTGACTATGTAGTCAGGGACACTGACCTCTATTCCCTTAGATTGTCAAATAAGAAAAACGACAATAGCCAAAAGAACAATAACCATTCAGTGTGAATGAATCAAAATTATAACTACTCTTTTTTGTTGTCAGGTCAGCAAAAAACATGTTTTTCAGTGTGCCACAGAATTTTAATAATTAGTTTATGTGTGCCATGAGATGTAAAGGGTTGAAAGTTGCTGTCCTATAGCAATCTTTCAATATTATATAGATGACAAGGCCCTATGCCAGATAAGGATTAGGATACCACTTTGTAATTGTCATTTTTAAAAAATCATTTGCAAGTGATTATGATTTGTATTTAGAACTGAGAACATCTGAGCTTGACCTTGCAAGGATACAGAAGGACAAATGAAAAACTTTAATAAGGAATAACCTAATAAGTGCTAAGTCTTGTGATTAATTTATATTGCAACTTAATCTTTATTATTATTCTATTAAATATTAATTTTTCTCCTAATATTAAAAATTATGTTCTAACTATAAAATAGCTTTCAAGATGAAGTCAGACCTCCTACCCCAAAAAATGTCTGGTCATTTCCATCAGATAAAAACCCCACAACCACCCTGGCTGGTGTAGCTCCATAGGTTGGAGCATCATCTCATACACCAAAAGATAATGGGTTTGATTCCTGGTCATGGCACATACCCAGGTTGTGGGTTTGATCCCTGGTCAGTGCATGTACAGGAGACAGCAGCTGGATGTTTCTATCTCACATCTATGTTTCTCTCTCTTTCTTCTCTCTAACAATAAAAAACAAATAACAAAAAAAACAAGAAAGAACCACAACCTTGTTAAGGCAATGAAGCAGTTAATGACTACCAGGATTCCAGGTAGTTAATGACTACCCTGCCCAGATCTTGAAGGTGTCTAGTGTCCCAGTTATTACTGGCTCTACACAGCTACAGTATTTAAGGCCAACACCTTGCAGATGCAAGGCCACTTAGGTTGTAAGCTGATTCAGCCAGAATAAACCTCAGAAAATTTAAGAAAGGCTCATTTTCTAAATGAAGTTTAAAATGTATTTTCCTCTGCCAAACCTGGTATATCTGGAGGAAGGTTAAGAACAACTTTGATAGTAAAGATTAAGTAAAATAATCTAGGTAAAGTTTCCAGCAAGAGGATTTATGTCGGTAAATATCCCAACAGTAACAACCTGCTCCTTCCTATTTCACCCTCTCCTGAAGTGGAAAAACTAAAAACAAAGCAAAACTGGAGCTCTTCTAAATGCCAGGTCAATTGGCTGGTACACTGATGCCTTATTTACTCCTACAGGCTGACATTTTTTTTTTTTCTTTTCTTTGTATCTGTGATCATAACTATCTCATTGTAACTCCTATGGCATCACAGGCCAGGATAAGCTCCTGCGTGGTTATTAACACCTACAATTGAGCCTAGCAGGTCACCCTATGATACAATCATTAAACTTTCTGATCACTTATTTGCATGGATATCCTGTGGGATTATAGGCTTTCCCTTGCTCTTAACAACACATTTTTCTTAATTACCACTCTGTCTTGCCAAGACACAACATACTTAAATTTGGAAGAATTTATGAATTATAAATCTATGAGAAAAAATATCCTTAGTTGTATGTCAATCATACTTCAATTTAAAATATAAAATAAAGATAGAAACACACACAGCTGTAGATACAGAAAACAAAGCTAAATTGCTTTATAAAAATGTGATTTGTGAAAACTAAAGTATAGAATATGGCAAGGTTCTAGTCTGAAGATTTTGTGAAAGATATTACCCCATTTGTAATGATGACAGGTATTGTTATAATACATGGCCTCATGCCAGCACATTATAGATGCTTATCAGATATAATCTACTAGCTCCCATTATCTTTGCTTTCTATTAATGTATTCATCTACACATTGTTTATTAAATATCACTAATTATATTAGGGATCCTTAAGTGAAAAATATTGTCATCCTTAAGATATCCTACTTCATACATCATGGTCCTCAGAATATGAAAAAGCAGGGAGTAAATATAATTCAGTTTCATAAAATATTTTTGAGATGGAAGATAATACCTAGATTTGAGATAATATTTAATATTTGAGACTAATTTCCTTCCAAAACACATATATTATTCTTAAATAATCAAATATTTATATCTATATAACTATATAACTATACATTTTCTACCATACAAGTACACTTAGAAGTAGGACTGTCATCTCTAGGAACACCATCTACCACTTACTTATATGGTTTTCTCACTACCTAGCTATGCTTTCTTTCCAACCTCCTTTATAAATGCTGACTCATAATCTTTCCTTGGACCTAACACTTATTTAACATTTCTCAATATGAGCTCCAGGCAATATAGTTTAATTCTACACAAATTTCTATTCTCTTCTATAATCCCCATTAATATGTTCAGCATAAAGACAAGGAAAAAAACATTTGTTTCCCCTTTCTTCATATTTTGTGAATGATAATATTTTGATCAATCACTTCTGTGACCTGGCTGACAACATCTAATGCTCTCCAGACGCCATAACTAGTGCTCATATGCTTTCATATTTTAAATGTATTCATCTTTTCTCTAAGTACAGTGACCTCTTTCTTCCCCTGTTAAAATATGCTTTAAATCTCTTAATGCTTATTCATATACTTACATATTTACATCTACCATAACCTAGTTTGCTCACATTTAAGTGTCTTGTCAGTTCCAATATTGCTTATTGTTCCAGCCATATTATAATGTTCTACATTATTACTTTATTTTATAACAAAATGGAATCCTAGCAGGTTTCACAATATTACCATTAAATTTTTCTAATAATCTCTTGTTTCAGGAAAAGCTTTTCTAGCATAATTATGCCAATTTTATATTAAGTGAAAATAATGCAGTCTTCTCATAAGAATGTACATAATTATAAATAAAATGGAATATAGCTGGTTTACTGTTTTGAGAATAGAACAAAATGACAAGACTGTTGTCTCCAGATGCATTAAGCCCTGGAAAACTCTGAGGTCACTAGTCACTAGAGCTTGTATTTTGCTTCTTTAAATCCAAAAGAGATGGAAATTTCAACAACTAGTCCAAATGGTTTATTTCTTATTTTTCCTCAGTAAAATAGCAAACAATATTCAGATATTACCTACCATCTTTTTAACTCTGTTAAAATTAAATTCTTAAATAGTCCTAACAGTCCTAGATCTCAACTTCATAGATCACAACTTGGTTTGTTGCAGTGGTTGAACATAGAGAGACTTCGTAGCATACAGTAGCACTATCAGGTTTAATCATGTGGAAACTACAGAAAAAAAGGCTTGTTATGTTACCTTTTCTGATGTACCCTTTCGGCAGAAATTGGGGGCTCTTATTGGAATCCTTCTTGACTCTGTGACCTGTGCAAGAAGGTGCAGGTCCTACCTTGTGCAAAGACAGCTTATCCACCTGCACGAGTCTTTACTGGCACTTCTCTAACTGACCAGTCTAGAAAAACACACTGCCTTCCACGGGAAACTTCTCAAACTGCAGGTGGGGTCGGGCGGAGGGCCAGGGCATGTGCGGGTGCCCACACCAAGGAGCAGCAGCGCTCAGCGCACATTGCACGGTGTTTCGGGCCTGGCGATCTACAAGTCTGGCCTCCAGAAAAGTGCGCAGGTGAGCGGGTAGGTGCCCCACAGACGAAGCACTGGTGTGGAGATGCTGAGGGAGTAGGGAGAAGCAGGAGCAGAGATCATCTGAACTCATCCGAGTGATTTTCAGTCCACTCCCCAAAGTATGACATCGGTTTCCTTCCATAGAAGGAAAGGTGATTGGCGTTGGGCTCCTCAGGCCAACGGTGAGAGGAGTGATGTGCCAGCAACCCGGCACACAGAGCTCAGAGGTTTAAGGGGTGCCCGTGGGGACGTGGGGAAGTGCAGCCAAATATTCTGATGGGGATCCATAATCTGAAGAAGAATCAAATAGAAGAGCTAATTGGGACACTTAGGGGGAGGGCTGGACATTTTCTGCATCCCCTTGGAGGTGTGGTGTTTCCCCTTCCAATTCGCCTCTGCACCAGGGAGCAGGCCACCCAACTTCACAGTGTTCTAAGGGTAGCTTTCAGTTGGCTGGTTTTAAGTGAATGCATAAGCAACTCCTACAACAGAAAGAACAGAAATAATACAACCCCATCAAGGAAAATAATAGTGGTAGCTCTTATAGATTAGTTTAGACACATCTTGAATGAGGCCAGGCTGAAATTAGAATTTAGTTAGAAATTATAATTTTGTTAAGTACATACAGCAGCATTCTTTTATATTTACCCAACAACTTAATATTAGAACAACGTTGGGGAGAAATCAGGCAATAAGAATAAAACCTTGTGCAATATGTCAACTGTATTGTCTGAAAAAGCTTTTAATAAAATTCAAATGATACACGTGCACTCACACTGTCTCTCTCTCTCACACACACACACACATTGAGTCACAAAGGACTGGAAAATACTTCCATTTTGGTATCTAAGACTAAGTGTCACTTGAGAAGGAAAACATTACTATTTCATTCAAGTCATGGATAGGAAGTGATTATCTATAATCACTATTCTGTGTTCATTAGAAGTAAAATATGAAATATCAACAAATAACCTAAAAATATATAGGAGTACTTGAAATAGTATAACGTCCCTAAAGATCAATTAAAAAGAAAAAAAAATGAATGGAATGTTTCACTGTGATCCCCAAATGATATCACTTCTTAAAGTGTGATTTCTTCCCACACCAACCTTCAAGTGACTTAAATTCAAAGAGAGTATCAATGAGCTTTTTATTTAAATTATATTATGTAAACTAACCATCAGGAATAACACACTTGTAATAATAAAACATTTTAGGGGAGAAAACTGCTGATGTAACTTTCCATCAGACTAATAAAATATTTTCTAGAGTTTCATTCATTAAAATAGAATCTAATTGAGAGAAGAACCACACATATTAAATAGAATAAAAAATTACTCTAGTGGGCTCAACTGTTGCCTGGCTATTATGATAGTCTGTAATCTATTTATAGTCTCAGTTTTGTATCACTATTCCATACCTTCTCCATCATCATTCAGTAATTTATCCACCTGTCTTTAGATGGGCTGATAACTTTCTTTTTTATATATATATATATGTTTGTAATAACACCTTTATTGAGACATAATTCACATCATAAAATTTAACCTTTTAAAGTATACAATATTTTAGTATATTTAGAGTAGTGCAACCATCATCTATATCTAATTCTAAAACATTTTTTTTTAATTTTATTAATTTATTTTTGTTACAGATGTTTCTCCTCTTTCTCCCCAGACACCTTCCTCCCTATCGTGTGCACCCTGCCCCAAGCATTGTTGCCTATGTCCATTGGTTATGCACACATTTATAACATGCATATAAGTTCTTTGGTTTATCTCATCCCTCCCAACTCTGCCATCTCTCTCCTCTGGTTTGTCCATCTGAACCGTATTCCTTTTCATGTCTCTGGCAGCTTTTTTTTTTTTTTTCATTGTGTTCCACAAATAAGTGAGATCATGTGGTATTTGTCTTTCTCTGACTGGCTTATTTCATTCAGTATAATACTTTCTAGGTCCCTCCATGCTGTCTCAAAGGATATGAGATCTTTCTTTCTTACATAGTGGAACACTGCATAGTGTTCCATTGTGTATATGTATCAGAGCTTTTTTTTTTTATCCTCACCCGAGGACACTTTTTCTTTTTGATATTTTGTTCAGATAGAGTGGGAGGGAGAGAGAGAGAGAGAGAAACATCGACATGAAAAGGACACATCGAGTAGTTGCCACCCGCACAACCCAACCAGGGCCGGGGACAAACTGCAACCGAGGCACGTGCCCTTAGCGGGAACCGAACCAGGGTCTCTGGGGACCGCAGGCCGACGCTCTAACCACTGAGCCAAACCGGCCAGGGCTATCACAGCTTTTTTATCCACTCATCTATTAATGGACACTTGAGCTGTTTCCAGATCTTAGAAATTATAAATAGTGCTGCTATTTATATAGAGATACATATATTATTTCTGATTGTTGTTTCAGTTTTCTTAGGATATATTTTTAGATGTGAATCACTGGGTCGAATGGCAATTCTATTCTTAATTTTTTGAGGAAACACCATATTGATTTCCACAGTGGCTGCACCAGTCTGCATTCCCACCAGCAGTGTATTAGAGTCCACTTTTCTCCAAACCCTAGCCAGCACTTGTTTGATGATAAGAAAGCATGACTCATATATATGTAGTTTACAAGAGAACCACCTCACAACAAAAGATTCATATAGATCGAAAATGAAGGGATGGAAAATAATCTTCTAAGCAAATGAAAAGGAAAAAAGAGCTGGGGTAACAATACTCATATCCGATAAATTAGACTTCAAAATGAATAGAGATGAAGAAAGCCATACATAATATTGAAAGGATCTATCCAACAGGAGAATATAACCTTGGTAAACATATATGCACTCAATATAGGGGAACCTAAATATATTAAAAATCTTCTGGAGGACTACAAAGGAGAAATCGACAGCAATACCATCATAGCAGGTGACTTCAACACCCCATTGACCTCACTGGATAGATCTTCTAGACAGAAAATTAATAAGGATACAGAGTCTGTAAATGATGCACTAGATCAAATGGATTTAATAGATATCTACAGAGAATTATACCTTCAAATTGCAGAATTCACACAGAAAATTATAACTTTCTATTTGATTGAAAAGAGGTAAAGCCACTAGAAGATAATTGGCTCAAGCTCTTAAGACTACATTTGCCCACTTGGGTGCACCTTGCTTCTCTTTTGTAATTATGAAATATCCCAGCTCCCATATAAGTTAGCCCTTCCTCTTGGGAAATAGAGTTCACCTCTTAGCTTCTTAAGGATATTGCTCATTTCATTATTCCCTGTAAGTTGTGAGATAATGCACTAGAAAGCCCTCAAAAGTATCTTTCTTTTAGTGTAACTGCTTTTCACTCGGCCTGTGTCAGTGGTCATCCATCCAGTTGTGGTGATATCCTAATGAAGAGAAATGCCAGCTGGATCTCATTCCACCTATGCTCCAGTGTAAAATGAATTTGATTCATCTTCTAGAATAAAAGTGAATTTATTCCATTTAAGTATCACTAGTTGATGTAAATTTTGGAATAGTCATTGTTTATTTCTAGAATATAGTATATTAACAGACAGTTCAGTGCCAGAAGGAAAAATGTGCAGCTATCCTGCTAGAACCTGGTGCAGACCCAAATCTCTGTGATAACAACAACAACAACAAAACACTGTTGTACATTCTGCAGCTTGTGTAAAAGCATGTAAGTATCAGCAACACTGTGATTAGATTAGCCCGATCTGAATAATTCAGGATAACCTCCTTGCTAGCATCCTTTTATCTACAACCTTTATTCCTCCTTGCCATGGTAATGTAACATAACATAGTCTATTCATAGGTTTTGAGGATTAGGATATGGGTATGTTTGGGGACCATTATTCTGCCTATCACACTGCTTGGTTTCTTAGTTTCTATCCTTACCCCTACACTTGAAAAGTTAAATGCAGTTTTTTAAGAAGTGAGTGTGTGACTGGAAAGATGGCAACAGAGTAAGTGGGTCTCTTTCCCACCTTATCCCAGAATCTAACTGGGATTAGAACTGAATTGGGGAATATTCACCCTGAAATACCAGCTAAAGAGTGGCTGAAGAGTAGACTTTTAAACAAGGAAGGACAAAGACTGGTAAGAATGGCGGGGGCATGAGAGGCACTGGCCAAGCTCTCAGGAGCTATGGCTTAAAGATGAGGAGCTATGGCTTAAAGAGAAGAGAGAGGCCAGGACTCCAGGCAGGGCACCTCAGCCTGGACAGTCAGAGTCGGCAACAGCTGCCCATGCAGCAACCAGTGGTAGCATCTAGCAGCCAGATAGCTGAGCTGTCCAGAGAGGAATTCACTTTTTAAAGCACAGGTATATAGGATTCTTATTCCCACTCACCCTAGGGTTTGGCAGAGAAAGGGTGATGCTCATTGGAGTCGCCTCAAGAAAGACAGGAGGAAGAAATTAGGGAGAGTGGCAGGGAAGACAGCTATCAGGACCTGTGCTGAGTCATCCCCTGATATACCAGCAGCCGTTTCTCCTAAAAAACAAGCCACTCCCAAAAACTGAAGCCTGGAGAAAAGCAAATACTCCACCCCTTAAAATACAGTTTGCCCTACCCTAAAGAGTCCTGCTCACCCCACATGCACCACAACCCCAGCTGAGGAAACAGCAGCCTCATAGAGTAACAGTCTCAGGGAGCATCAGTGGCTGGTTGTGGGGTGGAGACATCCCCCCAAATTCCTGGGAACCTGGCTGGCACTTCTCTGTCATGGGAGAACTGATAGAAACTCCTGTCTTCCAGCATACCCAACTAGCCTACCTAAGAGGTACCCTACCTAAATAGGGTACACAACTTCCTCTTGCCCAAGGGCCCCATGCTGCTAAAAAGTTGACCTAGGAGCTCAGCTTGGCTCCTCCTGTGGGCAGACAATCCCAGTGAAAGCAGCCAAAAGCTGTGAATCACTTAAACTTCAAACAGGATGCCAGAAGACAAACTTGAACAGCTTCTAACATTCCTGGCACAAAAGTACCTCTCAGGAGGTCCTAAAGCAGCATATAGAACAGCCTCAGACAACATAAGAGCAGAATCCAAAGGGAATCTGAGCAGGCACTAAAATCTGCTGAGATGAACTTCATTTGGAAGTTTTTTGTTTTTCAATATTTTCTTTCTTTTTTTTTCTTTTGTATTACTTTGGTAGTATTATTATTATTTTTTCTCTTTTCACTCTCAGTTCTTTCATATCTCTAATTTGCTTCCTTCCTTTTCCTACTCCACTCTTTATTTTTATTTTTTGATTATTTTTTTCACTTTATGATTCTCTTATTTTTACCATTTTATAATTGTATAATTTTTATTTCTTCTTATCATTTTTACTATTTTTCTTTTCCTACTCTTTACTCTTATTTTTTCTTTCCCTTCTTTTTTTTTTCAGATTCTATTTTCTGCCTTTTTTCCCTTCCATTATTCGTTTTATTTTTATTTTATTACTAGTATTATTATCTTTTTTGTTTGTTTATTATTATTAATCTTTTTTCTCTTTCCTAATTTTTGTGTGTGTGTGTGTGTGTGTGTGTGTGTGTGTGTGTGTGTTTCTGCTGATGCTGTCAGGATCTTTTGTGTGTTTTTGTTTGATTCCTCTTTTTTTGTTTTGTTTTGCCCTCTGAGCACCTATACAACAGATCACATGACCTGGGTGGAGTTGAGCTTTACATTTAGCCAGGAACAGAAGAGATCCCACCCACAAATGGGACAACAACAATCAAGACCCAATTATAACAGCAAAGCTCAAATAACCCACAAAAATGTCACTTAGAATGCACCCAGTTTGGGAATTCAAGGATACCATCCCACTGGGTCTCACTGGCCACTTACTACAAAAGGCCACCCCATAAAAACTAGGAGTTATAACAGGTTTATCTAATGAATAGAAACAAACACAAAGAGACAACTAAAATAAGGAGACAAAGATATAACTCCCAAATTAAAGAAAAGGAGGAATCTCCAGAAAAAGAAATAAATGACATGGAGGTAAACAACTTATCAGATATAGAGTTTAGAGTAATGGCTTTAAACGTGCTCAAGGAACTTAGTGAGAATTACAAGAACTTTATGTGAACTACAAGGAAATTAGTGTGAATCACATGAGCATAAAAAAGGACTTATAAACTGTGAAAAGGAACAAAATAGGAATGAAGAATACTGTATCTGACATCAAGAACAAACTGAAATAAATTAAAATCGGGCCTGAAGAAGTTTAGAATCGAGTCAGCAATATGGAAGACAAGGTAGAAAAAACAATTAATTAGAGCAGCAAAAAGGAAAACACTTAAAAACTATAAGAAAAACGTATACAATGAGTTAATATGAGAAGAAACATCTGCATCATAGGGGGACCACAGGGAGAAGAAAGTAAGCAAGGATTAGAGAAACTGTTTGAAGAAATAATGACAGAAAGCTTCCCAAACTTCATGAAGGAAAAAGTCACACAAGCTCAGGAAGCACAGAGTCCCAGTTGAGAGAAACCCAAGAAGCCCACATCAAGACACAAAATAATTAAAATGGCAAATGTTAAAGATAAAGAGAGAATCTTAAGGGCAGCAAGGGAGAGACAGTCAGTTATCTACAAGGGAGCTACCATAATGCTGTCAGCTGATTAATCAACAGAAATACTACATTCCAGAAGGGAATGACATAAGGCATTCAAATAAATGAAAAGTAAGGATTTGAAACCAAGACTACTGTATCCAGCAAAACTATCATTCAAAATTGAAGGTAAAATAAAGAGCTTCCCAGACAAACAACAATAGCAACAAAACATAAAGGAGTATATTACCACCAAACCAGCATTGCAAAATGCTAAAGGGACTGTTTTAAGAATAAGAAAAAACTAGAGAGAGAGAGAAAGAAATATAGGCATAAAGAAAAAAATTGCAATAAATAAGTACCTGTCAATAATAACATTAAGCGTAAATGAATTAAATGCTCCAATCAAAACACATAACATAGCTGAATGGATAAGAAAGTGTGACCTGTACATATGCTGTCTACAAAAGACCCACCTCAGAACAACAAACAAACAAACAAACAAAAAAACAAAAACCCACACAGGTTGAAGGTGAAGGAATGGGGACAATTTTTCCAAGCAAATGGAAACAAACAAACAAAGAAAAGTAGAGTTAGCAATTCTTATAACTGACAAAATAGACTTCAAAACAAAGGCCATAGCAAAAGAATTTTAAAAAGTCACTACATAATAATACTAAAGGGATCATTCCAATATGAGGATAGAATGTGAGAGAGAGAGCAATACAATAATAGTAGGGAATTTTGACACCCCACTGACATCATCACTAAATAGATCTTCCATAAAAAAATCAACAAGGAAACAGTAACTTTAAAGGACAACTTGGTCAGATGGATTTGATTGAAATTAATAGAATATTTTATCCCAAAGCTGCAAATTATATGTTCTTCTCAAGTGCATGTAGGGCATTCTCAAAGATTGATTACATGTTAGGACACAAAACAAGTCTCTACAGGTTCAAGAAGATTGAAATCATATCAAGCATCTTCTTGGATCACAAGGGCATGAAGCTAGAAATCAACTACAATTTTAAAAATTCAAACACATGGAAGCTAAATAGTATGTTAGTAAACAATGATTGAGTTATCAGTGAGATCCAGGAAGAAATAAAAAACTTCTAAGATTCTAAGTGAAATAAGCCAATATCACATGACCTCATTTATTTGTGGAATATAATGAACAAAATAAGCTTATGAATAAAATAGATCAAGAGACATAGAAAGGAGTATGGTTCAGACTGAGAAACCTCAGAGGAGGGGGGCAGAGGGGATGGATGAGATAAACCAAAGAACTTATATGCATGTATGTGTGACCAATGGACATAGACAACAAAGCTGGGGGGTGGGGTGCAGGATGGAGCAGAAAAGGCCTCAGGGGGGAAAGGAGAAACATCCGTAACAAAAATAAATTAATAAAAATTGCAAAAAAATAAACTTCCAGGATAATCAAATGGACTCAGCCAAAGTAGTCCTGAGAGGGAAGTCCATACCATTGCAGGTCTACTTCAAAAAATAAGAAACAGCTCAAATAAATTATTAACCCTAAAATTAAATAATTAGAAAAAGAACAACAAGAAATACACAGAGGAAATAGAAGAAAATAATAAAAATGAGTGCAGCCCTGCCCATGTGGCTTAGTGGTTGAGCATTGACCTGTATACCAGGAGGTCGCCAGTTTGATTCCCGGTCATGGAAAATGTCCAGGTCGTGGGCCAAATCCCCAGTGGGGGGCATGCAGGAGGTGGCCTGTCGATATTTTCTCTCACCGATGTTTCTACCTCTGTCTTCCTCTCTCTTCCTCTCTCTCTGAAATCAAGAAGAAAAAATAAAATAAGTGAAAAAATAAATAACATAGAGACTAATAAAAAAAAATCAATGAAACCAAAAGGGGGCTCTTTGAAAAGATAAACACGACTGATGAATCTTTAGCTAGATTCATCAAGAAACAAAGAGAGAAGAACCAAACAAATAAAATGAGAAATGAAAGAGGCAAAGTAATAGCTGACACCACCGAAATACAAAGGATTTTAAGAAAATACTACGAACATCTGTATGTCAACAAGCTGTACAACCTGGGTGATATGGATGAGCTCCTGGAAACATACAATCTTCCAAAACTCAATGAGTAGAAATCAGAAAAACTGATTAGGCCAATAACAACTAATAAAATGGAGGTAGTAATAACAAATAAACAAAGAAACACAAGCAAACAAAAGTCCTTGACCAGATGGATTTACAGGTGAGATTTACCAAATATTCAAAGAAAAATTAACACCTATTCTCATCAATTATTCCAAAAAGTTCAAGAAAAGAGAAGACTTCCAAGCTCTTTTTATGAGCCCACTTTATCCTAATTCCATAACCAGATAAAGATACTACAAACAAGCAACAAAAAAATACAGGTCAATATCCCTGATGAACATTGATGCTAAAATCCTCAACAAAGTATTAGCAAATTGAATCCAACAGTACATTAAAAAGATTATACATCATGGCCAACTGGGATTTATTCCAGGGATGTATGCTTAGTATAATATTTGCAAATCAATAATTGTGATATATCACATAAGGAAAGTGAAAGATAAAAATAACATCATCATATTAATAGACACAGAAAAGCATTTGACAAAATCCAGCACCCATTTTTGTTAAAAGCCCTCAGGAGAGCGGGAATAGAGGCAACATACCTCAACATAATAAAGGCCACATGTGACAAACCTATAGCCAACATCATACTCAATGGGCAAAAAGTAAAAAGGTTTTCCTTAAAAAGAGGAAAGACAGGGGTGTCAATGTTCACCACTCTTATTCAACATAGTACTGGAGATTCTAGCCACAGTGATCAGACAAGAAGACAAAATAAAAGACATCCAAATTGAAAAGGGAAAATAAAACTGTAATTATTCACAGATGATGTAATATTGTACATTGAAATTCCTAAAGACTATACCAAAGAATTCCTAGAGTTAATAAATGAATTTGGCAAAGCAGCAGGATACAAAATTAGCTTCCAGAAATCAATGGCGTTTTTATAGACCAATTATGACCTATCAGAAAGAGAAATTTAAAACATAATCCCGTTTATCATTGCAACAACAACAAAAAGATATCTAAGTATAAACTTAATCAAGGAGATAAAAGACCTATTCTCAGAAAATGATGAGATACTGAGAAAAGAAATAGAAGAAGATATAAATAAGTGGAAGCATTTGCCATGTTCATGAATTGTCAAAATTAATATTATTAAAATGTCCAAACTACCCAAAGCAATCAATAGATTCAATGAAATCCTTATTAAAATACTAACTGTGTATTTCAAAGATTTAGAATAAATATTTCAAAAATGCATATGGAACCAAAAAGAACCCAAATAGCTGCAGCAATGTTTAGAAAGAAGAACAAAGTTGGAGGGATGACAATACCTGATATCAAATTATAGTACAAAGCCACTGTAACCAAAACTGACAGGTACTGGCACAAGAACAGGCATATAGATCAATGGTACAGAACAGAGACCTCAGAAATTTACCTATGCCAATATGATCAATTAATATTTGACAAAAGTGGCAAGAGCATACAATGAAATAAAGACAATCTTTTCAATAAATGGTGTTGGGGACATTAGACAGGTACGTGCACAAAAATTTAACTAGGTCACCAAATTACACCATACACAAGAATAAACTCAGAATAGATAAAAGACTTAAATGTAAGTCATGAAACCATAAATGTCCTAGAAGAAAACATAAGCAGTAAAATCTCAGACATCTCACATAGCAGAAATTTTGCCTATACATTTGCTAGGGCAAGACAAAAAATAAATGAATGGAACTACTTCAAACTAAAAAGGTTCTGCATAGCAAAAGAAATCATCTTTAAAATGGAAAGGAAACCCACTGTATGGGAGAACATATTTGCCAATGATAGATACATCTGGTAAGGGGTTAATTTCCAAAGTGTATAAAGAACTCATACAACTCAACAAAAGGAAGAGAAACAAACCAATTAAAAAATAGGCAAGGGACCCACAGATGGCCAAGAGACATATTAAAAATGCTCAATATCACTAATCATCAGAGAGAGGCAACTTGAAACTACAATAAGGTATTACCTCATACCTACCAAAAGGACTATGTTCAAGTGCTAGCAAGGATGGGGGAAAAGGGTACCCTCGTGCACTTATGGTAGGAATGCAGACTGGTGCAGCCATGGTGGAAAACAGTATAGAGATTCCTCAAAAAATTAAAAATGGAACTGCTGTTTGACCCAACAATCCCACTTCTGGGGATATATCTTAAAAATCATGAAATACCTATCAGAAAGAATATATGCACCCCTATGTTCATAGCAGTGTTATTTACAGTATCTAAGATCTGGAAATAGCCCAAGTGTCTATGAGTAGATGAGTCGATAAAAAAGCTGTGGTACATTTGCACAATGGAATACTATACAGCTGTAGAAAAGAAGGATCTTATCCTTTAACACAGCATGGATGGTTCTGGAGATTATTTGCTAAGCAAATAAGCCAGTCAGAGAAAGACAGATATCACCCAATCTCACTTATATATGGAATCTAATGAACAAATAAGCTGATGACAAAATAGGTCCAGAGACATGGAAGCATGGAACAGACTTGACAGATCTCAGAGGAAAGGGAGGTGCAGGAAGAGATTAACCAAAGAATTTATATGCATACATATATAACCCATGGACACAAGCAATAGCGCAGTGAAGGCCTGGAGTAAGGCAGGAGACGAGCGAAGGGGTACAAAGCGGGGGAAAGTGAGGAACATCTGTATTACCCTCAACAATAAAAATTTAATTTAATTTAATTATTTAATTTAATTTAATTTAATTTAAAAAGTGACTGTGTTAGGCTAATAGTGGCTCCAAAAAATGTTTGTGTTCAAATCTTTGGAGACTGTGACTATAGCCTTATGTGGAAAGGACATTTTGCAGATGTGATTAAGGATTTAAAAATAAGTAAATAATCTTAAATTTTCTGGGTGGTCTCTAAATTCTACCACAAATGTCTTTATAAAAGAGAGATGGAGAAAGATTATACACACAAAATGTGTGTATGTGACCACTTAGGCAGAGCTAGGCATGATGCAGCACAAATCAAAAAATGCTGGTAGTCACCAGAAGCTGGAGAGGGAAAGAGAAACGTTCTCCCTCAGTGAAAGGAGCACAGCCCTGCCAGCTCTTGCCTTTCAGCTCAGTGAAACTAACTGATTTTGGACTTCTGGTCTAAATTTGTGTTGTTTAAGCCACTAAATTTAAGGTTATTTGTTATAAGAATCTCAAGAAATATATACAATGGTGCTTAAATTTTATCTAAATTCCTAAGTGATAAAAAAAATTGCCATAATCATGAGAGATGAGACTCAAACCATTGTCCAGTACACTAGTTCTCAACTAGGATTGTGCATTACAGTCACTTAAGAGAATAATCCAATGCAGCTTCTACCCCTGAATATTCAGTAAGTCCAATAATACTAATAACTCCAGGACATGAATATTTCAATATACTATTTCTTTTACTTCAGGTATATTACCTCAGTATATTTTCTTGATTGTAAGGACGTTAAATTAGCATCCTTACTATGTGTGTCTTACATTTTTGTAAGCTGGCGGGGCAAGATGCTTCTTTGTGTGTGTGTGTATGTGTTTACTTTTTATTTATTTAATTTTTTGAGCTAATTCATAATGGTGAACACACAATGCCTTATGACTATTACCATCTATTAATGTTTTGTTATACATGGGAGAGGCAGATATTCAGTTGGTGAAATATATCAAATAGTTATTTAAATAATTTAAATTTCTTAAGGGTTAAATATATATCTTTAGAATTTTATGAACTTCAAAAATAATGTAGATTCATTTTCCCTGCTCCTCAGACAATAACCACTTAGCGGGTAAGTACTGTTATACCACAATAAATGTCCATTCTGGGAAGCAATGCTTTCTTACACTACCTGGAGGCATTTCACGGCCCAGCCTGAGGTAGCTCCTTCAGCTTCTTCAGAGAGCACGAGCAGGGGCCAGGGAAGCCCTTGAAACACCAAATATACCTAGTAGACCAAAAGTATCACTGTAAATACTGAAAAAAAAATTGTCATTGAGACCATAGCACTCAAAACTAGGGTAAATTTCATGTGGTAAACCTAAATAGGATGATTGCCAAAATAAAAAATTTAAATAGGAGCCAGAGTCTCTCAACATAACAGCCAAAACGTCCAGGATACAAAAGAAAATCACTGTCACACCAAAAACCAGGATGACAAAATTTGACTGAGAAAAGATGCAGTATAAATTCAAATCAGAAAAACTAATTTTGCATCGTGCTTTTTGTCAAGGACCAGAAATGAATAAAATGTGTTGTAGAAGACATATCATTCCTCTTAGTACTAACCTGAGGGCAAAAACATGAAGAATTTGTAATCAAAGAAAGCAAACTGGAATGTAGAAAACATTTCAAACTAATCACAAATGAGTTAAAGTGCAAGTTTAGTAAAAATATTTGAAATACTAATGTATCCCTGTGAAAGAAGAATGAGTGCAAGACAAGCAAGAAAAATAAACAAACTTAAGGTTTGTAACTTCAAGTTTAAAAACTTCAAGTTCAAGGGAAGGGGCATGTTTGAGGTGTCTGTCTCTGTAGTACTCACATCAGTTCCTGAATAAAGAGACCTCAGTCTTGAAAATGCTATTCCATCTCATTTAAAATCCATGCAATTGTTATACCTATTTGAGTAATCTCTAATTTTAAAATGACAATAAATTGCACTTTGACAATAAATTGCTGAATATATTTTAGCAAAATGAAGAAGGTATTTATAATGATGCAGAATTTTTTAAAAAATTAACCAGCCCAGAAACAGTTGTAACTGAAACGTTAGAGAGAGAAATAAAATTCAGCAGAAAAAATGGTGGCTGAGTGAACGGAGCTACACAGATCTCCCAGAACCAAACTGGAATTACAACTATAACACAGACAAATCGACGGGAAAAACCAACAGAAAAGCAGCTTGCGAGGACCATACAACGAGGGACACTGACTCCATCCCAGTAGGCGCGAGACAGGGCTGGGAGCCCAGGGTCTGCAGCTCAGCAGGAGCCTTAGCTGAGAGCTAAGCCCTTGGGTTACACTCCCAGGCAGCGCCAGAGCACAGAGCCGGGACAGAGGCTAAAACAGCCACAGCCACTCACCTTGGGCTCCAGCAGAGGGAGGGCAGACTGGACTGGAACTGCGTCCAGACACTCGGGGTTTGGAGGGCGCTCAGAGCTTTGCCTGCGTTGCTGTCACCAAGGACGGTGGCCACATTGCTCCTTCCCAGGGCTCTGAGGAGAGGCAGCAGCCCCTCCCTGGGATATCCAACCCCACCCTGTGGGCCATTGAAGTGTTAATTGAGGCTCACTAACAACCAGCATCTGCCCCACCCTCCTGAAAGCCCCTTGGCTGAGCACCAGAGGGATTTTTTCAATCAACTGACAACCCAAAACTCATCAATTAACCTAGACTGCTAGTCTCCAGGCAAAAAGCTAGAGGATAACAGTACGTTTCCTGGGCTGGCAACTTTAACCAGGAAAGTAAGACTTGACAGTGGTGTTCAACATGGGTCCTCCCTCGCTCATCTAAACACAGGAGAGGGAGCCACAAACAGCAGAACACCAACACCCACAGGGAGAACTTGACAGGCTCCATAGCCCACAGTGATAGCCAAAATGGTGAAACACAGAAACAGAAGCCAAATGAAAGGTCAAGACACCTCCACCGAAGATGAGATCAATGTGGAGTAATTAGGCATGTTAACAGAGCTAGAATTCAGAGCCATGATCTTGAGGAAGCTGAACAGCATTAGTAAGGACATACAGACACTGAAAATAAGCCAATTGGAAATTAAAAACCATCAAGAAGAGATAAAAAATGACATATCAGAAATGAAAAACACATTGGAAGGTTTAAAAAGCAGAGTAGGGGAAGCTGAGGACCGGATCAGTGAATTAGAAGACAGGGTAGAAAAAATCAACCAATCAGAAAAACAAAAGGAAAAAACTATTAAAAAACAGGAAGACAACTTAAGAGAACTATGGGACAACTGGAAACGTAATAATATTCGCATCATAGGAGTCCCCAAAGAAGAAGAAAATGAGCAAGGGATAGAGAATATATTCAAAAAAATCGTGAGAGAAAACTTCCCTAATTTGGTGAAGGAAGAAGGCATTCAAGTTGAAGAAGCACAGAGAGTCCCAAGTAAGAAGAAACCAAACAGGACCACACCAAGACACATAGTAAATAAAATGCCACAAATTAAAGACAAAGAGAGAATCCTAAAAGCAGCAAGAGATAAGCAACAGGTTACCTACAAAGGGAACCCCATAAGGCTCTCAGCTGACTTCTCACAAGAAACACTACAGGCTAGAAGAGAATGGCATGAAGTAATCAAAGTCATGAAAAACAAGAACATGAATCCAAGACTACTCTACCCAGCAAGGCTATCATTCAAAATAGAAGATCAAATAAAGAGCTTCCCAGACAAAAAAGGCTAAGGGAAAACATTAGCACCAAACCAGCACTGCAAGAAATGTTAAAATGACTGCTGTAATTACCAGGAGAAATGGGAAGAAAAATAGAACTACACTAAACAAAAATGGCAATAAATAAGTACATATCAATAATCACCTTAAATGTAAATGGACTGATTGCTCCCATAAAGAGACACAGAGTAGCTGATTGGATAAGAAAGCATGACTCATCTATATGTTGTTTACAAGAGACCCACCTCTCAACAAAAGTCTCACATAGGTTGAAAGTGAAGGGATGGAAAAAAATTTTCCAAGCAAATGGAAAGCAAAAAAAAGCTGGGGTAGCAATTCTCATATCTGATAAAATAGATTTCAAAATGAAGACCATAACTAGAGACAAAGACAGCCACTACATAATATTGAAAGGATCTATCCAACAGGAAGATATAACCTTGATAAACATATATGCACCCAATATAGGAGCACCAAAATATATTAAAAATCTTCTGGAGGACTTCCAAGGAGAAATCGACAACAATACAATCATAGCAGGGGACTTCAACACCCCGTTGACAGCACTGGATAGATCCTCTAGGCAAAAAAATTAGCAAGAAAACAGAGACTCTAAATGAAGCACTAGACCAAATGGATTTAATAGATGTCTACAGAGAATTACACCCCAAAACTACAGAATACACATTCTTCTCAAGTGCACATGGGACATTCTCAAAGATAGACCACATGATAGGACACAAACTAAATCTCTTCAAGTTCAAAAAGATTGAAATCATATCAAGCATCTTCTCAGATCACAATGGCATGAAACTAGAAATCAATTGCAACAAGAACATGCAAAGACATTTCAACACATGGAGGCTAAATAGCATGTTATTAAACAATGAATGGGTCACCGAGGAGATCAAGGAAGAAATTAAAAACTTCCTGGAAACCAATGAAAATGAACACACAACAACACAAAATCTATGGGATGCAGCGAAAGCAGTTCTGAGAGGGAAGTTCATAGCACCCCAGAGCAAGTAGAAGGAAGGAAATAGTAAAGATCAGAGCAGAAATAAATGACATAGAGACCAAAAAAACAATTCAAAGGATCAATGAAACAAAGAGCTGGTTTTTCAAAAAGATAAACAAGATTGATGGACCCTTAGCTAGACTCACCAAGAAACAAAGAGAGAGAACCCAAATACACAAAATCAGAAATGAAAGAGGAGAAGTAACAACCAACACCACGGAAATACAAAAGATCGTTAACAACTACTATGAACAACTATATGGCAACAAATTCGACAATCTAAGCGAAATGGACAAATTTCTAGAAACACACTGTCTCCCAAACTATTCCCGGGAGAGACAGAAAACTTGAACAGACCAATAACAACTAAGGAAATTGAAGAGGTAATCAAGACTCTCCCAGCACAAAAGCCCAGGCCCAGATGGTTTCACAGGGGAGTTTTACCTAACATTCAAAAAAGAACTAGCACCCATTCTCCTCAAACTATTTCAAAAAATTCAAGAAGAAGGAAGACTTCCAAGCACGTTCTATGAGGCCAGCATAATTCTAATTCCAAAACCAGAAAAAGACAGTACGAAGAAAGAAAACTACAGGCCAATATCCCTGATGAACATAGACGCCAAAATCCTGAACAAAATATTAGCAAATCGGATCCAGAAATACATCAAAAAAATTATTCACCATGACCAAGTGGGATTCATTCCAGGGATGCAAGGCTGGTACAATATTCGCAAATCAATAAACGTGATACACCACATAAACAAAATGAAGAATAAAAACCACATGATCAATAGATGCTGAAAAAGCATTCGACAAAATCCAGCATCCATTTCTGATAAAAACTCTCAGCAATGTAGGAATAGAGGGATCATATCTCGACATAATAAAGGCCCTATATGAAAGACCTACAGCCAACATCATACTCAATGGACAGAAACTAAAAACATTTCCATTAAGAACAGGAACAAGACAGGGATGTCCACTTTCGCCACTCTTATTTAACATTGTACTGGAAGTCTTAGCCACAGCAATCAGACATTAACAAAAAATAAAAGGGATCCAAATTGGAAAGGAGGAAGTGAAACTGTCATTATTTGCAGATGACATGATATTGTACATAGAAAACTCTAAAGACTCCATCAAAAATCCATTAGACTTAATAAATGAATTTGGCAAAGTAGCAGGATACAAAATTAATGTCAAGAAATCGATGGCATTCTTGTACATCGATGATGAACTCACAGAAAGAGAAACTGAAAAAACAATTCCATTTACCATCGCTCCAAAAAAATTACGATACCTAGGAATAAACTTAACCAAAGAAGTAAAGGACCTATTTGCAGAAAACTACAGGTCATTGAAAAAAGAAATAGAGGAAGATATAAAAAAGTGGAAGCACATACCCTGTTCATGGATTGGAAGAATTAACATCATTAAAATGTCCATACTACCCAAAGCAATCTATAGATTCAATGCAATCCCCATCAAAATACCAATGACATATTTCATAGAACTAGAACAAATACTTCAAAAGTTCATATGGAACCAAAAAAGTCCCCGAATAACCACAGCAATCTTGAAAAAGAAGAACAAAGTAGGTGGGATCACAATACCAGATATCAGGTTATACTACAAAGCGACTGTAACCAAAACAGCCTGGTACTATCACAAGAACAGGCATATAGACCAGTGGAACAGAACTGAAACCCCAGAAATGGACCCAAGGCAATATGCTCAATTAATATTTGACAAAGGTGGCAAGAGCATACATTGGAGAAAAGACAGCCTCTTTAATAAATGGTGTTGGGAAAATTGGACAGCTACATGCAAAAAAATGAAACTAGACCATCAACTTACACCATACACAAAAATAAACTCGAAATGGATAAAAGACTTAAATGTGACGCGTGAATCCATAAAAATTCTAGAAGAAATTGTAGGCAACAAAATTTCGGACATCATACGGAGCAGAATTTTCACTGATACATCACCTAAGGCAACAGAAATAAAGGAGAAAATGAACACATGAGACTACATCAAACTAAAAAGCTTCTGCACAGCAAAAGAAACAATCATCAAAATGGAAAGGCAACCCACTGTATGGGAGAACATCATTGCCAATGATGTATCAGATAAGGGGTTAATTTCCAATATATAGAGAGTGCTCATACAACTCCACAAAAGGAAGACAAAGAACCCAATTAAAAAATGGGCAGAGGAGCTGAATAGACACCTCTCCAAACAGGACATACAAATGGCCAAGAGACATATTAAGAAATGCTCAACATCACTAATCATCAGAGAGATGCAAATTAAAACAACAATGAGGTATCACCTCACACCTGTCAGAATGGCCGCCATCAACAAATCATCAAACAACAAGTGTTGGCGAGGGTGTGGAGAAAAGGGGACTCTAATACACTGCAGCTGGGAATGCAGACTGGTGCAGCCGCTATGGAAAACAAGATGGTGCTACCTCAAAAAATTAAAAATTGAACTTCCATTTCACCCAGTGATCCCAATGCTGGGAATATACCCTAAGAAGCCTGAAACACCAATCAGGAAGAATATATGTACCCCCATGTTCATAGCAGCACTATTTACAATAGTTAAGATCTGGAAACAGCCCAAGTGTCCACCAGTAGACAAATGGATCAAAAAGCAGTGGTACATATACACAATGGAGTACTATGCAGCGGTAATAAAGAAAGATCTCTTATTCTTTGAGACGACATGGAGGGACCTGTTAAGTATTATCCTAAGTGAAAGAAGCCAAGTAGAAAAAGACAAATACCACATGATCTCACTTATATATGGAATATAATGAACATAACAGTCTGAGGAATACAGTAGACCCAGTCACATGGAAGTAGGGCACAGATTGACATCCCTCAGAAGAGGGGATGGGGGGTGGGGGGGTGGGAAGAGATAAACCACAGAACTTATATGCATGTATGCATGACCAATGGACATGGACAACTAAGCTGGGGACAGGGTGGAGGTGGGGGAGGGGGTGCCAATGGGGTATAAAGGTAAAATATCTGTAACAAAAAAATAAATAAAAATTCATAAAAAAAATAAAAATAAAAAAAATAAAATAAAATAAAATTCAGCAAAACTTTGATACATGGTTTACCTTCTCCAGTGAAAATCAAGATTACTAGGAAAACACAACCAGTGACTAAGGAAAGTCTAGAACCTTAATTAGAACATGAGAGTTTCTCAAAATAAAACTACCTAAGAGATTTTGTATAATAAAAAAAAAAAATGAAGACATGATGATGAGAACATTTGTGAATATACATATATAAGGCATTATCTTTATTATTTTATAAAGTATCATTAAAGTATAATAATGTTTTATGATAAAAAGTTAATGTAGATTATGTTGAATTGTTTAACTATAATTGAATTTACATTTAGTTTTAATAAATTACATGAAACTACAGGTATGTCTATTAATATGTATTTAAAATTATATGAGTAAAATTCAGAAATGCTTTTTTTCTTATATTCTATTTTCCTGCAATTCTTGCTCCAAATTACAGTCTAGGTATTGGTTTCATTCAGTAAGTGTACTACCAATTGCAGACCTTGGTTTATTCTAGTCAAATATTGGATGCCATGTGAAAGGAATCAGTTGTGGGAGAAAAAAAAAAAAGGCATACAAGTGAATATTACAGAAATAGCTTCAAAGGAACAATTTGAATGTAAATTACTCTTAACAAATTAATCATTCCTCTCTGAGGTCTTGAGTCGTCCAGTTTCTGTGGACTCCATATCGCTATGCTGTTTTCAAACAGATAATTTTTTTATCCCTACTTAGATTTCTGAGAATTTACCATCAGCTACTCCATCCTTCTGGAAAGTAAAAGTCACACTTTCTCACATTTTTTATTATAAAGTCATGTGCTGCATAAAAAGTTTCAGATGATGATTGACAGCACACTCAACAGTGGTACACCATGTAGCCTAGATGTGTAGTAGGCTATTCCTAGGTTTGTGTAAGAACACTCTAGGATGTTTGCACAATGATGAAATCAGCTAATGATGCATTTCTCAGAACATATCTCCACTGTTAGGTTGCACATGATTGTATTCCATTGTTCCTAACTTACATTTTTTAGCGTTCATAACTCTGTTGATGGCTATGGTGGTGGCAGATACTGCTGTGCCTATCTCATAACCTTTATTCCACACTTACTAGTAGCATCCAGTTTTGTTTAAAGTTATCACTAAAAATGTATCTTTTCCAACATCTCTTCTAGTAAAGCGTAGCCATGTGACGAAGTTCTGGCCAGTGACCACTTTGGAAAGATTTAATTCAATATCCTAGGAGATTTAATGATTAATATCACTATTATCAGAGGGTTTATTAAAATAATATTATAAATTAAACCAGTACTATACAAAGTATTAATTATTTTATTAATTAACTCAAGCTTCCGACAAAGGTGAACTTTACCAATATGACGATGTTATTATGGACTGGGATTTAAATGAAAGAGCAAATCTCTGTTATATAAGTATTCCAATCTTTGGTAATTACAATCATATGTCCTATTTCATATTACAAGGAGGTGTGGATAAAAGTTACCAGTAGGCCTTAGATTTAAATAGACCTTGTATTTAAATAATGTACAACTTCTCATCACTAGTAGAATCCCAGTGAATTTTAATAGGTTTCCAATCCCAACCAGCAATTTCACCTATCTAGTTTGTGTTTATGTGTGGGACCTTGGCTGTTAGAAAGCATTTATGCAGATTACATTTTCTATTTATGTATTCTTACAAATTAGGGCCATTAGTTTCCCACAAGTTCATTCCTTGAGCTTACACTGCCAGATCCCAGGCCATTGCTGTTTCTACTTTCCATCTGGCAGAGCATGATAAACAGCACTGCTGTTTCAGCACACATACTATTTCCATGTTTGCTTCTGAGTATGATGTCTAATTACCTTTTCAGTTGTTTTTTTTTTCTAGTTTTCTAAAACGGTTCTGCCTATTTAAACTACTTTCTATCTTTTCTTCCTGAAGTGTTAACCCTTATAAGCATCCAATAGAGGCCAATCAGTATTTTGCCTTGATATGTCTCTCTTCATTAAAAATACCTTCAACTTGCCCTAATACTACTAACCTTGTGACAGTTTCACCCCACATCCCCTTTGGAGGGTTTTGACCAGTGTTGGTTTATCCACCAAACACAATGTTGCCACTGAGTGCTTATTGCTGGGATATAATTAGAGTACATATTTCACATCTGAACTATTTAGTTCCGAGAATTATGTAATTTGGATGGTAGTGAACCCAAATATACTTAAGTTTGAGTAGCAAAATATTTTTCATATATGAAATCAATGAGCATTGTGGCTTTCAATGGTTTACTCCTAAACCAATATTTGTTTTACTTTTTTAATATGCTTTACTTAAATCATTGCTGTCCATCCACAAAGACAAGGTATATACACATTAAAATAATATGGAACCATAGCAGCTAGGACACTCTCCAGGTAGCCATTGTATTCCACTGCCTTTCTCAACCGATTATCATCTAAATGATCAGGTACAGAGCGACACATGGTCTTTTGTTTGCATTCAGGAAGCAACAGTTTCTGCATGGTCCTTCCTAAAAGGTGTCTGTTGTAATAGATAATCCTGTAAAATGAAAACCAAAACACCATTAAGATTATTCTAAGTGTTTCTTAAATATGTATTATTAGTACTCTTGAGACACATAATGTAGATATCCCAGACTGAATGCTTCTTAAATCATCCAGAGCCAATATGTACATCAACCTCCCTTAAAAGAGAAGGAGTCAAAGACAATGGCTTCACCCTTATACACATCTGTAAATATAGCTAAGAGTTTATAGTCTTCTTCTTTTCTTACTCTCTCACAAGGTACCAAGGAAATGTTAGAATTTTTCTCTTGCAATTTCCATTCATTGTTTTCCATAAATCATTACTTTTCATTCTTTATAATTATCATTAATTTTTATTCAGCTTATTTCCTCCCCCCCCCAATTTGGGACTGTCAAATTCAGCAAGAAGACTGCAGAAATATGAGTATGACCATTGCTTCCCCTGTCATTTATTTCCAGTCTAATGAATTAAGTGTAAGAGTAAGAAATCATACTATGAATGGATTAAGGATATGAATCTTTTCTTGGCCCACCATTTCACATTCTCCCTATTTTGCCTTGTAGAAATATTTATCATTCCACCTGTAAGGCACTATCTTGTTTGATTGATTCCATCTCCCACTAAAGCTGTAAATATTGTATAGAAGGGATCATATTTTATTTATCTTTATGGAGCAGCATCTAACACTGTTTTAGTACAAAGAGACAATAGAATTAATGAATAAATGAAAGAATGAAGCTAGGTAAACCAAACACAAATAGAAGGTAAGAAATTTCCATATACATTGTATGGAAAGAGGAGTAATAAACCTTGATAAGCTATCTGTAAGACTAATTATAATTAATTGGAGGTAAAGTGATAAGAAAATAAAGAATCAATGTTAGGAATTATTTTTCTGTGTTGAACACTTGAAATAAAATATATTTTTTTTTCTGTTTGTTATATTCTATTCTGAATATTTATTCATTTACCAGGATCCTACTGATTGCTCATTAATGTATCTCTTTTCTAACCATCCAGTGATAAGAAAAATTTACGTGTTAGGAAGCAGTGGCTAAAAGGAAGACAAAAGGTGTCATTTTCTACTTTCAACTGTATCATTAACTCACTTTGTGAGTTGTACACATTATTTAAGTCCTTTTGCCTCTGTCAGCTCAGTTTAAAATTGGGTGGAAATCTATAACTGACGGTTCACAAAGGGTTTGATTAACAATGTCCAAGAAAATTAAATCATATTGAATTTAAAATGCCTTCTGAGACAGAAATTAAATCAGACTAAACATTTCATAAAGTTGTTAAAGTCTCTATCAATAATAGAAATTATCCTATTTTGTTTTAAAGTTTCATGTTCCAATAAGATAAAGCAAAGTTATCATAGGTAATTTGTTTCCGAGAAAGTTGTTCTGTCTCCATTTTTCTCTAGGAAGGCTCAGATCTCATGAATTTAAATATCATTGCAAATCTATTTACACTTGCAAGCTTCTATTGGGTTTCCCTGTGACTGTAGTTTTTCCTTCTCTTGTTCCTCTTCCTCCTTCTCTTATTCCTCCTCCTCCTCCCTGTCCTCATTTTAGGATCATTGGGTCTTAATTTGGATTTGTTTAATGGGTTTAGTAGGTAGACCATTTTTTTAAAAAAAGTCCCATTTGGACACTTTTTTTTTTAACTGAAGTGGACATTGAGGTTCAAAGTGGGTAGAACTTTTTATAATATTATTGTGAATTGTAGCTAGAAAAGAAAACAAGGGAACAGCTTAAGTTTTTTATTATTTTCAAATATTAAAAAGATAATGAATATTTGCATGAAGCATGTTGTCTCTATTATAACTGGCCTTAGAAGAATGACACAAGAACAAATTTCAGTTATTAAAGTGTTTTGAAAGCATAACATGACATATAATGGGACAGAAGACACAGACAAAAATAGTTGACTTTATATTGTTTAAAATAAGGAATAACACAAGGTCATATATATTTTTTTAAAAACTAAGAAAGAGTTTAATTTTAGCAAGCAGACATGTGATAAAGCTTTATACTTAGATGTATTATTTGAGCCGGAAATGTGAATCTATTTTAGAGAGATGTAGTTATTAGCAACTTACAGGTCACTGTATTCATCAAAGTGAATTAAAAAATAATTGTGTGTTTCGAATTAAATTTTGATAGCATCTTAGTATTTGAAGTTTACCTGAACTGTATCTGGTCTTTATGCTGATCACACTGAAGGATATAAAGCTATTAAAATAATATTAATTATAAATTAGGTTTTTGTTCTACTTAGCATTTGTTATATAGAATTTCTGAATTTTTTTTCACTTCATTCCTAAGTCTCATGCATCAGTGTATTTCATGATACAGACAGATAACCGTCTGCATAAATGTAACCCACAGACTAATTGAAATAAAATTTTATGTCTATACTGATATATGTTTAGTAATAGTACAATACTTGTTTTATAGTCCCAGACTCCATGAGAGAATTATATAAGCCTTTGGTCCTTTAAAATACTCTAATATTACCTAAGGAATATCAGACAATGGTGTTATAGCTTAAGGAATGACTAACACCAGAAATATGACTATAGATTCTACTCTCAGGCCAGGAGTTAATGAGGTCACATTTTGTAATAACGTGTAAAACAAAAGAATCAATTGAAGCAAATATTTATTACTTTTAAACTTTCTCATTTGGCTGATGGACATTTCACATATTTTAGGGCCATAAACTTCAGTTTATCTTTAATAGAAAATGTTATTAAAACTTAAATTTTCCTAACTCCTAAATGAACCTCAGTATTCTCCTATGATTCTCAATAGCCTACTGTATTGTTTTGTATTAAATAACTTTTTTTTTTTTTTGGTAAGCAATTGGATCTGTCTTATTAGTTTAAAATTTTCACAGCAGTCTATACAGCTAACCTCAACTTCCATCTTGAAGCCCCAGCTCTCAGATTACAAGAAAACACACTGAAGTTTTCTTCCAACATCATGGCGTCTTCTCCTCTTCCCAGAGATTCCTCTTCCTACTACACTCTACTGAAATTGGGCCAAGTCTTTTGAGCGCTCTCCTCCCCATGTTTGTGACTATCAATACAGTAGTTTTTCCTTGCAGTATGCACCAAATGTATATTGTTAATCCAGATGTCCTCTCACCATGTTCTGTTTTCTACTTGCCATCTCAACTGCACAGCCCAAATTCAGATATCTCTGCATGCTCGTTTTGGCTCCCCTGTTGGGTATTTAGCAAAAAATTGGTTCAGAATATTAGTTGCAAATAGCTGAGCTCCAGAAGCACCCATTATGAGGTCCTTTCCTTTATCAGGAAATCTGTATTATTTGGTGATCAGAAAAAATATTATTTATACCCTTTACTTATAAATATGTAAAGCAGTGGGAAAAACAGTCCCTTTGTTGAGGAATGTTGCTTGGTGAATTGAGCTATCTATACCAGATCAAAGCACATTACTCAGAGGATGGTGAGAGGACAGGGTCTCATGAAGTGAGAAATTTCTCCAACAAAGCTTACTTTACCCTTACCCATATGTCCCCTTTATATGATAAACTCCTCCCGAAATATATTCCTTTCCTAGTAAAGGGCACCATCAATTAAAAAATGTTTTAATCCATGCACTTGCAGTCACTCTATAGTCCTCCTGTCCTTCACCTTCACATGACTTTTATCTATTTTGTCTAATCTGCATCCAAAATACACCTTAAACGTATCTCTCTACCCAATATCATTCCTCTGTCCACAGCCCATCATGATTTTTAACTATTGCAATAACCTCCTAACCAGTTTTTTCCCTTGCACTCTTGAATCTATTTCTCCATGCAGCAAGCAGAAAAACTGATCAGCTTCAAGTGGATCATGTCACTGCTCTTAAAATCAGTGACCTTCAGTATACTTAAAATAGTACTTATATTTCTTAGCAAGGTGTATGAACCCAAACTTTTTTCTCTAACCTCATCTCATACTCTCCTAATGACAACTAAGTCACCAATTACTCGTTACTGTTACTTTCTTTCCTGGAAAAAAAATTATACTCTTTCCTGCCACAGCACCTTTACAGATGCTATTTCCAATAATGGAAAAGTTGCCTCACAAAGGATCTCTGTTCCTGGCTCCCTCTCTGGCCATTCACCTACTTTTCTTATCTCCAAAAAGGCATTCAATAACAATCCAATGGGAATTAGCCCCACCCCTTTACTTTCAGTCAAATTGTTACTTTGATTTTTCTACTTTATTATAAAATGTATTTTTATAGTTAATGTTTATCAACTTATTTTATTTTATTTATCTTTTTACTTCTTCACTGGAATATAGTTTCCACGTTGCTTCCTATCATACCCAGTGTTGACAAGTTATATATACATCTAATAAATGTTTGCTAAATGATTGAAAGATTGGTTTATCATAATTTTGATTTTTAAATTTTAAGTAACTATTTTTTCCAATTTTGTGGTATAATAAATAAAAAGTGTATATATTTAGTTTATACAGCAAAATGAGTTAATAAATATATATACATTGTGAAATGATTACTGTAATCAAGTTAACACATGTATTACTTCACATAGTTACAATTTTTTGTGGTCAGATACAATATTATTAACTGTAGCAACCAGGCTGTGCATTAGATCCTCAGAACTTTTTCGTCTTATAACTGAAAGTTTGTATTCTTTGACCAACATTACCCATTTCTCCCACCCCATACCTTTGACAACCACTGTTCTACACTATGTCATATGAGTTTGACTCTTTAAAATTCTCTATATAAGTAACATCACATAGTATTTTTCTTTCTGTGTCTGGCTTATTTCACTCAGAATAATGTCCTCCAGTTTTATCCATATTGTTGCAAATGGCAGGATTTCCTTCTTTTGTATAACTGGATAATATAACTGTGTCTCTGTGTATATCATAATTTTTAAATTTATTCACTCATGGATGAACACTTGCATTGTTTGTATATTTTGACTGTTGTTAATAGTGCTGCACTAAACATGGAAGTGCAGGAGTCTCTTCAATATCCTGATTTCCTTTCCTTTGGAAGTGGGATTGCTGGGTCATATAGTAGTTCTATTTTTAATTTCTTGAGGAATATCTATACTATTTTTTATAATGATTGTAACAATTTACATTCCAACCAATAAGTTACAAAGGTTTCCTTTTTTCACATTTCACCAACACTTATCTCTTATATTTCTGATAATTGCTATTTAACAGATGTGAAATGATATATTGTGGTTTTGATTTGTATTTCCCTGATGATTAGTCATATTGAGTGTGTGTGTGTATATATATAAATATATATATATATATATATATATATATATATATATATCCACATTTGTATATATTCTTTGAGAAAATGTCCATTCCAGTTGTTTGCCTATTTTTAAATTGGTTTATTTGATTTTTTTTTTTTTTTTTACTTTTGAGTAATATGAGTTTCTTATATTTTCGGGATAGTAACCCCAGTCAAGTGTATTACTTATAAATATTTTCTCCCCTTCCGTAGGTTGCTTTTTCATTTTGTTGATTTTTCTTTGCCGTTTGGAACCTTTTTAGTTTTCTGTCGTCCCACCTGATTTTTTGTTTTGTTGCTTGTGCTTTTGGTGTCATATCCTCCCCAAAATTATCATTGAGTGAGAAGTACTTCATTAGTGTAATTTATATAATATTCAAAGCTCTAAAAGAGAGCATATTTTATTTAACTTCAATAACCTCCATTAAAAGTTTAAACATCTTTAATAGGTTTTAGAAAATTGAAATTTTAAATGTTTTCTGTCACAGAGTGAAAAAAATCTGGTTTGGGTACACACTTGCTAGGTGTACTTATATAATTCAATACTTGTAATCCTAATTCGGTGTTGATTTACAAAGTGATTTTCTTTTCAGAGTAATAATGTCTCTTTTTGTTGCACTAGAAACTATGTGTATT
Source organism: Molossus molossus (assembly GCF_014108415.1). Classification (NCBI taxonomy): domain Eukaryota; kingdom Metazoa; phylum Chordata; class Mammalia; order Chiroptera; family Molossidae; genus Molossus; species Molossus molossus. The sequence goes on along the minus strand of NW_023425401.1, from coordinate 81,543,751 downwards.
TTCAATTAAGCATTTAATTGGTCCAGGTGCTTTTGCAGCTTTTTTTTTTTTTTTTTTTAGTTTTAGTTTTGTCTACAGAAGCCACTTCAAAATACGCCTTGGCTGGTTTCATTGTATAAAAAAATAAAATAAAAAATTTAGACTAAATTAAAATTTCCACCTTATTACTTTTTCAGACTTTTCCTTTACTTTAGTACTAATAGCAATTTAGAGGATACCCAATTAATATTCCATTGAAAATAATACACATTCATAAGAACCATTTCATCAAGCTTTATTTAAAGAGCTAGAACTATATTCTATTGCATATAATCTATAAAAAAATTATATAAATCTTCTTATTTGTCCTCATTCTTCCATTTGCTCTTTGGAATTATTACAAAGGTCTCTCTTTTTTTTTTTTTTTGTCTACCTGCATGTATTTATTTAAAGGTTCTCTCATTCAATACTTTTGCAGTATGATTTTTTTGTTTGTTTTTATTTTTTAATTTAATTTATTTTATTCTTTTTACAGTTGTTATTTTTTTTTACCCCATTGACGCCCTCCTCCCCATTCCCCACCTCGTCCCCGGCTTTGTTGTCCATGTCCATTGGTTATGAGTAAATATATATAAGTTCCGTGGTTTATCTCTTCTCTCCTCCACCACTCCCTCTTCCGAGGATTGTCAGTCTGTACCATATTTCCACTTCTCCGGGTCTACCCTATTCCTCAGACTGTTATGATCATTATATTCCACAAATAAGTGAGACCATATGGTATTTGTCTTTTTCTGCTTGGCTTGTTTTGCTTAGGATAATACTTTCCAGGTCCCTCCATGTCATCTCAAAGGATGAGATCTTTCTTTCTTACAGCTGCACAGCAAAAGAAACAACCATCAAAATGGAAAGGCAACCCACTGTATGGGAGAACATCATTGCCAATGATACATCAGATAAAGGGTTAATTTCCAAAATATATAGAGTGCTCACACAACTCAACAAAAGGAATACAAACAACCCAATTAAAAAATGGGCAGAGGAGCTGAATAGACCCCTCTCCAAACAGGACATACAAATGGCTAAGAGACTTATAAAGAAATGCTTAACATCACTAATCATCAGAGAGATGGAAATTAAAACAACAATGAGGTATCACCTCACACCTGTCAGAATGGCCGCCATCAACAAATCATCAAACAACAAGTGTTGATGAGGGTGTGGAGAAAAGGGGACTCAAGTACACTGCTGGTGGGAATGCAGACTGGTGCAGTCACTATGTAAAACACTATGGTGTTACCTCAAAAAAATTAAAAATTGAATTGCCATTTGACCCAGTGATCCCACTTCTAGAAATATACCCTAGGAAGCCTAAAACACCAACCAGAAAGAATATATGTACCCCCATATTCATAGCAGCATTATTTACAATAGCTAAGATCTGGAAACAGTCCAAGTGTCCATCAGTAGAAGAATGGATAAAAAATCAGTGGTACATATACACAATGGAGTATTATGCAGCTGTAAGAAAAAAAGATCTCTTATCCTTGCAGGATGATTTTGGTTGCTATTTTTAACTCATTTAGTTATTGCAAAATGATATATTTTTTAAAAAATTATAAGAAAAATGTGATGGCTATAACTTATGATTGTTATTATCCAGATGTGTTATTATTATTATTTTTTAATCCTCACCTGAGGACATTTTTGCATTTATCTTCAGGTAGAGCTGGAGGGAGAGATGGAGAAAGAGAGAGAGAGAGAAACATCGATGTGAGAGAGACCCATCGAGTGGTTGCCACTTACACAACCCCAACCGGGGCACGAGACAAGATGCAACCAAGGTACATGCCCTTAGTGGGAACCAAACCCAGGACTCTCTGGTCTGTGGGACAATGCTCTAACCACTGAGAAAACTGGCCAGGGCCAGATGTGCTATAATAGCACATGTAAAAATGGGCTCAGTGTTTATATAACAACACTGTTGAACCCCTTCATAAAGTCATGATTAATGGTATCCCAGAGGATATCATGGCAACCAAAGCTCTGTTCAGTTGAAGAACATGTTCTCAGTTCATGTCCCAAGTGGGAATTTGCTCATGTAGTGAAGTAGAGAACAAAATATCATCCCTTCCATTTTTACAGTGAGGACATGTCACAAAGGAGCAGAGGGTTTATTTTTAGAGCTTGACTTTAAGAGTAGACTTGTGACAAAGGTTAAACATGGAAAGAAGCCCTTTAGAGGACAGCAAGTCAATAACACAGGTACTTAGCAGGGTTGTTATTAGTGCCAACCTCCTCAGGAGTTGAGGAAGATGTTGTACTTCAAGTTAACTTTGAGTAAGTTCAGATATAGAGATTGAATTGTTTTTTAAATAATAATATGTCTGAGAAATAAGAGCGCATCATAGGAAAGGAAGTGTTTGATATAACAAGATCAGCCTCACTAGGATAAGACAAGGATTCGAAGAATCACTGTGAGCTTCAGGAGCTCCCATTGTCTATCACCACTACCTATAAAGTGCCTGGTGCAAAGAAGATATTTAATAAATATTTGTTTGATAGAATAACTAGTGTAGAATATATATTATAAGTCACCCTGGATTTTTTACCACTTTAAAGAAGAAAAGTTGGAAACCAATTTAGAATGTTCATATTCAATATTCTTTAATGGTTATACTACTTGAACAGTATAATGTACTTGCTAGTTATTATATAGGAACAATTCAAACATCTCAACTTAATCATTATTTCTTGATTTAAAGAAAACATCCTTGGTACCTGGGCTTTGTGGATTTCTGTCAAGAATTTGGTGGCCAGAATTAATAAAGCATAGTAAGCTGAATCTTGTAAAGGCACGATCTTAGCCCAGCTGATTTCATTTAGAAAATATGTTATCTGACGTGGAGTCATGCACTTACTACAGGAGAGTCATCTTAACCACCTTTAGAAGAAAATGTCTTGTTATGGTATGTACAATATGAACTGAACCTGAAAACACACTAAAATATAAGCTTGGAATAAAAGTTTATTGCGAGCTATACTTAAGTTCTAAATTTTTATTTCATTAATGTTTCTGTCCCCCACCCCCAAAGACTTACCTGATTTTGAAATATCTGAATATTTTATTTAGACTTTGTTTTGCTTTAGAAAAATTTCATGGCTTCTTTCATTATTTTTACTGTAAAATACTTCAGGTCTTACAGCATGAATTTTTAAAGCCATATTTGGCTTTTTGAGATTTCTTTTTAAAGGACTGTACTTATTTTATGGTGAAGAAATGGGATGAGAAATATTTTCATCTCTACTAAAAGTGCTTCTTTTGGAGGCTTCCTGGGGAGTGATTCTAATAAATACTGTATTCATTTGCCATATATGCTACATCTTCTTTAAAGATGAGCTATACAAGTTTAGAACCAGATAACTCTGGAGTCAGGGAACCAGAGAGAGAGAGAGAGAGAGAGAGAGAGAGAGAGAGAGAGAGAGAAAGAGAGAGTGTCTGGGACTGGTTATGGAGGACAGTATGTGCAGACACAGTTAAGCACTGTAGCACTGTAGCTGGGGTACAGAAACTAGTGATAAGTGGTGCAAAAGAGAGAATAGTTATATGAACCATCAGATAGAGTGACTAATGGTTGATTTTGAGTTATTTTTAAATAGTGTTCCTGTAACATTTCCTTTACAGAATTGTAAGGCACTTATGTACCTGTTTTATGGAGAATAGTGTCATGTCTTGTGTAGCTACCACATTTAATTTTCAAAGAAATCCCGAAAAGTCCTATAAATTCTATAAGAAACCTAGAAAACACAAATGGTTTATTAATATACATCTGTTATGTGGATAAGTGTATGTGCACTATAAAGTATATCTAAAGCACATTTTAATTTCAATTATTTAACAAGCTTAAAAATACTAAGTACTATTATTCCCTACATAGAGGTATATAAAGTTTGATCTGAGCGTAAGGTGTGTGTGTGTGTGTGTGTGTGTGTGTGTGTGTGTGTTTGTGTGTGTGTAGTTTGACCTGAGAGTAAGCTTCTTGAGGGGAGGAAAAGTGACTTATCTTTAATCCTTTTTTAATGATTAAAGAGAAAATGCTCTTGCTTTAGCAATATTTAAATAATCTCTCATTTCAGTGGTCTCTAATGGCCTGAGGAACCACACATCTTCTTTAGCCTTAAGGTCTCCAAAAGTTTGATTCATTTTGAGATGCTTAAATTTCTAAAGTATATTTATATCTATCATTCAAAATTATGTTCTCATCAACTGTGGCCAGTTTGGTTCAGTGGTTAGAACGTCGGCGTGCAGACCAGAGAGTCCTGGATTCAGTTCCCGCTAAAGGCACATACCTTGGTTGCAGTTCGTCTGGGCCATGGTTGGGGTCATGTGGGTGGCAACCAGTCAATGTGTCTCTCTCACATTGATGTTTTTCTCTCTCTCTCTACTCACTTCTCTCCCTCCTGCTCTATCTGAAGATAAATGCAAAAATGTCCTCAGGTGAGGATAAAAAAAAAAAAATACAAAGATTATGTTCTCATCATACTATAGCACCCTAGTAATGACTACAGTGATCTTTTCTTTCTTTTCATTTTTTTTTTCTAGTTATATACTTTTAAAAAAGCCATTCTACTTCTATTATTTTCCTCAACCAGATCATTTCAACTAGCCTGTGCTGAAAAGGCCTATTAATTTTTAAAGAAAGAATAATTGTTTTTAATTTGCGACATAATCTCACACCCATTAAGATGACTACTATTAAAAATAACAATAACATGTTGGTGAGGTGGTAGAGAAATTAGAGCCCTTGTGCACTGTTGGTGGGATTTATAATGGTGCAGCTGCAATGAGAAACTACATATTAGTTCTTGAAAAGTTAAAAATAGAATTACCATATGAAACAGCATTCTCCTTCTGGGTAAATACACAAATTAATTGAAAACAAGGTCTCAAAGACATAGTGATACACCTGTCTTTATAACATAATGAACAAACAATAGCCAAAATATGGAAGCAACCTAAGTTTTCATTGACAGAAGAATAGATAAGCAAATTGTTATATATATATTTTGAAATATTGTTCATCCTTAGAAAGGAAGTTCAGACACATGCTACTCTATGAATAAACCATGGGGGCATTATGCTAAGTGAGCCAGTCACAAAGTGATAAATACCATTTGATTCCACTTATATGAGGTACCTAAAGTGATCAAACACATAAAGACAGAAAGCAGAATGATGGTTGCCAGGGGCTGGAGGTATGGGAGAATGAGGAACGGTTAATGGGTATAGATTTCCAATTTTGCAACAGTTCTGGGGATTGTTTGCATGACAATGTGAATGTACTTAGAACTGCTGAACTCTAACCTTAAATATTGTTAAGATAGTAAATGTTATTATGTTTTGTATAATTTGACATCATTTTTTAAAAATAAAAAACTGTGAAATCAAACAATAGACAAAATAATTCTAGAAATTGTTGTATTCACCCACCAATATGTCAAATTTATATCATTTTTTCTAATTGCATAAATGTTTTACTATGACTGGCAGTTAAATGTTTCCTTTGAATTTTTTTTATTTCTTACTACTGTAATTATTCATCAATATAGGGAATAACATGTCTTTTGTCATTTATTTCAAATGTGTGTATATATATATATATATATATATATATATATACACAGATGTTTTATAATTAACACAATAGATCATAGTGGTGGCAACTGCACTTTTAAGACTGGTAAGAAAAATATATGGATAAACATGCATGTGGCTTTTAGAATATTTTGGGGAGACAAAATCTTATCAATGCAAATTTACTGATTATGATTTCACAAAAATGGCTATTATATGCTATTTTCAGGCCAATTCTTTGTGCAATATCTACTTCACATTGTTATGCAGTGTTTACAGGTTGCATGCATGATGTTCTCTGTTCTCCTTAAAAGTGATTCAATAATCAGGAGTAGAAAACAGAATCCAAGTTTTGAAATAAATTATTTAAACCTCAAAGAAATTATGCTGGCCAAATATATAATCATGCATAGACTCTAAGAAGGGTGGAGTGTGCCCTGGCGAGTTTAGTTCAGCAGTTAAGAGTGTCAGCCCATGGATCAAGAGTCATGGGTTCGATTCCAGCAAAGGCATGTACCTCAGTTGCAGTTCAGTCCCCGACCCTGGTCGGGGTCATGCGGGAGGCAACCAATCAATGTATCTCTCTAACATCTCTCTCTCTCTCTCTCTCTCTCTCTCTCTCTCTCTCTCTCTCCCTCTCCCTCTCTCTCTCTCCATCTCTCTCCATCCCACCCACTCTGTCTGAAAATGAAAAAAAATATTCTTGGGTGAGGAATAAAAAAAACAGGAGTTTTAAATGCCATGAAAGTTGCACTTCATTATTGAACAAAGCTTATTAAAACATGCTCATGTTCTTACACATGCTGTTGAGCTTCCTCAAGATCATGGCTCTGAATTCTAGTTCTGTTACTTGCTTAACTGCTCCACATTTATCTCATCTTTGGTAGAGGTCTCTTGTTCTTTCATTTGGCTTTTGTTTCTGTGTGTCACCATTTTGGCTATCACAGTGGGTTTTGGAGCCTGCCAAATTTTCCCTGTGGGTGTTGGTGTTCTGCTGTTTGTGGCTTGCTCTCCTGGGTTTGGATGAGCCAGGGAGGACCCTAGTTAAACACCACTGTCAAGTCGTACTTTCCTGGTTAGAGTTGCTAGCCCAGGAATGGTACTATTATCCTCTAGCTTTTTGCCTGGAGGCTATCAGTAGTCGTTACTTGAAGAGCATTGGATTCTCAGTTGAATGAAAAACTTAGGTGCTCAGTGTAAGGGGATTTCCCAAGAGTGGGGCAGATGCTGGTTGTTAATGAGTCTCGATTTGCATTTCAGTGGCTCACCTGGTGGGATTGAATCTCCAAGGGAGGGGCCACTGCCTCTCCCTAGAGCCCTGGGAAGGAGCAAGATGACCACCGTCCAGCGTGGCTGCAACTCAGCAAAAGCTCTGAGCGCCCTCCAAATCTCGTGTCCCCACACAGTTTTAGTCTAGTCACCCTCCATCTGCTGGAGCCCAAGGTGAGTGGCTGTGGCTATTTCAGCTTCTGTCCTGACTCTGCACTGTGGAGCTGCTTAGGAGTTTAACCTGAGGGCACTGCTCACAGCTAAGGCCACTGCTGCTGTCTGTGGGCTCCCAGCCCCCCTCTTGCGCCTCTGCAATTCTACCAGATTCAAGTCAGTGTTCCTGGTTATATGATCCTTGCAAGCTGCTTTTCTGTTGCTTGTTTCCATCGATTTGTCTGTGTTTTCATTGTAATTACAGTTTGGTCCTGAGAGACGGTCTATGTAGCTTCCATTCACTTTGCTGCCATTTTCCAGTCTACTTTTTAAATGCCTAACTGACAAACTTCCTACTCTATTTTTAAGAGGCTCTCTTAGCAATGCTCCTTCCATTTTTTTTCTCCTTTATTAGTAGCTATGCAACTAAGTATTTGAAAATGAAATTATTGTGTAATATTCACATAAATGTGAAATTATGGTACTAGATCCAGCCTGTAGCTCTGGCAGTGGTGCTTCTGTCATCCAGCACAGCCAACATGTGGGTTTGATATCTCAGTGCATTACTCTTGACTCAGGCTCATGAGTCTGTTCTGTCAAACGTATGACATCACACCTAACCAGGAAGGTAGATACCATTATCGCATTTACATGCAGTGAAGTCACAAGTTACTTTATAATTATTCATTGAGTAGACCTAAGTTTAAAATCAGATTAGAAACTTTTAGAGAAACTTAAAAAGAAAAGCAACAACTATTTGTCTTGCAGTTGATAAATTGATTAACCAAATGCACACCAACAAATATTAACAGATGTGAACATTTCTCAGGACAATACACTTTTGTTTTATGTCTTCACTAGCAATAATTTGTATTTATGCCTAAAAGGAAAAACTATAGGTCATAGATCCTGCAGCTTTTGTCAGAATGATATGTGCATTATCCCTGTCTTCTTAAATCTTACACAAGCCTTATTCCAGTATGCACAGCTGCTAAATCATTATTCTCTGCATGAGCAATTGTTGCAAATGTTCATACTGATTAATGGGGAACAGCTATATTTATGGTGATTTTAGTGTGGCAACTCTGCAACTAAGACTGCTCTTAAGATAAAGAGCATTGTGTTGTGATGCTAAAATATGGGGCTAATGAATGATGGCCACTGCTTACTACTTTAGCCTTGCAAGATTCTTTCCCAAATCCTCTCTCCACCCAACAGACATGATCCTACTTTCATTGAACACAAGAGATATTTTATAGAAGGGACATTTTCACATTGCCAAATGTTACAAATAAGGTTTTCTCTCTCTTAATCTCAAATTCAATAGCACCAACATAAGTGATCACCAACAAGTGATTCTCTGGGAGCCTATTTCTTGAGCCTTCTATTTGTTGACTATATCCTATTTGGTTATTACATTATATTTTTTAATTGATTGACTAGGGAATAAATCTTTAGAAAAAGATTGAACAAGTAAATAAACTGGGTCAAGGAGGCAGCATGAAATGTTCAACAGAACAGACTGTTGTCATTTTTTACTTTTTATTTTGCTTGTCAGTTTGTTTGTTTAATAAATCTAGTTCTGACTCTAAATAGTTGGTGACCTACTGTCTCAATTTGCCTGGGTCTGAGGGTATTCTTAGGACACAGGTCTTTCAGATTAAAATGGGTATTCCTAGGGTAAACTTGTCACTCTTAGCTAGGTAAATAGGACTGATTGTTTAAAAATATGTTTTTTATTGATTTTTTTAGAGAGAAAGGGAGAGAGAGAGAGAAACATCCAGTGAGAGAGAAATATCAATCGCCTACCTCCTGCATGCCTCCTATTGGGGATCAAGCCTGCAACTCAGGCATCAAACCCAGACCTCTCAATCCACAGGACAAACTCAATCCACTGAACCACATTGGCCAGGCAAAGGCCTGATTTCTTAACCTTTATGTACTTCATAAATTTTCTCATGTGTAAATGAATTAAGTTGGTAAACTGCCCATCACTTTATTTGCTATATAGCATGTGCATAATAGGTAATAGTTCCTTTTCTTTTCCTTCCCCCAATTTGAAATTACATTTGTATACTCTTTAAGGGTAGAGAGCAGGTATTTACTTTTTATAGTATATAGCCAGACTAATACTTGGAACCAAGATACCTGGTAGCTGCTTGATAAACAGCTACTGAATAAATGAAATCCTAAGATTGGTTTTGAGATAATCAAGAAATTGCCATATTATTTTTATCACTAAGAAAACAGTTCGGCTGGTGTGGCTCAGTGGTTGAGCATTGACCCATGCACCAAGAAGTCACCAGTTCAAATCCCGGTCAGGACAAACGCCTACATTGTGGGCCTGCTCCCCAGTGGGGGGCATGCAGGAGGCGGCCAATCGATGTTCTCTCTCATCGATGTTTCTATCTTTCTCTCCCTCTCCCTTCCTCTCTCTCTAAAATCAAGAAAATAAAATTTAGAAAAAAAAAGCAAAGGGCCGGGCCTTTGTGGCTCAGTGGATTGAAAGTAGTATGATGCACAAAGAGGTTGCCAGTTTAATTCTGGATCAGGGCACATGCTTGAGATGCAGGCCCCATCCCCAGTAGGGGGCATGCAGTAGGCAGCTGATTAATGTTTCTCTCTCATAGATGTTTCTATTTCTCTCTTCTTTTTCCTTCCTTTCTAAAAATTAATAAAAACATATTTTTAAAAAAGAAAGTAAATGAAATAAAAAAGGGGGGACATCTATAATACTCTTGACTATAAAGATAAAAAAAAATATTAGTATACAAAAGGCAACAGCACCATTATTATAAAAATAGAAAGAGAAATATGTAAATGATATATTTTAATCAAATAAATTAAATACTATGCAAGTATAATATTTAATTTTTTTATTGTAGAAAGTATTACAGATGTCCCCATTTTTTCCCCATTAACCCTCTCCTCCAAGCTCCACCCCCCTAGTGCTTCCCCAATTTAGTGTCCATGTTAATTGGTTGTACATATATGCATATAAGTTCTTTGGTTTATCTCTTCCTCCCCTCGCCCCTCCATCCCTCTGAGGTTTGTCACTTTGTTTCCTACTTCTATGATTCTGGATCTCTTTTGGTTGACAGCTTATTTTGTTTATGTTCCACAAAAAAAGTGAAATCATGTGGTACTTGTCTTTCTCTTACTGGCTTATTTTGCTTAGCATAATACTCTCCAGGTTTCTCCATGTTGTCTCAAAGGGTAAGAGATATCTCTTTCTTACAGCTGCATAGTATTCCATTGTGAAAATGGACAGCACCTTTTTTATCAACTCATCTACTGACAGGCACTTGGGTTATTTCTGGATCTTAGCTTTGTAAATAGTGCTGCTATGAACATACAGGTGCATATATTCTTTCTGAATAGTGTTTCAGGTATCTTAGGATATATTGCAAGAAGTGGGATTACTGGGTCAAATGGCAGTTTTATTTTTAAATTTTTGAGGAAATACCATATTTTTTTTTTCATAGTGGATGCACCAGTCTGCACTCCTACCAGCAGTGTGCTAGGGTATACTTTTCTTGACATCCTCCCCAGCATTTGTTGTTTAAGGATTTGTTAATGGTCACCATGCTGGCAGACGTGAGGTGATATCTCATAGTCATTTAAATTGCACCCTAAGAAGCCTGAAACACCAATCAGAAAGAATATATGTACCCCCATGTTTGTAGCAGCACTATTTACAATAGCTAAGATCTGGAAACAGCCCAAGTGTCCACCAGTAGACGAATGGATCAAAAAGCTGTGGTACATATACACAATGGAGTACTATGCAGCTGTAAGAAAGAAAGATCTCTTATCTTTTGAGACTACATGGAGGGACCTGGAAAGTATCATCCTAAGTGAAACAAGCCAAACAGAGAAAGACAAGTATCATATGATCTCACTTATTTGTGGAATATAATGAACATAACAGTCTGAGGAATGGGGTAGTCCCAGAAACGTGGAAGTGGGGTAAAGACTGACAATCCCCAGAAGAGGGGGTGGTGGGGGAGAGATAAACCACAGAACTTATATGCATGTATGCATGAACAGTGGACATGGACAACAAACTGGGGACAGGGTGGGGATGGAGGGGGAGGGGGGAATCAGTGGGGAGAAAGGAGAAACATCTGTAACAAAAATTAATTAATAAAAAAATAAAATAAAATAAAATGCATCTCTCAGATGATTACAGATGATGAGTATTTTTTAATGTCTCCTGGACTTTTGTATGTTCTGATTGGAGAAGTATCGATTCAGGTCCTCTGCCCATTTGTTAATTAGATTGTTTATCTTCCTTTTGTTGAGTTGTATAGGTACTCTCTATATTTTGGATATTAATCTCTTATCTGATATATCATTGGAAAATATGTTCTAACAGAGAGGGGGTTTCCTTTTCATTTTGATGATGGTTTCTTTTGCACTGCAGAAGTTTTTAGAGTTTGATGTAGTCCAATTTATTAATTTTTTCCTTTGTTTCTCTTGCCTTAGATGATGTACCAATAAAAATGCCACTACATATAATGTCTGGACTTTTTTTTGATATATTTTATTTGGAGATTTTTATTGTTTCACAATTACATTTAAGTCTTTTATTCATTTTAATTTTATTCTTGTGTATGGTATAAGTCGGTGGTCTAGTTTCAATTTTTTGCATGTAGCTGTCCAATTTTGCAACAATCATTTAAGAAAGAGGCTGTCTTTACTTCATTGTATGCTCTTGCCACCTTTGTCAAATATTAATTGAGCATAATGTCTTAGGGTTCTCTGTTCTGTTCCATTGATCTATATGCCTGTTCCTGTGCCACTACCAGGCTGTTTTGAATACAATGCTTTGTAGTATAGCCTAATATCCAGTATTGTGAGGCCTCCTACTTTGTTCTTCCTTTTCAAGATTGTTGTGGCTACTCGGGGTCTTTTTTGGTTCCATATAAATTTTTGAAGTATTTGTTCTAGTTCTATGAAACATGACATTAGTATTTTAATGGGGATTACATTCAATCTATAGATTGTTTTGGGTAGTATGGACATTTTAATGATGTTGATGCTTCCAATCCATGAACATGGTATACGTTTTACTTTTTTATATCTTCTACTATTTTTTTTTTCCAATGTCCTGTAGTTTTCTGAGAACAGGTATTTTACCTCCTTGATTAACTTTATTCCTAGGTATTTTTTATTGCTATTGCAAAGGTAAATGGTGTTTTTTGTTTGTTTGTTTGTTTCCCTTTCTGAGTGTTCATTATTGTTGTATAAGAATGACATTGATTTCTGGATGATAATATTGTATCCTGCTTTTTTGCTGAATTTATTTATTAAACCTAGTAGGTTTTTGATGTAGTCTTTAGGGTTTTCTATATACTATGTTGTCAGCAAGTAGTGACAGTTTCACTTCCTCCATTCCGATTTGGATACCATTTATTTATTCTTCTTGTCTAATTGCTATGGCTAAGACTTCCAGAACTCTGTTAACTAAGAGTGTCAAAAGTGAGCATCCCTGTCTTGATCCTGTTCTTAAAAAAATGCTTTTAGTTTTTGCCCACTGAGTATGATGTTGACTGTAGGTCTTTCATATATGGCCTTTATTATGTTGAGATATGATCCCTCTATTCCCACATTGCTGAGCATTTTTATCAGAAATGGGTGCTGTATTTTGTTGAATGCTTTTTCAGCATCTATTGATATGATCATATTGTTTTTATCTTTCATATTGTTTATGTGGTGTATCACATTTATTGATTTGTGAATATTGTACCAGCTTTCATCCCTGGGATAAATCCCACTTGGTCATGGTAAATAGTGCTGCTACAAAAATGGGGGTACAATTTTTTTTTATGACTGATGTTTTGGGCTTCTTAGGGTATATTCTTAGAAGTGGGATCACTGGGTCAAATGGCAATACAATTTTTAATTTTTTGAGGTAACACCATATTGTTTTCCACAGTGGCTGCACCAATCTGCATTCCCACCAGCAATGTATTAGAGTCACCTTTTGTCCACACCCTCACCAACACTTGTTGTTTGATGATGTGCTGATGGCAGCCATTCTGACAGGTGTGAGGTGATACCTCATAGTTTTTTAAATTTGCATCTCTCTGATGATTAGTGATGTTGAGCATTTCTGTATATGTCTCTTGGCCATGTGTATGCCCTGTTTGGAGAGCTATCTATTCAGCTCCTCTGCCCATTTTTCAATTGGGTTCTATGTCTTCCTTTTGTTGAGTTGTATGAGTACTCTATATATTTTGGAAATTAACCCCTTGTGTGATCTATCATTGTTAATTATGCTCTCCCATACAGTGGGTCTTTCCATTATGATGGTTGTTTCCTTTGCTGCAGAGAAGCTTTTTAGTTTGATATAGGCCCATGTGTTCATTTTCTCCTTTGTTTCTGTTGCCTTAGGGGATGTATCAGTGAAAATTCTGCTGCATATGATGTCCGAAATTTTGTTGCCTACATTTTCTTCTAGGATTTTTATCGATTCATGAGTCACATTTAAGTCTTTTATCCATTTAGAGTTTATTTTTGTGTATGGTGTAAGTTGATGGTGTAGTTTCATTTTTTTTTTTTTTTTTGCATGTAGCTATCCAGTTTTCCCAACATCATTCATTAAAGAGACTGTCTTTACTCCATTTTATGCTCTTGACACCTTTGTCAAATATTAATTGAGCATAATGTCTTGGCCCAGATGGCTTTACGAGGGAGTGTTACCAAACATTTAAAGAAGAACTAACACCCATTCTACTCTGTATCTTTTGATTGGGGCATTTAATCCCTTTATGTTTAACGTTATTATTATATGTACTTATTTATTGCCATTTTTATTTATTATTGTTATGTTTCTTTTTTTATTTCTTCTGTTTATTAAAGCAGTTCTTTTAACATTTTTTACAGTGTTGGTTTGGTGCTAGTCTATTCCCTTAGTCTCTCTTTTCTTTTTTTTGGTCTGAGAAACTCTTTATTTTACCTTTCATTCTGAATGATAGCCTTGCTGGATAGAGTAGTCTTAGGTTCAAATCTTTGTTTTTCATTACCTTGAACACTTCATGCCATTTTCTTCTGGCCTGTAGGGTTTCTGTTAAGAAATCATCTGATAGCCCTATGAAGGCTCCTTTGTAGGTAACCTGTTGCTTATCTCTTGCTGCCTTTAGGATTCTCTCTTTGTCTTTAATTTTTGGCATTTTAATTATAATGTTTCTTGGTATGGACGTCTTTGGATTTTTTTTTATTTGGAGCTTTTTTGTGCTTCTTCAACTTGTATGCCTTTTTCCTTCACCAAGTTAGGGATGTGTTTTGCTACTGTTTCTTCAAATATATTATCTAACCCTTGCTTCTTTTCTTCTTCTTCTGGAACTCTTATGATGTAGATATTGTTTTGTTTCATATTGTCTCACAGTTCTCTTAGGTTGTCCTCCTGTTTTATAATTGATTTTTCTTTTTGGTTCTCCAATTGGGTGATTTTTTTTTTCTACCCTGTCTTCTAATTAACTAATTTGATTCTTGGCTTCCCCTAATCTTCTTGTTCTTTCTTCCAAAGTGTTCTTTATTTCTGCTATGTCATTCTTTATTTTCACTTGGTGTTTTCTAATTCCCAATAGGTTGATTTTCATTGTTTCTATCTTTACTTATGATGTTGATCTCTTTACTCATACTGTTGAGCTTCCTCATAGTCATTACTCTTATCTCTACCTCTGATGTTACTTAATTCCATTTCATTTATCTTTTGTTCTGTATAATCCTCTTTTTCTTTTATATGGGATTTGTTTCTTCGCTTTACCATTGGTTACCTTAATAGGTTTTGGAGCCTTCCAATTTTTTCTTGATGGTATTAGTATTCTTCTGATTGTGGCTCTCTCTACTGGATTTGGATGACTGTGTGAGTGCCCACATTAAACACCAATGCCAACTCTTACTTTCCTGGTAGATTCACAGGCCAAGAAAAGATTCAGTTATCCTATAGCTTTTGTCTGGAGGCTATCAGTCTCAGTTACTTGATGAGTCTTGGTTTTAGCACTCAGCTGAATGAACAATCCCTCAGGTGGACAGGGTAAGAGGATTTCCAATGGAAGGAGCAATTGCTTTTCCTTGGGTTAAAATTTCTTTGATAAGAAAGTGGTTTCTGAAATGTGGATTGCTCATTTCAAGGGTCAAGGGTTGGGGTGGTCCTGGCCTCTGTCTTCATAGCTCAGTCCCCAGAGTCTCAGGGTGGTGTTATATTCCCTAGGGAGAGAAAGTTGCTTTTCCCCAGACTAAAATAGAGGGCTACTTGACAGAGATAGCTACTGAAGCCATGGGGGAGGGGCTCAGCATAATTTTTAAAAGTTTTAAGGAAAAGAAAGGAAATACAAGTTTCTTTTTTTTGCCATTGTTGTAGTTTCCTCTAAGTCAGTATTTATTAATATTTTTTTTTATTATCATCCTTGTAAAGTGAAAAACTGTATTTAAATAAAAAACACCTAATGACAAAAAGTTAAATAGTAAAAATAAGATATATTTACATAGGGTTGAGCCACAAACTATTTTAATACCTAAGGTATTTGCTCCCTCTACAAGAATCTATTCTGCCCCTTTGGGAATAATAATGCTTTTGTCAAGTAAAATTGTATAGCTCATTTGAAATTAAGTTTTATCTTTATTAGTTCCCCGGGATTAGTTCTTCAATTATATGATAATATTTTAAGAATGGTAATTCAAATGTTCTAGAAAGAGTACTGATCACATACCATGTGTATCTTGATAAATTAAATGTCCAAAGGAGATGCAAACCCCTGTAACTTAGATTCTTCAAAGAGAGACACTGTGAATATACAAAGCAATTTAGAGCAAGGAAAAATGGGAACAAGTCTGAGTAGTACAAACATCAGCCTTAAGGACCATAGTTATTTATTATTAACTGAAAGTCTATTAACCTTCTGAGCCTCCTTTCCTGATCTCAAGAGTGAAACTCACAACCACCCTCCAATTTATGGCAGGTTTAAAGCATAAATGAGACAGAATAGGTGATAACATTTTGGAAGCTCCAACCACTGAACAAGCATATGCTAGAAATATATTGAAAGAGCAGGAGATGGAACTTTCAGAAGAGAGAAGCTTAGGAAAGAAAAGAGGGACATAAGCTGTGATGGCCCTTGCTCTTCCAGAAGATCACAGAGCTGGGGAGGTGTGAGCAAACGTGCTTGTCTCTATGCCAGTTAGAAGTAAACATGGACCTGGTGGAGACCCCTGAGTATAGCTTGGACTGCTTTGTCAGTAAGGCAGCCTGGAAGGAACTGGATTCATTTCTCCTCCACATGATAGAGAGTGGGAGGTTTTTGTGAACATCATGTTGAGAAGTACTTAAGAACATCTGAAATGACACTTATAAACAAGGAAGAAACAATTTATCCCATCTGTGTTTTGATGGAACATAATATAAGTAAAACATGATGTGTTTCACAGTATTAATCAGGAAGCTGAGGAAATAGAAGTGAATATAACCTGTGTGTTGCTGACATCAAGGTTTAGGACAGAGCAGCAACTGCTTCAGTCTATGAGGATCCCTCTAGGGCACAGGATTTTAGCTTTAATCCCACTGAGTATTTTCAATGCATCAGTTTAATCATTTCATCCAGACCTGATCATGAGAGTGTGGCCCATTGCCTTTGATCAAGCATCCATCTCTTAACAGCCATCACTTGGTTTTGTTGTCTGTTGAGAATCTTCCTGTGTTATTTACTTTCCATGTCATGGATTTGTTTGCTGGAAGACTTCCTGTACAGCATAATCTCTAGATATGATGTCCTTGTGTCACATACAGCTATCTATAAATTAGACTGACATCATTTTCAGTTTAGAGATCAAAGACCTATGAAAGAGGAGGAGACAAGTAATTGTCATCACTAGGTTGCAAATGAGCCCTTTAAGGCAATGTTAACAGTTCCTCTGGCACCATGGGAAAATACTGAGGAAAGCTGGTCAGATACCACTAATACAAGTCACTGGACCCAAGTAATTCAAAATTCAGTGGCTTGTGAAATACTCCATATTTCTTTTTCTTTCCAGAATATTAGTTTGTATCTATAGCCCTTGCTTGTTCATGACTAATTTTTTTAAGAAAGAAGGAGAAGAAAATATTTATTGATGGATGTAGAGACTTAAGTATTTCAAAGCTAAGGTTTTTTAAAAAAGGAGAATATAAAGGGAAAACACTTTGAATATAATAAACATAATCTTTTCTAAAAGTTTCAGGTGAAGTAGCATAGCAGTTAAAAGCAGGACTCTGGAGCTGGACTCTTTATGTTTGAATCTCAGCTCTGCAACTTACAAGTTGTGTGAACTTTCTCAATTAACCTCTGCAATCTCCTTTATTATATCAATAAAATGGATATAATAATTAGTACCTATGGCATCATCATAGGTTGTTGTGAAGAGTGTGCCTATTTAACAGGATTGTTATGAGGATTAAACTGGCTGATGTATATAAAGCATGTGTGCATGGTACAGAGTACTTAAGTATTGATTATTTGTAATAATAACTTTTAAATGGATAGATTTTCTGATATTCTTACTATGTCAAATATATAGTCAAGAAATATCATATTAAGGATAAGCAATAATATTTCTCTAAGAATATTTTGGAAATTTTAACTTATTTTAAGATGTTATATGGCATTATATTTTTGTTTAGGTATAAGGGACCTCCCTCTTATTTGAATTATAGCATTTTCTAAAAGACTGCATTATTACTAATAGTATTGCTATTGCCATAGTTTTTCTAAGTTTATATTTTAAGATACACTAACACTTGTTCTGACTGGTAGATACTCATATCATTCACATCTAGTGCTGAATATGTTAAATATCAACCTATATTAGTCACAGTTCTCTAAATGTGTGAGTGTGTGTGCACATGTGTATGTACAGGGGTGGACAACTGTAGGTTTACAGTTGTAAGTATGCAAAATGCAGAGTTTATTCTTATACTATTTATTTATTAATCATTATATTATTTATTTTATTATTTATAAACATACTTTTTCCCACTCTTGTATTTGTTTATATTTATGTATATGGTCATAGAGAGAAGTGAAGGAGGGAGGAGAGAAACTGAGAAATGGATTTTAAGAAAAGGGCTCACATGATTGTAGAGATTAACTGATAGAAGTGCAAAATCTGCAAGGTAGACCAGCAGGCTGGAGACCCAGGGAAGCATTGCAGTTTGAGTAAAGACAGTCTGCTGTCAGAATTCCTTCTAGTTCAGGGGAGATTTGTTTTCCTTTCCTTACATCTTTTAACTCATTAGATGAAACTCACTCACATTATGTGAGCAATCTGCTTTACTCAAAGTGTTCTGATTTATATATTAATCCCATCCAAAATTAATTTCTTCACAAAACCATTTTGAAATTTGACCAAATGTTGAGCTCCTGTGGCTTAGCCAAATTTACACATAAAATTAACTATTATATTTCTTGTACCTCACATGAAAATATATTGTTGAGACAAAAACAAGGTATAAAATATAAAACTTGATTATATTTTAAAAATATAATTTACACACATAAACTAATTAGATAAAAAGTGTAATGGTATAAAGATGTGCTGAAATGTATTTAAGCTATAAGTATAATAGGAATCAATAGAAGACACTTTTTAATTTTTTAAAATTATTTTTGGAAAATTATGTATATAGAGAAGACACAGCTTCTTGCTTAAATATATGAAACAATCTACTAGTAGAATAGAATTTATTTTTAGTTAATTTTAGTCCATCCTATAACATAAACATTTACGCAGTGGAATACTACATGGCCATAAAAAAAAAAGAGGGATATCTTATCTCTTGCCATAGCGTGGGTGAACCTAGAGATTAGTATGCTAAGTGAAATAACCAAGTCAGAGAAAGACAAATACCATATGATCTCACTTATATGTAGAATCCAATGAACAAAATAAACTGACAAACAAAATAGAAACAGAGGCATAAATACATGGAACAGACTGACAACTCTCAGAGAGGAGAAGGCATGGGGGACTGAATGAAGGAAGTTGAAGAGATTAACCAAAGAACATATATGCATAATGCATAGACACAGACAACAGTTTGGTGTTGGCAAAGGGAAGGATGGAAGGAGTTGGGTGGAGGTAAGCAATGAGTGGGGGGAAATTGGAACATTTGTAATAGTGTCAACAATAAAAATAAAGAAACAATGTTTAGTCAATAAGTTCTGAAATCAAAGGAAAATGAACTAATAAACAAAATCAAGCACATTGTCAGAGTAATTCTGGTAGGAAAGACTGTTGGTGTTCTTCTACCCAGTTAGTGTGAAATTATAAGCAAGACTACTCTTCTTCAACATTCAGGAAAAGACCAATAGATATCATGTAAAATACTGCCTCCTTGTTTTGGCTGGTGGCTCATTTGGTTGGAGCAACATCCTGTACATCAAAAGATTTGGGGTTTGATTCCCATTCAGGGCACATACCTAGGTTGCAGGTTCAAACCCTGGTCGAGGTGCATTTGGGAGGCAACTGACTGACATTTCTCTCTCTTTTTCTCTTTGCCTTCCTCTCTCTAAAGGTTGTTCTTGGGTGAGGATTAAAATAATAATAATAATAAATATATATATTTTTTAATTTATATATATATATTATCCCTGAAAATTCACGATTTAACTACATGCCAACTTATCCACATACCTACCTACCTACGTATATACTTAATGATTTCTATCTTAATGCTTCAGCCATTAAGGTTCATGTTTTATTGTCAACGAGCAATGAAAAACATATGTAAATGAAGTGAAATTTAAAATTATACTAAAATTTTAATAACAAAAAACCTTTTTTACATAGAAAAAAATACCCAACTGTTGACCAAGATGAGAATGGTTAAATAAGCTAATGTATTAATGAAAATTCCTACAGACAAAAGTTTAAAAATTGTGATAGACTAACACAAGATTTCTCCAAGTTATATAATATATGAAAGAAGCAGGTTGTGTATATACAATTTATATTAAATAAGCATCACATAAAATAATACTATAAAGCTGGCTTTAACAAGCCATGGCCAAAAGGCTTAATCTGGTCTTCATCCTTATCGTTTTTTTGGAAATAAAGTTACTTTGTAACATGTTATGCCTATTCATTTGCCTCTTATCTATGACTTCTTTCATGCTGCAATGGCAAAGTTGAGTTGTTGTGACGGAGATTCCACATACAAGTGAAATCATGTGGTACTTGTCTTTCTCTGACTGGCTTATTTCACTTAGCATAATGTTTTCCAGGTTCATCCATGTGTCACAAAGAGTAAAATGTTCTTCTTTTATACAGCCAAGTAGTATTCCATTGTGTAAATGTATCATAGCTATTTCATTCACTCTTCTACTGATGAAAATTGGGTTGCTTCCAAATCATGTAGTCACTGTGGAAAGCAGTGTGGAGTTAGTTTTAAAAATTAAAAATGGAACTGCCTTATTACCCAGCAAGTCCACTTCTGGGAATTTATCCAAAAAATCTGATACAGTAATTTAAAAGAATATATGCACCCCTTTGTTCATTGCAACATTATTTACAGTAACCAAGATTTTGAAGTAGCCCATACTTTTATTTTAACTTATCTTTAAATGACAGAATCTAACCAGGATTGGTGATGGGAGACAGTGAGGGTACACTTCTAACCCAGTTGTTTAAATCAGGCCTACTAATTATTGATTGTTATATAAATATTCTCTTCACATAGAAAAAAATAACTAGAAGTTAAATTTTTAAAACAGTTTTTGGAAAAATAAGGGAGCATGCTAATTAAAAATATTATATATTTTTAATACTAAGATATTGTAGAACAGTGTACTAAGAACATAAGCTCTGAAGCCAGACCCTTGTATTCAGATCCTGGACTCGTTATTTATTAGCTAAGTAGCAAAAAAGTATAAACTCTTAGTTTTTCGATTTCATATTCTGCAAAATAAGAATAATAATGACATTTACCACAGGATTTACATGAGTATTGAAAGACGTAGTACATATAATGTACTTAGGATAGAGCCTGACCTATAGCACATCCTCAATAATATTTTGATGGTGATGATGATCTTAGCCACAAATTGTATTGCTTTCAAATGGAGAGACAAAACTGAAGAAGAAAAAAAAAAAGTTTGATAGTAAAAAAAATAGTGAAATAAACTTATTTATAAGACTAAATTTTATCATTCAAATGAAATATAAATCATTTTAATTTTTAAATTGGTATTAAAGAATGGAATTCCATATGATTACCTCTTAGCACAAGCTATTAGAGCTATCACATGACCTACTCTATTTTAGGAAATAAAAACTGAAGCAATTAATGTTCAAAGGAGACAAATTATTATTATTTTTTTTTCTTCTAAACTTGTCTACAAAATCAGTGGAGAATAAGACTTACAGTGGTCATTACTGATTGATGTTATTTTTGCCTAAGGCTTAGAAATATTCAAAGTGAAAAGGAGATAACTTTGATTATATAGAAAAAGTGCTATTTAACATCATTTTATCAATATAATAATCATTATAGAAAGAACAATATATTTCATGAATCATTCTAAAATTTTCAAATTTTGAATTGAGTTCATAATTGTAAAATAAATCATCTAAGACTTTCCACTGATAGAATTTATTTCAAGTCTTGGTTGTGACTTATATTTATGACTTGACAAATCATTTCAAACAAAAACACTTGGAAACAGTGTACCTACTCTGTTACAACTACGCTTTCATTTTCATCCATGAATTTTTACAGATAGGCACAATTATACTTGGTCTCAGTACCTTTGTTGCTCCTGTACTTGGATTATTTTCTTCTTCCTGCTTTCTTATATATTTATTTTTACCTTAATCTTATGCCTTTTACCTTTTATTTTTCTGAATCGACTGATGAAAATTTAGGTTTTCTAAAATATTTTTACAGTCTTTATTATAGCAGGATTTATTTTCTTCATTAGAGCTCGGTTTAATATTTAAAAGATCCATTGACAAGATTAGATTTCTGTTAAAAGGGACTTATTTTGAACATTTCATCTCATTACATTAAAGTCCACATGGCTGAACACCGTGTTTTGAGACATTGTGGTTCTAGTAGGAAATTTTCATCTGAACAGATATTTTAAAGTTCAGTTTCTCTGAATGAATGTGAACTTCTAGCACAGTGTGTGTGCTACATACTCTGAATGGCAAACATGTTTTTTGTTTTTTTTTAAATAAACATGAACTTTTAAATCCCTAATTAGCATTTAGAAACAAGTATTCCATTTTGAATGGTACATGTTTGTAGCCTATTAGAAGACAAGGAAGAAAGGAGAGCATTAAGATTGGCTAAATATTAATAGAGTTAAAATGTGATTTTGTTTTACAATAATCAAAATACAGAACTTGTGTAGTATTAGAAAAATTACATCTGTCGTAAGTAATTAACCTTATTGAGAGAAGTCCTTGATCTCTAAGTTACTGGAATATTATGCCTGATGAGACTGTATTTGTTTACTTGGGGTCTTTGGCCTATGCCAGACAGTGTAATAGTGTGATTTAGGGTGAGGTGCTAGAGATTGAGGTTGGCTATTTAAGTGCCCAATTATATTTAGAAGGCCAAGCCCCCAAACTCTGGAATACAAGGTTCTGGTATGCTTGACTGGTTGGCAATAGTTCATATGCATTGTCACATGTAATTGATGGGAATTTAGAATTGATGGGACCTCAAGGAGAGAGGACAGTTGGAAGTTCCACATGTGGAACTTTCCTGGACTCTGCCCCATGCATCTCTTCCATTAGTTTATTTTGGTCTGTATCCTTTCACTGCAATAAACTGTAACCATAAGTATGACAGTTTTCAGTGACCTCTAAGTCCTTCCAGCAAATTCTAAAACCTGAGGGTGGTCATGAGGACCTCCAGACTTGCAGTTGGTGTCAGAAGTAAGGGTGGCCTTGGGGACTGCTCTATAACTTTACAGATTTTTTTGCATGTGATTTTCTCATTTTTTTATTGCTTAAAAATCCTCAGGGCAGCAATGAAGTTGAAAATATAATTTTCTTTTTTATTTGCTACTATTATTTATTGATGGTTTGTTATATTGATAAGTGCTGTTCAGTATGTCTCAATATGTAATAAAACATAATGGATATTTAAGATTTTTTCTTTATTTTATTTAATTGTTTTCCATCACCATTTATCTCCCCATACCCTCTTCCACCTCTACCCACTCCCCTTTCCCGCCCCTCCCCATAGTCACCACAGTGTTGTTTGTGTCCACGAGTTGTTTCTCTTTTTTTGCTCATTCTACCCACTCCTTAATATCACCCCCACCAGAGCTGTCTGCCTACTCTCTATCTTAGAGTCTGCTTCTAATTTCCTTGTTAGTTCAGTTGTTTATTTTTTCTTTCGTTAAAGAAATTTAAAATTAAAGGCTTGATTTGAATAATCTGAACTAAAGTTTAAAAATTTCAGTAGTAAATAAGTGTGAAGACTTTTCTTTTTCTATAATTGTTTTAGTTTTCTTGATTGTTAATCTATAAAATATCCTTTTCCATATGTTTCTAGAAAAATAAATTTATTTAGCCTTCTGTATTGACTTTTTATTTTATTTTTTAAAATCTTTATTGTTGGATGTAAAATGTATTACAGATGTTCCACATTTTTCCCTCATTGACCCCCTCCTCCCCACTCCCACCCCCCTCCCACCTTTTCCCACACTATTGTCTGTGTCCATTGGTTATGCCCATTGGTTCATTTCTTCCCACCCCCCCAACCCCTTTCCCTTTGAGGTTTGTCAGTCTAGCAATGAATTTGTACTTCTTAATCCCTTCACATTTTTCACACATTCCCCCAACCCCCCTCCCAACTGGCAACCAACAAAATGTTCTCTGTATCTATGAGAATGTTTCTGTTCTGCCTGTTCATTTTGATTGTAGATTCCATTGTTGATAGATATGTATTCATTGCCATTTTGTTTGTTCATACATTTTATCTTTTTCTTCAAAAAGACCCTTCATCATTTCATATAATAACGGTTTGGTAGTAATGAACTCCTTTAACTTTTTCTTGTCTGGGAAAGTTTTTATATGTCCATCGATTCTAAATGACAGCTTTGCAAAATAGAGTAATCTTGGTTGTAGTTCTTGCTTTTCATCACTCTGAAGATTTCTTGCCACTCCCTTCTGGCCTGCAAAGTTTCTTTTGAGAAATCAGCTGACAGCCTAATGGGAACTCCCTTGTAGGTAACTAGCTGCCTTTCTCTTGCTGCTTTTAAGATTCTCTCTTTGTCTTGAACCTTTTGCATTTTGATGATGATGTGTCTTGGTGTGGGCCTCTTAGGGTTCATCTTGTTTGGGACTCTCTGTGCTTCCTGGACTTGTATGTTTGTTTCCTTCACCAAGTTAGGAAAGTTTTCTGCCATTATTGTTTCAAACAGGTTTTCGATTTCATTTCTTGTTCTCGTTCTTCTTCTGGCACTCCCAAGATGCGAATGTTGGGATGCTTGAAATTGTCCCAGAGGCTCCTTACACTATCCTCATTTTTTTTGGATTCCTTTTTCTTTTTGCTGTTCTGATTGGGCATTTTTTTGCTTCCTTATATTCCAAATCGATGATTTGCTCCTTGGATTTACGTACTCTATTATTGAAGATGTGTAAATTATTTTTTATTTTAGTTAATGCCTCCTTCAATTCTGTGTATCCATGATTTCTAACTGGTCCTTTTTTATGCTCTTGAGGCCCTCCCTAAGTTCACTGAGGTTCTCACTAAGTTCATTGAGCATCCTTATAAGCAGTATTTTGAACTCAGTATCTGTTAGGTTGCTTATCTCCATTTCGCTTAGTTCTTTTCTTGGGGTTTTGTTCTGTTCTTTCATTTGGGACCTGTTTCTTTGTCTCCTCATTTTGGCTGCCTCCCTGTGTTTGTTTTAGTGTATTACTTAATGAGAGGTATGGGGCTCGCTGAGACCAGATGATGCTCGTTTGAAAGAATTTAGGAAAAATCTGAAGCAGGATCCCAGACAGGCCAATCCTATGGTTAAGCAAGTGGCAACAGCTTGGGTGGGCTTGAAAGTTGGGTGGGGTGGGGCGGGGCCTCAGGGGGTAACCAGGGCGGGGCCACCAGTGTGAGCCAGATTGCTGGAGTCCCAGATATGGCTTCTGTCTGCCGCCCCCGGGAAGGGCTCACCAAAGGAACAAAGGCCTCTTACAGCACGTTTGTCCCCGAGGAAGCCCCCTCTCCAGCCCTCGCTCCAGTGCCAAACAGCTCAGTTCTTCCCTGTATGTCTCTGGTGCCCCTCAAGCTGCCTCCTCTCCAAGCTTAGAGGGAGAGAGTCCGATAAGTCCGTGCGCGGGCCCTTTAGGGAGCTGCCTGGGGCTCCAGCCGCTTCAGCTTCCCTGAGCCTCAGTTCCCACTGGTTTTTCCAGCCAGAAGTAATGGGGATTCTCTTCCTGGCACTGGAACCCTGAGGGCGGCACCTGCTTTGGGACGGGGACCCCTCAGTCCTCAGGAAGGACCTTCCCAGCTGAGGGAGCCTCCTGATTTTTATCCGCCACACTTGGGTGTGGGACCAGCCCATCTTGCCGCGCCGCCACCGCTGCGCCGCAGCCCCTCGCACTGCCGCCCCTCCTACCAGTCTGGATGTGGCTGCTGCTTTAATTTCGCAGATGTAGGACTTCCATTCAGCTTGATTTCAGGTGGTTTTGAATGATAGTTGTTCTGTAGTTTAGTTGTAACTTTGATGTGGTTGTGGGAGGACATGATACCGCGTTTACCTACGCTGCCATCTTGAACGGCTCCCTGTATTGACTTTTTATATTAATGAGTGCTTAGATACAAAATCCCATTACTTTCTTCCTCAAAACTAGATTTTTCTTTTATAGACACTTAACATAGCTTAAAAATAAAAGTTCCACTGACTTTTAATAAAAGGACTGATTTTATGTTAAGTAGATTTTATTCCCTCACATTAGACTTTTGTCATCTAAAATAAGAACTTCATTGATTTTATGTCGTTCTCTCCCAGACAAGAAAACAATGAGCAAATAACAGTGCAAGTAGCCTTAAAAGTTAGTTTTCTAACAAGAAATATTAGTAATAAAACAATTTAATTCTTATGATCTAATCCATTTCTAAAATTATATAACTTCCTTAAATAACTTAAAAAAAATGACACTTTAAAAATTACATTTATGCATTAATAATTAAAAATAGTTTTTGGTACTATGCTTCTCTGAATTCAGTATCTTAAATACAGCAGCCATTTATGCTTCAAATTATGTGTGTGTGTAGTTTCCTATGACCACTTTTACAAGTTATCACAAATTTGGTGGATGGAAAAAAGCAGAACTTTTAGTCTCACCATCCTGAAGGCCAGGAGTCTAAAACGGTGCACTCCCTCCAGAGGCTCTAGAGAACACATTCTTCCCTTCTTCTAGCTTCTGGTGGTTATAACACTATAATCTTTTGCTCCGTGAATACCATTACCTTTTCCTCTTTGTTATGAAAAATCTTGTTGCCTCCTTCTTATAAAACCACATGTGACTGCATTTGGGGCTCACCAGGATAATCGAGAACAATTTACCTACATGTTTGTTTGTTTGTTTTGTATAAGGTAACATAGGTTCCAGGGACTAGAATCATGATTTTTTTAGGGGGTTAGGAGTATATGGGGGGACATTTTCAGACTACCACAGTGTATATCTTTATAACTTTGTTTGCTCTTTGGAATATCAAATTTATATTAAACTAACAACATTTAGTATTGTTTCTGTATCTATTAAGTGATAATGCTTTTAAATCATGGCTTTGCTTTGTATTTATTCTATTGTTATGTGTTCTATATGACCAGAAGTATTTCAAGTATATATTAAGTAAATAAAATATACATGTTATTAATAATTTTGGGGGGAATTGAGATTTCTATTGTTTAAGGAAGAAAAAAAGAAGGCCTTCCTAATATTTTCCCTAAAAGTTCTAAATCGCATATAAAAGAAATAAAAGCTTTTGATCATAAGAAATTACCTGAATTTAATCAAATATTTTATCTCAGAACATTTTATTTCCTCTTTTCTACACTCACTTTAGAAAAATTAAAATTAATTTAATGTTTGGTAATTCAAATTATGTTTCCAAAATTGAATGATTAAATCTAATACCTCAAGGTAAAGTATTAGTTGTGTAATAAGGCATGAATACAAAAGCATTAATAGAACATATACATTAATTTATTCTTATATCCCCACCTACAGGAAGACCTCTAGTAATCATATACAAAAGTCAAAATGTGCTAAGAAAATCATACATATTATATAAGAGAAAGGAGACTTACTTCCTATCACTAAACTGGGAGTTCTATTGTTCTGAGATTATACCTTTATGCTCGAAAAAGTCTGAATTCTTACTTATAGAACCAATGAAATACAAAACTAGAAAAAAGGGGCAACAGCTATGCAATAAAAGTGCAATGGGAAATGAGACCAATTAAGAATAAAATGATATTGATTGTTCTTTGTCAATATACTTATATATATGGTAACTAAAGTACTAGTCAGTTTTATCACATGAAAATATAGTAAGTAATTATAAATCTATAATGGTCACTCCATAAATATTTATGTGTGAAAATTGTTCCCCCTGAGTGAGTAGGAAGATTTAGGTATTGGTGTACAGTAGAATTACCTCAGAGGATAACTATGCCCCTTAGTGCTCAACTGAAATACTCAGTGGAAAAAATTACACTGTAATCTTTTTGTCAACCACTCTATGGATTTATTAACAAATTTTATGTGACTAGTTATAAGGTACAATGCTTGCTCTGGTGGCCATTTTGAATGATATGCCAAGGAAAACATAATTTAATATATAGATACTTCTGTTTGTCAGGGTTTATTTTTCCTTTTTTCCTTGACTGAAAATGCATCAGACTATAGTGTAGTTGTTTTTTAAAAAAATTACAATTGAAGTGAAGCATTAGATGCCTGTCAAAATGAAATTACAGTGGAAAATAGAGAGAATGCTTTTTTTTTTTTTTTTTATCCTCACCCGAGGACATTTTCCCATTTTTTGTGCAGAGAGAGTGGGAGGGAGAGAGAGGAAGGGAGAGAGAGAGAGAGAAACATCGACGCGAAGGGACACATCGAGTGGCTGCCACCGGCACGACCAACCAGGGCCGGGGACAAACTGCAACCGAGGGACATGCCCTTAGCGGGAACCGAACCCGGGTCTCTCAGGACCGCAGGCCGACGCTCTAACCGCTGAGCCAAACCGGCCAGGGCGAGAATGCTTTTTTTTTTTAATCCTCACCCAAGGACATTTTTTCTGTTTTTTAATTTATTATTATTTTTTATTATTAATTAATTTTGTTACAGATGTTTTTCCTTTTCCCCCCACTGATTCCCCCTCCCCCTCCATCCCTTCCCTGTCCCCAGATTTGTTGTCCATGTCCATTGTTCATGCATACATGCATATAAGTTCTATAGTTTATCTCTCTCCCACCACCCCTTCTTCTGGGGATTGTCAGTCTGTACCCCACTTCCACGTCTCTGGGACTACCCCATTCCTTAGACTGTTATGTTAATTATATTCCACAAATAAGTGAGATCATATGATACTTGTCTTTCTCTGTTTGGCTTGTTTCACTTAGGATGATACTTTCCAGGTCCCTCCATGTAGTCTCAAAGGATAAGAGATCTTTCTTTCTTACAGCTGCATAGTACTCCATTGTGTATATGTACCACTGCTTTTTGATCCATTCGTCTACTGATGGACACTTGGGCTGTTTCCAGATCTTAGCTATTGTAAATAGTGCTGCTACAAACATGGGGGTACATATATTCTTTCTGATTGGTGTTTCAGGCTTCTTAGGGTATATTCCTAGAAGTGGGAGCACTGGGTCAAATGGAAGTTCCATTTTTAATTTTTTGAGGTAACACCATATTGTTTTCCATAGTGGCTGCACCAGTCTGCATTCCCACCAGCAGTGTACTAGAGTCCTCTTTTCTCCACACCCTCGCCAACACTTGTTGTTTGATGATTTGTTGATGGCGGCCATTCTGACAGGTGATACCTCATTGTTGTTTTAATTTGCATCTTTCTGATGATTAGTGATGTTGAGCATGTCTTCATATGTCTCTTAGCCATTTGTATGTCCTGTTTGGAGAGGTGTCTATTTAGTTCCTCTGCCCAGGGACATTTATTCATTTTCTGTTCAAATAGAATGGGAGGGAGAGAGAGGAGAGAGAATGCTTTTTAACATTTGTAGGGGGGCGGGAATCATTTATGTTCTTCTGATCCTCTGTCATTCTCCAGAATTCTTGCTCTAAAAGACAGGGTTACTAAAGTTTCCTACAAAAATTTTCCAAGTCTAGTATCATAAATGATCATAAGTTTAAGGGGTCTTTTTGTTCTATAATAACCATAGGCTAGACCAAACACACTTTTTGAAGTTCTGTTCATTCTTTGAAAGGTAGGAGATAACTCAAGAAATACTCCTATCATAATTGGGACAGGAACTAAAGTCTGACTGCCTGCCACCACAAAAACCAAACTCATAAGGCAGATGCTGGTGAAAAGGAAAGAGATTTATTTAAGTGCTGGTAACCTGTAAAGATGGGGGTCTCTTGTCACAAAACCCATCTCAACATCTCAGAGCAGGCAGAGATTTTTATAATGAGGAAGAGTCAAAGCAGAACAAATAAATCAAGGGAACAAGGTTGAAAAGTTCTCTATGTGCAGACTAACACAGTCCATTCCAATAAGGATCTCAAAAGTGGTCAAGTTATGGTCTGGTGTTCCTCATCCTCGTTCTTCATTATCCTGGTTCTACGTTTGAAGCTAAGCAAATTTCCTTGAACCCAGATGACTGCAGGTCAGAGTCTGTATCTTCTGAAGTTAGTTCTTAACATTGTTATAGAAACATGCTGTTTATCTATAAGCTACATAAAAGAGTCAGCATTTACAGAAATAATGTCAAAAGAATAGTGGGGTCAGTTACAATTTTTCACTGTTATATAACAAACCCTGGGATTGAAAATGGAGACCAAACAAATGAGAAAAGAAAAGACTATTTATTTAGAATATTTATATAGAGCTGGCAAGAAAGTTAGCCACCATTGCTTGTGTTTTGGTGGGTACTCAAAGGCAAGCAGAGGGTTTGGAAAGCTTTATTGTGGGGAATATGGGATGGCTTTAGGTATGCCTTGATTGAAGACTGTTAGCATGGAAGCTATAGGCAGGTTAACTAGAAGTGGGGTATTCTTTTGTGACTAATTAGGAATATGTATTTTTTTTCCCTCTGGTTGGTCCTAATTTGGAAACAAGGAAAAATTAAGGAAAATTAATAATCAGTTATTAATCAAGTCCTAACCATCTGGGGCCTGTTTGTTGTTAGAGAAGTTATTGTTGACCTTTCTGGATTGTCACTAGAAATAGAGATCTGGCTTTCTGCAAGTCTAATATCTAACAGCTTGCCTTGTTGGATTGCTTATTGTAGATGAGGTGTTAATTTCCTGGGAAGGTTGCTGCTGATTATGGTCAAAGTTCTATTTTTATATATGGTCTCACCATTTGTTTTTATATTTTGTCACCCCAAACAAAATAAATCATGGACAAGCCCATTGTGAACCAATGCTGGGCCTGAGGAGCTTGCCCAAAGCAGCTGGTAGCTGGAAGACTAGGATTAGACCAAAGGTTGGAGTCCTCTTAAGTCAGTGGTTCTCAACCATCCTAATGCCACCACCCTTTAATATAGTTCCTCATGTTGTATGTGGGTGTATCTGCATGTGGGCAGACCCGCCTGGAGAGGGATAGAGGAGTGGTGTCTTGGTTCCTAAGACCATTGGAAATATGTTTTCTGTGGGAGACTGTTTGCATGGCATCCATTTTGTTAAAATCTGCTCTGCCATCTCCTGCCCCAAGGCAGGATATCTCTGCATCTCTGCATACAATGTTTCTGCATTCCTTTAAGTAACAATTTACTCAGCCAGTTATGCTCTGTTTATCTTTTGTTCCACTCATGATATTTACATGATATTTACTTGAAATTGCTTCGGGGTGGTTATCACAAACTTATCTCGGCAACAAATGTTCTTTTTTTTTTCTGCTTCTTGCCCTATATATTGTGTGGATCTCCCCAAAATAAACGAGACTTGATCAGAACCCTGTCTTGTCTCCATTTCTCATGTCTCTTGTCCCTCCTCGTCCTCACTCCCCCTCTAGAGTCCTCGTTGCTTGACTTGGAAGGACGCCGTTCGAGTGACCGGCAGAAAGGAAAAGAAAAGAGGGAACGACCTTGGAACCTGCTACGTCTGCACCCCTCGGGTAAGCGAATGGCGATTATGGGTCAAGCATTGAGCCAACATAAGATGTTCGTTGAAGGACTAGGAAAGGCTATCAAGGCAAGAGGAATAAAGGTAAAAATTAAGCATTTGTGTCAGTATTTTGATTATATTAAGGAAGTTTGTCCTTGGTTTCCTACAAAGGGAACTATAGATCAAAAATGATGGAAAATAGTCGGTGATGCTTTTAGAGATTACTATAAGACTTATGGACCCGAGAAGGTCCCGGTAACTGCTTTTTCTTATTGGAATTTAATAGATGAAATTCTGTCTCAGAGACATTCTGATCCTCTCGCTGCCAATGTAATAGAAAATGGCGAGGGTATATTACAGAAAGAAAAAAGGGAAATAAAGAAAAAAAAGGGGAATGAAAATGAAAGTAAAGAATGTGAGGACTTCATGTCATTTGATAGTGATAATGAGGAAGAAAAAACTGAGCCCACTTGGAATAAAATTATGCCTAACAACCACCCATGAGGGGAGCCACCCCAAAGATCCCTCCCCGCACGCAGCCTGCACCGGAGCTGGATGATATAGAGGCTTTTCCAGTAACAGAAACAGTGGACGCACAAGGACAGGCTTGGCGTCACCATAGCGGGTTTGATTTTAAATTAATAAAGGAGTTAAAGACCGCTGTAGCACAATAAAGAGCCACAGCCCCGTATACTACGGCAATTTTAGAATCAGTAGCCGAGAATTGGCTTATGCCTGGGGATTGGCAGACATTAGCCTGAGCGACACTTGCTGAAGGAGACTATCTCCTATGGAAATCAGAATATGTAGAGAACAGCAGGGACATTGCTAAACGCAACGCGCAGACTGGTAATGGATGGAATTTTGATATGCTGATAGGAGAAGGAAATTATGTTAATAGTGATGCCCAAATGCAATTTGATGCAGGTCTTTTTGCGCAAGTTCAGGCTGCAGGCACTAGAGCATGGAGGAAACTGCCCACCAAGGGCAACATGAGCTCTTCCCTTACTAACATTAAACAAGGACCTGATGAGCCTTTTGCAGATTTTGTTCACCGCCTAATTACTGCAGC
Source organism: Molossus molossus (assembly GCF_014108415.1). Taxonomy (NCBI): domain Eukaryota; kingdom Metazoa; phylum Chordata; class Mammalia; order Chiroptera; family Molossidae; genus Molossus; species Molossus molossus. The sequence goes on along the minus strand of NW_023425401.1, from coordinate 81,511,355 downwards.
AGGCAGAATTTTCGGTAATGCAGACGCCGGCACAGATACAGATTTTGTTAAACAATTGGCTTTTGAAAACGCTAATGCTGCCTGTCAAGCCGCTATTAGACCTTATAAGAAAAAGACTGATTTAACTGGCTGTATTCGCCTATGCTGCCTATATTGGGGCTGCCTATCAACAGGGCCTTGCCATGGCTGCTGCCTTGCAAGGGTAGACAGTTAGACAGTTCTTATCCCAACAAAACAAGAGTAAATGTTTTAACTGTGGGGAAACTGGCCATTTTGAAAGGAATTGTAAAGGAAATCCCACTAATAACTCAAAAACTCAGACTCCAGGAGTTTGCCCTAGATGTAAAACGGGAAAACATTGGGCTAATGAATGTAGGTCTAAAAAGAATGTTCAGGGTAACGAACTACCCCCGATGGAGGGAAACAGGCACAGGGGCCAGCCCCAGGCCCCCAAACCCAAACAAATCTTTGGGGCAGTCAGTTTTGTTCCAGCAAACAACAATCCATTTCAAACCTCCTCACAGCCACCACAGGAAGCGCAGAATTGGACCTCAGTTCCACCACCTGCACAGTATTAACTCCTGAAATGGGAGTTCAGGCCCTTCCTACTGGAATTTTTGGCCCTCTGCCTGAAAACACATTTGGACTAATAATAGGACGTAGCACTTCAACAATGAATGGACTACAAGTCCTTCCAGGAGTTATAGACAATGACTACTCCGGAGAAATTAAGGTTATGGTGTCATCCCCAAAAAATATTAGTACTGTCATCACAGGACAAAGATTTGCTCAATTGCTGCTCCTGCCTTTGATGCCCACCACAAATAGGGCAGTATCAGGACAAAGAGGTGATCAAGGCTTTGGATCATCAGATGTTTACTGGGCAGAGGTCATATCAGCACAAAAACCCATTATGTCTCTCTGGTTAAATGGTAAGAAATTTTCGGGGCTTATAGATACAGGGGCTGATGTTACAATAATTAAAAAGGAAGACTGGCCTACACCCTGGCCCCTAGACGCAACTCTGACTCACCTAAAAGGAATAGGGCAAAGTCAAAACCCAGAGAGAAGTTCAAATCTATTAACTTGGAAAGATCAGGAAGGTCATCAGGGCACCATACAACCATATGTTATAGCTGGATTGCCTATAAATCTTTGGGGTAGAGACCTCTTATCCCAATTGGGATTAATAATGGGAAGCCCGAATGCTTTTATTACTACCCAAATGTTGAAAACCGGATATCTACCAGGCCAAGGGCTGGGAAAAAATAATACGGGTATAACAGAACCCATAGAGCCCTCCCCAAAGACTGATAGGGCAGGATTAGGCCATTTTCCATAGGGGCCATTGACACTCCTGTGACCCATGCAGAAAAGATCACGTGGCTATCTGAGGAGCCAGTGTGGGTTGATCAATGGCCTCTAACAGCAGAAAAACGGATGGCTGCACAACAGCTGGTACAGGAGCAGCTTGATGCTGGCCACATTGTCCCTAGTAACGCCCCTTGGAATACTCCTATTTTTGTCATTAAAAAGAAATCTGGCAAATGGCAGCTATTGCAAGACTTAAGAGCTGTAAATAAGACTATAGTACTAATGGGAGCCTTACAACCAGGACTCCCCTCACCTGTTGCCATACCTTTGGGTTATTTCAAAGTCATTGTTGATCTAAAGGATTGTTTTTTCAGGATTCCTCTGCATCCAGATGATCAGAGGCGATTTGCATTTAGCTTACCAGCTATAAATTTCAAAGCGCCTATGAAAAGATTCCAGTGGCGCATTCTGCCACAGGGAATGGCTAATAGCCCTACCCTATGCCAATCCTTTGTGGCCTCAGCCTTACAATTAGTTAGAGATAGTTGGCCAAATATGTACATTATACATTACATGGATGATATCCTCATAGCTGGAAAAGAAGGGAGCGAGGTTTTGAAATGCTATGAGATGATGCACGTTGCCTTACGAGACAAAGGCCTGGAAATAGCCCCTGACAAGGTCCAACTTGCAGACCCTTATACATATCTTGGTTTTCAAATGTGAGGGTCCCTAATTTCCTCTCAAAAAGTAGAACTAAAATTAGACAAGCTTAAAACCCTAAATGATTTTCAAAAATTGCTAGGGGACATTAATTGGCTTATGCCCTATTTAAAAATCAGTAAAGGAGAACTTAAACCCCTGTATGATATATTGCAGGGAGATGCCAACCCTACTTCTCCCCGTGAACTTACCTTAGAAAGAAAATAGGCTATACACAAAGTCAAACAGGCTATCCATTCTCAAACAACCACATTTATGGATTACACTAAACCTTTAAAGTTTATTATTTGTAAGACTGCTCTCTCCCCTACCGCTGTTTTCTGGCAGACAGCGCCCTTAACGTGGATTCACTTGCCTGCCACACCTAAAAAGGTCATGGAGACCAAATTAGCTGGCTCATGCAAAATACTGAATTTTGGCCCATTTTCCTAGCCTCTTCATCTAAGCCTTTGAGAAATGCTTTACTAGTATTTACTGATGGGTCCTCAACAGGTAGAGCTGCTTACACTTATCTAGACCAAACAGTGTCATTTATGACCAGCAGCACATCTGCTCAACTAACAGAACTACAAGCCATTATTGCTGTTTTTTCTGCCTTCCCAGATCAATCTCTCAATATTTACACAGATAGTGCATACATCGCACATTCTATACCTCTATTAGAAACAGCTGGACAAATAAAAAACATATCCAATGCAGGAAATTTGTTTAGGCAGTTACAGAAACTAATTACAAAAAGAGTTCACCCATTTTACATAGGCCTGCCAGGACCTCTTGCTGAGGGAAACCAAAAAGCTGACCTAGCTACTCGCCTCCAGGATTCTAATCAAGTGTTTACAGCCATTGCTAACAGCTCTGATAAAATCACACTAGTGCAGAACAGTCATCAATTACATCATCTCAATGCTAAAACGCTTCGCCTCATGCATCAGATTACTTGGGAACAAGTTAGGCAAATTGTTAAAAACTGCCCCTCATGTGCCACTCATTTGCCGGTCCCCCACATTGGAGTAGCCCCAAGGGGACTAATCCCTAATGCATTATGGCAGATGGATGTTAGTCACATCTCTGAATTTGGAAATCTTAAATATGTACATGTTATCATAGATACCTTTAGTGGATTCATTTATGCTTCCCTCCAAACTGGTGAAGCCACAAAACATGTGATCAGTCACATGCTAACCACATTTACAGTTCTGGGATGCCCACAGCAATTGAAAACCAATAACAGCCCAGGCTATACAAGTTCAGCCTTCTCCCAATTTTGCAAATGCCTCAATATTCAACACATAACAGGTATACCTTACAACCCTCAGGGCCAAGGGATTGTAGAGAGAGTACATCTGTCTTTAAAAATCACCATTGATAAAATAAAAAAGGGGGAATAGTACCCCATGAGGGGGTCACCCAGAAATATTCTCTCTCATGCCTCATTTATCCTCAATTTTTTAAATTTGAACACTGACGGGTGATCTGCTGCTAATCGCTTTGGCATACAGAAACTCAAAAACAATTTGCTTCAGTATTGTGGAAAGATCCCTTGACTAACTCTTGGCATGGCCCAGACCCAGTCCTCATCTGGGGCTGAGGTTCTGTATGCACTTACTCTAAGAAAATAAAATCTGCCAGATGGCTACCAGAGCGTCTGGTTAAACAGATTGATCAAGTTAAAGGAATAACAGATAACCATATAGATATCTCCAGGGACAAAAATTCGTCCTGAGAGCCGTTTCCTGTTTTTTTCTTTATTTCAGGAATGGACCGGAAGGCTGAAATCTTACTTCTAGGGATACTACTGCATCTTTGCCTGCTTGTGGAAAGAGGTTTGGGGCCTCCTCCACACCCCGAGGAGCTTCTGAGGCCCTTATTTGGCCCCCCATGCAACTGCCTTGCAGGAACGTTGCTGCTTCTATGCCAATAAGTCTGGTGTCGTCCGGGACAAGATCAAGAAATTGCAAGAAGACCTGATAAAAAGGAGAAAAGAACTTTTCAATAACCCCCTTTGGAGTGGCCTAAATGGGGTGCTGCCTTATCTTTTCCCTCTGTTGGGCCCCTTACTTGGCCTTTTACTGATTGTATCACTAGGACCTTTCCTCTTCAATAATGTGACGGCTTTCATCAAGCAGCAGATAGATGCCATTAAGATGCTACCTATATAGGTCCACTATCATAGACTTGAAATGACCCACAGAGAAGCTCACTCTAGCTGTGAGTCAGTAAGCTATGACTATGCCCGAGATGGCAAATAGTGAGTCTCAAAAACCTTGTTACCTTGGTGCGCTGGACTGGATAGCCAGAGACGGGCAACTGGAACTCACACGCATTGCCAACCACCACCTAAGACAGGAACAAGGCCTTATGCTGCCTTGCTATTCCAATGACGGGTTCGGACAGGTTGGCACCATGTGCAAGTTTCCTGACCTAAGACAGGCACAGACCCCTCAAGGTATTATTTCGGTCTTAAAATTAAAGAAAAGTTGGACCTGTGGGAGACTTTTTCCATGGAATCCATTTAGTTAAAATCTGCTCTGCCATCTCCTGCCCCAAGGCAGGATACCTCTGTATACAATGTTTCTGCATTCCTTTAAGTAACCATTTACTCAGCCAGTTATGCTCTGTTTATCTTTTGTTCCACCGGGGATATTTATTTGAAATTGCTTCGGGGTGGTTACCACAAACTTATCGCTTGGCAACAAATGTTCTTGTTTTTCTGCTTCTTGCCCTATATGTTGTGTGGATCTCCCCAGAATAAACGAGACTTGATCAGAACCCTGTCTTATCTCCATTTCTCGTGTCTCTTGTCCCTCCTCATCCTCACTCCTCCTCTAGAGTCCTCGTTGCTCGACCTGGAGGATGGGTCAGTTTTCCGATGGTTTAGGCGACCCCTGTGAAAGAGTCATTCAACCCCCAAAGGGGTTGCAACCCAAGGCTGAGAACTGCTGTTTTAAGTATTTTGAACATTGGAGGACATGTACAGTGAGAAGGCTGAATATTTAATTCTTTTTCCAAAATCCAAACCTTCAGGGGTACTGAAATGGTCCTAGTTTGTGGAAATGCTCATACTACCAATGGAATGGAAAACAGATATTCCTATTCTAAAATGTTCTTGCAAAACTCCCATAAAATAATACTGAGAAATAAACTCAACAAAACAGAGTATCAAATATACTACTAGAAGACAAACTACAGTGAAGGGGATAATAGAAATCAAAAGCAACAAATTAGTCTCCCAGGAACTACATAAATTGCAGTAATGAGATTAAAAATATGGAATATATACATATGAAATTTTTAAAAATACACAATTCACTAAAACATAAGCAGATTTTTAAAAACTATCAAAATAAACAAACAGAAAAATAATTTACTTCCTGTAATGAAAAGTAAAATTTTGGAATAAGAAACTCACTAGACAGATTAGTCCCCAGATTAAGCATAGTTGAAAGGAGAATTAGTGAACATAAAGATATATGAAAGAGGATAGTAAGAGTCATGAAGGATAGAGTGAGAATGAATGAATGCATCTCAAGAGAATCTAAAATGAAGAGCATTAAGCTTATGGATATAAATTTCTAGCACTAATGACATGAATGTTTTCATATACACTACATACACAGCATGTATCATTCATATATCTTGAGGGGAACTGGAGAAAAAAATACACAAACTATAAAAGAATGACAATGAGACTAATAGCAGAATAACATCAAGGCTGAAATCACTATCTTATTGCTTGATTTTTTTTCCCCCAGTTATTTTGACTATGATTACAGTATTTGCTATATACATACATAAAACTTAGTTTATCCAAACCATTAAAGCAGTTCTCAGATGTGTAAATAATGTATGTCTCACAGGTAATTACATTGTTTTGAAGAACAAGACTTACATCACATAATATAAATATAGCCTATAAATTAGATTGATGTAGCTATGATGTAACCTAGAATATTCTGTTAAATAGAGTTGATATTATAGATATTGGTTAATTTATACTCAAAAAATGTTGATTAATTGCCCGGCCAGTGTGGCTCACTGATTGAACATTAGCCCATGCACCAAGAGGTCGCTGATTCGATTCCCAGTTAGGGCACATGCCCAGATTGTGGGCCAAATCCCCGGTGGGGGGAATGAAGGAGGGGACCCTCTCCCTTCCTCTCTCTCTAAAATCAATAAAGAAAAAAATCTTATAAAAAACATGTTGATTGACAAGTATTTTGTGCCAGGATTATGCCAGGCATTGGGGATGCACATGTGAAAGCTTGGTGGTGGTTCTTTATTTTAGAATCTATGTTTATTAATGTTAAAGCAGATTAAATCACAGAAAATCTACATATGAATTATATATTTTATATACTATATTATACACATTTCATATATTTTAGTCGGTGTTTGAAAAGTGTACTTTTAAACTACGTATATTGCCCTGGCCGGTTTGGCTCAGCAGTTAGAGCGTCGGCCTGCATTTCAGAGAGACCCAGGTTTGGTTCCCACTAAGGGCACGTACTTTGCTTGCAGTTTGTCCCCAGCCCTGGTTGGGTTGTGCAGGTGGCAACCACTCGATGTGTCCCTTTCACGTCGATGTTTCTCTCTCTTCCTCTCTTTCCCTCCCACTCTATCTGAACAAAAAAATGGAAAAGTGTCCTCGGGTGAGGATAAAAAAGAAAACTACGTATATTAAAGATGATTGTACTGGATATGTTTTCAATTGCTACTTAGTAGATACTGAATTTTCAAAAAACTTATACTAATAACTCTTTTTAACAGAGGTGATTTTATTTGGGGAATTGTTTCCTAAGAAAACAATTTCAGTTAGTAGAAAAGAGCTTAAATCAGAATTTTCAGCTTGATTGTTACATTCAGAATATAGATATATTTAAAATACTTAACATAGAGAAATTAGTTTTAAATCCATTCACAGTTTTTTGAATATACACAATCTTTTTTCTTAGATGGAGTATCTCAAAATGAAATAAAAGTACACCTAAAATTAAAATATATCAGATTAATCTTTATAGGTTTTTATATTAGAGGTTTTTATTCATAATTTAAAATAGTACCATTCACACCAAAAAACTTACTAAGCACCTAATATGTGTAAGACACTCTTACCAAAGCTTTACATATATTATCTCAGTGACAATACTCTGAGACTAGTATTAACAAACAACTAGTTTCACATTTGATGGAACTCAATTTTAGGAAGATTGAATAACATGCTCTGAATCATAGATCTGTTGATGGTCAGAATTAGAATTTTATGATCTTTACCAAAGTCAGTGTTCATAACAGCTACAATGTGGTTTTCTCTAGGATGCACTTGTCTGTATTTCTTTTTAAGGGGCCATAGAACAACTAGCATTTCACAGATTTTTCTCTAAATGGTAAGCACCAAAATATTACCTTTTCTTCTTTTTTCATTTGTTTTTAAATTGCAACCTGTAAAATTAAATGCGCACACACACACACACACACAGGCACACTGGGTTTGTGTGTGTGTGTGTATAAAATATTTAAATTTTAAATGCCTTGAGACCAGGGATTGTATTTATATTCATTTACTTTGCCTTATTAGCTATTATAAGTTCTGCCACATAATAGGGGATAGTAATTCTATTCTTAAATATCTTGAATATATGCAAGCTACTGATTTCAAGTATGTTGTATACAAGGCTAAAATTTATTAATAGCTCAAAGACATACCATTGTTCATTTAATACTAGTTCTATTATAAGAAAAGTTTCATTCAATGTGCTGCTTCGAATAGCTCCCTGTAATTTTCAATTACAATTGTGAACAAATGAAAGCCTGTCTGCAAAATGAATCGGCATCATTTCTTATAAACATCAGACGGATCTAAAGCAGCACTCTGTGGTCGTGTTTACTTGATAATGTTTTCCACTAGCAGTGCTCTATTTTTCTGGGCAAATGATCAGAAAATTGAACATTCTAACAAAATAACTTGAAGTGGAAGAGGTAAAGGAACCAAAACAAATTGCATGTCTCCCTCACATTTGGAAGGCTTGAATATTTTTTTGAAATGAAGAGATGCCACTTTGGGTTTCACTTTGAATTTGAACCACAAATTTTCTTATTTTCTCATTGAATTAAATACTTAGTTCTATGTAAAGTTTTGAATCTTCAGAACCACAGAGCTGGAAAAAGAATATTTTCTGTACTTTAAAACATACTAATTATAATTGCTAGAGACAGAAAAATCTTGCCTTAATGCCTTTGTCTGCCCTTAATTTTTATTTCTTCCTCTATTCCTTTCCATTCTTTCTAATATTTTGTTGAAGTGACTTCCTTTATGTAATTACATGTTATACCTTCTTTTGTTGTGTGTATAGTATAGAAGGTTATATATGTGTATGTGAATGTGTGTGTGTTCCTCCCACTGCTCATCTATTCTTTGTGCTATTTTTTTATTTGATCTTTTTTCTCTTCAAGTCCTCTTAGTTTATTATTTTCCTATTGCTGTTGTCTAACACCACCCCCACACCTGCCAAAAAATAGGCAAAACTTTAATTGCTCTTCTCTCCCTCTCCCATCTATTGTACTCAAATGTACAAATGGTACAAGTTAAAGTGTAAACAATTTGTCTTTAAGGGAAATAAAAAAAAAACAACCTTGACTTTATACTTTCTAAATGTTTTTTTTTCATATTGTAAATAAAATAATGCAATATTACAAAATTGACCATTTAATTCATAAAGAGTTCACAATAATGTCTGAAACAAATATTTTATTGGCTCATATGCTCTATTTAAACTGTAGCCATCAGCAGATGTATTACATCTCTTCCCAAAGCTACATCTTATACAATCCAGTGGCTTCTGTGAAATATTGGCTACCTGGCAATTATTTTAGTTTGTTTTCAAATGTGATAAGAATAGGACCCATTTTTATTATGACCAGTTAAGTGCCTCTTTTCTTTTTTTTCAGTACTCCAAAGAAATATTTAAGACTTCACACAATTTATCTTAATTCTTTTGGGAAGACCAAGACTGGTGTAATAAGCAGTGTGTATGTACGTATGTATGTATGTATGTATGTATGTGTATGTATACACACACACACACACACACATATCAAGCCTTTGAGCACTTTTGAAAAAATACATTTTTTCCTGAAGAACCAATTTTGTTTTGTGATAATGAGTCTATATAATATCACTAATTAAGAGCTCTTTGTTCATGCCAAATTGACCAGTGAATTTTTATTGACTTTATTCTTTTCTGTATCTTTTTGTTTTGTTTTTGTCCCACAATAAATATGGCAATTTTAAAATGTAGAAATAAATATCTTTTGGGGGTATGTGTTGCACAACTTTCATTTTTCAGAAAAAAGAAAAGATATTTTGGTAAAAGTTATTGATCCAAAGCTTTGGTAAAGTTTCTCTGCATAAATATAGACAGCCTGATAAATTCTGAAAAGGGACTAGTGCCTCAGTACTTTGATCTAGATATTTTCACTGAAGTTATATAGTTCTCTATTTTATGACTTTCAAATAAAAGCACTTTTCATGTAGAATATAGCAAGAGATGGGCTTCATTTAAACTTAGTGCTTTCAACATTTCTAGCAATTAGGGGGAAAAAATGGACATATCATAGAGACAAAGAATCAGAGTTAATATATCTCCATAATTTCTGAATCTGTTTAACTTACTGTTCTGAAGTTCTCATCTTTTCTTCGAAACAAAATTACTTTCATCCACCTTTGTCTTTACATATACTACTCAATCAAGTAGCCAAAATGCTGGATGCATTAAATTAGAAAAGAGATGTTTCTAGATTACCCCTGGGTTACACAAATAGGTTCCTGACAAGATGGTCGGTTTATTAGCACAGTCACTTTCTTTATCTAATTTGTGAATAGCACATATGTTAATTGGCACCATATAATTTTGAAAAGAGATTTGGAAATGATCTGGTTTTTGAAGCCAAAGAAATTTAATATCAATTCCCCTACTGGCTGCATGAGTCTGCACTCCCACCACTGTGTACTAGAGTGTCCTTTCTTCCACAGCCTCACCAACACTTGTTGTTTGATGATTTGTTGATGGCGGCCATTCCGACAGGTGTGAGGTGATACCTCATTGTTGTTTTGATTTGCATCTCTTTGATGATTAGTGATGAGGAGCATTTCTTCATATGTCTCTTAGCCATTTGTATGTCCTGTTTGGAGAGGTGTCTATTTAGTTCCTCTGCCCATTTTTTAATTGAGTTCTTTGTTTTCCTTTTGTTAAGCTGTATGAGCACTCAATATCTGTTGGAAATGAACCGCTTATCTGATGTATCATTGGCTTTTATGCTTTTCTCTAAAGTGGGTTGCCTTTCCATTTTGGTAGTTATTTTTTTGCTGTGCAGAAGCTTTTTAGTTTGATGTAGTCCCATGTGTTCATTTTCCGCTTTGTTTCTCTTGCCTTAGGTGATGTATCAGTGAAAATTCTGCTGCTTATCATGTCTGAAATTTTGTTGCCTACAGTTTCTTCTAGGATTTTAATGGATTCATGAGTCGCATTTAAGTCTTTTATCCATTTTGACTTTATTCTTGTGTGTGGTGTAAGTTGATGGTCTAGTTTCATGTTTTTTTGCACGTAGCTGTCCAATTTTCCCAACACCATTTATTAAAGAGGCTGTCTTTATTTCATTGTATGCTCTTGTCTCCTTTGTCAAATATTTATTGAGCATATTGCCTTGGGTCCATTTCTAGGTTCTCTTTTCTATTCTATTGATCTATGTGCCTGTTCTTGTGCCAATACCATGCTGTTTTGATTATAGTAGCTTTATAGTATAACCTGATATTCTGTATTATCCCTCCTGCTTTGTCCTTCTTTTTCAAGATTGCTGTGGCTATTCAGGGTCTTTTTCACTTCCATATAAACTTCTGATATATTTGTTCCAGTTCTATGAAGTATGTCATTGGTATTTTGATAGGGATTGCATTGATTACTTTGGGTAATATGGACATTTTAATGATGTTAATTCTTCTAATTAATGAACAAGGTATGTGCTTCCACTTTTTTTATATCTTCCTCTATTTCCTTCTTCAATGTCCTATAGTTTTCTGTGAATAGGTCCTTTATTTTTTTGGTTAAATTTATTCCTAGGTATCTTACTTTTTTTGCCACAATGGTAAATGGATTTTTTTTTTCAGTTTCTCTTTCTGTAAGTTCATCATTGGTGTATAAGAATGTCGTTGATTTCTTGATGTTAATTTTGTAACCTGCTACTTTGCCAAATTCATTTATTAAGTCTAGTAGATTTTTGATGGACTCTTTGGGGTTTTCTATGTATAATAACATGTTATTTGCGAATAATGACAGTTTCAATTCCCCTTTCCAATTTTGATACCATTTATTTTTTCTTCCTGTCTGATTGCTGTGGCTAAGACTTCCAGTACCATGTTAAATAAGAGTGGAGAAAGTGGGCATCCTTGTCTTGTTCCTGTTCTTAAGGAAAGTGCTTTTAATTTTTGCCCATTGAGTATGATGTTGACTGTATGTCTTTCATATATGGTCTTTATGTTGAGATATTATCCCTATATTCCCAAATTGATGAGTATTTTTATAAGAAATGGGTGGTGGATTTTCTTGAATGCTTTTTCAGCATCTATTGATATAATCATATAATTTATATCTTTCATTTTGTTTAAGTAGTATATCACATTTATTGATTTGCAAATATTGTATCAGCCTTCAATCCCTGGGATAAATTTCACTTGGTCATAATAAATACCTTTTTTGATGTATTGCTGGATTCGATTTGCTACTATTTTGTTCAGGATTTTGGCATCTGTGTTCATCAGGGATATTGGCCTGTAGATTTCTTACTTCAAAGTGTCTTTTTTCTGATTTTGGAATTAGAATTATGCTGGCCTCATAAAACTACTTTGGAAGTCTTCCTTTTTTCTTGAATTTTTTAAAATAGTTTGAGTAGAATGGGTGTTAATTCTTTTTTGAATGTTCGGTAAAACTCCCCCATGAAGCCGTCCGGGCTTCGGCTTTTGTTTGCTGGGAGAGTCTTGATAACCTTTTCTATTTCCTTAGTTGTTATTGGTCTGTTCAAGTTTTTTATCTCTTTCTGGTCCAGTTTTGGGAAACTGTGTGTTTCTAGAAATTTTTCCATTTCACTTAGATTGTCGAATTTGTTGCCATCTAGTTGTTCATAGTAGTTGTTAATGATCTTTTGTATTTCTGTGGAGTCGGTTGTTACTTCTCCTCTTTTATTTCTGATTTTGTGTACCTGGGTTCTCTCTCTTTGTTTCTTGGTTAGTCTAGCTAAGGGTCCATCAATCTTGTTTATATTTCCTAAAAACCAGCTCTTTGTTTCATTGATCCATTGAACTGTTTGTTTGTTTTTTTTCTCTCTCTCTCTGTCATTTATTTCTGCTCTGATTTTATTATTTCCTTCCTTCTACTTGCTCTGGGGTTTTCTTTTTGTTTGCTTTCTAGTTCTTTATGTTTTGAGGTTAGACAGTCAATTAGAAATTTTTCTTGTTTCTTGAGGTAGGCCTGTAGTGCTATGAACTTCCCTCTCAGAACGGCTTTTGCTGCATCCCATAGATTTTGTGTTGTTGTGTGTTCATTTTCATTGGTTTCCAGAAAGTTTTTAATTTCTTTCTTGATCTCCATGGTAACCCATTTATTGTTCAATAACATGCTATTTAGCCTCCATGTTTTCAAATATCTTTGCATGTTCTTGTTGCAATTGATTTCTGCTTTCATGCCATTGTGACCTGAGAAGATGCTTGATATGATTTCAATCTTCTTGAACTTGTAGAAACTTAATTTGTGCCCTAACATGTGGTTTATCTTTGAGAATGTCCCATGTGCACTTGAGAAGAATGTGAATTCTGTAGTTTTGGGGTGTAATTCTCTTTATATATCTATGAAATCCATTTGATCTAACGCTTCATTTAGAGTTTGTGTTTCCTTGTTAATTTTTGGTCTAGATAATCTATCTAGTGATGTTCGTGGGGTTTGATGTCCCCTGCTATGATTGTATTACTGTTGATTTCTCCTTTGAAGTCCTCCAGATGACTTTTAATATATGTTGGTGCTCCTATATTGGGTGCATATATGTTTATCAAGGTTATATCTTCCTGTTGGATAGATCCTTTCAATATTATGCAGTGGCCTTCTTTGTCTCTAATTATGGCCTTCATTTTGAAATCTATTTTATTGGATATGAGTATTGCTACCCCAGCTTTTTTTTTTCCTTTTTATTTTTTGAAAGATTTTTTTTTTTTTTTTTTTTCCCTTCACTTTCAACCTATGGGAGTCTTTTGTTGTGAGATGGGTATCTTGTAAATAACATATATGTGAGTCATGCTTTCTTATCCAGTCAGCTACTCTGTATCTTTTTATTGGAGCCATCAAACCATTCACATTTAAGGTGATTACTGATATGTACTTATTTACTGCCATTTTTGTTTAGTGTGGTTATATATTTTTTCCTATTTCTTTTACTAATTATAGCAGTTTTTGGTTTTTTTGTGTGTGTTTTTTTTTGTTTGTTTTTTAACATATCTTGCAGTACTGGTTTGGTGCTAATATATTTCTGTAGCCTTTTTTTTTGTTGTTTGGGAAGCTCTTTGACCTTCTCTTTTGAATGATAGCCTTGCTGGGTAGAGTAGTCTTGGATTCAGATCCTTGTTTTTCATGAACTTGATTACTTCATGCCATTCCCTTCTGGCCTGTAGTTTTTTGTTGAGAAGTCAGCGGACAACCTTATGGGGGTTCCATTTTAGATAACTTGTTGCTTATCTCTTGCTGCCTTTATGATTCTCTTTTTGTCTTTAATTTTTAGCATTTTAATTATTATGTGTCTTGGTGTGGGCCTGTTTGGGTTCTTCTTACTTGGGCTCTCTGTGCTTCTTGAACCTGAATGCTTTCTTTCTTCACCAAATTAGGAAAATTTTCTGTCACTATTTCTTCAAATATATTCTCTAATCCTTGCCCATTTTCTTCTTCTTTGGGAACTTCTAGGATGCAAATGTTATTACGTTTCCAGTTGTTCCACAGTTCTCTTAAACTATCTTTCTGTCTTTTAATTGTTTTTTTATTTTAGTTTTCTGATTGGTTGATTTTTTCTACCCTGTCTTCTAATTCACTGATCTGGTCCTTAGCTTCCTCTACTCTGCTGGTTAATCCTGCCAATGTGTTTTTTATTTCTGCTCTCATTCTTCATTTCCACTTGGTTTGGTTTTCAGTGTTTCTCTATCTTTATTCATGATGTTTATGTCCTTACTCTTGCTGTTGAGCTTCCTCAAGATCATGGCTCTGAACTCTACCTCTGATAATTTGCTTAACTGCATTTCATTTATCTCACCTTCAGTAGAGTTCTTTTGTTCTTTCAATTGGGATTTGTTTCTTTGTTTCAGCATTTTGCCTATTTCAGTGGGCTTGGAGCCTGCCAAATTTTCCCTGTGGGTGTTAGTGTTCTGCTGTTTGTGGCTCTCTCTATTGAGTTTGGAATGAGAATTGGAGTGCCCACAAAAAACACCACTGTCAAATCCTACTTTCCTCGGTAGATTTGCAAGCCCAGGAATGGTTTAGTTAGTTATCATCTAGCTTTTGCCTGCACGCTATTAGTCTCAGTGACTCAGGGCCCTGGAATGTAGCCCTGGTATTCTGCATAAGAGGATTTCCAGAGGGTAGGACAGATGCTGGTTGCTAATGAGCCTGAATTTGCTTTTTTTTTTTCACCTGGAAATGCTGAATCTCTGAGGGAGAGGCTGCTGATTTTCCCCACAGCTCTGGGAAGGAACAAGCTGGCTACTGTCCTTTGTGGCCTTGTCTCAGCAGCAACACTGAGCACCCTCCAAATCTTGGCTGTCCCCACAGTATCCTAGTTCAGTCTGCCCTCCCTCTCCTGGAGCCCCAGGTGAGTGACTGTAGGCAATGCAGTGCTCTGTTCCAGCCCTCTGTACTGTGGAGCAAGTTAAGTATTTTATCCCTGAGGGCACTGCTCACAACTAAGACTGCTGCCTTCTGTGGGCTCCCAGTCTGCCACCCTCTCACACCTCCACAGATCCTACCAGGGTTCCTGGTTATATGGTCCTGTCCCACTGCTTTTCTGTTTCTTTTTTTTTTTTTTTGACAATTTGTCTTTATTTTAGTTGTAACTCCTGTTTGGTCCTGGAAGAGTGTCTGTGTAACTTCCATTCACTCTGCCACCATTTTCACATTCTTAACTTTTTTTCTTTATGATTTTAGAGAGAGAGGAAGGGAAAGGGAGAGAGAAATAGAAACATCAATGAGAGATAACATCAACTGGCCATCTTCTGCATGCCTCCAACTAGGGATTTGGCCCACAACAGGGCATGTGTCATGTCTGGGAATCGAACCAGCAACCTCTTGGTGTATGGGTTGATGTTCAACCACTGAGCCACACCAGCCTGGCATCATCAATTTTTTGGTATTAATTTTTATCCTGCTACTTCACCCACTTCATTTATTAAATTTAGTAGATTTGTGTTGAAGTTTTTAGGGTTTTCTATGTACATAATCATGTCATCTGAAAATAATGACAGTTTGACGTCCTCCTTTCCAATTTGAATCTCTTTTATTTTTTTCTTAATGTCTAATTGCTATGGCTAATATTTCCAGAATTATGTTAAATAACAGTAGGAAAAGAGGGCATTCCTGTCTTGTTCCTATTCTTAAGGAAAATGCTTTTAACTTTTGTCCACTGAGTACGATGTTGGCTGTAGGTTTTTCATATATGGCCTTTGTTAGGTTGAGATATGGTCCCAGTATTCCCACATTTTTGAGCATTTTTATCAGAAATGGCTGCTGTATTTTGTTGAATGTATTTTCAGCATCTGTTAATATGATCATATGATTTTTACCTTTACTTTTGTTTTTGTGGTGTATCACACTTATTGGTTTGTCAATATTGTACCAGCCCTGCATCCTTGGGATGAATCCCACTTGGTCACAGTGAATAGTTTTTTAATGTATTGCTGGATCTGATTTGCTTATATTTTGTTAAGGATTTTACATCTATATTCATCAAGGATATTGGCCCAACTTTGCTATTTAGTAATGTTGAAAACCAGCCCTGGCAAATTTGGCTCAGTGGTTGGAGCATCAGCCTGCCGACCAGAGAGTCCCAGGTTTGGTTCCTGCTAGGAGCACATAAATAAAATAAAAAAAGAAAGAAAACCAATGGTCTTTCATATTTCTCAGTTAATAAAGTGTTGAAAAAGAATTGAAATCACCAAAATGACAGAATAAGAGTTTTCTACAATTTTCTCCTAAAGAACACTGATTTTAACAATCACCCATGGACAGGAATGCTTTTGTGGAAGTATGGGAGTTCAGCAGAAAAGTTCTAACTCTTTATTGGAGATTGGAAGTAATTCCAGCACTTTGTGTACTTCACCCACACACCTCTTTCATTGGTCAGCTATCTGTTCATGACTTAGGATGATGGACAAAGCCTTTGCAGATACCTGGTGAGCATGCTCAGAAAGCTGAACTAAGCGTCTGGAATTGGGAGAAAACACAAACTTACGCATTCAACATTACCCTGGGGAAAACAAATGAGAGGCTTTCAATAGTGGGCAGACTTTGCAGGATTCATATAAGGAACACATTCTTAAGTATCTCCACCTTGCAAGAGGGACTCGAGTTTGTTTTCTCCTGGATTTATGTCAGAAGAAGTTCTCTCTCATCCTCTCCAAAAGACTATCCTTTCCCCATAAAATGGTCATGGACCATTTTAGTAAAAATCAATTGACCATAAAGATCTGGTTCACTCTGCCTGTCTGGTGTGGCTCAGTGGTTGAGTGTCAACACATGCACCAAGAGGTCACCAGTTTGATTCCTGGTCAGGGTACAAGCCCAGGTTATGGGCCTGATTCCCAGTGTGGGGCATACGGGAAGCGACCAATCAATGTTCTCTCTTATCAATGTTTCTATCTCTCTCTCCCTCTCCCTTCCTCTCTCTCTAAAACCAATAAAGAAAAATGACAACCACAAAAAGAAGATCTGGTTCACTGAAAGGCTACAGAATATTTTTCACCAGTGATGGCTCATAGGTTCTCCTAGTCAAGATTCTGTGATGGAAGGTCCAGCCTAGACATCTGTTTACCTATTTCTATGCCTATGTAGATAGTCCTGCAAGTCTACACAATTCCAGAAAGACAGAAAAGATTATTTTCTGGGGGTAATCCAACATGGCTACAGAATAGCTGGAACCTCCAACCACTTGCTCCAAACACCAGATGGATTTGTAACTGATCTGCAGGGCAACTAGATTTTAAAACCAGTTGAAGTGAAACTGATCTGAAATATTGTGAACATGGTAACTCAGATTACAGTCAGAAGAAGACACAAAGAGAGTGATTCACCTCATACAGGTGCATGGCTGGGAAGCAGGAGAGATATTGTGGCAGCAGAGACCCTGAAACCCTAAAAGAAGGGGGTCTCAGCCCCATGCAGGGATTCCCAATTCAGAAAAACAGAGAAGGAAAGGGGATCCCATGTAGTGCCATAGAGTAGAGATTCAGTCTACCTTAGAATCGCAAACTACAACATCCCAAACAAAGAGTGATCTCTTTGTTGTAACACTAGGGACAATTGCTCTGATCTGGGACTGGGGGAGGGACCACACAGCAAAGCTCTGCAGCACATAGCTCAACTGTGGAGGGGCTGATTGCTACACCCAGCAGTGACTTTGAGACATCCTCCATCCCCTGGTAGAACATTGGGCAGAGAGCTGAACAGCCAGTCTGTATGCCTAGGGAAAAAATGTGTGCCCAGGGAAAAAAGAAAAGAGATCTGCCACCTATACCTCATTTCCATTTCAAACTATTGACAGCACCCTGCCCCCAAACTGCAAATTTGCAAATCAGCTCCATTTTTCTGTGATCAAAGCCAAAGTAAAAACAGTGTGGGGCTGGAAGTCTGCTCCAATACTGCTCATTCAGAGCCTGGGTGGAGGCCCTGCCTAACGGTGGAAGTTTGGGTGAAAAGATTGGAGTGCCAAACAGAGCTGATTTTTTTTTTCCTGATCCCCTCTTACTTTGAATAGCAACTAGGGAGTGCAAGGGAGCCAGGCCCAGCTGCCCCACTGCAACAGTGTCTGCCAAATGGGTTTCTGTCTGGGAAACAGAAGGGCAAATACTGTTTTTTTGGCAACATTATAGGGAAGCAGATCTGAATTCCCTGGTGAGGTATAGCCAGTGCAACCTTGGGAAAAGGGAACGTGCCTGTCCATAGTCCTACATATTACAAGAACTAACCCTCATTGATAGTCTGTATAAACCACCCCAGCCAGATCCCATGAGGAAGGGAGAACAACTCAGAGCAAGGACATTCAAGAGGCCAGACTGAGGCAGACACAGTCTCTGGGCTTCAAAGGACCTGCACACCAGACTTTTTAGGCCTCTGCTTTGTGGAGCATCAGACTGGTGGACAAAAGACAGGTAGGGATAGTGACTGATATTGATTGTTCCAGAGAATCTACCAGGAGGCCTGTGACTGGCACAGCAAGGGGGCAGTCTTAGACAACATCGGACAAAAATCCAGCAAATGTGACAGATAGCAGATCCAAAGAGTGAACACACAGTAGATACCAAAATCTACAGAGTCAAACTCAACTCTTCTTTCCTTTCTTTTTCTCTTTCTCTTTTCCTTTCTTTATTATTTTGTGTATAAACTTCTCTTTATTTATTTTATATTTCACTTCTTTTTTTCTTCCCTTTCGATCTCTTTTAATTTCTCTATGTATTTTTTACTTTTTCTTTGCTTTTCCCTTTTCTCTTTCTATTACATATATTATATTATTAATTATTATTATTACCATTTAAAATTATTATTTCATATATATAATTTTTCTTCTCTTTGATTCTTTTTTTTCTTTCTTTCTTTTCTCCACCTCCATTTCTTTAACATTCTCCTCTTCCATTTTCTCCTTTTTGCTCTAATTCTTTTCGTCTCCTGTATTATAGTATTTCCACCTGTTTCTTTCTCTTCTCTTTTTTTATTCTTTTTTGTTGTTGATTGGGTTGTTTCTGTTCTTCTTACCAGTTTTTAGTGTGTGTGTGTGATTTATGATTTGGTCTTGTTTTGTTTTATTTGGTTCTGTTAGCACCTGTATAAGAGTTGCCATGACATGATTGAAGTTGAACCTCATAGTCAGCCGGCCCAAGGACTAAGCCCACCAATGAAAGATACAACAGTAATAAAGAGCCCATTACAATAGGAGGGCCCACATAACTCACACAAGAGACATTCCTAGAGCACTCAGCTCAGAGGATCAAGGAGACCATACCACTCTGTCTCTCAAGACACCCAATACAGAATGCTACCTAACCAGAAATGAGAGTCATAGCAGATTCACCTAACAAATAAAGATAAATACAAAGAGACAGCCAAAATGAGGAGACAAAGAAAGAAGCCCCAAATAAAAGAACAGAGAATTCTCCAGGCAAATAGCTAAATAAAATGAAGGTAAGCAATTATCAGATACAGTTTGGAGTAATGATTATAAGGATGCCAACAGCATGAAAAAATCCACAGAAACTATAAAAAACAATTATTTAGAAATGAAGAATGACATAACAGAAATAATGAATGAAACAGAAGGCATAAACAGCAGATTACAAAAAGCAGGGGATCAAATCAGTGAAATAGAATACAGGTAGAAAAAAAATCATTTATTCAAAGAACCAAAAAGAAGAAATAATTGAAAAAGAGGAGGACAGTTTAAGAGAGTTTTGGGACAACTGAAACAAACAACATTTACAGCATAGGAGTACCAGGAAGAAAAGAAAGCGAGCAAGGGATAGTGAACCTGTTTGATGAAATAATGAGAGAAAAAATTTCCTAATATGGTGAAGAAAAAAGTCACATAAGTTCAGGAAGCACAGAGAGTCCCAATCAAGTTGAACCCAAAGAGGCCCATGCCAAGACACATCATAACTAAAATCTCAAAAATCAAAGACAAAGAGAGAATCTTGAAGAAAACTGGGGAAACCCAGCCTGTCTGGCTCAGTGGCTTGAACACTGTCCCATGGACTGAGAGTTTTCAGTTTGATTCCCATTCAGGGCACATGCCCAGGTTTTGGGCTCAACTCCAGTGGGGGGTGTACAGGAGGTAGTCAATTGATGTTTCTCTCTCACATTGATGTTTCCATCTCTCTTTCCCTTCCTCTCTCTTTAAAAAAATCAATAAAAACATATTTTTAACAAAACAATACAAAAGATCAATGAAACCAAGAGCTGGATCTTTTAAAAGGTAAACAAGATTGATGAATCTTTACACAAACTCACCAAGAAACAGAGTGGACCCAAATAAATAAAATCAGAAATAAAAATGGCAAAGTAAAAATTTACATCACAGAAATGCAAATGATTCTAAGAAAATACTAGAAACAACTCTAGGCCAAAAAATTGGACAACCTGGTTAAAATGGACAAATTCCTGGAAACATACACTCTTCCTAAATTCAATCAGAAAACATGAATAAACCAAAAACAACTAATAAAATAAAGCAGTTATTAAAAAAAAAAAAAAAAAAAAGAAAGAAAGAAAGAAACAGAAGAGAAGAGAAGAAAAGAGAAGAGAAAAGAAAAGAAAGGAAGAGAAAAGAAAAGAACAGAACAGACTCCCACTGGAACAGATGGCTTCACAGGGGAGTTTTATCAAACATTGAAGGAAGAACCAACACCTGTTCTCCTCAAACTATTCCAAAATATTCAAGAGGAAAGAAGACCTCCACAATCTTTTTACTAGGCTAGCATCATCCTAATTCCAAAATGAGACAAAGACACTACACAAAAAGAAAAGTATAGGCCAATATTACTGATGAACATGGATGCTAAAATCCTGAACAAAATATTAGCAAATCAGATCCATCAATAATTAAAAAGATCATACACCAGGACCAGCTGGGATCCAATTCAGTGATGCAATGTTAGTACAATATTTGCAAATCAGTAAATCTGATACATCACACAAATAAAGTGAAAGGTAAAAATCACATGATCATATCAATAGATGCAGAAAAAAGCATTTTACAAAATCCAGCACCCGTTTATGATAAAACCTCTCAGCAAAGTGGGAATGCAATGATCATACCTCAATGTAAAAAAGGCCATATATGAAAGAACTATGGCCAACATCATACTCAATGGGAAAAACCAAAAGCATTTCTCTTAAGATTGGGAACAAGACAGTGATGTCCACTTTCACCATTTTTATTCAACATAATGCTGTAAGTCCTAGCCACAGTGGACAGACAAGAAGAAATAAAAGGCATCCAAGTTGGAAAAAGAAAGTACAAGATATTGTATATAGAAAATCCTAAATAATCCACCAAAGTCTACTAGACTTAATAAATGAATTTGGCAATGTAACAGGATACAGAATAAATGCCCAATAATCAGCAGCATTTTTATACACCAATAATGAACACTCAGAAATAGAAAACAACCAAATAATCTCATTTACCATTTCATCAAAAAATAAATACATAAATAAGTAAATAAATAAATAAGGTGCCTAGAAATAAACTTAACCCAGGAAGTAAAAGACCTATACTCAGATAACCTTAGGTTAATGAAAAATGAAACAGAGAAACATACAAACAAATAAAAGCATATACCATGATTGTAGATTGGAAGAATAACATTAAAATATCTGTACTACCCAAAATCATGTAGAGATTCAATGCAATTCCAATCAAAATACCAATGACATATTTTACAGATCGAGAATAAATATTTTAAAAAGGTATATGATTCCAAAAAATACCCTGAATTGCCTCAGCAATCCTGAGAAAGAAGAAAAAAGTTGGAAGGATCACAATACCAGATGTCAAACTATACTACAAAGCCACTGTAATAAAAATATCATGCTAAAGGAACAAGAACAGGCATATAGATCAATGAATGGAAAGAACCGAGACCCCATAAATTGACCCACCACTATGGTCAATTAATATTTGACAAAGAAGGCAAAACCATACAACAGAGTAAAGACAGTTTCTTAAATAAGTGTTGGGAAAATTCTACAGGTACATGTCAAAAAATAAAAATACAACTGGACCAAAAACTTAGACCATACACAATAATAATCTCAAAATAGATAAAAGACCTAAATGTACATTGCAAAGCCATTAAAAAAAAAAAAAAAACCTAGAAGAAAACATAGGCAGTAAAATCTCAGACATCCTTGAGCAATATTTTTGTCAATATTTTTCCTTGGGCAAGGGAAACACAGGAAAAAATTAAACAAATGGAACTACATCAAACTAAACAGCTTCTGCACAGAAAAAAAAATTAACAAAATAAAAATGGAACCTACTGTACAGGAGAAAATATTTGCCAATGATACATGTGATAAGGGGTTAATTTCCAACATACAAAAAGAACACATACAACTTAACAACAAGAAAACAAACAATCTTATAAAAAATTTGAACAAAGTGCCTGAATATACATTTCTCCAAACAGGACATACAAATGGCCAGTAGACATATGAAAAAATGCTCAAGGTCACTATTTATCACAGAGATGCTAACAAAAACTACAATGAGGTATCACCTTATGGGTGTCAGAATGGCAACCATCAATAAATCAACAAGCAATAGAGCTGGAAAGGACATAGAGAAAAGGGTAACTTGATGAACTATTTGTGAGAATGCAGACTGGTGGAGCCGCTGTGGAAAACAGTATGGACCTTCCTCAAAAAAAAAAAAAATTAAAATAAAACCGTCTTATGACCTAGTGATTCCACTTCTGGGAATATATACTAAATATCCCAAAACACCAGTCAGAAAGTTTATATGCAGAGATTCCAAAATGGCGGAGTGAATGGAAGCTCCACAGATCATCTCCCAGGATCAAACTGGAATTACAACAAAAATAAAGACAACTCGTCAGGAAACAGCAACAGAAAAGCAGCTTGGAGGACTACATAACCAGGGACACTGACTCAATCCGGGTAGGCTTGCAGAGACATGAAGGGGGTAGAGGGGGCTGGGAGCCCATCAGCAGCAGCAGCCTTAGCTGTGAGCAGCAGCCTTTGTTGTGAGCAACAGCCATAACTGGGAGCGGCGCCCTCGGGTTAAACTCCCAAGTGGCTCCACAGCGCAGAGCCGGGACACAGGCTAAAATAGCCACAGCCACTTACCTTGGGCTCTGGCAGAGAAAGGCAAACTGGACTGGAACTGTGTGAGGACCCTTGGGATTTGGAGGGCACTCAGAGCTTTTGCTGAATTGCATCCACGCAAGATGGTGGTCATCTAACTCCTTCCCCGGGCTCTGGGGAGAGGCTTCGGCCCCTCCCTCAGAGATTCAACCCCACCCAGGTGGCCATTGAAATGTTAATTGAGGCCCATTAACAACCAGCATCTGCCCTATCCTCTGGAAATCCCCTTACACTGAACACCTGAGGGAGTATTTAATTCAACTGACAAGCCAAGGTTATTCAGGTAACTGCTACTGATAGCCTCCAGGTAAAAATCTAGAGGATAACTGTACCATTCCTTGGGATAGCAACTTAAACCAGGAAAGTAAGACTTGACAGTGGTGTTTAATGTGGGTCCTCTCAGCCTCATCCAAACCCAGGAGAGGGATTCACAAACAGCAAAACACCAACACCCACAGGGAAAATTTGGCAGGCTCCAAAGCCCACTGTGATAGGCAAAATGGTGAAACACAGAAACAAAAGCCAAATAAAAAACAAGAGACCTCTACCGAAGAGGAGATAAATGAGGTCTAGTTAAGCAAGTAAACAGAAATAGAATTCAGAGCCATGATCTTGAGGAAGCTCAATAGCATATGTAAGGACATGAACACCATGAGTAAAGACATAGAAATGTTGAAAATCAACCAGCTGGAAATGAAAAACCACCAAAAAGAAATGAAGAATGACATATCAGAAATATCGAACACATTGGATGATCTAAATAGCAGAGTAGAGGAAGCAGAAAACTGGATCAGTGAATTAGAAGATAGGGTAGAAAAAAATCAACCAATCAGAAAACCAAAAGAAATAAACAATTAAAAAACAAAAAGACAGTTTAAGAGAACTGTGGGAAACTGGAAATGTAATAACATTCGCATCAAAGGAGTCCCCGAAGAAGAAGAAAATGAGCAAGGGTTAGAGAATATATTTGAAGAAATAGTGGTGGAAAACTTCCCTAATTTGGTGAAAGAAGAAGGCATTCAAGTTCAAGAAGCACAGAGAGCCCCAATCAAGAAGGATCCAAACAGGCCCACACAGAGACACATAGTAATCAAAATGCCAAAAATTAAAGCCAAAGAGAGAATCCTAAAAGCAGCAAGAGATAAGCAACAGGTTACCTACAAATAAAAACAAAACAAAACAAAACAAAAAAAACCCATAAGGCTCTCAGCTGACTTCTCAACAGAAACACTACAGGCCAGAAGGGAATGGCATGAGGTAATCAAGATCATGAAAAACAAGGATCTAAATCCAAGAATACTCTATCCAGCAAGCCTATCACTCAAAATAGGATGTCAAATAAAGAGCTTTCCAGACAAAAAGAAGGCTAAGAGAATATATTAACAGCAAACCAGCATTGCAAGATATACTTAAAGGTTTGCTGTAATTAATAGAAGAAATAGGAAGAAAAATATAACCACACTAAAAAAAAAATGGCAATAAATAAGTACATATCAATAATCACCTTAAATGTAAATGAATTGAATGCTCTGATAAAAAGACACAGAGTAGCTGATTGGATAAGAAAGCACGACTCATCTATATGTCATTTACAAGAGACCCACCTCACAACAAAAGACTCACATAGATTGAAAGTGAAGGGATGAAAAAAAATCTTCTAAGCAAACGGAAAGGAAAAAAAAAGCTGGGGTAGCAATTCTCATATCTGATAAAATAGACTTCAAAATGAAGGCCATAACTAGAGACAAAGAAGGCCACTACATAATATTGAAAGAATCTATCCAACAGGAAGATATAACCTTGATAAATATATATGCACCCAATATAGGAGCATCAAAATATAGTAAAAATCTTCTGGAAGATTTCAAAGGAAAAATCAACAGCAATACAATTATAGTAGGGGAATTCAACACCCCGCTGACAAAAAAAGAAAATGAATAAATGGGACTACATCAAACTCAAAAGCTTCTGCACAGCAAAAGATACAATCATCAAAATGGAAAGGGAAGCCACTCTATGCGAGAGCATAATTGCCAATGATATATCAGATGAGGGTTTAATTTCCAACATATATAGAGTGCCCATACAACTCAACAAAAAGAAGACAAAGAACCCAATTAAAATATGGGTAGAGGAACTAAATAGACACCTCTCCAAACAGGATATACAAATGGCTAAGAGACATATGAAGAAATGCTCAACATCACTAATCATCAGAGAGATGCAAATTAAAACAACAATGAGGTCTCACCTCACACCTGTCAGAATGGCCTCCATCAACAAATCATCAAACAAGTGTTGGTGAGGTTGTGGAGAAAAGGGGACTCTAGTACACTGCTGGTGGGAATGCAGACTGGTGAAGCCACTATGGAAAACAATATGGTGTTACCTCAAAACATTAAAAATGGAACTTCCATTTGACCCAGTGATTCCACTTCTAGGAATATACCATAAGAAGCTTGAAACACTAATCTGAAAGAATATATGTACCCTCATGTTTATAACAGCACTATTTACAATTACTAAGATCTGGAAACAGCCCAATTGTCCATCAGTAGACAAATGGATAAAAAAGCAGTGGTACATATACACAATGGAGTACTATGTAGCTGTAAGAAAGAAAGACCTCTTATTTTTTGAGACAACATGGAGGGACCTGGAAAGTATCATCCTAAGTGAAACAAGCCTAACAGAGAAAGACAAGTATCATATGATCTCACTTATTTGTGGAATATAATGAACATAACAGTCTGTGGAGTGGGGTGATTCCAGAGATGTGGAAGTGGGGTACACACTGACAATCCCCAGAAGAGGGGATGGTGGGGGAGAAATAAACCACAGAAGTTATATGCATGTATGCATGAACAATGGACATGGACAACAAAGCTGGGGAGACGGCGAGTAGGGAGGGAGAGGGGGGAATCAGTGGGAGAGAAAGGAGAAACATGTGTAACAAAAGTAAATTAATTAATAATAATAAAAAAGAAAGTTTATATGTACCTCTATGTTCATAGCAGCATTATTTACAACAGCCAAGATCTGGAAATAGCCCCAATGCACATCAGTAGATGAGTGGATATAAAAGCAGTGGTACATTTATTTACTCAATGGAATATTACATAGCTATGTAAAAAAGAACTCTTACCCTTTGTAACAGCTTTGATGGACCTGGAGATTGTTCTGCTAATTAAAATAAGCCTATCAGAAAAGACAGACATCCCATGATCTCACTTGTATATCAAATCTAAAGAACAAAATGATGAACAAAATAGGACAAGAGGCATGAAAAAATGGAACTGACTGATATATCGTAGAGGGAGATGGATGGGGAGGGCAAGAAGAAATCAAGCAAAAAATGTATATACAGCTATGCATAGCCCATGGACACAGACAATAATGTAAAGGTCTAGGGAAGACGGGGGCAGAGTGGAGAGAGGTAAGGGGGGATACCTTTAATAGATTCAACAATTAAAAAAAAAAATTAAAGAACAATAATAAAAAAATATGGAGCAGGCATATACATAGCAGAGATCTCAAAAAGCCTAAGGATAGGGCTGATAGAAGGTGTTTATCTCCTGAATCCGGTCAGTAGAGACTGGAAAAAGCAACTGCTTCTTCAAAAACAAAGACAGCAATGCAAGGTTTCAAGGAAGGAGAAAAATCAAGGAACTATGACACCAACACAGGAACACAATAATTTTTCATTTAATGACCCTAAAGAAATGTAGATATCTGATTTTTGAAATGAAGAATTCAAAAATAGATGTCTTATAAAGTTGAGGGAACTACAAAAACAACAAAAAGAAATAAAAACAAAAAAATACGAAAATCTAGATTTAGAAAAACAATACATAAACAAAACAGAAAATTTAACACAAAGACAGAAATTATATAAAAGAACCAAACAGAAATTCTAGAGTGCAGAATACAATAAATGAAATGAAAAAAAAAAAAAAAAAGCAATACAGCATGTCAGTAACAAACTTGATCAAACAGAAGAAACAATCTGGAAAGTAAAAAAACAGGTCATTAAAATTGTCTAGTCTGAGGAATACAGAGTAAAAAGAATGAAAGTGATAAAGAGCCTGTGTGAATTACTGGTTATCATTAATAGAAACAATCTGCACATTATTGGAGTCACAGAAGGAGAAGAAAGGATAAAAGGGACAAAATCTTATTTAAATAAATAATGGCTGAAGGAGAAATTTGAATATCCAAGTACATAAATCTTATCAGTTTCCCTCAAATTTTAACCCAAAAAGATATTCTCCAATAACACTAAAATCTAAGACAATGAAAAAATTTTAAAAGAAAAATAAAATTCTTCATGTACCCATAAGGCTATCAGCAGATTTCTCAGCAGAAACCTTTCAGGCCAGGAGAGACTGAGTTAATACTTGATTCGGATTGCTAAAGGCAAAAACTGCCCACCAAAATACTTTACCTGACAAAGTTGTCCTTCATAAATGAAGGAGAGATTAAGACTTTTCCACTCAAATAAAAACTGCAGGAATTATCACCACTAGACCTGCCTTACAAATATGCTGAAAAGTCTTCAAGTTGAAATGAAAATATGTTAATTAGTAACATAAATACATAAAATATAAAGCTGGTAAAGATAAATACATTTAAATTCAGAATACTTAATACTGTAGTATAGTGGTTTGTTAATCACTTAACTATAGCATAAAGGTAAAAGGACAAATATTACAAATAACTACAGTGCAATTTTGACTTTCCAGAGACAGTTGACAAAGATAATGTTTGGGAAGCTGTTAGTGGAATCTAGAAGTCAGAGTTGGAGGAAACTGCTAAAAATCATACAATGCACAGAAGAGTTTCCACAACAAAGAATTATTAAATTTTAAGATGGTGGTGGTGTTGAGCTTCAAAAACCTTGCTCCATAGAATTGGTTGACAAACTATAGCCATGGGCCAAATCCAGTTTCACAACTAATTTTAAGTAACTTTAAAAAAAAACAAAAAAACAAAAAAACACAGACATTCTCATTTGTCTGCATATTGTCTTTGTCTACTTTTGAGTTACAACGTCTGAGTTGAGAAGTTGTGACAGAGACATATGATCCACAAGCCTAAAATGTTTACAATCTTGTCCTTCACAGAAAAGGTTTGTTAACTGATAGTCACTCCTGGATGAATATCATCATTTTTATCATTATCACTTGGAAACTTGTTAGAAATGCAATTCTGGGGACCAATGCTAGATCTATTGATTTAGAACTTTCACAATGAAACCTAGCAACCTACATTTTAACAAGGCCTTAACAAGTGGTTTTAATTAAGGCCAAACCTTGAGATTATAACTGTAAAGTATTATATTTCATAAATTATTTCCCAGATTTATCCTTCGGTTATATCATGATAATTACTTATTTTCTTATTGGTACCATTAAGTATTCAATAAATATATATATTGTTAGTAGGTTTTACAATGATTCAGGACTAAGACTAATGCAATCCACATTCATTATCTCAAACTCCAAGTGTGTATTGCTTTAGAATAGACCAAAGTCCCCAAGCATCTGTGGCACATGTATCTATTTTTCTTACTACAATACATATAGGGTGTCTCATCTTGGATCTAATGAATTAGAATCTCCATTGTTTCTAGGAAGTATTTCAAATGATTTGGCATCAGCCAAAATAAGAAAGAACAGAATTACACAAGACTTTTTGATTTGTAAGGTCAAAAGACAGAAGTGGAAGTCAAATTTTTGTTGTTTTCATATAGAAATTTTAGAGACAAACATTGCAGTTATTCGGCTACTCTAATAAATGTAGAATTCTGAGTTTTCAAAGCATAAGCATTCCACAAAATATCATTGCACCAGTAGAGGTGAAAATTTACTAATTCTGGCTTAAACAATGAGAAAATTCATGATGTGCTTTGAGTTGCAATCTAGAGGTAGATGACCTAGCATTGGTTATCAATATTATCAAGGACCCAGACTCATTCAGCTTCTCCTTGTTGGTTATCTGCAGTATTATGTCTTATTCTCCATCTCTATCTAATCCCAATATGGCTGCTACAGCTTTAATAATCACGAATCCTCACACAACAGCACCAATCAAAATAAGGACCAAAGAGTTGCTGAAAGAGATTTTTTTCTCCCATAACTCTCTTGTCATGGAGCAGAAGTTCTCAGCAGATGTCCCATTATGTCCTGTTTACTGAAATCAAGTCCCATGTCCACTCATAGAGCAGTTATTGACAAAACATGATGAGAAAGTCATAACTGGCTTAAAGTATAATTTATCCGTTTAGACTGGGTACATTACCTGCCAATCAAACTAGAGAATGTCTCTTGGGCATGCAGCCAGCCACTAGTGGCTAATGAATTCATGAACACTAATAAGCTATTGAAAGTAATTTATTACCTTATGATTGTAAATGTTTATTAGAATGCTATCATTTTTAAGGTCACCTATATTAACACAATTGCCTTGATATTTCTCTTGTAAACAGAACCATGGGTATGGACTATTTTATGCATGTATTTGATGTCCCTTGACTCAAGATCTTCACCTATACTCCCTTGTTTTCTTCCAAAACTTGCAAATCTTGTTATTTAGTTCAGAAGGCTATCTTCAGATATTTGACTTATGAGAAAGCTAGTTTAAGGAAGTTAGAACATTTTTTATGTCAATACACATTTTATTACATACAAATTCTAGCACTTGTTTAAATATCTCAAAGCTCTATGAAAATGTTTTCAACATCATTAATTCAAAAACATGATATAGTTTCATTCTTGGGTACAGGTGTTTTTTTATATTGGGTTCTCCCAATTTTTAATAATAATGCTAATCCTTTTATTATTAACTGAAGAACTGATATAGTCAAATATTTCATATAAAAAATCCTGAAATTATGTTAATTAAATGTACATAATGTTAAAACTTAGATTTTGATATTTTTCTTGAAATTTCAGTGACAAACTTGTAAGAACCCAAGTTTCAATATATTTTCCTAACATGACAATGAGTTATAGTAAGTGACACAAGCTTTGTTCTTTTATGACATATCCATGACCTATCTATGGCCTATCTGTGATACAGATGACTTGCAATAAAAAAGATTTACAAAGAACTAGAAAATGGCTTTTACTTTTCATAGAGTTTCATAGAGATATTTCTGATATATATATACACATACACACACACACACATATATATAATTTTATTTGTTAAAACCTGAAATGTTGGTGATAGAAGTTTCCACTTGAGAAATATAAATGTTAATCTGCTCCATTTAAAAAGATTTTTTTCTTATCCTGGTTGGGTGACTCAGTTGGTTGGAGCATCATCCTCCACCAAAGATTGTGGGTTTGATTCCCAGTTAGGCACATACCTAGGTTGCAGTATGATCCCCAGTTGGTAAGCCTACGGATAGCAACCAGTCGATGTTTCTCTATGTTTCTCTCTCATCTCTCTCTCTAAACATATCTTTGGGTGATAATTAAAACAAACAAACAAAAAAATGGTTTTCCTTTTAAAAAATATTTTAAATCTATCCCTCTTAAAAAACAAACAAACAAAAACCTTACAAAAGTTTACCTTTGAACCAAGAAGCAATTTGTTCCTTTCTCATTGCAAGACCTAATTCAAGTTCAATTTCCCCAGTAACTCACTAAGGGTTATAAAGTATTTGTAGTCATTTGTCTTAGTTATTGCTAACTGTATTTCATGTTTTTAGGTCCTTCTACTCTATATATTGAAAAGAATTAGAATTCTTATATAATTTTATAGAAGTTGATAACTATCTTTGTCCTTTTAACTTGTTTTACATGTTTAAGTTTTTGTATACTTGAAAAAAAATAAAGGTCGAATACACAATTTGCTAATTATAAACTGACTAGGAATCTTGGAATTACTATTTTTAATACTTTCTTTATAGGATTTCCTATTCTCTGGTTCCCTAATGTCAGGAATTAATAAGTATGAACAATTAACCAAACATTATTTGTGCAACAGTATAAAGTGGAACATAGTTTCTTCTGCCATAAATTCTTTTTCGTCCATATGGTAAAAGAACAATATTGGCATTGAAGCTTGTAAGTCCATCTGGACAGAACCTAATTTTTCTGGATAAGGCAAGGTTTTCTAAATCAAGCCATCTGTTTGCACGCCTTAAACAAAACAAAACAGCAACAAAAAACCTTATAAATAAAATAAGACAATATATGCATGTGAAAAGAGAAATCAGAGTTAGCCAATGATGCTTACCTATCGATTATTGTCAAATGTATTATTTTTGGTGCTTTGGATCAGAAAATGAAGTAAGAGAGATTTACTCAATTTGGCCTGAAAGTAAATATGCGGTTTTTGAGTTTCCTATAGTGCTACATGGGAAGGAACTGTAGATGGAATCGAGATGATGAGAGTTGATCTGGCTAACAGCTAGTAGAAAACTGGGGACTTCTGTTAATCAATTGCAGGGTTTAAATTCTGTCAACACATATAATAGCCACAGACTTTTAAAACACTTTACCCTTTTTTTTTTTAGTACTGATAGATATTATAGTATGTGTATACTGAATCCTCTAAAAGTGACCTGACTTTATTCAGAACACATTTTTCTTCTGTTGTTTATCTGTGTTATTGGGAGAAGATAACTATAAGAATAGCTTATTGTCTTAGAATAATAGTGGTGATGTCGCTAGGCACACATGTATCTAGTTTATTGTCATGGTGATGTGAAATAAATTGATATGCATTAGTCCTGTGTGTAATAATTTGTACACCATGATATCTAGGTGTAAATACTATTTCATAATCTGTTTTCACGTTTCCTAAATGTAATTTGTTTCTTAATTTATTAGCTTATTTTAACATACATTATCAATTCATGTGGTAAGTTTTTACAAACTAAGTACAATTAGTCATAATCATCAGTAATGAAAATACTCATGTTCACAGATACATGTTCACTCACACTTATTCTAGATTGGATTCCCCTATACATGGGGTTCTCTTTAACACAAATTTTTCTTGCCACATTTCATGTTAAGAGGTCACCTTTTCCAATTTCACATTTTTCCCAGTACTCTTCAGTTCTTCTTGAAATCCTATTGCTCCTGGCATTGGTATTCTTGGGTTCCCCAAGATAGAAGTTGAGAGGAAACTCCAGATAAATTTCCATACAGATTTTATTAAGCGTCAGCTCACGAAGGGGGCAGCACAGAGGAAAGCTGGGTCCTCTGAGCTGGTTAAGAGGCTGGCTCTGCTCGGCTGTTTTCATAAGCTGGGGACAAAGCAGGCTTGTGCGAAAAGGAGGGTTTTCTGAAAAGGGAGGCTTGCAGAATTTTCCATTTCAGGGTCAGGTGACTTCCTTTTCCAGCTACATTGCCTGGTAACTCTGTTCCTGACTGCTGTGGTGGGAGATGGCAGACTGCTTATTACTGCTACCCTAGCAAGATTGTATAGTAGTCAAACCATGACCAACTGCACATGCAGTTTAAACAAGCAGTTAGAAAGGAGACAAAGTCAGCTTTCTCTGTGTTTTTGATTAGGGAGTGGAGGGATGCTGACATTTTTGTGCTCAGTTAATCCCAAATTCCTTCTGACCACCTGCTCTTAACTTGATTTCCTGGCTACCTTGTATTTTCTATTCCCTGGCAAAAGTCCCAATGCTGTCTCACTTTGGGCATTCTCCTTTTTCCCTTGGACTACTATTTAAGGTATTTAAGAACTAGAAACTCTAAGATATTACTGATAAAGCAACATTATATTTTGTGGTATACTTTGAAAGACAAAGGAGAAATTCAGGATGGGATTTTAGTAAGGTATATGAACTGGAAAGAATTTTAAAAAGAGAAGAAGTGAAAAGCCTTTTTTTTTTTTTTTTTGTAATCTTCCTTTCCAAGTATAGACATCAGAGCCAGGAATTAAGTACATTCTAGACTTATTTAAATAGTCCCTCTACCCCCAAAATTTACACCTACTTGTTTAATATTATCTAAACTTTATATAACAAAAAATACTTTCACTCTATAGTTAAAAAATTAAGTCTTAAAAAAGGTAAACACACAAGAAAACTTTAATATTTAAATAAATGTGCATCATCAGAATAACTAATATCATACAAGATCTGTTTTCCTTTTGGAAGAAGAAAAGTGCTGAAAGTCACCACAGTGTTGAATTGAGAAAATAAATATCATTAAAGGTGAAAAGGATTAAAAGGGAATATAAGTGAGTCAAAACAGATTTTTTTTCTACCCTGAGCAGTTTACTAATAGCTGCACTATTTAAGTAATTTGTGTGAAAAAGAAAGTTGAGTATTGTGGTAAATGGAAGCCATACCTTGTAGACCTGGGCACCTGAGTATACAAGATATGCACCTGGGCAGCTTGGAATAAACTATTTACAACTAACCCACCTTCCACTAAAAATAAGCCTTCAAATAAACTGAACAGTAGGTCACCTATAGTCAACTTCTACTTTGTAAGGTTTTCTCAAATAATGTTTGCAAAGTGTAAGGCCCACATTTAGTAGAAAATGTAAAATATTATATTGTTTCAAGAGATTCAGTGTTAAAGATTGGTATTATCATCACCCTGGTTAGGTAGTTAAGTTGGCTACAGCATCGTCCTGATAGGCCAAGGCTTTGGTTTTATCCCTGGTCAGGAAACATACAAGAATCAATGAATGTACAAATAAAGAAACAAATCTCTCTCTCTCTCTCTCTCTCTCTCTCTCTCTCTCTCTCTCTCTCTCTCAAAAATCAGTAAATAAAATAAAATAAAAACATGTGGAAGCCCTGGCCAGTTTGGCTTAGCAGTTAGAGCCTCAGCCCATGGACTGGAAGGCCGTGGGTTCGATTCCCAGTCAAGGGCATGTACCTGGGTTGCAGGTTCAATCCCCGGTCCTGGTCAGGGTCGTGTGGGAGGCAGCCAACTGATGTGTGTGTGTCCCACATTGATGTTTCTCTCTCTGTCTCCCACCCTCCCTCCTTTTCACTCTATCTACAATGAATAGAAAAATATCCTTGGGTGAAGATTAACAATAACAAAAAGAACATGTGGAACGTAACTGTTGGACATCTTCTCTGGCAACACTCCTACAACCAGCTCTTGTGCCAAGATGGTTAGAAGGCCCTTAAGAAATATGGCATGATGTAGAAGGGCAACGATGTGTAACGGCTTTCCCCCGGTTTAGCATATTCAGGATGTTTGATGTTTCCATGGGCTGGGCTAGTGATGCCCTGTGGTTTAGAGGATCCCGACAAGTTGCTCTGGAGTTATACTCTATTTGCCAGAAATGAAAAAATGTGGAGAGACTGAGCTTGAACATTCTCATGGAAATCTGTAAAGATGACAATGCTTATAGAATAATTCAAAGAATTCACATAAAGGCCCCAAGAGAGCAATCTCACAAAAAAGTCATTGAGGGTAAGCATAATCATCCAGACAGATGGTGACAACTGAGAGGAATTTAAGAACCAGCCAAGTATAGAGCTATTTGTCCCTTTTCCTACATCCCTCCCATCTCTTCCTCAGTTTAATAGAGAAAAGCAAGTAGGCTTTTCATAGAAAAGACGAAGCTGATATCTGAGAACCAGAATTATCACTCCTCCCTGTATCCAGTCAGGATAAGGTAAAGAATTCCAAGAGAAATTAGAGTAGGTGGAAACGTAAATAGTTTACACTTAGAATATTAAAATAAATAGATCAAAAAATGACTAAAAATTGCATTATATACGAAAAAGAAAAAGTACCAATTCAACACAGAATGATTTAAGGCAGTGACAAGAGAAAATAAAATCATATTGATATCCCATGGAGATAAGTCTACACAGCAAAACAAAAATTATCACTTAAAACTTACATGCTACTTATATTTGTCAAATACTTTGAGATGTAACTAGCCAACCTGTGAAATA